>NC_136063.1:2135452033-2136170783 GCF_964261635.1 Lissotriton helveticus | reverse complement strand
GGGAATTAAAAAAGAGTCATTAAGGCATAGAAGCCTCTATTACCTGATGCACAGTCCATGACACACAGTGGATTATATTCGATTGAGATTTGGCATCTTCCTAATGAGGGGGAAGAGGTTGTATAAGAAAAACAGTATGGACAAATAAACTCTTGTTATGCCATGCCATTCCCAATGAACATCCAACAACAGACGGCCAGTGTCAAACCAGTAAATCCCCCAAACGGCAAGGAGTTCCAAGCATACAAACTAGCAACATGTGAGTACCAGAATCACACCCACCAAGGGCGAGTGTGACCTAACCGAAATGCTGAAGCACGAAGCTTATCCAATACACAAACAGCGGTTTCAATCTGTGCCACACTTGGCACACGAATACAGGCTTATCCCCTGGTGCAAAAGGCCTCAGAATTCACAAGCTGTGCTCGAACAGAAGGACACAGGGTTCCTCCTCCTAGATGAGCACAAAAACATTTCAGTGACTGCAGCCAGATCTATTTATGGCTCCAGAAATTACTTCCCTGGTTACGGTTTATAAATTGTTATTAACGTTAAAAATATCGGCCACATGACAAATATGTTAACAGTTCAGAATAGGGATAACAGGCCACTGATCCACAAACTAAATAAAGCAATTTTATGTAGAGTATACCGCTGCAGTTTGGGCGTTTCTGTATAAAACGGGTATCATTATCCAGTTCATTGGTATTCAGAAGGATGAAACGATCAAAGTCGTGCAATGTTAACGATATTAGCATAGTGCATGTACACCGCTGTTATGGCTTCCTAGAGCTATGGGCCTCTGTGATGCAGCACGGCTCTGGAGTGCAAGCGTGCATCTTACTTAGGAGGTTAGCACGTTTCGATAGCAGGCACTGCCTTGTTTATTCAGTGCACAGACCCGGCCGCATAGGTTCCTGGCACTGTAGCATTGTGTGCGGTTATTGGGGTGTGTGGTCAGGTGAATTGTCCAATTCCGAGGGAAGAGGGTGGGTGTGCATTATTGTTGCTTTGTGTGTACAAGTTGTACCTATGTGCCTTGGTGTTGTGTTTAAGGTTACATTATTAGAGACATGTGAGCAGGCGACATATTTCAGTTCAGGCTTGCCTTCTAGAAACCATTATAATCAAGAACTTTAGACAAAAGGTGAACCAGAGCTACAGAGTGCATCGGTTTCTGGTTCTTAAATGAAAGCTCAGAAAAGGATCATGGGGTCCCTGAGGATCGTGTTAACAGAGAGGTGTCCAACAAAGGTCCAACCAAGGGGGGTCCATGCCATCTTTTCAGATAACCATGACTACATAAATGATTGTAATTTAGATTCCCATCTTGCCTATGTATCCTGTGTGGCTATTGTTGGCTGGAACAGCGTGTTCACTTGGAGGCCACCTATCGGATGTGAACAGAGCAATGGGCCAAGCACACATTAGGTTGAAGTTATGTTTTGTAGCTGATGCCTGTTCCACCAAAAAGGTGGCCATTGGTTGCCTTGCCCTTTTTTAGAGGAAGATCTTGCATCTATGCAAGTCACTCCACTGGGAATTGTTATGTTAAGTTGGAAATTAACTGCTTACTGGCCTGGAGAATTGTGTAAAATTTCAATTTGTATTGCATTGTCTACGGCATCTAATCAGTCATTGCATCCCTTTTATTTACAGAAACAGATGCTCAATATCGTTGTTCTGATGTCCTACAATTAATTAAGCGCATTTGTTTATACTGAGATCAGCCGAAATGTTTTTAAATCGCTATATAAAGTGGCCACGGTCAAATTCTCGAATATGCCGTTTTATAGTCGATGCTACATGCTAAAGATCTATCGGTTTGGCGCCAACTCTGCGACTCTGTTTTGACTGGGATGCTCGTTCTGGTTTCACTCACTTGGATCTGGGCAGCTGCGGAACGATCAGCCACAAGGCAGGCCGAGCAGGCGTGGCCGTATTCATTAGGCCTCGTCGCTCCCACCGTTTTTAAACGATCATGCTGATTTTACTGTCAAGGAAAAAGTATTTTTTATTTTTATATATCGCCAATTTGCCCAAAAGACTTTTGGGCGCTTTACACGAGCACTTGATTAGATTATACAAAGTCAGTCCTTTACTTTTGTCCTTTTTTAAGGCACGGAGACAGTAAGTGATTTGCTCAGAATCACAGGGCGTTGAGCCGACGCTGGGACTCGGCCCTGGTTCCCCATTTCCAAAGTAGGTAGCTCTGGCTGTTGGGCCACATCTCGTCCATGAAGACGACCCGAGACAGAGGAATTCTTATGAAAAGAATCTCATAGCACACTTGTTACATTACTTATTTTTATATAAACAGGGTGCGTTTTGGGATGTAGACGCATTATGTGTTTTTGCCCGCATTATATATATTAGGAGTTGTTGAATAAGGTTGATAGCAATTAGAATATCACAAATAGAAGGGTGGCTGGTGCAGGCGATCCAATAGGAATAATCTGACAACTCATTAATAAAATAGCGAATCCACAATGAAACACCGAGACAGGAGCCGTCGCTGACTTTTGTTATTACAGGATGTAAATACACCTCCTGCGTGGCGGCCATTTCAGGGACGGGGGAGGGGAGGAAAGCGATGGCACGTGCGTAACAATAATTGATTTTCATAGTGAGGAGAGCGGATGATGTCTCTTTGGGAGCTGCCTGCTACATTTCTGCTTGAAAGGAGCTCACCGCGCCTCGAGCCTCAGCGCCCTCATAAAAAATTTAATTAACAATATCTCCCAAGAAAGGAAGCACAGCGAGGTCTCCAGCTATCGGGTGACACTGCTGGCTCTCTGATGCACCAGGACAGATTAAATCTGAGTAAATTACAGCTTTCACGCGGCACTGCTTGCTGCGGTGAGAGCGCAGAGCGGGCCGCGACGCGGTGCTCGAGGAGAGGAGGGCCGCAGTGGGAGTGCGATCCCTCCAGACTGCACTGAAGGTCCCTCCGACCCGCCGACTTTAACAAACGAAATCAGGGTGATATGTGATCCACGCTGGATCGAGGGGGTATCACGGAGAGCCACCCATAACAGAAATTCGGGGACAGTTACTAGAACGGACTCTCCTTTAACAATTAATTGTTACGGTCTGTGGTAGCCAACTGGTTGGATCGAGGCAGAATTAGCATTGTACACCCCTCACACCCCCCCTCAAAGCCCAAGTTTGGTATGGCCGAAGACTTTGGTCATCTTGAAAGAGCCCAAAATGGGCAAGGTTAGCCTTAGGAAACTTTACTGATTGGTTAGGGCGTCTCCAGGGGTCACTCCTACCCACTAGTTCATGTCAGGCATAAATGTGGAACCTCAAGGCACCCACTTCCAGGGCTTTAAGTGGGCCAGGTCTCACTGGTGCTGAGCACTGGCAGTTTTAGAGGGCCTCGAAACGGATCTCTACCGGGCTCCGTTTTGTGCCCTGGCACAGGCAGTTCGTTTTTTTCCGGATTGTAGTGACAGCAGGCACATCGATTGATGTGCATTCCTCACACTGCTCACTTCTCACTAGTGGAGAAGTTACGGCATGGCATGACGTAGTGCCAGGTGAGCGTTGTAGGAGAAGGGAAATCCTTTAAAGAGAGTCATTGTCTCTCTGGATTTCCCTTCTCTTTTTGGAACTCAGGAGCAGTAACATTGTCGTGGTGCCACCAGGGCTTTAAGTGGAAGACTTTTCAATATTATATACAAGCCATAGTTGATGCTTATTTATCTTACGCAAATAACAACCATTGACAAAGCCAATAGTCCTGACGTGGCATAGCTATGTTACTTGTTGCATCATATATCTGGATGCAATGACAGAAACAGTAAAGTACAAGACGGGCGGCACACTATGCTAAGCACAGATTTTTAGTTTGAAGTGTTTTTAAGCCAAGCCCTTAATTAGATTGGCCATGCCCCTTTGAGAGACCCCCCACTTTTTTCATCCCACTTAAAGCCCTGACTTCAGATCACATGTGGACATTTGGAAGAACAGAATGAGACTGAACCTGCTGTCTGTGTTCTGAGAAGAGCCTTAAATACTGAACTTGTTCTCCCTCTTGTAGCCAAGACAAACAACTGGACTCCAAGGGTCACAAGATTGACCTCCCATTAAAGCTACAGGGACACAACAAATTTCAAGAGGCCTTTTTCTGCAACTAGCCAGCTGACCAGTGGCAACTCGACCAAGACAGGACCATGCTGTGGCCTCTACCACACACCTTGTGAGTCTTTAAATGCCTCCCATGAGGTCCTGGAAAGGGAATTAGAAGAGTGTTCTTCTGTGGTGGATTGGGTCTTAAAGGTCTAAAGTCATAAGGTAAAATATTTTGCCAATCCGAAAGTTGGTTGGTTTATCTGACCCACACTCCATTTGAGTCAGCACCTAGCTGCCGTTCTACCATGACTATTGACTATCATTAACACTGGGCTTCTTGGTGCAATTTCTAATTAATATATATATATATAGCTCCAGTTCCCTTTGTTGGATTTTTGATTATTACATTTTACTCTATTTTTCTAATTTGATTTGGGATTTTTTATTGTTTTGCATTTCAACTTTGTTACTGTTTTAGTACTGCATAATTACTTTACACATTGCCTCTTAGTAAAGCCTGTCTGCTTTGTGCCATAGCTACCATGGGGTTGAGCCCAAGTCAGTTTAGTGACTTTGCGTGTTTACCACCTCAACTAACACCCCTAATTCTTACACCAAGCAATAACGGTAATTCATACAGAAGCTGATTTTAAATCGTTATAACTTGCATGCAGTGTTTGATCGCAAAATGAGGCTCATTTTCATGCAGGTGATTTGTAAATTACATTTAAAACATGATTAAATGAAAAAATGAATTTCTGTTTTTGTTACTTAATACTTGTATATGCTGAGAAGTACAGCTACAGGCTTCATTCCGAGATTGTCAATAAGGGTTAGAACTCATATTACCTTTAACCAATCTGCACACTGTCCATACATATACGTCCCCCTAGCTTCCATCTTTTAATGCACCTAGATGTGAGGCGCCAATTTGTTTTCTGCTGACCCCTGCTCTGGCATTTTCTGCTCCATCTGGGCCATGCCATTAATCTCATGGAAGTGAGCTCAGCTTTGCAAAGCAGCAGAGAAAAGTCATATCTCTATTGAAGTATGCCATTTAAGGAGGCTTGGACTGCACTGCATTGAATTGTGGAGCACAACATGTAGGGGTCTACACACCCAAATGCAAATGACAACCGCACATAGCAGGTGAATTGATAGGTCTGGTCCCTAGCAGCACCAGATAAGTGAGGGCAAAGCAACATATGACCTCACAGAATGACCCAGCGCATTTAATTAATACACAGTTGTAAAAATATAAATGTCTTGTTCTTTTTTAATATATCACTTAATTGTGCTATCTTGTTTCTAAGCACAAGTGTAGAAGCTTAGAACCAGATTGCGCCATATTATAGTAATACCGATTTACCCCAATTTCATATTTGAGGACTCAATGAACAGAATAACAATTTACCTAGGACAGCTACATTTGGGCAAGGAGGAACCATAGGTGAAGAACCTGCATCACCTGCCATAGCTATCGAGTTTCCCAGATTTATTTTCAACTAGTTACTTCAAGTTTTTTTCTTTCTAATATGGGGTGTGTAGTACAGGTTTTATGATGGAATAAGCAAGGCTATAATCCCAGACTGAAAATACAATATTCTGGACTGTAGCAGCTTTCTGCCATTAATCTAGGAAAATTGGACAGGCTATGTTCCATGCTGCTGTGTAAAATGTTTGTTTGATTAAATAAAAAAAAACACCTAATGGCGGACAACGTTAGTCTTTTTACATCAACTTCCTTGCAGCCAATAACATTTTCTAGAAGTGAAAGTGGGGTTTGTTTGTGCTTCCCACCCATAGATTTAGTTTTAAACTAGAGAAGGTAGTGCCTGACTTTCCATCTTTCTATCTTTTTTCAACACCCTCCCTTTTTGACCGCCTTCCCGTCACAGTTTCTTCACCCCCCTCTAGACAGAAGGGAAAAAAAGGTGCTAAATGCAGCCGACGCTGACCACTTTATAGTGCTTTTTTTATCACCTCGTTAGCCACCATCATCCACTCCCCGTTACCCAAACTCACTCAATTGCCAAAGCCAATAACTCGTTCATAGGCGATATCTACTGGATTTCCCAAACCTTTGCTTGTGTCATGTGGCCGAGTTAGGCCTGGTAGGAAATAATGGCAATTTACATGTACAAGGCACTTTCTAAAAGTTGACTTCCCTTTATCACATCAACATTTAACACACATTTGTATTTACGACGCGGGCTAGTTTGCAAAAAGAGTTGACCCTGCTGACACAAAAGAACTTCATGAGAATACTATCACACAGTCTTGGCATAATGTGCAAAACCTTCACGTGCGTGATACAAATGTGTTTATTATGCCCATATGGTGACGCAGCTATCTAAGGAATATTTGCAATAGGTAGCCTGATCACAATCACGGCCTGATGCAAGGATGCCCTTTTCGATCTATATCTTTTTCTTTCCTAATATAGGAGACACTTTTGCTGAATTCAAGGGTCCCTGCATACTGAAGCTTCCCCCTCAGCTCACTGACATTTCTGTGAAGGAGTACAGTTCGTGACTAAGACGGGGTGCTATATTCTTACCCACCAGGTAGAGGGGTAGCTCATCCAGAAGAGGGTTTCTTGGCAGACCAGCCACTCACACCCTAGACATTTAGGTTAGGATTTGTATCGTAGGAGTGCGCTGGATTGTTATAATACTGTGTATGTATGCATATATAAGCTGTCTCCACAAGATAGTGGAACTCTTCATTTTATTCAGTTTTGAAACTCATAACTTTTGTCTGCTTCTGTCTATTGATTATTGCAGCACATATCTTCTATACAGAAATCACTATGGTTCAATAAATATTGAAAAAAGTCCCTTCATGTATTCGTTGTATATTTCTCTGAGCGAAAGAAAGCACAAGTGATTGAGCGAAAAGTCCTAGGTCTGTCACCAAGATTCCTGAGGGAACAGGGTTGTCATGTTCAGTAGCTGCCAGAACTGTTCACTCCCTGCCTAGGTTCAGAGGGGCTAATAGTGGCAATGTGACTTCGGGTAAAGTTTGCGCTATATAAAATCGCATAAATAAATGTGAGTTAGCTGGTCCAAGGGACAACACATCCTGCGGGGTGCATGGAATCAGTCTGGCACTATCCTAAGTTTATGTCATAAGCAAACGCGCAGTTCCTACTGATTAGTGGAAACTACACGACACATGTCTAATAGGGTTTAGAGCAGCAACACAGGTCACCTATATTTTTCTCTGTGCTTCTGTCAGTATTAAATATTTAATTATGTACAAAGCATTAGGCCATCTACTAGAGTACTGTAACAGTTTGTTAGGAGGGTAGTTTGAATTCAGTTAGATGCAGGCCTAAATGTCTGTGCTATATTCCTTTGTTTCTACAAGCATGGTCTCACAATAAGGCCAGTGTGAATCACTGCATTTAACAAGTTTCCCCAAAGCACAGGTGAAATTATCCTTCAAGTTAACGGAGCTCCACTTGAAAGTTCACTGAACGAGCAGATATGAGGTGGATGCAAAATAAAAACATGCATTGTCAAAGCCAACTGGGCTCACGTTGGGACCCATTAGCTTTGCCAATGGGTTCAGACATTGGGCACAGCATCCCTCATGATTATTTATAAAAAAAAAAACTTTCGACACAGCTTATGTGCACACCTACAAAATGACAGACATTTTTTTCTTTTTAGTTGCCGATCCCTGTAGAATCGGTCCGCATTGTTTTTTTTAAAGTGGATGCAGGAAGAAACATGTCAGGAGCAAAAGCAAATATATATAACACACAAATTAGGGAGGGCCTGAGGGACATTTAAAGACCTGCAAAGGTTGTATCCCCCCATACCAATATATGAACAACCTAACAAACCTATGGGTCTATCATCTGAAAATCTAATCAGGAATATATGTTATATCTCAGCAACACATTGGTATGCTGAAAGGAAATCAGAAACGAGGATTCTGACTCAAGGCGTCATACAGAAGATGGTTAACCCTGTGTTAGCAGAGTGAGTAACTATTTTTGGATTCCCATCAATATCATGTGTGATCAATATTATCATATGGTCCTCCGTCCTGGGTCTTGTGTCTCTAGATCACCGAGACAGCTGTAGTACCCTCCACGGACTCATAGTTCACATGTGCCAACAATTGGACAACCATAAGAATCTGATCTGACGGGTAAGTGCAGTGCAGAAAAGAAAAGTGCGTGAAATTTAAAATAGGATACCCCGCTCTGTCCGGCGTTGCCTCTGGCCTCCCCCTGTCTCAGCTACGGCCAGAGGCAACGCCGGACAGAGCGGGGTCTCACTACGCCTGAGCCAGGTCCAGGACGAGGTGAGGTCTCTTCCCCGGGCATACTGGATCCAACAGAGGTACCAGGTGCCGGAGGAGTGAAGTTACAGTTTATGGAGACTTATATCCTTTACTGAAAAAATATATCACAGCAATATTTTCTTTTTAATTGAGTTTTTCACCAACACTAGTTTTGCAGTCGCATCGATATGAGAACAGAGGCCCTGAAGAAAGCCTAGGGTTCATTTCCCGTTAAGGCTGAAACATGTTGGGCCCCATGCAGGTATTTGTTGAACTGCAGTAGTTATGTTTTGCGCTGTTCTTGGTTTTTAGTTAGGAAGAGGTCTTGGCTGAATAAAAATATTATAATGAGATTCTCTATCCTATTTTAAATTTCACGCACTTTTCTTTTCTGCACTGCACTTACCCGTCAGATCAGATTCTTATGGTTGTCCAATTGTTGGCACATGTGAACTATGAGTCCGTGGAGGGTACTACAGCTGTCTCGGTGATCTAGAGACACAAGACCCAGGACGGAGGACCATATGATAATATTGATCACACATGATATTGATGGGAATCCAAAAATAGTTACTCACTCTGCTAACACAGGGTTAACCATCTTCTGTATGACGCCTTGAGTCAGAATCCTCGTTTCTGATTTCCTTTCAGCATACAAATGTGTTGCTGAGATATAACATATATTCCTGATTAGATTTTCAGGAGCAAAAGCAACACAGGAGGAGTGGGTGGGGATGGAATCAACAAGGTGCGGAAGCAACACAGGACGAGGTGGAGCAAGGCCGCAGCTGAAAGGCTGAAGCAAATAGTGGCACGGGAGGGGATCAAACATGAAAAATACAGCATATGAGTGAGAAGGCAATGAAGGGAAGAAACACACAGGCCAGAAAGAGGAAATGGAGTGCAGCAGAGGGGAGAGAAGCACATGACTGAGACAACAGGAAAACACAATGAACTCTCTTAGAGTACTTAAACACAAAGAAAACAGTAGCACCTGATAAAGCGAGCAGTTGAAGGCCATAGTAACGTCTATGGTCCAGGGGCAGGACAAACAAGAAGAAGAAGAAAAGCCCACACAGGTAATGAGTAAGAGGCAAGGATATGGGTGTGACAATGAAGCCAACCAATGGTAAGCAATTGGAAGGCTCTAAGTCCACTGTAAGAAAACAATAAGACTCACAAAAACAGCACATATGCTGCCTTAGGTGACGCCTAAAAAAGTAGAATGGATGAGCTACTCAGACAAGGAATCATGAAAGTTGAGAGGTCTTCCACCCCAGCCTGACTGTGGGTTTGGAGTCGTGTTTTAACCCTTTCAATCCCATGACATGCTTAATAATGCAATTTTTTTTATTTTTAACCAAAGGATGAATTAGATGGCCATAAATCAAGAAGGCGTTTATTTGTCTGAATAAGTTCCCAAATCTAGCAACCCTCGGGGAACATTTAAAAAACAAAAAATACCCTGTAGAAGGGGTTGGCACGCCACCCCAGCAGCACCTGGTTTAGGTGCTACACATCATGTGGACTTTTTACGGTGTGTATATTATTCATCCTGCATGTCACTGGATTATTTCACCCATTGCTTACTCACCATTTTAAGAATAGTGACAGAGAGAAGCTGTGAGGTGCAGTCAGTGGTCACGTCTATCCTGATGTAGGTTTATAGACCTTGAATGAAAAGAGTGGTCACGAATGTTCCCGGAATCTTTCCATGTCTTAGTTATGTTCCTAGCATATAAAGCTTGGGGACACTCTTCTCAATGAGTACACACGCTAGGGTTATTGCTCCATCTGAGAACTTTCATAGTGCCCCATGACAGTGAAACTAATAGACAGAAGGGAGTAATGCACTCTATGGAAAAGCGGACTGGAGTCACTATCTCTTGTTAAATATACTTTCATGTAGATTAATAACATAAGTTCAGCTGAAACACAACCATGTAAATGTTAAAAAGACTCAAGGCGTTGGAATCACAAAAACATTCTTAGTCAAGACTGTAGTTTATACATTCGAAATATCGAATGGATATCAAAGTTAACCTTTACATTTTTATTGTTGCCTGAAAACCTCTGCATACGCAAGGACATGTTCTTTGCAGCAGGCATCTTAATCCTCTGCGCTACTTTAGCATGAGTGGAAATAGCCACTAGATAAAACTCTGATCTCATTCCAGCAGAAACCTTAACTGCCAAAGTTACCTTTACATTTGGTCCCGTCCCCCGCACCTATTTTCTCAAATTAGATTAGTTTGTTACGCTCGCCGGGCAGTGACTCTTAAGAGTTCAACCCAGAGACCCTCAGAGCAGGTAGCATCCAAGGAAATGGGCAACTTGCACAGCACCGCTTCCTAACAACGTGTAAGTCACCAATGGTTTACATTTTATTATTTACAACATCCTGTTAACATGCCTATCTGCCACAACCCATAAAGAAATTCTTGGCACAGTAATTTCTTGCGGGCTAACAAAGGAGCAATACACTAACTCCAGACTGCCGCCTCCCCCACCCCACGCCATTCGTGTTACGCTCCAGTTGCCATGTATTTGCAAGGGGAGAGGACATGGCATAATGGCTAGGGCGGTCAATCGCAAATATGGGGAATTGGGTTTAAGTCTCGGCAATGACGCTCAACATCCTGTGATTCTGGGCAAATCACTTAATCTCCCTGTGCCTAACAAAAATGAATGTGTCCTTGAGTAATGCAAGTGGTGCTCATGTAAAGCGCTCTGATACCTGATACCTTCAGGTCAAGTTCGCACTATATAAAACTCTGGAAAGAAAAAAGCCATTGGACTAATCGAAACCTAATTTACAGAAACAGCTATATGAAAGTTAATTTCGGAGGATATTAAAAGGAATACCCAGAGCAAAGGAAAATACATGTGAATTTTTAAAGTGCGTCTAATTTTAAATAAGCAAGGGCTACATTTCATTACAAGACCGGAGGCTACCATTAGGCATTATTCTTTTAATGCAAACTCCACACAGCCACTTTAAAGTATTATGTCACAAACAAAATTGTTCTAGAACAGAATACAGCTAGACCCTAATAGGCATGCCCACAGTATAAACCGCCTCTTTTAAATGCAGCTCCACACAGATAAGTATCTCCAATTTTGTATCTGCAATATCTGCAATATCTTTATATTGTTGTCTTTCTTTTAGTTACTGTATATAGGTTTCCAAATTACAGAAACCTTTTCCACGTTTTCATGGCCGTAGCATCTTTGATCTCCTATTGTAAAAGCTTAGTGCTAGGTTATGTTAATATTGGGGAAAGCTTATATGGTTCTTACCCCTGTCGAGGGGCTAATTAATAATACAAACTATTTTTTGGTTTAGTTAAGTGCTTTTACAAAAATATATATATTTCTCCAAGTATATATATATTTATGTATTCATATATAAATCAACCACTTCAATTGCTGCTATCGCGGTACACCATCCAATGGTATCGGTGCATGCTGCGGCGGCAGCTGCCGTAATATATAATTACCAAAACTTCTTCTCCAGAACTCCAGACAAGAAAAGCAAGTGGCACACCAGGGATTACTGCACAATTATTTTACAATTATTTTAATGTGCACATATACATATATATATATATATATATATACACATATACACATACATACATTATATATCTCTTCTATTACTGTTTATCTTAAAGGAAATGGTACATTATCGCTGATGCTAAAACTGGCGACTCTGACGCCCCTAATCCTAATATTAATGAGGAATCACTGAAAAAAATGATACAACCGTAGATGCGCACTTGTGTGCGCGAAACCTTGCAACAAGTCATGTCTAATAAGAGGTCCCTAATCTCTGATGAGGATTGTGACTTGGAAACCTCTTCAGGGGGAGAGTCTGATTGCGGTAAGAAAAGTGGCAAAAGACAAAAAAGTTAGAAGGGCCCTTTTTACCGGCCAACGTGCTCAAAGACCCAACTTCAGATAAAGAGGTTTCGGTAGAGGTTACCAGCCAGATACCTCACAGTCCTTCTACCCTCAACGAGGATGAACCACTCTTACCAGAGGCTTCAAATCCCGTGGACAAGGACACAATTTTCAGAGGGAGTATGAACACTTCACATATTTATTTTTCCCCGGTCAAAGGGTGTGGAGGGGAGGGGGGAACAACCCAAGCTCTTTCCCCACTTTGGAAAAATAGCTACACAGCGTAACACAAACCCTAGGGTCCCGGAAACAATTCAGGGCTTCAAAATAGATTTTGCAGAGGGCCCGGTTCAATACTCTCTCCCAAGTGTATTGAAACTTACCTTAGAGCAACAGAAGGTGGTAAAAGTAGAGGTGGTGTCTATGATACAAAAAGGTGTAATCCTAGAGGTTCCTTGAAAACGTAAAGTTTTTGTAAGTACACTCTTCCTTTTGGAGAAAAAAAGAAAAAGGATGGAGATCAGCTATGAATCTCAGGGACCTGAACAGATTTCTAGTGTACAGACATTTCAAGATGGAGGGAATCCATCACTTGAGAGACATTCTACTAGAAAAAGAGTGGCTCATAAAGTTGGACCTGAAGTATGCCTACTTCACCACTTCCATGGCTATGTAGTCTCAAAGTTACCTCCACTTCATATGGAATCACTTTTCCAGTTTCAGGCACTTCCCTTTGGCCTATCCTCAGCTCCTTTGTGTTTCACCAAGGTAATGAGAGTGGCTGCATTCTTTCTGAGAGAGAGACGGAAATACACATAATTGTTCATCTAGACGATATCCTCATAATGTCGCAATATCATTCTCATATTTTAAAGAAACTGAAATTGGTGGCAAATCTTCTAGAGAGTTAGGGTTTCATAATAAACAAGGAGAAGTCCATTATGGTTCCTTCCAGGTCCCTAGAATTTGGGTTTTTTACTATAGACACAATAAAGACCCTTCTTCTGTTGCCAGAGAAGAAAATTACCAATATTCGAAAAGAGAGAAGTTTTGTGTTGAGACCGGGTTCTACAATCTTGAGAAAGCCAGCCAGGCTCCTAGGTATCCTTTCCTCCTCTTTTATTCAAGCCATATTTCCAGGGCTATTAAATCCTATTTAAGTGAAATTGCCATGGTTTGGTTGGAGGACTTTATGCAAAAGTTCTTAGCGGAGCCTTTCTCTGTGGAAGAAATTATCAGCACCATAAATGCTTTAAATGGTAATATAGCTCCAGGGCTGGACGGCTTTACTGGCCCATTTTACAAGCACAACAAAGATATACTTGCCCCCTATCTTCTTGAGGTCTATAATGAATCTCTAGAAAATAAAATATTACCTCCTACAGTCCGCGAGGCGGTAATTGTCTTGCTTACCAAACCGGGCAAGGACACATCTAGTTGCGGCTCCTATAGGCCGCTGTCTCTTTTGAACTTAGATTATAAAATCCTCACCAAAATGATTGCTTTGAGACTGGCGCTGCTCTTAGACCGTATCATCTCCCCAGTGCAGTCTGGCTTCATTGCACATAGGTCCACTGTACTAAATTTGCGTACATTATTTTCGGTGCTACATAGAATCGCGCCGGAGGTACCGGCTGCGGCGGTCCTCCTGGATTCAGAAAAGGCATTTGACTCCTTGGAATGGCCTTTTATATGGGCTGTAATGTGGAAATTAGGCATCCCCAAAGGATTTATAGAACTGACAAAATTGCTTTACGCCTCCCCTACAGCAAAACTCCGTCTGAATGGTACTTTGTCTACCCTGTTCACCCTCACACATGGCACTTGGCAAGGCTGCCCCTTATCGCCGTTGCTCTTCATATTGGCGCCCTCTGGTACGCCACTTTCAGGAGAACAGAGGTATACAATTTAATACAGACCCTCTGCTTATCTCGCTTTATGCCGATAACATAGTGTTATATGTTTGCCAGCCACAGAACAATTTGGATCCTCTCATTAGAGTGGTGGATACTTGGACTTGTTATTAACTGGAGTAAGTCTGAGCTTCTCCCTCTAACGACGGGCACCACTGAATGTGAATGTGAGTTCCCTCCAAAATGGTGTCACGATTCAGTCAGATATTTGGGGATCCAGATCCATAGCGAGGCAGACGAGATGGTGAGACTAAACTATGGTACTGCAATACATAATCTTGAGGGGCAGGTAGAACGTTGTATTAGACTACCGCTTTCCATGTCCGGCAGAATTTCACTCATGAAGATGATCGTCCTTCCGCAGTTTCTATGCATGTTTCAAATATTCCTATTCCACTCCCAGATAGTTTCTTCAAGATCCCGAGGTGTCATCTTATCAGACTTGCTGGGGGTGGCAAATGACCTCGGGTGCGATGGGAAACCATGACCCTACCATATGAACGAGGAGGACTGGGGCCCTAGACTTCAGAATGTATTGCCTAGTAGCACAAAGCAGCTTCTCCCATTCGTGGTGCCATCCAAACAAGCTCATTCCCTACAGTAAACCTGAATCAGATCTGACGCACCCAACTCCACTTCACGCCATTGTTCCCCAAGCTTTCCCTCGGGAGCCTAGAGACATACAGACAGTGCCCACCTCGAGCTGGGCATGGCGCAAACTGTCGCTAGTGACTGGAAGTGGCTCCCTATACTCCTCCGAAATTCCCATAGCACACAACCTATGCCTCCCTATCACTGAAGATAAATTAGTTTTGCAGGTGCTCACATTCCACTCCATGATAAAGTTTGGTGACTTGTTCCCGCATGGACACATATTTGGCAGTGTGGGGGAGAATCATGGAACCGGACTGACTTTCATGGATCAGTTTATTTTCAATGGGGGTGCGTAGGCCTCTGCGTGCTACAATAGCGGAATATCCACTGGAACCTCAACCCTTTGAACCATTAGCCTTCTTAATCTCTAGTTCGGATGGGATTCAACTGACCTCTAGGCTATACAAGGACAGCATGGCTCTGATTCTGAGCCAGGACACCAAGACTTGAGCGGCATGGGAACGCGATCTTGCCAATCTTATTCTGGACGGCCAGTGGGGGTACTGTTGTTCGCTGATCAGAGAAGTCTCCTTCAATAGTAGGCATAAGTTAATTCATTTTAAATATTTATGGAGAGCATATATGACACCTGCTAAGCTGCATGCGATTGACCCAACCCGGTCACACAATTGACGTAAGTGCGGCAGTCCCTACGCTGACTTTCCTCACTTGACATGGACTTGCCCCAAAATAGCAGAGTTCTGGACAGCCATTTTTGAACTTGTATCCCGAAGGAGATCGTTGGCAATAGAACCCTCTCCTGAGGTCGCCCTTCTGGGCCATGTTTATAATATGCCCAAGACACTACGTAAATTCATTGCGCTGGCGCTGCTTCAGGCTAAATGGGAGACAGCCCTAAAATGGGGTAGCAACTGCTCCCGACCACCACTGCATGGCTGACATGCATGTCTGATCCATTTAACCATGTCCCTCATGGGAACAGTCCAGCCCGAACTGCCAAGCCATGTCTTCCCTGGACCGGAATCAAGCATCCTAGGACCGGTTTCTGGCTATCAGCCGTTTTCAGCCAGGATAGCTTGACTCCAGTGGCTTTGTGAGCACAGGACCCACGTCTGGGCATACCCTTCCCGCATAGGGTGAACAGCAAAACACACAAGACGATGGACGGAATGTTACTCATCCTCACCACTAGATTTCTCTTCCTACAGGTATTGTGGTCTCTGATCCATTTAACCATATCATATGTTCAAGGGAGTTTCAATTCTTTCTATGTTTCCCATGAGGCACAGGGTCAAGACTGATTTGCATATGGCCATGTCTGAACTGGGGTGGCTTGGTGAGCAAAATAACGATGGATTAAACCCAGATCTGTGACTGGGGGTGAATGTTTTGCCATTGTGCAACATTCCATCCATCATCTTGTGTGTTTTGCTTATATGCAGAAGTCCCACTACATAAATTATCTGGAGTTGACAACAGGCCTCTATGCTCTAAAGAGCCTCAAACACTCTCCGTAAGGCAGAACTGTCATGTTAAAAATGGACAGTGTATATGCAGTGGCATACATAAATCGGTTAGGGGTACAAAATCCTCAGTCTTGTTGGAATTGGCAAAAAGAATTTGGATGTGATGTCTAGAACACAAAATCAACTTAAGAGCAGAGTACTTACCGGGAAAAAAACAATATTGCAGCATATTGTAAATCGAGGTCCTTGAAAGACTACAGCCTCTGGAAGCTAAACGAGAGCCACGTCAGAAGTCTCTGTCACTTATGAGGTCCTTTGGAGGTAGATCTCTTTGCAAGCAGGTTGACATTTCAACTGTGCGGTTAGCGCTCTAGCAGCTGGGTCTATCGGGGCTATTTAGTCCTCGCCCCCTAGTGAGCGCGCAGCGGTCGCGCGCAGGGGAGCCGAAGAGTAGCCAAAGAGTGGCCCGTCTGCGCCCGTCCGCGACTGGACGGGGCCAGGGGCCACTCACCCTGCTCCTCTCCCGTTCACGATGGCCACACCTGCCGGCTCTCGCCTCAGGTACTCCTCACAAACTTTACTAGCTTTCCGCCCCCTGGGTTCCCGAGAATGTGCCCATAACAGCTGGCTATGTTCAGAAGGCCCCTTTTCCTGCTCTGTCTGTGGTTTTCAAGCCACCTCCAACAACATAATAACAGGTCCTTTACAAACCACCAAACCAGAAACAAAAGGCTGGAAAAGCTTCCTCCTAAATGTTCGATCACTCCCGCGTCATTGCACTGAAATATGGGACACCATCCATAGCCTTGATCCGGAAATATGTTTTCTCACGGAAACTTGGCTAAAGCCACATACGGTACCAACTGTTACGCTAGGAATTCCTTTAGGTTACAAAATATTGCGACAAGATCGCCCGGTAAAAACAGGTGGCGGTACTGCCATAATATATAAAGATAGCCTTCGCATCACAATAATAGAACAAGCCTTACTCCCCTCTATGGAGTTTATGATCTTCAAAATTAACACCGGAACTAAGAACAACTGGAAGGGAGCCTTAGTATATCGACCCCCTGGTCCCAACACCGGCTTCTCACTAACCTTAACTGAAGCACTCGCCCCACATTTGAAGGAGGGTGAACGTTTCATCTTACTTGGGGATTTCAATTTCCATGTTGATGTACCAGAGGATCCTGATACCAAGCTTTTTCTATCTG
The DNA here is from genome assembly GCF_964261635.1 of Lissotriton helveticus. Classification (NCBI taxonomy): domain Eukaryota; kingdom Metazoa; phylum Chordata; class Amphibia; order Caudata; family Salamandridae; genus Lissotriton; species Lissotriton helveticus. Next base: position 2,136,153,296 of record NC_136063.1, on the reverse strand, counting down.
ACCTTGCCCTTCTAGGCCTACATTTGCGGAACAGTGGCCCTACCCACAGGGGAGGACATACCCTAGATCTTATTTTTTCTAACGCCCCATTTATTCACTGCCATTCTCCCAGATCTGTGCACTGGTCTGATCATAGCATGCTGGAATTCTCCATCATGCAACCAACCAAACTTTCTGATCCTTCTGTTAATCTGAGCATCAAACGAAGCTTGGAGTACACCGATTTTTACTGACTCTGATAACTCCGAGTCGGCCCTAGTCAAACTCAACAACACTCTTCTTGACACCATAAACCTCCTAGCCCCACAAAAACTAGTCAAACAACCATTGACCAACAAAAAGGAAACCTGGTATACTGAAACGTTAAAATTAGAGAAACAAAAATGCAGAAAGCTAGAAAAACAATGGAGAAAAAATCACTCCAGGGAAAAGTAAAGAGCTTTACCAACAGGCTATTTCCTCCTACTACAAAAATATCAAAAAGGCAAGGAAAACCAGCCTCCAATTTCACATTGATGAAGCTGATAACTCAACTAAAGAACTATATAAAATTCTTCGAAACTTCACTAACCCCTCAGCTTGTGAAAGCCCTGATACCTTCTCTCAGGAGTTGTGTAATAATATCTCACAATTCTTTGAAGATAAAATTGATACCATATATAATAAAACTCTGACCAACTACCCCAACAACATAGAGACTCCTAGTGCCTCTAGCACTCAGTCTAACTCTCATACCTTTACTGACATCCCTGAAATCACGGTGGATGACATAAGATCACTACTCAATAAAATAAAAACTGGATCTCCTCTTGACCCTCTCCCCCCCAGAGTAATGAATACTCTGAGCACAGCTCTCTGCCCCGTAATTCAAAAGGTCTTAAACCTTTCTTACAAAGAAGGTAAACTCCCCCAGCAATGGAAAGAGGCAGTAGTGAATGCTATCCGGAAAATTTCCACCTATCCCTGGACAGAACTCTCCAATCTTCGCCCTATCTCTCTTCTGCCCCTCCTGAGTAAACTAGCCGAGAAACATGTTAACACCCACATGTCCAGTTTCATAGAGGCGACAGGAGGCCTGGACCACTCACAATCTGGGTTCAGGCCCAACTACAGCACCGAATCAGCACTCCTCTCCGTGACCGACAACATCAAGATGTCACAGGATAGGGGAGGCTCAATGATTTTGGTGCTGTTAGACCTGTCGGCCGCTTTTGATACTGTGTCTCATAAGATTCTCATGAGCCGTCTAAAGGGAGTGGGCATTGGAGGACAGGCCCTTTCTTGGTTGGAGAGTTTCTTGTCCGCGCGCTCACAATCCGTCAGCTTGGGACCCTATCGTTCCTCCTCTAGGGTGCTCACGAAGGGGGTGCCACAGGGCTCATGCCTAAGCCCCACATTGTTTAATGTGTATGTGGCCCCCCTTGCTGAGACTGTGAGGAAATATGGATTCACTCCGATGTCTTACGCTGACGACACCCAACTCCTCTACCCTTTCCATTCTCTTAGCGTTAATGTCAGGGAAAATTTCGCCGAAGGAATGAGGACTATCTCCAATTGGATGGCTTCCAACCGTCTCCAATGTAACGTTGGGAAGACGGAAGTAATGCTTTTTGGAAAAGCATCTATACTATGGTCCCCTGATTGGTGGCCCCTGGACCTAGGTCCTGTACCTTCCCCAAAATTGACAGTAAAGAATTTGGGGGTGAAGTTAGATCAAAATCTAACTTTAAAAGAACATGTGAACGCGATCGCTGGGGCATGTTTTCACACCATTGGACTACTGAGACGAGTCTTCCCCTATCTCCCAGACAACTACAGAAAGACCCTTGTTCAGACCATGGTATTAAGTCGCCTTGACTACTGTAACGGGCTCCTGATACAAGCTAACGAGGATGCCATAAACCGTTTACAGGTGGTACAGAATACGGCGGCAAGATTGATTTTGAATGCCCCTCCAAGAACCCCCTCCAAGCATTCAAACGCGAACTGAAGAACCACATGATGAGCAAATACCTTTCTTAGAGAAGCGTACTGATTATTGATGAGAACATCCTCACCAAAGAGAGACGGCCTCGACTAGAACATCCTGAAGATCAATTATCTGTCAACAGATTGATTTCAGGTTTAAACATTGGCCACACACTTTACTACTACCTCAAATCAAGGGGATCCGATATCTGTAACTCTCAGACAATACGATATACCCTCTACCTCACTTTGTTTTATTGCCTAGGATCTCGGATACATGGCAACACTTTTTACTCCTTAATGCTATTTACACACGTTATTTGCACTGTTATGCTATACAACCCTACCTCACTCACCTCCTAATACTAATTGGATAGGCTGAAGAACTCATACTTATAATCTCCCTTACAGCTTATCGCCTTAGACCTTATACTCATGTATATCTGTTGTTACAATTGCCTCCATAATGTCTGTAATTTATCTTACATGTGAAGCGCTCTGATACCCACGGGTCTTGTCCGCGCTATATAAAACTCTATAAATAAATAAATAAATAAAATAAATTTACTAAGAGAACTTCACTGGCTCCCAATACGGCAGCGTGTCAAATTTAAAATCTGCTGCACCGTCCACAAGTGCCTGTTTGGGAACGGCCCCAAATATCTGAGTCAAAAACTATACCCTTACAAACCAGATAGATCCCTACGTTCAAGTAACCAACTGCTGATAAAAACCCCTTTTGTAAAAAAGACCAGACAGGGTGGCCGGGCCTTTTCTTTGGTAGGGCCTACCCTCTGGAATAACCTGCCCTTCAGCATAAGGCAAATTTCTAACCATCTCGCCTTCAGGAAAAAGTTAAAAACTATACTGTTCCTAGAAGAATAATTGGATCGTTCTGCTTATTAGATCACAGCTCATCTGTTACAACCTCTCTAAGACTACATCTAACGAGCAAAGCGCGGAGATACCCCGTAAGGGGTCTATTCTTGCGCTATACAAGAAATTAAATAAATAAATAAATAAACGGAAGTACTTCAGCTGGATGCCAGACCCGTGTGCTCAGGCAGTTAATGCATTCCTGTAACCCTGGAAGGGTGCCCAAGCTTACGTCTTTCCCCCTTTGCAATGATCCAGAGGGTTCTACAGAAGGTCAGACAGGAGCAATGTTCCCTGGTATTAGGAACTTCTTTCCGGCCTTCCAAGGCTTTTTTCCCCAATGACCTTGGAATTGGCCTGCGATATTCCCTTGCTTCTACCAGCAGAGAAAGGCCTTTTAAGGGAAGTAGATGGAAGAGAACAACCTCTAGTTTAGACTAGAATATTTAACCTTCTTGCCTGGAAAGTGTCAGGCAATCTAGTGAGATGTCAGGTCATTCTGGAAGTGCTGAGGAGCTCCTTGAGGAATCCTAGGCTCCACGTAGCCACTATAGATAAAATGCAATATGGAAAACATGCGTATGCTGGTGCCTGGAGAGGGACTTGGATTGTGTGGAAGCTCCTATAGTAGAAGTGGTTAATTTCTTAGTACAACCTTAGTTATAGGTCACTTAATTGTTACAGATCTGCAATCTCAGCAGGACACACGTTAGCAAATGGTAGAAGCATTTGGAAAAATGTAAAAGTATGTAGAATTCTTAAGAGCATTAGGTTAAGGAGACCCCCCTAGACCTAGATATGAGACACATTAAACTAGTCTTGGATCTTTTTACAGCATGGGCTAGTAACAGATATTTAGATCGGAAAAGACTTTCTATGAAGCTAGCCTCTCTTCTCTGTTTAATTTCCTGCTGTTGTGTATCGGATGTTAAAGCTTTTGAGGTAAGTAACAGGGTTTACAATGCCTTTGGAGTGACATTTGAAATTATTAGAAGAACTAAGACAATGGCAGACACAATTCTTTATCCTAGGTTTGTCTCTTGAAAAAAAGTTGTGTGTAGATTGCATGAGAGAATATGATTCCAGAATGAGAGAGCATCATCTCATTTGTGAAACCTTTCAAGGCTATAATGTCTGCTTCAATAGCAAGGTGGGTTAAATGGGCTATGAATTTGGCAGGTGTTGACCTTAAGAAGTTTCAAGCACACTTAATGAGAGGAGCTATGGCTAGCCAATCCTTCTGGAAAGGTGGAAGACTAGAGGGCATTCTTAGGGCTGCTGATTGGTGAAACTCTAATACCTTCGCAAAACATTACTGTAAATCGATCGAGCACATGTCGAATGTGGAATTACAGAACTACCAACATGCACAATGGTAGCCTCCGGTCATGTAATGAAATGGAGATTCTCCTAATTAAATGCCAAAAAAATCTGGATTGTATTAAAGACACTGAGACTAACATTATCCCACCCTCCCTTCCCTGGAGTTGGTTGAAGTGTTTGGATAACGACAAAAATAATAATAGAAAAAGAAAAGGAAAACCAAACAATACAAAACTAACTGACGTCAATAAAATGTAAATTTTTCATAATTCAAGATTGTTATATACATTGTATTTGTTTATGTGCTACTTATTTTGAATGTCTTTCACATATAGAGGATTTTCTAATATTTATCTTCAATTTCAGATAATTCCCAGTAGTTTGTGTCTACCCGTCTCCATCACCTGGAAACCTCTACGAACTGAATGCCTTCTTTCCTTGGTTTTGCAAAGCAAGTTCTTAGTTGTTTGAGGAGTTTCTTCATTTCCGGTTGTGCCATATCGTTTTTGACTTTTCGTAATAAATGATGGAGCAGAGTGTAAAATGCTTTTTATTTCCATTTTTTAATGTGTCAAGACTCAGAAAAGGTGAAGTCATGAGTGGCGGATGATGCTCCCTGCCTTACTCAACAACTAAATTGAATTGAAATTGCATTTATATAGCGCTTAGTACCACCAAGTTTTTAATTGGTAATAAACAGCATATTACTCGATGCAAATCTTCACACATGGTTTATGCAATGCTGTATTCATTTACAATAGTTACAAAAAAAGATACTTAAAACCAGGATCAAGGAGTTAAATCACACTGAATAGGTCTCCTCTTATTAAACCGTTGTTTTCTTGTGGAAAATGACTGCAACATGCAACCTCTGTAGAAATAAAATATTTTCTCATATGAAGTTTGCTGTACTGTGGTAATATAATAGAATTGTATCCTTAAAATGTATTAATAGAGATATGACTGTGCCTTAGAACACTTGTTCTAAATAACATGTTTCTGAGTCACATGCATAGCTTCAGCCACTTTTTGCAACAGTGCAAAGATCAAACCCCATATTCTTGTATGGTAGAGCTGCACTCAGGGCCAGATGCATCAAAACACTGTTTTGCGATTCCCTCATTGCGAATCATAGCGATTCACAATTAGGAAATCGCAAAACAGCATGCATGAAAGTGTGTAGAACACTTTCTGTGAGTCCTAGGGGATCGCAAATGACCTACCTCTTGAATATTATTGAGGTAGGTTGCAATGTGCGACCCCTTAGGAATCGCAAAAATCACAAAGATGGTGGCTTGCTGGAGTCAGCAGACCACCATGTCCGTGATTGCTTTACAAAAATAAAAATGAAAAGTTTTCCTTACATTTTTTAAAAGCAAGCACTGGTCTGTGGGACCACTGCCTGCTCTTAAAAATGCTTTTACAAACATTCACAAAGAGGAAGGGGTCCCTTGGGCACTCCTTCCCATTTGTTAATGGGTAACCACCTACTTAAAGTAGGTGGTAAAATGTGAATGTTTTGCAACCACATTTTGGTCACAAAACATTCCTACATACAGATGCGATTCGGCATTAGGAAGGGACGCCCTAAACATGCCCTTTCCTAATAGCGAATCGCAAACCCATTTTGCGATTCGGTAACAGGTTACTGAATCGCAAAATAGGATTTGCTGCATCTGAAAAGCATTTTTTGCGTTCCCAAATGGGCCGATTCGCCCTGTTTGCGAAGGCAAAAATACTTGATGCATGTGTCCCTTAGTTTCTTCTGAACCAAGATCGTCAGTGCTTCACACCTTGGGCCTGAACAGAGAGTTAGTCAGCTGAAATTACTATTTTTTATAGCTAATGCATTTGAAAGATATGCATAACCCATATAAGCAGATCCAAATTGAGTATTATGGTATTTGTTATCATTGTTTAAGGAGGGGAGAGACCTTCCCACACTAGACTATAGCAATAAGGAGAGTGTGAAAGAGAGACGGACATGTTACCCAGTGGCAGTCACCACTGGGTAGGTATAGTTAGGTAAGCGTTTCCATAGGAAATTCGTTTTTAATATCACTACTAGTTCAGTTAGAATTTCCATGGGAAATGTCTTTTTCGTTTTGCTAATAACTTTGACGCAGTTTGACAAATCTTCAAATAACTTTCCAAAAAAGTGATTTATGTGCCTAGTTTGCTCATTGAAAGTTTCTGGGTGATCTGTCAAGCGTGGCTGAGAAAAAAGGGGGGCCCCAAAAAGCAAAATCCCTTTTCATTTTCCATGTAGACTTCTTTAAGTAGCACTACCGCAAAAACTGCTGAACAGAATTACACCAAATTTGGCAGAAAGCTATATCTTGGTCCGCAGCTTGGTCTGCTTTTTATGGTTTGGTGTAAATCCATTCAGTAGTTTTGGAGAAATAAAGATTAAAATATAATCGCATATCTGGACGGTTGGGTCCGCAAGATTCTCAAGAGTCTTGCGGGAACATCAGTTAAAAATAGAGCGTTCTGATTCACCAGTTATAGTTATCTCTAGTAACTAAGAGTTATTCCCTAAGGTATCAATAACTTGCACTACGCCATGAAAGTCTTGTCATCAATATTGTAATTTCAAATGTTGCAGTGATGTTATGAATGAGGTTACAGAACATGTCTTGAGTGATGTAATAAGTGTGGTAATTAGCTGTGAATGGTGATGGCGCGTGTTATAGTTACCTTAGAGCATGAACTTTAGTTACTAGAGAATTTCAGTGATTTTCAAAGTTTAAAACATTACATTGTCACTGAAATTTTCACCTAACTATAACATCATTTTAATTATTATTTCCTTCAGTGAATTTCAAGTTTCCTATTTTTTAGCATAAAGCGATGTTTTATTACCGTTTATAAAGCTGGCCAAACCATGTGTCCAATCCCCATGGGCAGCCTACAGCCACTGCACACTGCCCTCCTCCTCTGAACCACTTAGGGTCATGGGGACCAATCCCCAAAGGCCTTTTTGATTTTCAAAGGGGAGAGGGGTGTGCAACACTTTCCCCGTGAGCCAATAGTGGCCCCAGGGCCCCTTCCCTGGGGTCAACATACATTTTAACAAGAGGAGGGGCACAAAGACCCCCGCCCCCGAGACACTGTCGGCCCTGGCCACGCCATCTAGGGGGCCCTTTGCTTGTGTGAAGGAGAGGGGGAGCGCAAATTGCGTTCCCGAGCCTATAGTGTCCCCGTGGCCCCCATCACCTGAGGTCTTACGTGGTCCGATTGCTCCTGCAAAGCAGGAGCAATCTGAGTTTCGTTGCCGCAAGAGCACGGGCAGGGAAACAAAAGTCGTCTCAGACTCGGCAGGAGCATTTTCAAAGGTCCTGCCGGGTGAGAGCACTTTTGTTTTCTCTGCCTGTGATCCTGCGGGCAGGAAAACTGTGTCCTAGGGTGGGCTCCCCGGGACACACTGTAGGAGCCTGCCCTGGGGGTGGGGTCCCTGGGGCCTTTTAAGACTCGATGGGGATGCCACACACAACCTCCCTTATGTGTATTTGTTGGCCCCAGGCAATGGGGTCCCTGGGGCACATCAGTGGCTCAGGGAGGGGGGCTGCGTGCCCCCTCACCTAATAATAAGCATTTCAGCCCTGGTGGATGGGGTCCCCAGGGCCGTCAATGGCCTAGAGATGGGACCGTGCGCCCCCCTTCATTAGTCTTTCATGACATCCCTATCCGTCATTTCGTGTTTCTTTATTTTTAAATGCTGCGATTCTGGACGAATACTGCAGGACTCCCACGGGATTGTGGCTTTTAATAAAATATTTCTATTTTATTTCTATTTAGGGAGTTTTATAAAGCGCATGGTGACGCAACAACGGCGTGTCCCCGCGCTGAGGAGAACTTTTATTACTGGAACTTACAGAAGCGGCAGACCTACTGAGCGAATAGAGCAGTTTTAAGCTTAGCTCTAAAAATTGATTCAGATGGCTCTAATCGCAGTGCCATGGGCAGCTTGTTCCATCTAGCGGCTGCAAGGCATCTGAAAGATCTTCCCCCCATCCGTGCTCTTGTGGAAAAGTAAATTTTGTCATGTTCTGTGTCCCTACGTGTCATCCATCATATGTTATGTGTGCATGACCAATATGCATATGTTATTCCCCATGTCCGATTCAAGACGCAATTATAGTTGTGTCCTCCTCTAGTATGCCAGTTTCCAGTCCTCGTGAATACTACGAATATCAGGCCTATGTAAAGCTACGTTGCCACGTTTCTCAGTGTGCACGTTATTTCATTATAAAGTCCCCGTTTCCAGGCCTTAACAGGGCCCGGACATCAGATTCAGCTCCTGTCTCCTGAACCCTCGCTGAGGAGCGATCCAGCCCCCACCTGTATCCTCGACCTTTCACTTACTTCCTGCCTCGCAGTGCCCGGTGCAGCTTGGCTCTGCCTCTGAGTCTGCCAAGACTATTTTGTGATTCCAGCTATCAGTTTAGTCCTCCTTCTCTGCATTCCTAAGCTACTGAACTGCATCAATAGTTTCCGTCATTGTCTAGCCTATGCGGCTCCATGTTAAGAGAAATACTGTATTTAATGGTCATTTAATATTCTTCATCACGCACTACATGTAGAATAAATGCATGCTCTAGTCTTAGAGTCAATTAGCTTTTCCCCTCATGACTTCTAGTTTATATCAACATGTTCCCTAAACATCAGATACTAGATAGGGTTTAGGTACATGTCGCTCCGACCCTCCAGACTTTAGTCTCTGCTCCTAGCACAGAGTTCATAGCCCCCAGCTTCTCCTCGTAACACGTCATTGCTAGTTTGCGCGCACCATCAGGTTAGAGGTCCCGGCTCCTTAGGTAGCCCCCTCCTATGTTTCCGCCCATTCATGACATATTCTGTTACGTTTGCATCACATGTCTGAGTTACACCTTCTTTTTACTCTTATCTTTCGCGACTGCTACGCGTCACACCCACTGCTACGCCTACTGCAATGTAATGCTATGTGTTCGCGCTATGTATATATGCTCATGTATTGTTATTAAAAGTTAGCGCGCTCATCCCAGACCCAGCCCCAGCAGCTGCTGGGCCCTGTCATCCTATTCCTATGCAGGTTGTCCTGTTCCTGTCCTTATGCTGTATTAAACCTGCAAAACTCCTACTACCTCGAATCTTGACTCTTATTTATTGAGCTATCTGTTATGATATATGTCTAGTCAAAAATAGGGTATTATTTATTTATATACCACATAATGGCGCCCGAATAGGGACTTGCCCTTTCCCCACGCGTCGGTGAAGCCACGCCGACCCCTGACCCTCTGCAGTCGTGACGGAACTCTTCTGCGCAGTGGCAGATATTTCTGCTCAAGTATCCCTCAGGCCCACGGAGGAGACGGAGGAGGCGGTCCAGCATCCAGACGAGACGGTGGAGGAACGCGGCGAGTCCCGACCAGAGCCCAAGCCAAGAGTCCAAGGTCCGAGGTATCCGGAGGTCCACCCGTAACTGAAGTTCGTCGTCATCGTCGTAGCAGTCCAGTCCAGTCCGAGGCCTTCCGTTCTTGCTGCCCGGTGAGTACCGTTACTGGGGTGGTATCTAGACAGGGTCAATTTCATTGACTCTGGTCTGTGGGTTGGTGGTACACAGTCCCACAAACGAAGTGTTCACTTCGGTGGATACGGGTCCTGACGTGTCTCGTTATGAGACCGGTAAGTTTCGTACTGTTTCAGCAGTGCATCTAGTTTCTGTTCTAGTCAGTTTCTGTTCTCGAGAAAATTCATGTGTTCTGTTCTCAGTATTTCCAGGTAGTATTCTGTTCGAACTGTTATTTTAAATGTTTTTCATGTATTTTAATGTCGTGGTATGAATGGGAAATAGGTATCGTGTTTATTGTGTATTGTATTGTGTCTAGATTACAGTTCAGTCATGCCCATATTTTCCAAGTTACGTCAGTTAAAAACTAGAAAGGGTCTGCTGGAAGCAGCTGTTCCCGTCCCGCCTAGGGACAGTCCAGGTCATTTTATGTATCAGAAACATGGCATAAGTGCCATATTGTATCTAGATTTATGGGTAGAGTATACCAAACAGTTAGAAGAAAAGTATAGATGGCCCGTATCGGGTACATGGGATGCCGAATGCATCATGCGAGTAGAGGAGGCATTATGGAAAAAGAAAGCCAGACAATCACAGAAAGATGCCATCGAGTTATGGCGCAAAGAAGCTCATAAAAGAACCGAAAAAGAAATCAGAAAGTCAGAACTAAGTAGAGAATCCCAAGAACGAGCCCAAGAAAGAGAATTAATCGAGATAGGTGAACGAGTTAGAACTGAGCAATCAGACAGACAGAGGAATGCCCTCATTAAGGGTATGTATCCTCTTCTTGCTGAGGGCTTGCCAAAAGCGACCCCAGAGGCATCCAGTAATTTCCCGCCACCATTAGTTCCGACCAAGCTACGTCACAAACCGACCGCAGCTGATATTTTTATTTCGTCCTATCTGGACGACACAGTCCCCGAATATGCAAATCCTGTTCGCACTCCGCCAGTCCCTGTAAATCAGGTAATTCCTGCTCCTCCAGACACCGGGGTGCCCTTAACAGCCCCCCCGGGTCAGCCCGCCATACAAGTCCAGCCCACGTTACAATTACCGACCCTGCCAGGACGGAAAGCATCAGTTGATGATTCCAGTTTAGGGGCCGCAGGAGGAGGTCTTCCTCAAACCCCGCCGCCATACAAGCGTTTATCAGCACTCGAATTACATGCTCAAGCATCACAGCGTACTCCTAAGAGTAATAAGTCTGTTGCAGAGATCAGGCAAACCCTTGGCGAATGTGTCTATGACCCAGTTCCAGGCGAGTTTAATATGGTTTTATATTCCGTACGCGTAAGGAGAGTGACCGAGTATCTAGTCACCCTGCCGAATATGAAAGAAGATCTAGACCGGATATATCGTTTCATCCGTACAGGGGATGACCCACAAAGTATTAGTGATGCCATGTCTCAAAGGAAAGCCGAGATTCAGCGTATGATATTAAAGTTCTTAATTAACTGTCTAATAAGAGAACAGGATTACCCGTCTAAAGACCCGGAAGAAATGAAAACTCTAACAAAGTGGAGTGATAATATAGCCGAAGGAAAGCACAATACCATTGGTGCCATGGAAAGTATGTACAAGAAAATTCGTAGAGAGATAATAAAGATACACGAACAGCGTAAAGCAGCCCAAGTAAGCGAGAAAGAAAGTATCTCTGATCCTGAAGAGGAAGACGATGAGAATACTGCCAGAATAGCGTATGTAGGAAAACCTAGATTTCCAGATCGCCATTTACGTCTAGAACCCAAGTCTATTTTCCATCATACAGCACCAGAACAAGGTTCCCTAGAACAAGTATTTCAAGCTACCGATCACATTCTGAAATCACGAATCGGTTATAGTGAGTTAAGTACCATGCATGAACAAGAACTAGTCCGATCAGCAGTCAGATGGATTACTGATTCTACCACTTTTCCAGACGAAATAGTGGCAAAAATGTTTCTGAAAATGCCCCCAGCCGAGCAGCGACTGGTGGGTATGTATATGATTCAGTACCTCATTACTCTGTATGAGGGTCAACATTCTGATCCAGGCCCGTTACATGATATCCTGAACGAGTTACTCCAGTACAAATGGAGAGGTCTAGGTACCGATTTAATTAGTGTCATTTTAGAACAGCGTCATAGATATAGAACATTCTTGAACCCGCATTTTGTTCATGTCTCACCCCCAGAAAGTAAATCATTCTACATAGACAGACAGAATCCGTTACGAGAAGTCCACCCAGTCAGAGGAGCGGGTGGCGAAATGCAGCGAGTGTTTGTATACACTCCGATCACAAAGATGGAACTCCTCGAAATGAAGAAATTAATTCCCTGTCATGATAAAGATCCAGCAGGGTTCCATAGAGAATTAAAAGACATGCTCCGTATGGGAGAATACACTTACCCAGATATCATTAAAATGTTAAAGGTTCTGCTACCCGCAGGGGTGTATGAAAAGCTCAAGGAAAAAGAATGGGAGGTGGGAGAGAAAAAGATCGATTGGGCAGTCCTAGAAGCTGAAGATAAGATACGAGTACCAGGTACTGGTCTCGGAGATAAATGTAAAGAATTACCAGAATTATTGATTCAAGTTTTACCCAGATTATTAACAACGAGAAAAGAAGACTGGGATGCAATCTCAGCCTGTAAACAGAAACAAGATGAAGATATTAGTGATTTTTATTCTAGGTTTGAAAAGTGCTTTAGTATCAACAGTGGCCTCAAGACAAGTAGTGAGTCATACCCTCACCTTTTCGTTACCAAATTAGTCGAGAATTCAAGCCCACAAGTTAAAAACCGAGTTTTGAAAGTCGAAAGCACCTGGCAAGCAAATACTCCGTCCCAGATGCTCCAGATGCTCCAGTATCACCAGAATAGAATCAGGGAAGAGCAAGAACACGAGAGAAAACGTATGAAAGACACGAAAATGAAAGTGCTAGTTGCACAATCTGTTCCTCAAGACAGTCAGAAGAGGGGTCCGAATCAAGCCAGTCATCCTGCAGCACCCGTTAAAGGGAACTGCAATTATTGTAAACAACCAGGTCATTTCATAAATGAGTGTACGGTTCTGAAGCATAACATAGCTACTGGTAAGACTAAAGAAAGACCACGTCCGCCTAGACAAGAGCAAGTTTCACAGACTCCTCAGTCACAGAATGCACCACAGACAGTTACAGCACCGCAGCCTATTGCTGCAACACAGCATGTTACATCGCAGATGTACCAGTATGCACAGTCTGAGTATCCAGAGTACCAGCCATATTCATGAAACAGCCTAGAGAGGGAGGTAGGCTTGCCTCTCATCGAGATACCTGTAGATCAAGAAGGTCCCTATGTTCACAGTCAAGTATTAGGGAAAGACAGAAAGTTTTTGATTGATACAGGGGCAAGTAGGACCACAATTAGTCATGCCGAAGTTCCAGGGGCTCCGCTCTCAGGCTCAAGAAATGTTTCCCTTGGATTTTCAGGAAAGCCTATCGTTAATGAGATTTCAAAGCCAGTCACTCTAGAAGTAGGTCCATTGTCCCGCACTACTGATCTGTTACTTACTAAGTCATGTCCAGAAAATCTATTAGGCATTAAAACACTGAAAGAGTTAGGTGCAGTTATATGTTGTTCCCCAGAGGGAATACGTCTGTTCCTACGTGACTTTAAGGGTCACTATGTATTACGAGATTTTGATTCAAGACTGTCTAATGTCCCGCAGCATTTATGGGCGCAAGGTCCAACTGATGTAGGTTATATGCAAATCACACCCCATCGTGTGACCCTGAAACCAGGTGTAGTGTTACCACGAATCAGGCAGTATAGATTGCCACCTGAGGCTGTAGCAGCCTTATCCAAAATTATTGACGAGCTCATGGCTCAAGGAGTAGTTGTAGAAACTGACTCCAATGTATGTAACTCTCCGATCATTCCAGTCATGAAACGTACTGATCCAAATGCACCCCCAGTATATCGATTAGTGATTGATTTACGGGAACTTAACAAATGTATTATTCCTCAGTACCCAGTTGTCCCAGATATCTCTTCCCTATTGACAGCCATTGATTCCGAAGCCACGTTCTTCACTGTCATAGACCTCAAGAACGCATTTTTTAGTGTTCCCATCCATCCAGACAGCCAGTTTCTTTTCGGATTCTGTTTAAATGGAAGGAGCTATATGTTCACACGCGCTCCTCAAGGTTTCACAGAAAGTCCTAGTATTTACAGTCAAGCACTCAAGAGACAACTAGACAACATTCACATGCCAACTGACACTGCCCTGCTCCAGTATGTCGATGATCTACTGATCACAGCCCGTTCTGAACGTGACTGCGAGCGAGCGTCACTGACGGTTCTGTATTTCCTAGCCGAGATGGGGCACAAGGTGTCCCCTTCGAAGCTTCAATTCTGTGTCCAGCAAGTGGTCTACTTAGGACACTTACTGTCCAAGAGGGGTAGGCAGTTGACACCAGACCGTATCCAGTTAATAGCGAGTCTTCCCCAGCCCAGAACCCAGAAGGAGGTACGTGCCTTTATTGGCCTTACTTCTTATTGCAGACAATGGATTCCTCAGTATGCATTTCTAGCCAAGCCACTGATACAGTTAACGACACAGGAGGCAGCCGTATCGACTGTTCTCCCTTGGACATCTGAACATACACTTAGTTTCAACGAGTTAAAGAAAGCTTTATGTCAAGCTCCAGTTCTAGCCACACCGAACTACAGTAAGCCTTTTACACTTTTCGTCACAGAACGTGAAGGTACAGCATTATCTGTTCTCACACAAGACCAAGCAGGACAATACAAGCCTTGTGCTTATTTTTCGAGCACACTAGATCCAGTAGCCCAAGCTCTGCCTGCGTGCCTTAAGTCAGTTGCAGCCACAGCATTAGCTATCAGACAAAGTGATTCCATAGTTCTAGGACACTCCTTGACAGTACAAGTCCCACACTCCGTGGAAGTTCTTTTAAATCGAACACAAACACAGCACTTGACAATTGCACGTTTAACAGGTTATGAATTGACACTGTTTCAGCCACACATAGAAATTAGACGCTGCAACATCCTGAATCCTGCTACACTGTTACCATCAGTTAATTCAAATCCAGCCACACATGATTGCGTGGAAGTAGTTAACATTACGACAAAGCCAAGACAAGATCTGACAGATATTCCATTACCAGACCCTGACCTGACACTTTATGTGGATGGTTCATGTATGAGGACTAGTACAGGAGAACTAGTAGCCGCGTATGCAGTGACTACTGACACCGAAGTTATTGAGACACACCGTATTGATACCCTGTCCGCTCAAGCAGCAGAGCTAGTTGCTCTGACACAAGCCTGTATACACGCCAAGAACCTGAAAGTTAATGTTTACACAGATTCACGTTACGCATTTGGAGTTGTACACGACTTTGGAGTGCTCTGGCAGGAGAGAGGTTTCATGACTTCTCATGGAACCAAGATTCAGCATGGTTTCCTTATCCAAGCTCTGTTAGATGCAATACACTTACCGACATCTATCGCTATCATGAAATGCAAAGCACATACGAAAGTTACTGACATTATTTCTCAAGGTAATGATCTAGCAGATCGCACAGCCAAGCTTACAGCACAGACTCCAGACATTCCAGTTAACATGACACACACTCCAGATCCGACTACATGTATGACCGTTAAGGACCCTACTCAAGATGTCATAGATATCCAATTACATGCTACTCCCGATGAAATCAAGAAATGGTCTGAACAAGGAGGGGTCCAGACAGATCAAGGATGGTTAACAAAGGGTAGGACCGCATGGTTTCTCCCCGACTCTATGGTTCAAGTCATCATTAATACCGCACATAGTCCAGCACATTTAGGAGAAAAAGCAATGTTAGACAGTATCCAGAACATTTGGTTCAACAAGCATTTACGAGCTGCAGCCAAGCAGAAAGTCCGTACCTGTATGATATGTAGTCAGTTTAATCCAGGTAAAAGTGTCCCGGTGGAACAAGGGGGATTCCAGCCTCCTGACCACCCTTTTGAGGTCCTCCAGATGGATTATATTCAGATGGAGCGATGTCGAGGTTTCAAGTATGTCCTTGTAGTTGTATGCGCTTTGTCCAGATGGACAGAAGCATATCCAGTCCCAGATTACACAGCCGCGACCACTGCCAAACAGTTGGTTCGTGAATTCTTCCCTCGATATGGACTCCCTAGAGTCGTATATTCTGATAACGGTCAGCCATTCTCATCTGAACTGATGAAGCACGTTTCCCTGTTGTTGGGGTACCAGTGGAAGTTTCATTGTGTACGCCATCCTGAAGCAGCCGGTCTAGTCGAGAGACATAATCAGACTCTGAAAATCCGAATTGCCAAAATATGTAAAGATAAGGGTGTGGACTGGCTAGTAGCTCTGCCAGTTGCTTTGTTTTATATGCGCATGGTCGCACATTCCAGATCAGGTCTGTCCCCGTATGAGGTCGTATTCGGCCGGCCCCCTAACATGTGGGGTACTCCTAGACCCCGAAGTATTACTGATGTTTCATGTAATATGCTGACAGATTACCTAGCTTCCTTGATGTCTGCCCTCAACTCATGTCGTTCACAGGTTGCCGCCGCATTTCCAGACAATACCGAGGTGGCACCGCATGAGATCGTTCCAGGTTCGATGGTGCTCGTCCGGAACTTTGACAGATCAAGTCCGCTGGAGCCACGTTGGAAGGAGCCCCGTCAGGTCCTCCTCACCACCCGTACAGCTGTGAAATTGGAAGGACGCCGCGGCTGGGTGCATCTTTCGCACGTCAAGAAATTCTACGGATTAAAGCCGGTCTCCAAGAACATTTCCCAGGACTTAAAGACTTGTCAAAACATTGTTTCTAAGGACTGTCCCGCAAATGACATTGATACAACCCCTCCCTTGTTAGAGAAAACTCCGCAGCAGGAGTATAAACAGAAACTCCGGTCTAGTAAAATAAGTCAGTCAGTTTGATTGTCTAAGTCCTCCCCTAGGTGAAACGGTTAGACTGTTTCTGACATGTATAAAATAGACCCCCATAGTGAGAGAGTTAGTCAAAACTCAATCCGATGTATCGTTTTTCTAAGTTTCATATTATTCATCAGCATAATGATTTCCTGCACTAGTTACGCATTTTTCCTGTGTTTTCCAGTTCCTCATGTAAATAAGCCTTCTAATGTTACAGTAGAACACACGTTTAGTGATCTGCCTCCTCACGAATATTCATACCGCCTCGCTATGCGTAACAATACATTTATCCGCATGTTGCATTATTCACACCAGACCAGCAATGCCACTAATTGTTGGGTGTGTGGTCGACTCCCCCCTTTCCAGACCCCGAAGGGAGTTCTGCCACTTTTTCCTTATCCTTTTTCACATAATGGTTCGTGTGGAGCATGGTCCACGTTAACGTCATCCTCAACAGATATGTCTTTTCTTAACAGTACATGTTTCCCAGACAAGCAAGGTCTCCCCCACAGAACAGGTTTAGATCTAGAAAATGAAGTGTATAATTTAGGTAACTATTCTTCGAATTTCATGGTCCTGAATGTTCAGTCTGATACTACTCCAGACTCACCTGCTATTTCAGTATTACCAGTCAAAGGCGAATTATGTGTCCGAAATAATGGTTCTGTACACGTAGGACATAGTGATTGTACTACTATTATCAAGTATAGTGACAGTGGGAAATCTATTTTTAAAGCTTCACGTCATTCTTATTTTGTTTGTGGTCAAACCGCATATGTTCGTCTGCCCCTCGATTGGGAGGGAACCTGTTACATTGCCTTCCTACTGCCACCTGTTTTCCTAGCCCCACCTGACTACCATAGGAATTCCTTCCTAGTACATACTAGACACAAGAGAAACCTCCCGATTGTCGACTATACTGAAACTGCTGCAGAGCAATTCATTGATATTGATAAAGGTGTGTTCCCTTATTTAGGTACAGTTGTAAATAGTAAGCTAATCCGTAGGTTAACAAGAACCCTTGAAGCTGTAGTAGATGAGACTGCCTCCGCTCTAGGTAACTTAACCGAAGAGCAATCCTTTATGAGAATTGTTGTGCTCCAGAATCGTCTCGTCCTTGACGTCATACTGGCCGATAGGGGCGGGGCCTGTAGAGTCATCGGATCTAGTTGCTGCATTTTCATTCCAAATAACGCGCCGTCTGTTTATTCAGCTATAACCAGACTCCATAAAATTGCCCATCTGTTACACCAAGATCCAGGCACCTGGACATGGTCCGGTTGGTTCTGGAATATAATTTCCGCCTGGGGATGGAAAGTCCTGTCCTTTCTAGGTATCGCAGTAGCGATCATATTCAGCTGCTGCCTCTGTATACAATGTGGCCCTGCGATTTGCGGCAAGTGTGCTACCTCTTGTATTCCTAGTCCCAAGCCCCGTTCTAAATCCCGTTCCAAGACAATTCGAGATGAACATATGGTACTGTATGAAATGATAGACGGTATCATGAATATTGATGTTTCCTGATGGAAACGTAGTGACAAGGAGGGAATGTGGAAAAGTAAATTTTGTCATGTTCTGTGTCCCTACGTGTCATCCATCATATGTTATGTGTGCATGACCAATATGCATATGTTATTCCCCATGTCCGATTCAAGACGCAATTATAGTTGTGTCCTCCTCTAGTATGCCAGTTTCCAGTCCTCGTGAATACTACGAATATCAGGCCTATGTAAAGCTACGTTGCCACGTTTCTCAGTGTGCACGTTATTTCATTATAAAGTCCCCGTTTCCAGGCCTTAACAGGGCCCGGACATCAGATTCAGCTCCTGTCTCCTGAACCCTCGCTGAGGAGCGATCCAGCCCCCACCTGTATCCTCGACCTTTCACTTACTTCCTGCCTCGCAGTGCCCGGTGCAGCTTGGCTCTGCCTCTGAGTCTGCCAAGACTATGTTGTGATTCCAGCTATCAGTTTAGTCCTCCTTCTCTGCATTCCTAAGCTACTGAACTGCATCAATAGTTTCCGTCATTGTCTAGCCTATGCGGCTCCATGTTAAGAGAAATACTGTATTTAATGGTCATTTAATATTCTTCATCACGCACTACATGTAGAATAAATGCATGCTCTAGTCTTAGAGTCAATTAGCTTTTCCCCTCATGACTTCTAGTTTATATCAACATGTTCCCTAAACATCAGATACTAGATAGGGTTTAGGTACATGTCGCTCCGACCCTCCAGACTTTAGTCTCTGCTCCTAGCACAGAGTTCATAGCCCCCAGCTTCTCCTCGTAACACGTCATTGCTAGTTTGCGCGCACCATCAGGTTAGAGGTCCCGGCTCCTTAGGTAGCCCCCTCCTATGTTTCCGCCCATTCATGACATATTCTGTTACGTTTGCATCACATGTCTGAGTTACACCTTCTTTTTACTCTTATCTTTCGCGACTGCTACGCGTCACACCCACTGCTACGCCTACTGCAATGTAATGCTATGTGTTCGCGCTATGTATATATGCTCATGTATTGTTATTAAAAGTTAGCGCGCTCATCCCAGACCCAGCCCCAGCAGCTGCTGGGCCCTGTCATCCTATTCCTATGCAGGTTGTCCTGTTCCTGTCCTTATGCTGTATTAAACCTGCAAAACTCCTACTACCTCGAATCTTGACTCTTATTTATTGAGCTATCTGTTATGATATATGTCTAGTCAAAAATAGGGTATTATTTATTTATATACCACACTCTGGACACCTTAGGGACAACCAGGAGTCCAGAGCCGGAAGATCTCAAGGATCGGGGAGGCTCATAAGATGTCAAAAGTCCTTGCAGAGGGAGAGGGGATCTCCCATTGCTGATCCGATGGCACGTACAGAGTGCTTTAAATTCTACCCTGCTTCTGACCGGGAGCCAGTGCAAAGACCGGAGAGCCGCTGCAGAAGCAGCTCTTCTGGGTAGTCTGAGCACTAGTCGGGCAGCAGCATTCTGTAGGACCTGTAAGCGACTAAGATTCTTCTCCAGGGTGCCTAAATAAAGAAGGTTGCCATAGTCCATCCTTGATGTGACTAGTGCATGTACCAAGGTTTGTCGGGCTCTCACAGGCAAGAACTTCAGAGTCTTCCTGAGGCTTTTAAGGGTCCCAAAGCAAAGTCCGACCACCTGGTTGATCTGAGGGCCAAAGGTGAGGGCAGCATCAAACCAAATGCCCAGGTTCCTCGCTTTTTGGCACGGAATGGGTGTTGGGCCCAGGGAAGATGGCCACCATGCCGACGTCCACGCAGACTGGCAACCCCCCACGACCAGCACCTCGGTCTTGCCTCCGTTGAGCTTGAGGCAATTGGCGGACATCCAGGCAGCAAGGTCTTGCATGCATGCTCTGAAGATGTCCGCCGAAAGACCGGGTGCGCGCGATAGGGAGATAACCAACTGCGTGTCGTCGGCATACGACACCAAGCTGAGGCCGTGACTCTCTACTAAGGTGGCAATCGGAGCGACATAAAGATTGAAAAGTGTTGGACTCAGGGACGAGCCCTGCGGCACCCCCTGGTCCAAAGGAATTCGCTCCGAGTAGTGGTCACCCTGCCTCACTTGGAAACCCCGGCCAGTAAGAAATGAATAAATCCATTTCAACGCTGCCCCTCTCACCCCAACCTTGTTCAGACACTGTAGCAAGATGGAATGTGCTACAGTGTCGAACGCGGCGCTAAGATCTAATAAAATTAGCGCCATTGTTTGTCCCTCGTCGGCACCCTGCCTGAGAGCTTCGGTGGCCCTCAGAAGGGCGGACTCCGTGGAGTGACGGGGCCGAAACCCGAATTGGGTAGGATGAAGATGGTTGCCGTCCTCCACATATGTCATTAGCTGTTTATTTACCACCTTCTCCGCTACCTTAGAGAGATAAGGCAGCAAGGAGATGGGGCGTTGATTGTCCAGGTTCTCAAAGCTAATGTTGGGCTTCTTGCGGAGGGGAAGCACCACAGCCTGTTTCCAATCCTCAGGTAATGAACTGGATCGGAAGGAGACATCTAGCACATGCCTGATGTACGGTTCAAGGGTCTCCAAACTGTCACTCAATCTTTTAGGGGGTGCAGGATCTCAGGGAGAGCCAGATTTAACAGACCTGCAAATTTTGATTAGCTCATCCGGCGAGGGGTTGATAAAGTTAAGTAGCTGATTTCGATCATCTTCCTCTGCTGCTAGGTCTATCGGCTCTTCGCTGCATGAGGTATTTCGGGGAAAGCAGCGTAAATTTTAGACACTTTATCTCCGAAATAAGTAGCGATGCGGTTGCATGCTGCTACTGAGTGATCTTTATCTAGACTTGCACTTTTTGGGGTGGCTAGAGACTTATATATGCTGAACAGTTCCTTGGCGGAATTCTCTGCCCTCTGGATTCTGTCTGCATAGTATGTAGCTTTCTCTATACGGATTTTATTATGATAGATACGTCTCTTGATATGATAGGCATCTTTCATCGAATCATCATATGCCACTCTCCATTGTCTCTCTGCCCGTTTACAGTCCCTTTTAGCGAGGCGCAATGCCTCGCCAAACCAGGGAGCAGTTATCTGTCTGTGGGCACCTTTTGTTGGCCGACCCAATGGGGCTGTGCAATCCAGAGCGGCTATGATGCGGTCATTGAGCAATTTGTTTGCCGTTGCCACATCCTTGCCTCCTGGAGGCCCTTCCTCAATGAGAGCCTTATTAAACTCTGGCAGGGAAAATGTTGCCCACCTTCGACGAGGGTAATTGAGCGGGGCAGAAGCATGAACTTTGTGCTTAGGCAGGTAAATAACAAATGGGACAAAGGAGTGATCTGTCCAGGGCAGGGGCTCTGGGGGTGCAACCAGGACATCCTCCCAGTTGGCAAATATGGTATCTAATAGATGCCCACGATTATGTGTGGGAAGCTGTCCCTTGAGCTCTAGTTGTAGGGTATGCAGTTCCTCGCGGAGCTCCATCGCCCCTTTGTCTAGTGGATCTTCTAGATGTGTGTTTAAGTCACCTAGCAGCAGAAACTTATCACTTCTTAACGCTGTTTCAGTGATACACTCTAGAAGATTACCTTTGAATCTGGACATAGGTCCTGGTTGGCGGTAAACTAGCAAGCCTTTTAGAGTTATGTTACCGTCAATTGTTATGGTGAAAAAGCCCGCCTCACAACTTGCCAAACTGATTGGTTCAAGTTTACAAGCCCAATGTTGTTTAAAGGCGATCGCAATTCCACCTCCTCTGCCTTTCGGTCTGTCCAGGCGGACCATCTGATAATTCTCTGGTAGGGCCTGTATAATATCAGGGTCACAGTTGGAATCAAGCCATGTTTCTGTAATGAACAGTAAGTCAGGATTTTTATCGATGAGAAGCTCATATACATCATATTTGTGGCAACTCAACGATCTCACATTAATGAGGCCACAAGACAAGGAAGAATTACTAGTCTTGTTATCTGCTTTCCCTGTGCGGAAACGAAATTGGCAGTGACGACACCCTTCATTCATCCCTACTCTAATGCTATGGAGTCCTGGGGTACACACATTAAACGAACAACTTACTAGTTCATTCCTGCTCCAAGTGATTCTGCTGGCCGGGGCAGGGGTTCGGGCCCTGGGCCGTGTCCGGGCGCGGACGGGCGCAGATGGGCTTGGCTTAGGCGCGGCTTCGGCGCGCATCCGGCGCGCCCGCTGCTCCAGCCCGCTGCGCCGTCTGGCCGGGATGCACATTTTATAAGGTGTGAGGAGGGTGGGAGGGCGGCGCGACTAGAGCGCACCCCCAGCCCTACCTAAGATGGCGCCCGCCGCCGCCACCAGCAATTCACAAAAGACGGCTGGGCGAGGCAGGGAGAAGAAAATTCAGCGTGAGAGAGAGGTGTCAGTGTGCCTGTAAAATTCCCCAGTTAAAATTTGAATTTAGAACCCCCAAGTGCTATTCATAAAAAACGCTATATTTGCAGCTTTAAAAACACAATTTCACCAGTTAAATCTGCCAGCAGTAGAATCCAGTTAAAAGCGCTCGCAGCCCTAGTGCCTCTCGCTAGGGAGAGCTCTAAAATGGGCAGCAAGGGTTTCCAATAGCAGCTCTAAATAGCCTGGGAGGGCGGGAGGGCGGCGCGACTAGAGCGCACCCCCAGCCCTACCTAAGATGGCGCCCGCCGCCGCCACCAGCAATTCACAAAAGACGGCTGGGCGAGGCAGGGAGAAGAAAATTCAGCGTGAGAGAGAGGTGTCAGTGTGCCTGTAAAATTCCCCAGTTAAAATTTGAATTTAGAACCCCCAAGTGCTATTCATAAAAAACGCTATATTTGCAGCTTTAAAAACACAATTTCACCAGTTAAATATGCCAGCAGTAGAATCCAGTTAAAAGCGCTCGCAGCCCTAGTGCCTCTCGCTAGGGAGAGCTCTAAAATGGGCAGCGAGGGTTTCCAATAGCAGCTCTAAATAGCCTGGGAGGGCGGGAGGGCGGCGCGACTAGAGCGCACCCCCAGCCCTACCTAAGATGGCGCCCGCCGCCGCCACCAGCAATTCACAAAAGACGGCTGGGCGAGGCAGGGAGAAGAAAATTCAGCGTGAGAGAGAGGTGTCAGTGTGCCTGTAAAATTCCCCAGTTAAAATTTGAATTTAGAACCCCCAAGTGCTATTCATAAAAAACGCTATATTTGCAGCTTTAAAAACACAATTTCACCAGTTAAATATGCCTTCAGTAGAATCCAGTTAAAAGCGCTCGCAGCCCTATATATATTTTGTCTCGGAGCTAGGGGGCTATGGTAGAACCCAACAGCAGGCAGCCAATCAAAGCACTGGATCCCTAATATCACAAAAAATACTGAAAGGATTTATACCAAATCACAATAAGCACGCTTTCCAGTTCAAGGTTTTAGCTTCCTGACAAATTTGGTGTCATTCTGTTCTGCAGTTTTTGCAATGTCACATTCCCCAAAAAGTCTATGGAAAATGAATGGGGAGTTTATGTTTTACGACTCCCCCCTCCCTCGATCACCCTAAAACATTCTATTGCCAAACTAGGCAAAATATAGCAAAAAATATTTTTGGACTGTTTTGTGAAGATTTGTCAAATGGCTCCAAAGTTATTAACAAAACAAAAAAGGCATTTCCTATGAAATTCTGACTTAACTATAACTACACACTAGTGAACGCTACAGGGTAATATATATTTAACCATCTAGAGATATGTAGCAAGAGAGTATGTATGTATAACGGGTAACCATGTAATATGGCACAATGTTCCATTGAGGGGTTCGGGTGACATCGTTAACCACAAGGTCAAAGGCAAAGTGCTTTGTAGACGTCATCAGAAACCCAAGATGGCAATATGGGACCATATTACTCACGTTTACCATTTTGAATTTTTATATAACCTGTTTACTTTTGGGGTCGTTCTCATTTATCTTGAGAAAGCTGTCTTTTTCAAATTGCTGCTAACAATGAGCACTGATTAGAACTGATTTTTTTTTACTTCAATTCTTTTTTATTGAAGGTATTCAAAACATACAAAAAAACATTGCAATAGTTTGCGTATAAAGGACATCCAGGATCTGCAGATTATAACAGCATCGTAATGATTGAGGCAACGGAAGCATAGGCCATAATAGGCCCTGAATGAAGTTGTACAAAATGCCCAGCCGTGGAGTCATGCAGGCGTTGGATCAGCAGAACAGAGCAATATCACAAATAGGGATGTCACAGGGTTCATACTTGTAAAAAGAAACAAACCAAAAGTAAAGAATAGTGAAAATATTGAGAGAAAGCACCCAAACTTAGGTTGAGGTTACATAGAAACAGAGCGTGTTCATTTCAAGGGAGGTCATGGTCATGGAGATGTCCTGAGGGATGGCTTTGAGGACTACACATAAGAAGCTGGGTATTGCGTGCCGATGGGAATACAGGGAGTAGACAGTCCCCCTTCTGTAAGCTCGAACAGCTGGAGAGTTCTAAGCCAGGACGGCATCAAGCAAAAGTGTTTCAGTCTGGAAAAGTAATCTATCAGGGGCTGCCAATTGTGATCAACCTTGTGGGCCATGGCCATGACTTGGTAAAGGTGCGTAAACGACTGGGCAATCGGTGGAGTAGAAGGTATCTTCCAGTTGAGAGCAATTCATTGTTTGGCCGCATCTAACATTTGCGCTATAAGGCACCAATCCGTATGTTTCCTTGCTGTCAATTATAGAGGGCGAATACTTAGCATAAAGGTATTATAGGAGTGCGGGAGAGGGAAGCCCAAGGTCCCTTGAATATGGCTTAGGACTTCCTTCCAATATAGTGTAAGAAGGGGACATGACCACCAGATATGAAAGAAGTCAATGGGCGCTGTCATTGAGGCGAGGAAGTGGGGAACAACTTTCTGAGGCGTGTCGGGTGTAATACCATCTAGTTATTAGTTTGTAGGTCGTTTCGTGTTGAGAAATGCATCTGTAAAGCTTGGGGATATCACACCAGAGCTGCTCCTTTTGTTTCTGGGAGATTCCTTCTGTAGAGTCAGAGTGCCACGGTGACTGGTAATTATGTGGGTGCACGGGAGTGTTGAAGTAGCTGATAAATCCGTTAAATCTGACCCTGTGTCTCATCAAAAGATCTAACCAGCATTTCAAAAGGGATGAGTTGGTGCATCACGAGTTGAGAGAGGGAAGCATCCAGTGCCGCAATTGATAATATTGCAGCCTGGCAGACTCAGGGAGTTGAAAGTTGTCTTTGCATTGATAAATCATCTTAATCGAACCCCAGTGAAAAGGTCCTGATTTGTGTGGAAGTCACCCTCCCTCAAGTTGGGGAAACAGTGGGGTTGTAAAGCCAGAGGTAAATCAAAGTTGCGGGCCAAGGGTCGGAATTGAATTTTTACTTTTTTTAGAGTAGGAGGGGGACTGAAAAGTGTGACTCAATGGTTAGAGCGGCAGACCCTGATGCAGAGGTCTAGCCCGGGACCAGGGTTCAATTCCCCGCCTCAGCGGGTCTTGGGCTCAAAATTCCACGGACCTGATAATTCTCGCCTCGGTGCCTATTCCAATTATGGAGTCCCACTCTGCAACTCTGGGCAATAGCTTGCTTAATCTCCACAACGGCCCCCTCATCGCTAAGGATGCCTGGCCTCCACCTTGCGGGTGCCCAGGAGTGGACACCTCACAGGGAAAGCCAGGATGGGTTCCACAGCGGTATTCGTACAAGCGCCTTGAGACCCTTGCGGGTGAGTAGTGCGCTATACAAGTATCAATTTACAATTTACAAAAGGGTGAGGGTCAGCGGATTAATGCAATTCTGGGGCTGCTGTGATTATCACATAATTATAGATTTACTGCATTTGCCACATTATTTGCACAAAAGTGCACATTTCACAAAAAAGTGGTTTCTAGCTACAATGGGAGGAAATATGCAGCCAGAGTGTACCGAATCATTCTCAATTTATGACGCATATTTAAAAGATTGTCGCATAATTTTGTCCTCCATGCTGCATAATCCTAATGGCCCAGCCAATATTACAGCTCTCTAGAGAGGTTTGGGGGCTGTCATTATGTAGCTGAAATCCCCATTTCACAGGGAACTGTGAAATATTTCCCATAATTCTCAGCAAAATACGTTTTCATCCACTGCATTTTGTACAATAAAAGAAATATACACTTACACACATGTACAGTGAGCTATGCTACCATAACTTTCACTCCTATTCACGTATCACAACCTTATACATTTTTTTTTGTTTACAGAGTTTTATATAGCGCGAACTTGACCCAAATACGGTATCACATCGCTTTACATAGTACCAGTTGCATTACATGAGGACACATTAATTTTTGTTAGGCACGGGGAGATTAAGTGATTTGCCCAGAAACACAGAATGTTCAGTGGCATTGCCGAGACTCAAACCCAGGACTCCAGATTCAAGGTCAACCGCCCTAGCCGTTAGGCCAACTCCTCTCCCCAACATCACTGTTACTACACAAATGATGTGTCCACTCAGCCTTTCATCCATTTGAGATTAAAAAAATGAGTACCATTGAGTTGGGTAACAATATACATCTGTTATTCAGCGCCTTGAGACCTTCGGGTGATTTGTGCGCTTTACAAATGTACATGTTATGTTAAGAAGGTTGTATTGTGTTGTTAGATCAACTAATAAATTGCAGTCCAAAACAGCTACCAGATAAAAAAGCGACAGTAGCTCTGACCTTTAATAGAAAGTCATGCGTAAAGAAGTCTTTTAACATATTTGCAGGTGAAAGGTTACAGGAAAACGGAAGCGATGCTAATAGGTAATGAAAATGATTCCTAATTATCGTGTAGGAAAGTTTCAATTCCATCAAGGACACAGAGGGGAGGATTATGCTTAACTCTCTCGCTTTATTGTAATAGCAGCCTTTAAAAAAAACATCTGCTCTCTACTTTAATTTTGAAAAGAAGCGAAGACAAAACACTTTTTAATGACTTCCTTGGAAAAAGAACGTATAAACTAAAAGCCCCAAGAGTCTCTGGGCAGTCACTTCCAAGGCAACTAATCCGGAAACAATGGTAGTCCACAACTGCAGCCAATCCTGTTACTCCATAGCCTGTTATAGTCCTTTGTCACTTATGCTCCCACTCTTTCGTAGCCCAAGTCACTACTAAATCTCTTGTTCATTGGTCCATCTTTGAGTTTTCCGTTCCTACAGACAAAAGAGAGGTATCAGGCCAGAGTACTAGACTTATCACAGTATCCAGAGGGTATGACTTTTGCACTCTAAAAAGACTATGTATAACATAAATTAACATTACATATCATCAAACCAGAAAGTTTGTACGTATGCCCTAGGGTGGGCTTCAAGAAGAGAAACACCTTATTGCCAGGTAGAATAATCCCTGCCTCCGTGTCCTTGATAGAATTGAAACTTTCCTACACAATAGTTAGGAATAATTTTCATTCTATGTCAGGACCGGAGGTGAGGATTATGCTGGTTCAAAGCTTGCTCACAACCAAATCAGCCATATCCAACACCGTCTTGAAGTAAAATCTCTTAAAAGTAGAATCTGAGGATCAATCTGCGGCATTCATAATGTCCTCTAGCTTTGCTCCCAGGGAGAAAGCCTTAGAGTCAATGGCTCCTCTTGTGGAATGTGCACCAAAGGTGGAGAGATCAATTCATGCCTCTTGCATGACCCATTACGCGATCGTGTGGAGGATACAGCCACATGCAGCTCCCTAAGGGCAACTAAGAGCTGTCTCTCGCCCAGGAGGCTAAACTCCAACGTCATTTGCTCGTACACTTTAAGACACTGGACCACACATAACGTAGGGGAATCTGGGAAAGCCGGATAAGTGATAGTCCTCGTATGAGACTTTGTTCGCCTACAAATCATGAACGACACCCCAAAGGGGAAAAAATCTGCCTGTTATGCCC
Source organism: Lissotriton helveticus (assembly GCF_964261635.1). Taxonomy (NCBI): domain Eukaryota; kingdom Metazoa; phylum Chordata; class Amphibia; order Caudata; family Salamandridae; genus Lissotriton; species Lissotriton helveticus. Next base: position 2,136,125,269 of record NC_136063.1, on the reverse strand, counting down.
AGGGCTCGGACATCTGAAACCCGCCTGCATGAAAACAGGCACAACAACAACGCCAATTTGGCAGAGAGCTCTTTAAGGGAAAAAAACCTGTTTGGCTGCCAAGACAGGAATAGATTTCGGACTTGATTCACGTCCCAAAGCACTGAGTATCTGGTGGAAGGAGAAAGAGATAATCAAATTCCTCACAAAAGTTTGCAGACAAAAGGGTGTTCACTCACCGGTGTCCCCTCGATTGGCGTATGCCCCGCAGAGATGGCGGATCGAAAGGTGTTAATAGACCTATATGCCAACCCCTCAGAGGACAAATATGCTAAAAACTTCAGTACGTGAACAAGGTCAGCGATCACGGGATCCGCACCCCTTTGGAGACACCAACGTGTCCATCGGCATCAAGCTGACTTGTACCGCCTTGTCATGCCTTGGACATGAGTTCTTCAGCCTGGCCATAAAGGGCCGGGATCATCCATCTTACTCTGTTATCCGCCAAGTCATCAGGGGGAGGGCTCCCTCTTTTACCAGTTGATGGGGAACTCAGTCTGGATTGAAGAGAATGAGTGGAAAGTAGGGGAGTCGGATTGGAGAATCTCAGGAAAGTTCCAGTAGAACCGGAAACCACACTTGAGATCTCCAAATTGGGGTGACCGTGATCAGTTCTGCTCCCTGATGCCGGATCTAAGCTGACGCTCGAGTCATCATGGCGAAGGGGGAAAAGGCATATCCCTTCTCGAGAGAGCAGTCCTGTAGGAAAGCATCTGTCGCACCCCCAGGGGATCCGGTCTCCCTGTCAGATAGCTCTAACCTCCTTTATTGCAGAAGATCCGTACAACACAAAAAGCAGCTCTCTTGCCCATGTTGCATGTGTGCAGATAGCTGTTATGCAGGTACACAGTGATCTTAGCTGTATATCATGATATCCAGACAAACAAAGTATGACCATGCACAGTGTACGGCTCTTTAAGCTTTGATGAATGCACAAACCAAATAATCACAATTACATTTTTTTCCCCTTTTATAGTCCATTGGGATTACATCTTTTTGGAACAAGAGAGATACTCCTCCTCCACACCCCTTAACATTTAAACTCATAAAGTTTGACTAACCAACCTAACAATAGCTAGCTGAATTTTAATTATGGTAAAAATCAGTGAACGCGTGTGAATTTTACCACACTTACAAAATTCAACATGAATGCTACAATCTATCCTAAAAAAACGTGACTATTATAGATTGTCTATGTTAGTCATCTTTTACTCATCAATATGCACATCAATTCGAACTAAAAAGAGATATTTCCCAATGAGATTCCAGAAGAGCATAATTGGTTCAAATTGTGGGAGACAAGGATCTTTGGTGAACAAAGTTTGAATGTCAGCAGAGCTGACTCGACCATTTATCTTCAGGTGGGCAATAAAAGGAAAATCACTGATCTGGGCCATGAGCCAATCCAGTTTGTGGTGTGCACTATATATACACTTTCAAACACATAGAAGAATGAACTCAAGGCTTATCATCAGACTAATGAAAAACAGAGGCCCTGGTATCACCATAAGGATGCTGACAGCCTACCCCAGTAGTCAGATTCTAATTATTAGCAAGCAAGAAATCTTGACAGCTAAGGGTAATATAATATTTAACATTGTCAGATACATCTTGGATGAGTTCCCTGACATGTGAGGTTATGTCACCCCAACAGCACCATCTTTTTTAATCTCAAGCATGGATACGAGGCCCTGATGGCGCCTTCCAATCAGATGTGACGTTTAGTTCTCAGCGAAATGTCGTGAGGGCCCACCAAGGCCTTAGGAAAGTGACATGAAGAACTATGGCTGCAGGCAAATGTTAAAAGGTTGTGCCTCAAGTTAATTAGTAAATTATATAAGGGATAATTTTTCCCCTGCTGTATATGATAAGGATATTGCAAGTCACTGAGGAGTTCCTTAGCCAAGTTCCTTTATAAGGATACAGAACTCAGAGGTGACTAGCAATAACTATCATGTACGTCAGAGGGTATTTTACTCAATTTGTGTCCCTCCTCACTCCCTTCACCAATCTTTTCTCCCACCACATAGACTTTTATAATTTGGCAATGTATTTGGCAATACAAATTCTACTTCCTTGTAATATCTGAGAAGTGCTGTGACACTCGTGTAACTCAAGTATATTTGTGTTATAAGAAACTTAAATATAAGACTGTGATACGGTACCGCTGTCCACCCTGCCAGGAATGGGCCCTCTCAAACACGTACCGCCTTCCTTTCCGCCAGGACTGAAACCTCGCGGACACTTCCCTGTGTCGGAAACGGGGCCCGGAGCAGTAACCATAACAAACGGACCCCCGCCCTTCTCTGTCTTACAGGAACCAACCGGTGAACAGCGTCCACAGGAAGTACATCCCTCTGACCCCGGAAGTCCCTCCCCCGTGGCAGCGCCAGAACAGGGAAAAGCCGAGAGCAGGAACCAGAACGCCGTCGGAGCATCGTGTCAGGACACTCGGACTGGAGCAGAAGAAGGAGAGCAGGCGAACGTCGACGGTGTGGACCGAAGATTGGTGGAGTCCTCAGGAGGTGGCTGAAGAGCGGCCGCAACCCACTGGAGAGTTGCGGCGGACCGTGTGAGTACCCTATTAATTCATATTCTGGGCTCGCTAGGAGCTCGCTGTAAATGCCCTGTATATAACTCCCCAACTCTCTAGTGACACGTTCATTGCACTGTAAATTACATGTACAGCAACCTCACTGTGTAACAAGCCTTCCTCCACACGACCCGATTCGGCACTCTTTCTACGTACCGTCCTTCTTTTCCTCAACCCCGATTCCTCCCTTCCCCACTGTCTCCTCTACATCCCTCACTACCCGGGAGACGGTGACTGTTACAGTTGTTTCTCGAAGCCCAAGATAGGTCCCCTTATCTTTTCTCTTACTGCCCTCCGTGGATCCTCCCCGATACCGGACCCGTCATCTGAGTTCCGAAGAACCGAACCCGGACCCAATACCGGAGGTGGACTCGGACATCATCCCTCGGAACCCTTTCTTTTTGTGACTTGTTTTCTGTCTTATGTGAATTAAACTACCAGCATAGCCCACTATATTCGGCCTCCTTGCCTGCTTTTCCGGCCTGCAGCACACCCACAATCACAAAGACAGAGGGCAAGAACTTTCATACACTGCTTTAGCTGTTTTGTGTCATCAGCTATACAGCTATATCTAAAGTCAGGGGCAAAGCTAAAATGGAGATCACCAGCATGATATCCCATTCTGGTGAAAGTCCAGCTGCTCAACGGACAAAATTAAGAAAATGCTTTTCCTAGACAAATATAGGGAATTTGATAGCCAACACCCAGAAAAGTGACACCTGAACTATAAAACTGCACAAGAAAAGAAGGGCAAAAAAAAGAGTCTGGTGGTATAGACGAGATTGAGGGACTAGGATATATACATGTATAAGGTATAGGTATTAGAAGAGCTATGATAAGAGGTGCAAGGGTACAGGTAACCATCGAGTCCATTCAACTGCCTTCAGGAGAAGCCTTTTGAGAGATGTATCAGAGATAAAGCAAGGGAATTTCCACACTACTGACCCAGTTGTTGCCTCTAACCTCCCTTCCATAGTAGAGACAATGGAAACAAAAACACGTAGGTGGTGTTCAAATGATCACCCAAACCTTTATATTCCTACAAAACATGTATCCCCAAAAAACGTTTTCTTTCAGCTGAAAATGTTCAAGTAACAAAAAGACATGAAAGACCGCATTCAGTAAACAAGATGTTGTCGGACCAGGGATTCAAAGGAACATGCAGGAGATTGATCTATCAATCAAAGAAGATTTATAAAGCGCACCGCTACTCATAGAATGTCCTGGTGCTAGGCAGACTAGAGGAGAGGGCCTTTTTCTTAAAATGATAATGGACATAGTAAGATAAAGTTAGAACATATGCAACCCTGCTCATGAGCACCCAAAGAATTAACAGACGAAAATAAAGCGGAATAGGAAGATATAGTAATTGGCACAGGATCATACAATGTATTCGATAAGTGGGAAAATCTATATTACAACTAGAGTTTCCTGATACCACAATAGATAACTCAGCCACATAATCAGATACTGTGGACAACGAAATTAAAACCTGGAATGACATTATCACGAAGAGAGGGGTAAAACAAAAAGAGACTGCCAATAAAACAAAAATAAAGACACTGTAATAGAGTTTGTATGTTAATCAAATGTCCAACGCTAGTGACAGTTTGTGGTCTAGGACAGGTTCCTTTGTCTAGATTGCCCAATGCACAAGCAAATTCTGATTTTCTCCCATACATCCATGAAGCAGTTAACAGCATGGTGAAGTCAAAAAGTAGTCATCTGCTGCACTGGCAAAACATCTTTTTATCCGAATTCACAAGCTGTTCAAAATCCTATATATAGTCTTCTTTATTAAAATTTCAGGGAAATAAAGTGGTGATATATCTGTACTGGTCTGCTGGATGAAATTCTACCGAGAACTACTTGTCCCTTTGGCTTCATCGGGTGACATGTTAGGGCAATGTTGCCAGCGATGTATGAGGGGAAGAGGCAAAACATCTAACTCTATGGTGCACTAACTGGACAAGAGAGGTTGGAGTCCTACATTGTGTCACAGGCGTCGACGAAAGGAATTACACACTGTAACGCAGACATATTTTACCCCGGTGAACAAATAGTGTGTTCAGCCGGTAATTAGCACAAAAGTACAATGGTTGTAAAAGAAAAATACATCGAAATGTTCTACATCAGTAGACTAATGAGCACGATTCTAAACTCATCAGCGTTTCAATTCTTTAATTGCAATTCCAGGATGCAGGATTGCAGGGCCATTGCTTGGTGGACCCTGAGAAATGGAGAATAACTGGGGAAATCTTGATTACTGCACCAATTTCTGTGGATTCGTGACCATTTTCAGCCTGTTTCTCACACAGATTTTGGCCGCCTTTTGCAGTCTACATATCTGGGGATGGGGTAATGGAAATTGTGGCTACAGTATTTTCACATCACTTGTAAGCGCAATGTAGTCAGCAACTCCTGTTACCACCTGCAACGGTATCACTGCCACTCGTGACTGTGTCCATTGAGTTCGAGGTACTGTACAAAACACCACATAGGATTAAGAACTCAGGTCAAGTACATATATGCCGCCTGGGATTCTATGGCAGGATCGAAGGCGAGGATTATGCTCTGCTTTCTTTATTTTCCAACACCAGCAGATTCAACATTACAACAAAAAAACTCTCTTTTCCAGGAACCCCAGGGAAACGGCAGTCCAAAAGGTCAACCAATCAGCATCCACGCATGTCCTCAGGGTCCGGGGAATGCTGGGACATCTCTTCTTTCTTTCCTGCTCACCAGCAGATTAGTACCTTTCATTGATCCTCTATGATTATGGCATTGTTTACTTATATCTTGTGCTAAGTTGTATTCCTTGTCATAGCGAGACTGCAACGTTTCATTTCCATGCGTCTGTTGGTTGCCGCAATGTGATTTTATTTATAAATGGGGGTGGGGGCGCACACTACTCACACACCGGCGGTGTCGCCCCTAAGGACTCTGGTCAATGTAGTAAAGTGTTCGCGATAAATCATCTTTCGATCTTCTGCTATCTTCGCTGTCTTCGCCATCCCTGGACACGTGTTTCGGGGTATCACCCCTCGTCAGCAGGGATAGGCCGTGTACTGGGGTTGCCGATGGCTGCCAATATCTGCCAGGTATAGTACCATTCAGGCGCGTAGGTGCGGGATCCCAGGCTCGTCAGCCCACTGCTCACGGGAGCTTTAAAGTAACAAATGGGGGTGGGGTCGCACACTACTCACACACCGGCAGTGTCGCCCCTAAGGACTCTGGTCAATGTAGTAAAGTGTTCGCGATACATCATCTATCGATCTTCTGCTATCTTCGCTGTCTTCGCCATCCCTGGACACGTGTTTCGGGGTATCACCCCTCGTCAGCAGGGATAGGCCGAGAACTGGGGTTGCCAATGGCTGCCAATATCTGCCAGGTATAGTACCACTCAGGCGCGTAGGTGCGGGATCCCAGGCTCGTCAGCCCACTGCTCACGGGAGCTTTAAAGTTACAAATGGGGGTGGGGTCGCACACTACTCACACACCGGCGGTGTCGCCCCTAAGGACTCTGGTCAATGTAGTAAAGTGTTCGCGATGCATCATCTTTCGATCTTCTGCTATCTTTGCTGTCTTCGCCAACCCTGGACACGTGTTTCAGGGTATCACCCCTCGTCAGCAGGGATAGGCCGTGTACTGGGGTTGCCGATGGCTGCCAATATCTGCCAGATATAGTACCACTCAGGCGCGTAGGTGCGGAATCCCAGGCTCGTCAGCCCACTGCTCAAGGGAGCTTTAAAGTTACAAATGGGGGTGGGGTCGCAAACTACTCACACACCGGCTGTGTCGCCCCTAAGGACTCTGGTCAATGTAGTAAAGTGTTCGCGATGCATCATCTTTCGATCTTCTGCTATCTTCGCTGTCTTCGCCATCCCATACAGATATTTGGCAGCCACCGGCAACCCCAGAACACTGCCTATCCCTGCTGATGAGGGGTGATACCCCGAAACACGTGTCCAGGGATGGCGAAGACAGCGAAGATAGCAGAGAATCGAAAGAAGATGCATCGCGGAACACGTAACTACATTTACCATAGTCCTTAGGGGCGATACCGCTGGTGTGTGAGTAGTGTGCGACCCCATACCCAATTGTAATGTTAAAGCTCCCTCGAGCAGTTGGCTGACGAGCCTGGGACCCCGCACCTACGCGCCTGAGTGGTACTAAACCTGGCAGATATTTGGCAGCAACCGGCAACCCCAGAACACTGCCTATCCCTGCTGATGAGGGGTGATACCCCGAAACACGTGTCCAGGGATGGCGAAGACAGCGAAGATAGCAGAGAATCGAAAGAAGATGCATCGCGGAACACGTAACTACATTTACCATAGTCCTTAGGGGCGATACCGCTGGTGTGTGAGTAGTGTTCGACCCCACACCCAATTGTAATGTTAAAGCTCCCTCGAGCAGTTGGCTGACGAGCCTGGGACCCCGCACCTACGCGCCTGAGTGGTACTAAACCTGGCAGATATTTGGCAGCCACCGGCAACCCCAGAACACTGCCTATCCCTGCCGATGAGGGGTGATACCCCGAAACACGTGTCCAGGGATGGCGAAGACAGCGAAGATAGCAGAGAATCGAAAGAAGATGCATCGCGGAACACATAACTATATTTACCATAGTCCTTAGGGGCGATACCGCTGGTGTGTGAGTAGTGTGCGACCCCACACCCAATTGTGATTTTATTTATTTGGGTTTAGGTAGTTATGCGTGTTGGCGCGAGCGCAGCACTTCAGACGTTTATTTTATTGTGTGCCCGAGTATAGAGCGATCGTTGTTTTCTTTTCAGCTTGTTACTGCGGGAGCTTCCTCATCGCTCCCTTTGCGGTCTTTCTCTGTGTGGGCTTGCAGTGCGGCAGCGGCAGCTAGAGGGCGCTCATGTAGCGCGTCTATTTCTCATCTTGTTCGCTCTGCGGAAACGCTTTCCGTCAGGATGTTCCTGTCACTGCGTCCCCGCCTTGCGTGAAGCCCACAAGCCTGGAGCAGTGACACCCGATCTCCGGTCTGTTTTCAGTGCTGCCTGACGCCCGCACGAGGGCCCAGTGAGCCAACATTTCATTAAGGCTGTCATTATCCTCAGGGGCCTGCCCCGGCCTTTCTTAGTGGCTGCTTTTGGGAAAGAGTTCCTTCAGCAGTGAGACCCATCTTATTCAGTGGGTGTAGGCCCCAGGGTTGATTACTCAGGATTCCTTGCTTGCAAGGCCTAATTCTATAGAGTTTCTCCTCTGCCAAAAGTCTAAGAACCTTAGGTTCACCAAATACCCCTAACTTTTTGGTTTTTCCAGCATAACCAACATTATCATGGAAGGGGAATTTTTTGAGGAGGAAACCTTTTAGGTTTTCCGTGTGGATGATTTTTGCGATGCGGTGGATGCTTCCATCCACCACGCCGTCGCTGCAGCCATGGGACCTTTTAAAAAGCGCATTATGAAAGTTGCTTGCCTCGGGGGAACGCCAACCCCCCCACATAAGCGTAAAGCAGAAGCGACCGTGGATGGGGGGGGGGGGCTTTTGAGCGCCTTAAAGCGGCCTTCTTGGCGTATTCCCCAGTGCCCCAAGTAGATCCCTTAGATGAGGGAAGTCCTGTACCCCTGAGGGCGACGATGAGGATGGCGATGAATCACCTGAGGAATCCCTTGAGGAACCGGGCCCTTCCAGGCCCTGGCAGCCAATGCAGTGTTCCGGAGGGTCCTGCAGACATGCTTGTCCCAGAGGATTTGGTCCATCCCTGTTCATTGATGTGGATACCGAGCGAGAAGGTGACCCAATTCGTCGACAGCAGAATGAGGAAGCCCCTAGAGAAGGAAGTTAGAGCCTACCGGGCAAGGCTGTCACCCCCGAGATAGATGCTAGGATGGGCACTTTCCTCCAGAAATATATTCGTGATCCTGAAAAATGGATCGATAGGTTCTGGAAAGCTTGCCAGGAAAAGCTCCTGGATGCCTGTGGCCCTCTTACAAAAAGTTTGGGTCTGGCAGAGGAGGCAAAAGCCTCTGGTACCACACTTTCCCCGGAGTCAGTCTCTGGCTGGGCCCAGCGAGCTATCATCTTCCTAGGGAATGCTAACTGCGCCCTAGCTGCAGAGAGGCGTTGCTCCTTATTGCTTAAGGTGGACCCGAAACTAGGGGACTTGGCCTCCTCGGAGGCGGGAGCAGTGGCAGATGGGGTACATTTTGGCGAGCCCTTTGTGAAGAAGCTCACGAAGTTTGTGTCCACTTTAACCATTCTTGACAAGGTGCAGTCCTCCATAAAAAGAGTGTTCCACCCAAAGGTGTTCGTCGGGGTCGGTTGTGGCTGGGGGTGCTCGACCGGCCGCTTCTACACTCAAGCTCCCCATAAAGGCTTCAAGAAGGTGGGTGACCAGCCCAAGCAAGAATTCTTCCAGCCGAGCAGAAACGGAAGAGGCAGAGGCACCAGAGGAGGAGGCAGAGGCCAGTTCCAAAATCAATCAGGTGAGTCTCTCTCCTTGCCCCCACTTGCGGGTGGGGGGCAGGTTGGCCTTGTTCGCTCACAATTGGGAGGCCATCACTTCGGATTCTTGGGGGCTTCAGACCATAAAAGGGTTTCTCATAGAGTTCTACGGAACCCGAGACAGGAATGCCGACCACGGCCCCTGGTTTTCACGTCCGCACAGACAGCTCTAATGGACGAAGAGGTTCACGACCTCCTCCACAAAGGGGCGATAGTGTGCTCCTACCCCCACCTAAGCGGTTTCTTAAGCAATATCTTTTTAGTGGACAAGGCAGACGGAGGCCAACGCCCGGTTATTAATCTAAAGGAGTTCAACAGTTGGTTGGTTTACTGCCATTTCAAAATGAAGGGAATCCATCTGCTCCGCGTCCTCCTGCGCCCAAACGACTGGATGGTGCGCCTCGATCTGAAGGACGCTTACCTTTCCGTCCCGATTTTTCCCCCGCATCGCAGGTTCCTTCAATTCCTGTGGAAGGGCCAGGTTTACGAGTTCAGAACGCTAACTTTCGGTCTTTCTTCGGCTCCTTGGTGCTTCACCAAGGTGCTCAAGCCCGTGGTGGAATACCTCAGAGCTCGGGGCTTCCATCTCCTGATCTATCTCAATGACATCCTTCTCTTGGCTCAGTCTTCCACCTTGCTCGCAGAACAACTCCGGACGACGGTGAATCTCTTGCAGAGCTTGGGTTTTGTCATCAACAGGAAACAAATCCCTCTTGATTCCGGCCCAGCAGACGACGTTTCTGGGATTCGTGATAGACTCGGTCAGGACGACATTGAGTCTCCCCTCCAGGAAAGTGTCCAAGATTCGGCGGGAACTCAGACGTATGCTGGCCCGGCCCACCACCTCTCTTCGGCAGGTGGCCCGGGTGGTGGGCCTTCGTTCCTCCTCCATACAGGCCATCTTTCCGGGGACCCTGCATTATAGGGCCCTTCAAAGGCTGAAAGCCACTCGCCTCAGGAGGGGTTTGCAGTACTCTGAGATCATTCCCCTCACAGACCAGGCGAGACTGGAAATGCAGTGGTGGCTGGATCACATGGAGGCCTGGAACGGGAGGGCAATTTTTGGCTCGGCTCTGGACATTACTAGAGTCGGAGGCCAGCAAGTCGGGCTGGAGGTGCGTTGCGGGGACTCCTTTACCGGAGCAAAATGGTCCGCAGACAAACAAGGCCTTCATATCAATTGCTTGGAGCTTCTTGCCGGCTCCTTCGCCATCAAATGCTGGACGAAGGACAGAATCAGCTGTCATGTCCTTCTCAAAATGGACAATGTGTCCGCTGTCCGCTACATAAACCACCCGGGGGCTACGAAATCCAAGGTTCTAGCGGACATGGCCAAGAAATGTCGGTCATTTTGCCTGGACAACAGCGTCTCGGTGACGGCGGAGTATCTTCCGGGAGCGGCCAATGTGGTGGCGGACTGGTGCTCCCGAGAGTGGTCGGATGTGAGTCTCGGGCATTTGGATACCAGAGTCTTCCAGCGGCTCCACGCCCTTTGGGGCCCTTTCTCGGTGGACCTCTTTTTTTCTCGCCTGGACCATCAGCTTCCCCGGTTCTTCAATTGGAAACCGGATCCTCTGGCGGTGGTGACGGACGCCTTCCTTCAGGACTGGTCTCTGGAGACGGGGTACGCCTTCCCACCGTTTGCAATGATCATGCGCCTCTCAGCACAGGTACGCTGTCAGCAGGCAAAGATAGTGCTGATCACGACTTATTGGAGGTCGCCAGTATGGTTTCCAGTTCTTCTGGAACTTTCATGGGATTCTCCAATCCTTCTTCCACTCGATCATTTGATTCTTTGGGATCCCCAAGGAGGGCCTCACCTAATAGTCCTGCAGAATCGGATCCCTCTCATGGCTTGGAGGATCTCCGGCAGCATTGGAGACTCCGAGGCTTATCGGGAGATGCTCAGACAATTATGGCAGCGGCATGGGCGGACGGCACCAACAAACGATACCGTTCGGCTTGGTCCAGATGGGTGGGTTGGTGCCTTAGCCGGGTCAGGATCCCGTGTGGTGCGAAGTGGTCCACGTCCTGAATTTCCTAGCTTCCCTGGCCACAGAGGGTTTGGCTTACCGCACCATAAATTCGTATAGGTCAGCGATTTCGGCAGGCCGCGATCCGGTGCAGGGAGCTGCAGTGGGAGAGCATCCTTTTCTATGTAAGTTGTTGAGGGGTATTCGTTTATCCCTACCTCCCCTTCCTAAGTATTCACACCTGTGGGATGTCAACAAAGTTTTGCATCTCTTTAAGTCCTGGCCTTCGAATAGGTACTTGTTCACAAACAACTACCTGCAAAGTTGGCCATGCTTCTTTGTTTGGTCTCCTGCAGGAGGGTTTCTGATGTGAGAGTTCTGGATCTCCCCGGTCGGGTTTTTTCCCCAAAGGGGTCACCTTTCATGTTTCTCGCCGTACTGAGTTGGACTCTAGGGTAATTTCGTACCCGGCTTTTGATAGACACCCTAAGTTGTGTGTGGTGCGCTGTCTCAAGGCTTATGAGAGCATGACGGATGAATACTGTCCTCACTGTGTAAACCAGTTGCTGATTCCTGTCAGGAAACCCTTCAATGCTGTGTCTTCCCCCACCATTGCAATGTGGGACAGATGGGTCATGCGGGAAGCGGGCACTGACATCTCACACTTCGGTGCTCATTCAGTGAGAGGAGCAATGGCCTCCAAAGCCTTTACCCTCGGAACTCGTCTCGAGGAGATTATCAATGCCCCTGACTGGTCATCAGACTCAATGTTTAAAAGATTCTTTTTTAAACCGGTCATTGACATGGCTTCCTTGGTGGTAGACAAACTTTGAACGAGCATAATCCCCGCCTCTGGTCCTGCCATAGAATGAAAAACTTCCTAGTAGACACAAGGGAAAGTTTCAATTATATTAAGGACTCGGAGGCGAGGATTATTCCCTCCCAGAGTTCATGAGGAATCAGTCACTTTACCACCCTATCCCATGCATCAACTTCGCCGTAAGGTATAAGTATTTATTTCAGTATCTTTGTTTGAGGGTGTTACTATTCAGTATAACTGTATTTGTATTGACGGCTGATTATCCTGTGCCTTTTCTGATAATATTGCTTCTCATCGGTGAAATACCTTTGTGAGCCTTGTGATAGTTAAGTTATGATTCATTCAATACTCTCTTACTTCTTTCAGGACCAGATACATCTAAAACGGACTAATGGAATTCGTTGATGGCTGGACGGTTCGCAGTCAAAGAAAGAGGAGATGTTCCAGCATTTCCCGGACCCTGAGGACATGCATGGATGCTGATTGGTTGACCTTTTGGACTGGCCTTTCCCTGGGGCTCCTGGGAAAGAGAATTTTTTTGTTGTAATGTTGAATCTGCTGGTGTTGGAAAATAAAGAAAGCAGAGCATAATCCTCACCTCCGAGTCCTTAAGAGAATTGAAACTTTTCTTCGTGTCTACTAGGAAATTTTTCATTCCCCTGCCTTAGTTATAAAGCAAGGGAACAGGGCCTTTTCAATCCTTGTGTTGTTACCAATTCAAGCCATCTCCTGACAACTGGCTTTTACGAAATCCATTAAACCTGGCGTTTCCACATGTTAAAGGAGAATAAATACATAATTATTTTGGTTACTGGTCCATAACGTCCCTATTTCTTAAACTGCCGAACTAATCAGGCTCCGGTGTGCCTTTTCGTTTGCAGAGTAACTCTATGCATCAATAGGCGCTGGAGAACAAAAAGGAGTTATGTCTGCAAATAGTGTGCGACCGCAGCAGCACTGCGGCAGATGCGCGACTGCACTTGCTTCCCTGTCGCTTTACATGGAATTCCTTGGGGGAACAAAGGCCTACAAGGTCTGTCTCCACCGGGTTTATTTGGGCGTGTGGTACTGGCTTGACAGCAAAGGGTGGCAGCAAGCTGGGTTTAGGTGGGGTTGGGAAGGGTGTTCTTGAGGTGAAGGGGGTCAGGCGTTCAGCCTCTAGCTCACTCCTAATCCTTAGGTAGGCAATATAGGAGGGAGCTTTTCCCAGGTTAGAGAAGGTGGTTATCGATTAGGGAAGTATTTTACGCTTTGTGAGATATTGTTTTGGCACGTGTGGGTGGCAGAGTTGAGGAGATGAGGTTAATTTGTAAGTTTGTGTCTGGATCGGAGGAGGCTGTGAGGGAGGCACTGCACACACTGAGCGCAGCAGGAAGCAAAGGCAGTGGTACTGGGATAAGCTTGGGTGGACCTGTCCTGTCCAGAGTGTCAGCCTGCGAGGTGTTGGAGCTGTGGTAGCCGCATGCTTACCACCTAGATACAGGCAGGGCAAGGATTGTGGGAACTTTGAAGCGTTTGAAGCGGCTCGTAGTTTGTAGCGGATCAAGTGTAGTGACACCGCACGTGTCCTCACCTGAAGTGTAGGGGTCTGGAGGAGGGACGCTTGCCTGGGGAGGAGGTGGGTGCATAGCACGGACAGTGCAGGGAAGAAGGAGGCAGCAGACACGGGTGCATCAACGCCAGTTTCTGAGGTGGGGGCAGAGTGCCGGCATAGGCCGTTCACAATGCTTCGCCACAATATCCCTTACTTTGGACAAGGAGGCAGCGATAGGCCCACTGGTAGCATGCGGCAGGAAGCACCATGCTCAGTGACGCTATAGCCCCACAGTGCGGGGGCCCCTCCAGCACTGTACCGGGTGCATGGTGTACCCCTCCTTGTAACCTGAAGCGCCCCCCCACCCAAGTTTTTTTAAGGCCATGCTGTTAAGCGTTCGATTACAGTGGAGAAGAAAGGGGCACTGGGTTGGAGTCTCCGACGCGAGCGCTCCATTATCTAAGGAAGAGTAGCCTGATGCCTGTAGTTCCACTGCGAATGTGACCATACACAGTGGGCCTGGGGGCTGTCATGTCAAGTGGATACCTGAAAACACAACTTTACAGGAGTATATTTTGAGTAATGAGCCCACAACTTTGACATATGTAAGCGGGTTGGGGCAGCATTATGGTGAGGCAGGGGAGAGGCAGCTAAGCTGGCAAAAGTAGTTATTAACAGGGAGTACAGGGCAGGGTGGGATGACTTAACAAGGGGTGTATGGAGGACAAGCTGTGCTGCTTATTTGGCCCACAGATTAGGGGGTCTAACACACACAGGAGCGGTCTGAAAGGTGAACATTGAGCGATTTCGGCATTGCAGGCAACGACTGGGCTAACCACAGATCAGACAAGGCAGCCCAAAACAAGGAAACAGCTTATTGTGGCCCTTCTCACAGCGAGGGAGTGATGGAGCAAGGTTTCACACGTACAGAAACTTGCTCGGATTCAATCCTCTCGAAATAACGTGTAATAAATTAACCAACATGTGTTGTGAGTACTAAAACCGCACAACACGACAATTCTAGTATGTAGGGGAAGCTTGCGTATGTGTTTTACTAACAGTAACCCGAGTGTCCTAAAATGGCAGTTGAAAACATGGGAACCTTTTTTGCGCATACGTCTGCCACATCTACGTGGTGTGTCGTATCTATGCTTTTGGTGGGAATTTCTTGCAGCTGCGCACTAGTGCCAAAGATGGCTGCTTCATGCTTCACATACTAATGCACATGCTCCTGCTTGAACTAACATTTGTGTCCTGCTTGAACTAAAATGTGTGTATTCTGCTTAATTATTAATGCTATAGCTAAAATAAAGTAAGGGGGTTAGAGTAGAAATAAGTGGTATACAGCGCATTCATTTATTTTTGTATTCTAATGTGTCTCTCTTTGACTTCTTTAATAGCTCGTATTTGGGCCTGAAGGGTGACTTGAATCGCCATATTGAAATCACTCTGCGCATGTGCTGGGTACACTGAAAGACCTGGAGGAGTGGCATTGAAACCTTGCCAAAGACTGTCTTACCCGCGATGCGCCTGGGTACTTCACCCCATGACCTGGGAAAAGGAAGACAACCTGCAAAATTGTTAAACATTGTATACTAAAACGAGATAATGTTGCTGGGTGGAATAAAATCATGGGAAAGTAAAATATGGGCGGGAACATTGATCAACTATATCGAATTGAATTTATCTCATCTTAGTATGGTGTGATGAACTCTCCTCGTCTTTCTGACCAATCAAATAAAGGGAATACACAAATTTGCAACATGGGGGGTGGTGCACACTCTGAAAATGGAATAACTAAGGTAGGCTTAGTCAGTTAGATTGTCTGACTTATCACAGACCTGTCACTGACCCAACGTATTGCTGAAGGAGAATCGAGAGCAGAGTGCTGGTCGAGCACTTTGACAGAAGAATCGGGAGTTTGCTAAGGAAGAATACGGGTCCGAGAGTAGCAGTAGAAAGGGGTGTATCGCTGGCGATGCACTTAGCGGAGGCTACCTGTCCTGTTCTGCACCTGTCCTGTCCTGTTGGAACCTGATTAGTCGGAGCCCTTCTCTTGTCCCAGCCCGTGGCCAGGGTTGGCCCTCGCACCATTCTAGGTAAATATTATCTGTGAGGTATGTCCTTGTACCATTTTCCAATTTTCACCCTTCCCAGGTAGCAATGTCTAAAGGCATTTCCTTAAAGTCCTGTAAGATTTATGTTTTAATAGTTCTTTTCCTACTTGCAAAATCTTTAATCTCACTATTGTGGCCTCTGACTCACAGAATATTGCATAGATAAAGAGTTTAAAACTTTTCCTGTAAATGATAGATTATTACCTATTATTCTAACTCCTTTGATCCTTAGAGTTTAGGACTTCAAACATAAATGACAAGGATTTGGTAAGTCATGGTGTATAGGTATAAGTCCTAAAGAGAAACAAAATTCTGATAGGCAGGACGTTAAGTTGGATTACCGGTTCAAAGTGTGAATGTTTATGGGCCCAGGTGAGCATGATTAACTGGACTGGTAATCCAGCGCCATCAGGAGCAACACCAATCCAATAAGGATGACCCTATTACTACGGCACAATGGTTGTCTTATGATGGTGGTGTGGGAGATAGAAGTCCATCCCCACTTGTCACTGGTTGCTCTCCGAGTGATGGCTGTCAGGAGTTAGATTATGATTAGGAGAGTGGGGAACGGAAGGTAGATGACATTAGAACGACAGATGGTGGGAGAGCAACATGATGTGGTGTCAGGAGGCGGGGGTAGGTGTAAGTGCTCATCGGCAGAGAAGAGTTGATGCCTTTCAGTGCAGGCACAAGCAGAACTACAGTGAAGCATCATTTGGAGAGATGGCAAATGGCGTCAGTTCTGCAAGGTCTGGGAAAGTGGTGGTCGGTCTGCAGTGTGGGGATTATGGGGTCAAATGTGCAGAAGATTACATAAGTGGGATCAGGGGACAGTAAACTAGAGGAGGGAAAAGTACCAAGGGAGAAGTTAACAGGAAAAGCTGAAAAGGCTGTGGGTACAGAGCTTTTGAGTCAAGATAAGAAGAGGAATATGTGGAGGACAAAGCGGTTCACACTGCTGAACAGAAAGTTGAAAGTTGTACAAGTACAAAAGTAGTGGAGGGTGGAGAAAAGTTAAAAGTAGATGTGAAGAACAGGTTGACCTATATGAGAATAGCCATGCCATTTGGGACTCACTGACCGCTGGATATGAAGGAAAATATGGACTAGGGAATTTGTTGACGAGTATAAATTATTGCGCAGAGAAATTCTGGTGAAAGAGGTTGAAAAGTCAAAATGGGAACTGCTCAGGCACCTGAATGTTCCAGTAAATAGAGCATAGACATTTGTATCATTAATTTATGCTAGCATGTATTGCGAAGGCATCATAGATATATCAGCAGCTTTAAATACACCTATGTGAAAAGGGAGACTCATTTGAATTTTGGGGGCTCGTCCTTGTATAGATATGACTAGCAGCCCGTCCCGACGTTGTCCGGGTATGAAATAGAATGTGTGTAATGTGTGTATTTGGCAAGGGCAATTTATTTTAAAATCTCGCGGTAGACAACATTTTTTGTTTCATTAGAAAAGGGACGGAGAAGGGCCAGCTGCAGCCCTGGTTAGCAGGCGCGTGTAATTGGTGTAGTGATCCGCCGCCTGAGCCCGGCTACAGCCCTGGTTGATGTTAGCAGGCGCGTGTAATGTCGTTGAATTAGAGAGTTATCAGCCGTGGGTAAATCCGTTTAATGAGAGAGTTCAGTGACAGCGAGTAGGAGAGGCTTCACTAATTGTCCCTGCAGACACGCTCATTTGCGTGTTCCCCCGCTTGAGGCCCAGATGCAGCCCTGGTTGATGTTATCATGCGCGTTTAATTAGTGTACTGATCCGCCGCCTGAGCCCGGCTAGAGCCCTGGTTGATGGTAGCAGGCGCGTCTAATTTCGTTGAATGAGAGAGATCAGTAACAGCGCACAGGAGAGGCTGCAGTAATGTTACTTACCAGGCCTCCAGCTGAACGCGTTTGTCATGAACCCAGCACACGGCCACAGCAGACGATCTTCTGATTAATGTACGACTCACATGGAAAGGAGTGTGGAACGTAGCACACGCCCCCATCGTGCCCCTTGATGCGGCGCAATTGCGTTCACATGGCATGAAGGCCGGACACACGCCCCCAGAGATTCTCACGCCCCCAGCGGGCCCCTTGATGCTGCGCAGCAATGTAATTGGCGCTTGTATGTACGACTCACATGGCATGAAGGGCGGACACACGCCCCCAGCGTTTGTCACGCCCCCAGCGTGTGCCACCCCCAGCACACGCCCACAGCCCACGATGTGATGGCCGTACCACACGCCCCCAGCGTTAGTCACGCCCCCAGGCCACGCCCACAGCACCACGCAGACACGCCCACAAGGGACTACTTTGCTGCCACGGTTCTTTTACCTTTTAAATGTATATGGTGTACTACGGTACAATTGTATGTCTTGCACTGTATGATTGTGAAGAACACCACTGTTTCTTGAAAAGGTAATAAAAACAATTAAAACATATTTTTTTTTTTACAACTGCCCTTTCCAACGCTGTATTGGGTGTTGTGATTGGTGCTGTGGTTACTGAGATTACCCGCCTCAAAGGTTTGTGCTCTCTCTTTATAATATTAGTATGGATGAGTAATTTAGAGTGAGATTGTGCATTAATCCAGTGAAATCCTGGGAGGAGGCTGAATCAGAGCTGTGGTTGCAATGGATGGCACAGCTATGTCCAGCAAGGGGTTTACCCATTTAATATTGGGTGTTTCTTAGCCTGTCCACTCAATTTGAGGTGGGTGGCTATGGTACAGGGCAGCAAGGGTTTCAGGTGAATGCTGGGGATTCAACAAAGGATGTGTGCTCTGCAGGTTTGCAGATACACAAAGACATACTTTTGGTATGGGGTAGAGGCCTAGTTATTCAGTGTCTGCGACAGGTGAGAGGAGAATACTCAGGGAGACCAACAAAGGGGAGGGTGTAAAGTGGAGCCGGACATGAGTGAAGGAGCAAGTTCTTTATTCCAGGAAAAGAAACACTGGTACAGCAAGAAGGAGAGACCTTTCATCCATCGTCCAGCTCTTAACGACCACTGCCAGAAATCTAGAATAGAACCACTGATGTGGGCAAGGACCTGGGCGCGAGGCATGGAACACACATATGTACTAAATAGCATACATAAGAAAGGTAAACACAACACATCTTACCCCCTTAAAATAACAAAACAAAACAAAAAGAGGAAAGAAAACCAAATAGAGAAAAGTAAAGTTATATATACAATTAATTACATACTTCATCACAAATGAAATCTGACATCCATTTAGGTTTAGTGCGTACACGCTTGTCACGCCCCTCACTTTGCACACCTTCTTCACCAACTACACCATTAGAATAAACATCCATGCTTTTTTCCACCACAGCAACACCGCTGTCAATGCATAAGCACGCACGTCCTACTCTGAATGAGCGTTCCGAGACATATTATTGCAACTTCTGTTACCATTTTCCACAGAATTCAAACCATTGTAAAAAACAGCAACACGTCTCAAATTCCAGAATTTACTATCACTCAGTTGCACAGCATTTCTAAAAACGTTTGTGACTCTCAAGGGTTCCGAGAATTGGCTCTCACCGTTCCTCACCTAACAAGATTTGCTCATTTTGACCCAACAACCTACGTTGATGGTAACGCCCTTTGAACCTCATTTACAATCAAACATCTCCTTATACTTCTTGTGGTTCTTCACAATTCTGGATCTCACAACATTCACAGACACAGTACTGGCCGTGGCTTCTAACATCCACTCAGGGTTACACTTGGTTCTTGCAACACGACCTCTCATAACCTCAAAAGAGGACACTTCTAAGGAATCACGTGGTGTAGTTCTGTACATCCACAAGGTCCTGAAAACTTGAACCTCCCAATCGCTGCTGTTCTTGACAGGCATTTGAATTGCATTCTTCAGCACCCTGTTGAATCTCTCAATCATGCCATTATCTCTGGGATTATATAGAGAGGTTGTCCTGTGCTTGATCCCCACTCTGCAAAATACTCCTTGGAGACATTAGACAAAAATTGAACACTATTGTCAGACAACAATTGTGCAGGCAGCCCTCCCTCAATGAACACCCTGTTGAGAAATTCCAAACCTTCCTCAGAAGTAATCTTGTTCACAATTTTGATAACAGGCCACCTTGAAAAAACGTCAATAAGAGCAATAATATACATTGCCTCTGCACCAATGGGTCCCATAATATCTACAAACCAGTGTGCCATGGTTTGGTGGCCACTATTGAATCCCACATGTAAAGTGACAAGGGATTTGTCAGAATTATCCACATCCATCCCAAAACCACCAATACCATTGTTTTACCCTCTGTTTAGTCTTGACGATTCTGCAATGTTCCTCATGACACAGTTTAACAATATCTGATCTCAAAAGGGAAGGAGGAACAATCCTATCACCTCTATGGATGGACACTGTGATAACTGAAAGGTTGTATCTAATTTCCCAAAAAGATTTCAAAACATCTGGCACACCCGATTTCCTTGGCCAACCACATTCAACAAACCCCAACAAACTTTGTAAATCTTTGTCCAAGTTGTACAGTCTCTCCCATCCCTTCTCATTTACATTATACAACCCTTGATCATGAATTAAAGCAATCTGCTCGTAATTCCAGTCGCAACCATCACACTCTTGCAGATCAACAGGTAACCTGGACAAAAAGTCAGCAATAAAAATGTTCTTCCCAGGAACAGATGCAACTTTGTAAATAAAGTCCTGCAAACGCATTGCCATTCTCACAATCCTGGCAGAGGCATTAAAAAGTCCTTCTCTGGTCAGCAATTTAACTAAGGGTTTGTGGTCACTGGGTACTTCACACGGTTGCCCTCAAATAAATGAGCGGAAATGCACCAGAGCCAATACGCATGCAAGGGTTTCCTTCTCAATAACTGAGCATTTCTCCTCGGGGGGAGATAAGGCACGGGAGGTGTATGCTATGTTTTCCTTACCATCAGCACTTATCTGGGACAAATTGCCACCCAGACCCTTATTACTGGCATCAACGGTAACAACGTTGTCCAGCTCAAGATCAAACCCTTTAAGAGTAGGAGCCTGAACAATTGCATTCTTAATATTCTTAAACTCCTGTTGTACTCCTCACCCCATAGAAATTTCACTCTGCTCTAAAGTAGTTGCCTAATGCAAAAAACTTTGCTAGAGAAATCCCTACATTTTATTAAATAAAACTCCATAAGTCCAAGGAACGATCTTCTCAAACACGATCCTCCTCACAATAAGGTTGGCAAGGCTGCAAAGACACAAGTAAATGTCCCCAGACACGCGCAGTTTCACCAGTGTTTCACTCGTTGCCACTTGTAAAGTGGAGTCGGACAAGAGTGAAGGAATAAGTTCTTTATTCCAGCAAAAAGAAACACTGGTGCAGCAAGAAGCGGAGGCCCTTCATCCATCGTCCAGCTCTTAACGTCCACTGCCAGCAATCTAGAATTGAATTACTGACGGGGCAAGGAGCTGGGTGCGCAGCATGGAACACACATATGTAATAAATAGCATACACAAGAAAGGTAAACACAACACGGGGGTCAGCAGTCACAACCTTTGCCTAAGGTTCCCCACACCAGTAACAATGGACAGGATGTTAAGTTGTCTGGCACGGTATCCAGACAGAGAGACAGCTATGATGATTTGATGGGTTTTCAGAGAGGGATTTTTTTGTGGTATTAAGGACCAAGATACCAGAGGTGGGCAGTGTTTTTAAGATTAGCTAAAGAGTCGAGTTCATGGTCACAGAGAACTGGGTAAGACAATGCAGGATGCCAGGACTCCAAACACATTTTCTGATGGGGCCTTATCAGATTTGATTGTTTCCCCACTGTGTGTTGCGCCCAACAAAAGCAGGGGGAATACTAATAGATTCACCATTTCTCATGGCCAGAAGGGATGCTTGTGAATGACTTCACG
The DNA here is from genome assembly GCF_964261635.1 of Lissotriton helveticus. Classification (NCBI taxonomy): domain Eukaryota; kingdom Metazoa; phylum Chordata; class Amphibia; order Caudata; family Salamandridae; genus Lissotriton; species Lissotriton helveticus. The sequence continues at coordinate 2,136,103,817 of NC_136063.1, read as the reverse complement.
CCCCTAACGGTTAAATATGCTACAGTTGACATTATTGGTCTGGTGAGATGCGGGGGAGAGGTGAATTGGCAAATTAGGAAATTAAGTCAGAATTTCCATTTATGCTGGTCCACCCTTATAATATTACATTGTTGGGGTTGGCCCATGGACTGTACAATTTGTTTCCTATTTGAATGTTTCACTACTTTTCTACAATTGATTTTGACATTCAGGGCTCATCACAAATTTATACATCACAAATTTATAATGGATACATTTTTCTTTGTGGGGTTCAGGTGACTGCAAGAGTTTGGACAATTTTTAGGATTAGGCAGAGGAAGAGAGGGTGCCTGTGGTGCTCGAAAAGACAAAAGGTCTGAACACAGTTGTGGTTTTTCTGGGGATCAAATTGGACATGGTACAGACGCAAGCGAGGCTGCCCGGAGAGGAGGCGCAGGAGACTGTGTTTGTTGGAGGAGGCTTGCAGAGTTCAGATGCTGGAGTTACGGAAAGTAAAGAAGCCTTTGAAATACTTAAAAACTGCATGTATGGTAGTGCTGACAGGCAGAACATTTTGTAGGAGATTAGTTTTTGCTATGTCTGAAGCTGTACAGGTACGTGATATAGTGTGTATTTCTTTGGCAATCAGAGGTGTTCTGCAAGTTTGACAGCACTTTTTAAGGAACTTTCAGCCTGATTCATCATTCTCCCGTTTTACGAGCCCCTTATAGCGATTCATAAGGAATCGCTATTAAGGACTTGCAAAACGGGATTCATGTAGGAATTGCAAAAAATATTGCGATTCCTACATGTTCCTTATTTGCAATTAGCAAATTGCTAATCGCAAATAAGGAATAACTCCCCATTCATTGGCCCATAGGAATGAATGGGGAGTTATTCCTTATTTGCGATTAGCAATTAGCTAATCACAAATAAGGATGCGATTTCAAGGGTGCAGGGGTGTCCAAAGGACACCCTGTAGCACCCCTGAAATGTAATCTACATTGGTGTTGCGCACACACATGTACAAAGGACATGTGTGTGTGTAACATGCAACATAGAAAAATGCATTTAAATGCATTTTTGTAAGTTTTTGCTATTTACCGAGAGGTCTGACCTCTCGGTAAATCGCGGCCCAAAATTGCAATTTCGCAATTTTAAAATGATTCATGAATTGCATTTAAGGAATCTCAAATAGAGATTCCTTAAATGCAATTCTTCGCAAATGTGCGAATTCTTTAATAGCGAATTTTGCATTTGGGATGATGAATCCCAAATGCAAAAATTGCACTCGCAAAAGGCAAGATTCTGACAGCCTGATTCATCATTCTCCCGTTTTGCGAGCCCCTAATAGCGATTCATAACGAATCGCTATTAAGGACTTGCAAAACGGGATTCATGTAGGAATTGCAATAAATATTGCGATTCCTACATGTTCCTTATTTGCGAGTACCAAATTGCTAATTGCAAATTAGGAATAACTCCCCATTCATTCCTATGGGCCAAAAGGCCCATAGGAATGAATGGGGAGTACTCCTTATTTGCGATTAGCAATTTGCTACTCGCAAATAAGATAGCGATTTAAAGGGTGCAGGGGTGTCCAAAGGACACCCTGTAGCACCCCTTAAATGCAAATTGAAACAGGTGTTGCGCACACACATGTCCAAAGGACATGTGTGTGTGCAACATGCAACTTAGAAAAATGCTTTAAAAAGCATTTTTCTAAGTTTTCGCTATTTACCACGAGGTTTGACCTCGCGGTAAATAGCGGGACGAAATTGCGAATTCGCAATTTTTAATTTGATGATGAATTGCATTTTAGGAATCTCAAATAGAGATTCCTTAAATGTAAATCCACGCAAAATAGCGAAATCGCTATTACCGATTTTTGCATTTGGGATGATGAATCCCAAATGCAAAAATAGCGTTCGCAAAGGGCCAGATTCTCAGAATCTGGCTCTTTGCGAGCCGATTTCGGCTTGATGAATCAGGCTGTGAGAATCTTGCCCTTTGCAAGTGCAATTTAGCTTGATGAATCAGGCTGTAAGATGCTGTGAGCATGTTTTTGCTGAGACGGAAACAATGTGGAATGTTCAAATTTTTTTTGTACACATTATTTTGATACACAGCAGCCAACCCCATGCTACACACAGCCTTGGCCTCAGGCCAGGATCTGTGGCAGCCAAACCCTCCAACCCCGTAGGCTGCCAAACCCATACCTCCCTTGGCACTGAGGCATAGGATTTGCCTTTGGGCCCTGAAGACCCCATACCCGGGGCCAAACATATATATTAAGGAAAGGGGTGCATGGAGAACGCCCGCAAAGGATTACCAGGCGCGGGGACACCATATCACAGGTCCAAAGCCACATTATAAAGAAGTGGGGGCTGCGCGGCCCCCCTCCCAGAATCCCATCTCTCTGGACGTACCTGATTTAAAAGGGGACGGGGGCCACACAGTCACCCTCCCCACCCTATTCTGGCCTTGGGGTCCCATCCACAAGAACCGGCCTTAAATACAGGTGGGTGCCCCAGTGCCCACCCAGGGGTATCAACCAAGTACCACGTTGGGGGCCCCGGGCAAGGCCCAGGTCCCCCAATGCACCAGTCGGCTCAATGCATACTGAAAGAGCAGACATTGCTCCCGCCAAAGGGAGCTGCTGTTTTTTGCATACTCGCTCCAGGCGGGAGAAATATCTGTTCTGTTTCCCAGAGAATTATTTTGAATGGATTTGTGGATCCTCCACAAATTCATGGCAATATTGGAAACAAAAAAAACACACACTTTTTGGCCCCAGGTGGGGAGGTCCGTCTGGTTACGGGGTCAGGCCATTTTTTTTTTATTTATTACCTTTTTTAGGACTCAGGACTGAGTCTTAAGTCTCAAGATGGCTGCCACCACTTTCTGCTTGAGGTTGTGGCAGTCAATCAGATCTCAGCTTGAGATTTGTCGGGATCCAAGGAGAATCCACGTCCAATACATAAAAAGTTTTTGAGCATTAATTGCTAAAAAAAACGACAGAAGGAGTAGTTTGTAACCTGTAACTCCAGTTATTACCTGTAACTCCAGTTCTGTAGTAGGGGCATCTCTGTTATAGTCATAATCTGTGAATAGTCCCGCCCATGTGCGTGGACCCCAGAGCAATCAAAATAGTCTCTTAAGATGTCTTCTTCTGCAGTCCTGCATAGACACTTAAGAGAAAATGAAAGACAAATAATGCAGCCTGAAATTAACAAGGCTACATTGACCAGCACTTCATCCTGAAGTGAAAAAGGATAGCCAAATAATATAGGAATTTACACATTTTACAGAGTTTCACACATAGAGAAACTCCCCTTCACAAAAATCCTTTATCATGATAGAGAGGAAGGGTTGGACAGACACGCCCCATAGGCTGCCATTATGTGTCTGGAAAAGGCATACCGTGCCTTTAAGGAACCCTCCAGAGACCCTCGGTATCCCATGATGCACAGCCCAAGGCAAGTTACTTTCAGTTCTTTTTGAAGGACTCTTAGAGCCAGGTCTGTAGCATCCAGGAAAAACACTTCTTCCACCGGGGAGGAGGGCGGGTCACTTAAGACTATAACAGAGATACCTCTACTACAGAACTGGAGTTACAGGTAAGAAGCTACTCCTTCTGTAGTAGGGGATCTCTGTGTATAGTCATAATCTGTGAATAGAATGGCAAGCCCATCCCAAAAACCAAATCCAGCGGTAGAAGAAAACTAAAAGAAAAATCCTTACTGAGCAAATAAATTCCTCAGCGAAGCCTGCCCAACTTGCGCATCTGTCCTGGCATCAGAATCCAGGCAGTAATGCTTAGCAAATGTGTGGACAGACTTCCACGTAGCCGCCCTATAGATGTCTGCAATAGGAACGTTACGTAGCAAAGCCGCTGTAGCCGCTTTGCCCCATGTCGAATAAGCCTTAGGCTTACCCCCTAGAGTCTTGTTAGCCTTCTGGTAACATAGTTGTATACAGGACACAATCCACCTAGATATGGACTGTTTGGAGGTGGCAAGGCCAGTCCTGACTGAACCGTAATTCACAAACAACTGCTCTGACCTACGAATGTCTTTGGTCTTATCTAAGTAGAATTTCAACACCCGCCTTACATCAAGTGAATGAAGGGACCTCTCCGCCGGGGAGGAAGGATGTTGAAAAAATGTAGGTAATGTGATCGTCTGGTTGACATGGAAATCAGATATCACTTTAGGAAGAAACTGAGGGTGAGTCCTCATGATAACCTTGGAATCATGAAATACAGTATAGGGCTCCTGACAACACAGAGCCTGAATCTCACTCACCCTGCGAGCCGATGTTATAGCCACAAAGAAAGCCGCCATTCAGGACAAATGCTGTAGAGAAGCCTTATGAATAGGCTCAAAAGGCTCCTTCTTCAACCTTGACAGCACCACATTAGGCTCCCACGAAGGGGGGAAATACCTTCTTCAAAACCTCGAAAAAATCTTTAATTACCGGCATCTGGAAAAAGGATGTTTGTGAAGGGCATTTCTTATACGCAGTTAATGCTGCGCGGTGAACCTTAATAGAATGGAAATTAAGGCCAGATTTCGCTATATGCAGGAGGTATGGAAGGATGACATCTTCCTTGCAGGAGGTAGGGTCAGCATTCTTGGACGTTCACCACATGCAGAACCTCTTCCACTTGTAGGCATAGGAGGTCCAGGTGGATGGCGTCTTAGCCTCCTTGAGAATTCCCATGCAATTGTCAGGCAAGTTCAAGAGTCCATACTGTACTATCTCAGGAGCCATACCGCCAAACTCAACGATGAGAGGTTGGGGTGCACCATCTGCCCCCAAACTTCGTTAGAAGGTCCGGTCGACATGGAAGCCACAGATGTGGTTGGAGAGACTGGTGGAGCAGGTCTGTGAACCACCACTGTCGAGGCCACTACGGAGCAATGAGAATCATTCGTGCTCTGGATTTAGACAGCTTGATGAGCACTGCCGGAATCAGGGGAATGGGTGGAAAAGCGTACTGAAAGCTGTTCAACCAGCTGATGCACAGTGCATTCCCCAGAGTCCCCGGTTGGTAAAACCTGGAGGCGAAGTCTCTGCATTTGCTGTTTTCGGCAGTGGCGAACAGATCTATTTCTGGAGTGCCCCATCTTGCGAAGTTGTTTCCTAGCACCTCGTCCTTTAGGACCCACTCGTGGTTTTCCTGAACGAGCCTGCTAAGTGCGTCCGCCTGAGCATTCTGCACACCTGGAAGATGAGTAGCCGTTATCGTCAGCCCTCTGGCTAGCAGCCAGTGCCAGATCGCTTGCGCTTCCTGAGACAGTGTGCGCTATCTCGAGCCCCCCTGCTTGTTGAGGTAATACATTGTGCTCATATTGTCTGTCCGTACAAGCAGGGAGTTGGTCCGGAAGAACGGATGAAAGGCTTTCAGCGCCAAATGAACAGCCGAGTTCCAGAAAATTGATATGATATGTGAACTCCACTTGTGGCCACGTTCTTTGGATCTGCAGATGGTCCGAATGCCCTCCCCAGCCCTGGAGAGAAGCATCCATCACAATGGTCTGTATTGGAATGTCCTTCTGGAATGAAACCCCCTTGAGGAGATTCCCTGCTGAACACCACCACTTCAGGGACTGCTGAGTGTGCTGAGACAGTGTGATCCTGCCCTGCCAGCTCCCTCCTTTCTGGTCCCATTGATCCTCCAGACATTCCTGCAGCGGTCTCATGTGGAGGCGTGCTTGTAGTGTGAGGAAGATGCAAGAAGCCATCGACCCCAGGAGAGACGACACTGTCCTCACCGTCGTTGAAGGAACGGACATGGGAGTCTGAGCCTTCCGAAGGATCGATACGCGTCGCTCCTCCGAAGGACACACGCTTGCTCTGAGAGTATCGATGGAGGCTCCCTAGTACTGCAGACACTGAACAGGAGTCGGCACAGACTTGGACATGTTGATGTGCAGACCCAGTTGGTTCAACAGAAGAGCCGTTCTATTGAAATGCAATTGCGCTTCTTGGAAGGTGGAGGCCTTGATCAACCAGTCGTCCAGGTACGGGTAGACAAACACCTTGTTCTTCCTCAGGTGCGCTGCCACCACCGCCATGCATTTTGAAAACGTCCTGGGTGCAGACTTCAGACCAAACGGAAGTACGGTGTATTGATAGTGGTTGATGCCGACTAGGAAACGCAGGAACTTCCGAAATTTCTGTGCAATGGGAACATGGAAGTACTTATCCTGCAGATCTATTGCGCAAAGATAATCTCCTCAATGCAGCTGAGGATAAATCTGGTGCAAGGACAGCATGCAAAATTTCTCCCTGCGAATCCATTTGTTTGCTTGTCACAAATCCAGAATGGGCCTGAACTCGTTTTTGTCCATTTTGCGCACAAGAAAGAACCTTGAGTATAGACCCTTTCCCCTTTGAGACAGAGGGACGCTTTCTATCGCCCTTTTTCTTAACCCCTTGCATGCTGATGACGGCCCCCAGCCGTCATGCACTACAGTGCTCGTGTGCTGATGACGGCTAGGGGCCGTCATGACCGCACCCGCGCTGAAATCTGCAGTACAGGAGCAGAATCGGCCCAGCATGGAAGGGGTTAACAGGGTATCGGTCTCCGCTTGAAGTTCGCGCAACAGGTACTGCGAGCGAACCAGTGGGATAGCTGGAGGAGGGCTTAGAAAATGTAGACTGTATCCATTGCAAACAATATTCAGCGCCCACTTGTCCGGAGTAATTTTTCTCCACTCTGCTGGGTAATTCTGAATGCTTCCCCCCACCGGAGTAGGTAACTGAGGATGGGGAAGTAATCCCTCAGGGCTTAGACCCAGCCGGGCCCTTGTACCCCGATGCGGATTGCTGGCTGCCTCTGCCCCTCTGACACTTCTGGAAGGGCTACCACTGGTATTGTTGTTGTTGTTGCTGCTGTTGTCCAGCTTGGCGACCCTGCCCTTGCTGGAATCGCTGGGAGGAGTAGAGCCTTTGGTATGGACGGAAAGACTTCTGCTGTTCCTTCGGCTTCTCCAAGCCCACAGCCTTCAGCGTTTCAACTTCCGTATTCATGTGGGCCATTTCTTAATCCGTATGAGTTCCGAAGAGGGTGCACCCCGAAAAGGATAAATTGGCAATCCGCTGTTGTGCCTCCGGTTTCAGGGAGTTAAGTCGCAACCAGGAATGACGTCTCAAGTTCACCCCGTGGCAGTACCCATGAGCTGCCAGGAGAGAGGTGTCTGCAGCAGCGCTGATGATTTGATTGGTTGTGGAGGTGGAGGAGGCGGTGGCGGAGGTGGAGGAGGAGGAGGAGGCGGCGGAGGAGGAGGAGTAGGTGTCCTAGGCCATGAAGGTGAGTAGGTCCTGGAGTAGTCAGAGTCGGAAGACCAGAGTACTCTCCTCTTCTTACAAGCAGGAGGTCCTCTGGAGTGCGGCTTCTCTGATGAAGAGCGCCGGCGGCGCCGCGACCGGGTACTCTCTGATGTGGAAATGCTAACCGCAGAGGATGAACTTCCACTAGACACTGTTCCGGGCGCGATTTTCTCTTCAAGGTCAACTTACGCGCAATGTCGGCTCCTTCCTCAACGTCGATCCTCTCCCTGACGTCGATCTTCTCCTTGACGTCGATCTTCTCCTTGACATCGATCTTCTCCTTGACATCGATCTTCTCCTTGTCGTCGATCTTCTCCTTGACATCGATCTTCGCCTTGACATCGATCTTCGCCTTGACGTCGATCTCCGCATTCGACGTTGACGGCGATGTCGCCTCGACGGCGAGCACTGATGTCTTCGGGACTCAGCACGACGACGATGGTGTGTCGACGTCGTCTGTGAAGTCGACATCGACCTCGTCCGAGGTCTTAAAGTCCTTTCCTTCAACGCCGAGCGTCAACGTCGCTTCGACCCAGAACCCTGGGTCGACGGGGAGCATATAGTAGTCATACCTCTCGACGCCGACGTCGTAGCCAGGACCGGTGCCGTTTCTGGGACTTCCCTTGACTGGGGAGCCCCCCAGAGGCTGATGCACGGGCAGAGCAAGAAGATAGAGTTCCTCCATGCCCGGAGGTCCCACCTGCATCCTGATGTCTTCTCTACTCCAGGCCTTGAAGACAGATCTTCTCCCTGTCACACAGGGTCCTCCTGGAGAAAGATTGACAAATATCACAGGAATCAGGAACATGTGTTGATGGAAGACAGAGTATGCATACTCTGTGTGGGTCTGACTTGGCCATTTTCCTAGCAAACTCAGGGCACTTGTCAAATAAAGCTGCATTTTGAGAGAAAAGAGGTAGACTAGCAGCTCAAAAAAGCAGCAAATAGAAGATAAAGCCCCAGACGTCGAATGAAACACTAATTAGATCAAAAAAGCTCCAAAAATGTAAGTAATACCAATAAAGTTAGGGCTCAATGCTCCAGGGTCCTGCTAGCAGGAGCCGGAAAAAAGAACTGAAAGTAACTTGCCTTTGGCTGTGCATCATGGGATACCGAGGGTCTCTGGAGGGTTCCTTCAAGGCACGGTATCCCTTTTCCAGATACATAATGGCAGCCTATGAGGCTTGTCTGTCCAACTCTTCCTCTCTATCATGATAAAGGATTTTTGTAAAGGGGAGTTTCTCTATGTGTGAAACTCTGTAAAATGTGTAAATTTCTATATTATTTGGATATCCTTTTTCACTTCAGGATGAAGTGCTGGCCAATGTAGCCTTGTTAATTCAGGCTGCATAATTAGTCTTTCATTTTCTCTTAAGTGTCTATGCAGGACTGCAGAAGAAGACAACTTAAGAGACTATTTTGTTTGCTCCGGGGTCCACGCACATGGGCGGGACTATTCACAGATTATGACAATACACAGAGATCCTCTACTACAGAACTGATTTACACCAACATACAAAAAGCAATCTTTCTGGACCAAGATCTAGCTTACTGCCAAATTTAGTGTAAATCTGTTCAGCGGTTTAGGCTATAGCTGTGTCCGAGGTTCCTTTCGGAAAAAAAATGAGGAAAACACATTTTGGATGCCTCTTTTTTCTCAGCCTACGCTAAACGGATAACCACTAAACTTTCTATGCACAAACTAGGCAAAAAAGGAAACTTTTTGGAAAGGTTTGTGGGAATTCATCGAAGAGTGTCAAAGTTTTTAGCAACACAAAAATGCATTTCCAAAAGTCACAACCCTAACTATAATTACCCATTATCGACTGCCACTGGGTAATATAAATACATACATTCATATAATTACACACACACACACACCATGCACTGTTATCACAAAAGATATTCTTTTCAATGTCATAACTATTATTGTAAATAATATTAATTTACATGGTATAACTTATATAATTTAAAAGAATGCCTGGAGAAGGCATGAGTTATATAAATTAAAGGTAAAAGTAAAAAAATAAAAAAATTGTACATTTAAAATTTTGTTTGTAGCATAAGAATAAATATAAAGATGGTCCATAAACTATCATTTTAAAGAATGAATATAACTGAAGATTTTCTTATATTTGTGTATTTTAAGATTGTTTTTTATAGAAATTATGCATTTAGCATTTTCCCATTTTTATTTGCTGGGACGTTTTGTGGTGAATCATAAAGGGAGGGTCCCAAAACATTTTTTTCCCCATTGTATTTTCCACAGATTTTTGTAATCGACGTAGGGCAGGAACAGCTAAATGGGATTTGTTTAAATTCACCTGGAATATACACCATAGTGTCTAGAGGATCCATTTTGCTATTGCAAGTGTGGTTATGAAGTTATAAGGGCCAAAAACGTAGTGACATCTTTTGTCGCAGTAGTACCTGGGGACATGTTGATGACAAGTCATTATGTGATTGGCTTATGACGGTCTTTACAAAAGTTAAAGGCAGCCATACTATTTTTAGGTACTGTATGCCTGAGTTCTGCGTTTCACCCTTAAATGAAGGTAAGTATTAGGTTTGATATTCTTTCTCTACCTATTACCATTTTATTAAAGTGGCAAAGATAGGAGAAAATATTTCTAAGTTTATATATATATATATATATATATATATATATTTTTTTTTTTTTTTAATTTATTTATTTATTTATTTTTAAAATTTCTAGAGCGCGCAAATACCTTGCGGTGTCTCGGCGCTAGATATATATATATATACATATATATATATATATATATATGTATATATTAAATTTTCTTTAAATGTACAGAATACCGTGGTACTGCCTCAGGAGTACGCAGTACCAAAAATAAAAAAAATTAAATAATTAAAACAAATACCACAGTGCCCTATGTTATAGAAATATATTGTACTAGAGTGCATTTTCCATTTTTAACATATTTAAATTGTCAATAAAAAGACTACAGAGTACTGCAGTAATACCTACAAATACTGCGCTACTTCATTTTTTTTTTTTTTTTAATCGGCAACCCTCCCTAAACTGCTGTAAAAATATATAGAAAAATATAAGTACATTTCTCTAACTGTTAACAGTTTAGTAAAGTGGTAGTAGATAGGGAACAACAATAAAAGACCCTAAGCCAGAACTTAATGGACCCTCAGCTCGTCATGAGGCACGGTGCTCCCTCCGGTGCTCATGATGAGCTCAGCTCGTCATGAGCCGTGGAACTATCACACGCGGGGATAATTCCCCTGCTGGGCTGAAAGTTCCACGAAAACGGGTGCGGCCGTGACGAGCTCAGCTCGTCATGAGCACAGGAGCACTGTGCCTCATGACAGCGGGGGGATTACCCCCGCAGCAAAGGGGTTAAAGCCCTCATTACCTGACACAAACCTACCATCCTAAATTTGAGCTGCTATTAAAGCCCTTGACAGAGAGCTAATCTGAAACCCTTTATATATGAACACATCTTAAAGCTCTTAATAGATGATCGTATCCTAATGTCTCCTGGTAGATATTTTCCTGTTAAAGGTCTCAATAGGTGAACTCATCCTAAAACCCTCAGACAAGCTCCTTCTAAAGCCCTGAGAAGATGCTCTTCTCAAAGTCCACGATAGATGAGCTTATCCTGAAGCATGCAATACATTAGCTCATTCTAACACGAGCAACAGATGAGCTAATATGAATGCCCTAAACAGCAGAGCTAATCCTAATGTTCAAACTATATGAGCTAATCCTATCATCGTAAGTAGATGATCTCCCCTTAAGGCCCCCAATAGCTGGGCTCTACTAATATTCTCAATAAATGAGCTCATCAGTGTTGGACTGTCCAGTAAGGCAGTCTGACAGTCTGGCATTGCTAGATGGGCCATCTTGATAGGACCAGAGTGTGGCTGCTTTTTTATCCCATCGCAGCCCAGTGGACTTAAAAAAAGCCTACACATAGGCCTTTTTTATGCTGGTCCTTCTTGCAGTGCCAGACGGACCAACATGCCAATACAACACTGGAGCTAACTCTAGATTCCTACATCAAGACGCTCCTTCTAAAGACCGCAGGACAGCTCATCTTTAAGCTCATGATGGGTGAGCTTATACAAACGCCTTTAATGGACAAGCTCACCCTAAGGTTCTGGACAAATGAGAACATCTTAAAGCACCTAAGAGATGAGCCCCTCCTAAAGCCCTCAAAAGATAAATTCCTCTAAAAGCTTCCAGCCAATAAAGCATACCCTAAAAATCTCAAAGATTGCTTCCTCCCTAAAACATCAATAAACTAGCTAATTTAAAGCCCTCAGTAGGTGGGAAAATCTAAAAGCTATTAGTAGAGGTCTTCTCCATGCATCATCAGAGCAGCTCATCTTAAAGGCACCAACATAAAAGCTTAATAAATCCTCAGTAGAGGAGCTCATTCTAAACTCTTCAACAAATTTGCCCTTATTATGCCCTCAATAGATGAGCAGATGAGCTCCACTTAAAATTCTTAACTGATCGGCACCTTTTTTCCATTAAGTTCCTCAAATCAAAATAATCTTGATTATATGGTGGCAATTCTACTTAAACAAAACTATTCTACCGCTGTACGGTATGACCAAGAACACAAGATCAGCACTGCTGGTTAAAAATAGAGAGAACCAATCAATGCTGTCCATTAGTTAAGTAGGTTATAATAATGACATGCTTAATGTAGTATAACCGAATGGAAAGTAGACGGCAAGGTGTTACATTATCACAGAACATGCAAGGGAATAAAGAATTTGATTAAGTTCTTCAGGGTTAGTGTTGATTGTTCTGATCTGTTGTAGAGCCACTAGCATTCATCCCAAGTTGAACTAATACATAAAAATGCCTTACTTCTTTTTAAGGAAATTAATCATATTAAATTTCCGAAATCTGTGTGTAAAGCACCACTTTATTGTAACAGTTTAGCGTGTTTCACAGAAAAATGATTTTGTAGAATACAATTACTGAGAAACCATTTCATCTAAAGTTTTAGACGGAAATTTTAAAAATAAATAGCATTTGCCATTTCATAGAAACCAATTCATAGAATGGCTGTCCAAATGTAATGGTTGCAGACCTTACTTTCAGAGCGTTTTGCTGAAGGTTTTTATTTTAGTGCTTTACTTCAGGAGACATTAGTTCAGATTTATGTCTTTAAGATTGTCCAGAACCACTCCTAAACACCATTAATCCCGCCCCCTAAAAGCCTATCACAACTACAGTACAGGATATCCCTGGACCCTAAAAGCTACTTCAACCCCTACACTCAATACCATAGGGTTTCATAAGTATTCAGAAACATTCTTCAGTGAGGAGAAAACATGGGGCAGAACATCGAGTCCCAGTGCGCATATAACTGTGGTCAGTCCCCTCACTCCGCGGCAAGTGGAGGTCCGCTTTCCTCATCCAACCCACTCTCCTCGCCATCAGTCGTATCCTGCGAGGAGGACTCCCTCTCTGCCAACCCTGAGGAACACAACCTCTGCCAAACCATGAGGTCTTCTTGCAGTTTCTCATCCCTTCGGGTGAGTTGCATGTGTTTCTTCAGCTAGGGACCACTCTCTGACATCTTTAAGCCAGATGGATACTTCTGGGCCCCTCTGCCCCATCCATGTTATAGCTACCCTTCGCCTAGCAAGCACTAGCATTAACTGCAGAAGCTTATATGGGACTTTCCTATTCTTTGGCTTCCGGACAAATGCCAGCAGACAATGCAAGGGTTCAAGCTGCATCCGAAGGCCTGTAGCTGCAACTATCCTGCCCACTGCCTCCACCCAGAACTGCCTGACCAGAGGACAATCCCAAGCTAAATGTAAAAAGCCCGCCTTTTCTGTGGCACATCTAGGGCATCTATCTCCCTTATCGGGCGAAATGCGCTTCAGGGATACCGGGGTTATGTAGGTACGATGCAGGAAGTTAAAGTGTGTTCATTTAAACCTGGCATTGCACGTGACTTTTCGCGTGAGGGTGCCTATGCGTGCCCACTGTTTCTCATCCAGCTGAAGAGAGAGATCCCTCTCCCATGCAACCCGAGATGGTGGCACCGGCGGGGCAGAGTCTAGTTTCATAGCCTTGTAGATGAGAGATATCAACTTGCGTCCTGTACTGTACATAGGCAGGATATCTAGGGTGTGTGTCAGGGGTGGAATATCTGGGTACTGTGGCCAAGTGGTTTTTACTAAGTCCTGAATTCCCCGGAAATGTAGGAAATGACCCTGTCCAAGGCCAAAGTTCTGCTTGCTCGTAGGTGATAAAGGTCTCGTTGGGAAAGAGGTCGGCAAGAACTACGCATCCACCCTCCCTCCAAGGTTGAAAGGACATATATCGTCCCATGTCTATGAAGGGGGACAGTATCCAAATCGGGAGCTCCTTGTGAAAGGGTGCTTTCCGTAGGACTTTTTCGACAAAACGCTGCCATATACCGCCTGTATGTCGCACTATGTAGGGAATAGATGCGTCTGACCCTTTGCCCTGCATCAAAGCTTCCTGTAGTGCCTGACTACCCGCCCTGTCGTAGAGAAGACATTTCTCCCAGTTGCCCGCCTCTGTCAGCCAACGCGCCGCATGGTGCAGTTGGGCCGTGAAATAATATAAGTCGACGCGTGGGGCTTCCAAACCGTCCTCCTCATGGCTCCGTATAATAGTGTTAAGAGCCACTCTATCACGCCGGCCCACTCAAAGCAGGGAAGTGAGCAGCATGTTGAGGGTTTTGATGACACGTGGCGGCAGCGGACATAGGGAGTTCTGGAGTACATATAGCGTCCTATCCATCAGCCCTTAAAAGCCTCTCACCACTCCTAAACACTAGCCATCCCTGAACCCTAAAAACCTCTTTCTACATCTAAACTCCACCCACCAACTCCTTAAAAGGCCTTACAACTCCATCCAATGCTAAACCCTAACAACTCTTCACCACCCCTTACCAGTACCCATAACTGTACCTTACAAATCCTCACTAGCCATAAACTCTGTTCATCCATGATCCCTAAAACCCCTTAATACCCTTACCCTCCATCCATTCCTAATACATTAAAAAATCCTCACCATCCCTAAATGCCATCTATTGCTGAACCCTAAAAATCCCTTTCTATGTCTGAACTTCACCCATTCCTGGTCCCTAAAACCCCTCACCAACCCTTAGCATTATCCATGCCCAACCCCAAAACCCTTCAATGGTTCTAAATACCACCTACGTTTAATGTAATTTTGGATTTTTTCCTTAGAGTTAGCTTTCCTTTTAATTAAAATTTCTTTGAATGTCCTTGAACATCTCGTTCCTTTAAATTCGTTTTTCATGATTTGATTTACCCCAATGTGGTTTCTCACTTTAGTTTTTTTCATTAATTCACATAACTCATATTGCAACATTTCTTAGGCATAACATCTGCCTGTCAGCCTCTGAGCCCATATCCAGGATAAGCAACATGGAGTAGCTCCATGTTGAGATGGACCTCAGAAGACAAGTAATTAAAGGTTAGTGGTGCTTCCAAGCCGAGAGAGCACAATCTAAAATGCATGGTTTTTGAAGGAGAAACATAATTGAGGCTGGGGTGAGAACTCAGCTTAACTGTGTTTATAGGGAAAGAAGCATTTGAAAGTTGATGGTATACTTATTTTAAACTTCGTTTTCATTGGCATTTATAGTAATTACAAATTACTCAGATCACAATAGTATTATCAGCGACTTTCCTCATAATATTACACCCTATCGTTCCAGCCTATTGGCCAAGACGGATCACTGAAAGAATATCGACTACCAAAATATCGACTACCCAAAATATCGAGGAAAAAATATCTACAGCAAAAATATCGAGTTTGTATGTACAAACAGGTAAGTACAAAAATATCGAGTACAAAATATCGTTTACAAAAATATAGTTGTAAAAAATATCGTATTTACTAAAAACAGTGTTAAATTAAATTAATATTAATAATTAATTACTAAAATATACTTAAAATTACTTAAATTAACTTATAATAATTAAATAATTAATGAAAGTTAAATAAATATTTTTTTATTTCATATTTATTAAACATATATATATAGTAATAAAATATAATAAAATAATACCCAAAAACTGAAAACTGACCCTGAACCCTAAAAATACCCCTTTACCCAAAAACTGAAAACTGACTCTGAACCCTAAAAATACCCCTTTACCCAAAAACTGAAAACTGACCCTGAACCCTAAAAATACCCCTTTACCCAAAAACTGAAAACTGACCCTGAACCCTAAAAATACCCCTTTACCCAAAAACTGAAAACTGACCCTGAACCCTAAAAATACCCCTTTACCCAAAAACTGAAAACTGACCCTGAACCCTAAAAATACCCCTTTACCCAAAAACTGAAAACTGACCCTGAACCCTAAAAATACCCCTTTACCCAAAAACTGAAAACTGACCCTGAACCCTAAAAATACCCCTTTACCCAAAAACCCAAAACTGACTCTGAACCCTAAAAATACCCCTTTACCCAAAAACCCAAAACTGACCCTGAACCCTAAAAATAAAAACCATTTATTTTACTATCTATAGTATATACTTACATATTTTCACTTTCTATATTATTTACAGTCGATATTACTGCACTTACCTTAAAAACGATATTTTGGCTGTCGATATTCTGTCCAGTCGATATTTTGTCCAAACGATATTTTTTCCTCGATATTCTGTCCAAACGATATTTTGGAGTCGATATTATGTCTGTGCACCGGCCAAGACCAATACACAGTGTCCATTAGTGTCCCCAACTACGCTCAGTGAAGCTGGGGTCAGAGAAATGACATGCAATGCAGAGTGATTGTTGTAAGAAGGGACACAGTAGCGAGTTCGGGCCTTTTGTAGTTGTGACCTCGGTGTTTGAGTAGTCATGGTGCATCCGCCTAATTACCATAGATCAAAGCGAAACTGTAGCCCAGCAGACTATAGCCGAAGGGGCATATCGTGTCCATCTGCTCGTGGAGATCACAATTTCAATTGAGAACATTACAACCATCGTGTAAACCAAGTAGCTATAGAGAGAGAGCAGAGAGGAAACAGGTGAGAGGGGGAAAGGGGTGAGATGTGCGTGAGAGATATGGCGAGGAGGGAGGGGAACCCACCACTGCCTGGCTCCGGAGGCGCTGTCAGCCAATTCAGTGGCGATCGCTACCTTCATGCAGATAAAGGCCTGGATCGTCTACGTCAGAGGAGGGGTAGGAGCCTCCAGGGTCAGGTGCGTTAGCGCTGCCCGGGGTGAGGTTCGGGTAGGTCCTTCCATGGGCCTCCATAGACTATCGGCATCTGGAGGATATACAGCGTCTTCAAATAGGCGCAACACCCGTAGCCTCGGGGGTTGAAGTCGAGCATGCTCTAGTCTGCAGAGGTAGTCCACCAGTGGCTGCCATAGTTCGGTGAATTTAGTATCCTGCAGCTTCAAGCGCGCCGTGAGTAACTCCATGGCCATCGTGTGCCACAGGCGGATGAACCAGAGGTTGATCAGGGGCATTTCAGCCTTTTTTCAGTAAAGAGCAATGATTTGCTTGGCAGCCCCAATGATTTGCTTGGCAGTCCCAAGCATGTGGAGGCTGAGGTGCCAGTCACGACGAGTCATGGCATGCAGGTTCACCAGCCGGAGGCCCAGGATGAGCGCAAGTGGATTTTCAGGCAGTGGGTACCCTATTATCAGTCTAATGTGGCTGAGAACCTCCTTCCAGTAAATGGTCAAGAGTGAGCACGTCCACCAAATATGCAGTAAGCCCCCGGAGCATTGATACAACGTCAGCATAAGGGTGACAAGGTGGAAAACATTTTATGCAGCCGGTGAGGGGTATAATACTGTTATACCATTGAGTCATAACCTTATCTGCAGATTACCGCTGTGGTATGCTACGGAAGACCTTTGGGTTATCGCACCACAATTGTTCCCATTGGGTGAGTGTGATATCAGTGTCTGAGACCGACTGCCAACGCAACTGATAGGGATGTGGAGCAGTTCGCGGTGAGTGTTGAAGGACTTGGAATGTACGAGAGATTAGCCCCCTAGAGTTGTCAAAGGAGCGGACCAGCCGCTCGAATGGGGTAAAGGGTCAGGTGGCTGTCCGTGTCAGAGAAGACGAGTGAACCCAGTGTCGAAGTTAGATGTATTGGAATCTAGCCCCCTCTGATTGCTGGAAATCCCGTTTATATTGTTCGCAAGTTTTGAAGGTGCCCCCTAGGAAGTTGTCCCGAATCGTCCGACATCCCCCCTCCGTCCAGTCTGCGAAGTAAGGCGGGTGAGAAGCTGGCAGGAAGTGAGAGTTGCGGGCAATGGCGGGTGTGGGGAGACGGGAAGGATGTGAGGCCTCTGCGTATTGCTAACGTGTCCCAGATCTCAAGCACCGTCTTAGTAGGAACCGCGATATAGACGCTACGAGAGCGGGCTTCCCGTGAGAGCCATGACAAATGGGACGACAAATCACCGCCCTGTCCATATGGAACCAGAATGTTATGCTCTCCCATGCCATCCACTCCGAAATGTAGCGGAGATGTGATGCCCAATAGTATTCTAACAGGTTGGGGCAAGCCAACCCTCCCCTGTCCCACGGTAACATGAGTATTTTGTTAGAGAAGCACAGCTTGTTTTCTCCCCAAATAAACGCAGTGAGTTCACACTGGAGGCCCTGAATCTGGTGTTCTGGTATAGGTGTGGTATCTTTGGAAGGATCGACATTTTGACCGTATTCAGGCGTCCCAACCATGATAAAGGAAGGAATTTCCACGTTCTCAGATCAGCTACAACGGCGGTTTTACACTCCTGCCAATTGCTTGGGACCATGTGGCAAGGTTGGAAGTCAAATTCAGCCCCAGGTACCGAATAGAATGCGTGGCCCATTGGTAAGGGACAAGAGATTTTAGTATGACGACCTCCTCTGCAGGAATCGTGAGATTGAGAGCCCATAATTTCTCGTGATTGATTTTAAGCCCGACACCTGTTCAAATGAGCGAAGTAACTTGTGCAGGGCAGGTAGATAGGTTCGTGGTCGTGATAAAGTGAGGAGAAGGTAATCGGCAAACAGGGCTAAGTCCCCCAAGCGTAATGCCGTAGATGTCGGGCGCCTGGCGGATCATGATAGTCAGTGGCTCCACTACGTGGGCAAATAAAAGGGGAGACATTGGACACCCCTGGCGGGTGTCCCTGTGGATAGAGATGGGTTTTGTGAGCTGGCCGTTGACCTGTTCCCGAGCCAGCAGTGAGGGATAGCAACCATCTGGGGGCCCAAACCTATTTTCTGTAAGATCGCCTGAAGGAAGACCCAATCCACTCGATTAAATGCTTTCTCAGCGTTGAGTGAAAGCAAGCAGGAGGGTATCTTCAAATGGTGTGCCTTCCTGAGTAAATGCGCCACATGCCGCCGGCTGTCCGCCCCTTGTCGTTGGTGGATAAAGCCCACCTGGTCCAGCTTTATGAGTCCAGGGAGGTGCGAGGCAAGGCGTTTAGCTAGTATTTTAGTATAAAGTTTAAGTTCCACGTTAAGGAGTGCACTGGGACGAAAGGAGGAGCAGAGCATATGATATTTTCCTGGCTTGGGGATTAACACGATTGCAGCCATGGCCATATCTGTGGAGGGCCTTAACGCGTCTGAAAAAAGAGTTAAAGAGGCGGAACATATGAGATTTAAGTTGTGGGAGGAAGGCGCGGTAAAATGAGACCGGTAGACCGTCTGGCCCCGGAATTTTGTCGAGAGGAAGGTCCTTTAGAGCGCTGGCAAGTTCCTACGGGGTGATAGGTTCCTACAGAAGTTGAGAGTAGTAGCTGCTAATCGGGGCCCACTCACAACCCTCCAAGGCAGCAAGCACCCGATCGAGGTCTGGCGACTCCCTGGTATAGAAGGACGAGTAATAAGACTGGAAGGCCTGCAGTTTGGCAGATTCGGTGGTGGCCCAAGTACTGTCTCCCAGGTTAAGTTTAGCGATGTGAGCTTTAGCGGCCCGTGTTCGTAGCCGGCGTGCCAGGACCTTACCCACTTTGTCCCCCCCCATCGTAGTATCGCTGTCGCAGGGCTAAGAGAGCGTGCTCTGCCTTATTGATCTGTGCACCCAGAGCTGGCCTCGGAGCATAGCAAGGCGCCTTTTGTGTAGCGCCAAGGGGTGTGCCTGGTCCAGTCGCTCAAGTGACTTTATGTCCCGAGAGAGTTTGTCTTGAAACAAGCGGCCCTCCCAAGCTATAGCGATGGAGGTGATATTGGTGCGGATTGTAGCCTTAAACGCATCCCAGACTACAGGAAGCGGAGTCTCTGGGAGGTCGTTAGTCTCAAAATAGGACGTGATAGCTTCCTGGAGTTCCGTCACGTCCACAGGATCCCTAAGGATATGAGGTGGAAAACGCCACTGAGAGGGACGGTTGGAACGAGAGGAGTGATCCTGCATAAGGAGTTCCACATGATTGTGGTCAGAGACAGAAATGTCAGACATGGATGCCTAGAGGGTGTCCTTGATAAGGGAGAGTGAGACGAAGAGATAGTATATGCGCGAGTAGGAGCGATGGGCATGAAAGTAATAGTAGAAGTCTCGGACATCCAGGGAGTGGTAGCACCAAATGTCTATGAGGCCAAGGGCAGTTAGTTGCTGTTTTAAGGCAGAGGACATAGCCCCATCCCATGAAACGAGCCATCGCTACGGTTGAGTCCCGCCTTCCATACCAGATTGAAGTCTCCCCCAAGAATGAGACCAGGGTCATCCTGTGTTAAGTGTTCCCGCAACTAACCCCGCAGATATGAGTCCTGGGCCTGGTTCGGTGTGTAAGTGTTACATAAGGTGAGGATTCGCTGTCCACTCCTGACCACCACTTTGAGGAATCTACCATCTTTACTACGGACTACCATGGGGTCCCCTTGGTAAATGCCCGCTTGACACAAGATTGCCACCCCAGCTGTTTTAGTGGGCGCAGATGCCCAGAATTGGAGAGGGTATCAAGGATAACCCATGCAAGAGACATCCTCTCGTAAGAGATGAGTTTCTTGTAAAAATATGATGTTTGGATTTTGCCATAGCAGGTAGCGCCAGATCAGGCGGCGCTTGTTAGGTGAGTTAAGACCCTTCACGTTGAGGGAAAGGAGTTTCAGACAAGGTACGGAAGTCATGATATCAGTGTAACTTATTTGAGTGCCATCTCGAGCAGTAGAGCAGGAGAATGGCGCAGAGTAGTTTCCTCCCCCCCAACGTAACCCCAGATATGACAAAGGTAATGGTGCTCGCTGCAGGACCTAGCGCACTTCTGGGGGAAAAGGGATGTTTGACACTGGGAACCCCCCACCACCACGATCAGGACCACACGACACCAGAGATAGGGAGAAGGAGGGGGAAAAGAGAGAAGTGAGAAGGAAGAGACATAGGGACCCATTAGTATTTCGGGCGGATCGCCACCGCCCGACATTTCCTCCCGCCCGCATGTGAATTCCCCCCCCACCATATTACTATGGCGGGGGAACCCCAGCGGACGGAAAGACCGTCCGCCGGTTTTCCACCCGGTCGATGAGTCGGCCGGGCAGAAAACCTGTTAATATGGTGGCGGTGTCTGGTAGACACCGCCATCCATATTAAGATACACGCGGGGTTATGCCTTTCTGTGGCGGCAACGGCGCCACGGAAAGGCATGCAGTCTTCAACATTGGGAGCCCATAGCGGGCCCCCAGGGATTCTGGGGGGTGCACATGGGGGGTCCCTATGGTACCCCCATCGCATTTCAATGTACAACGTGGCAGGCACCGCGCGGTGCCTGTCACGTTGTGCATTAAAATGCACAACTTGCATTTTTGGCATTGCGGCAGGCGGTGCTTTTACCACCGCCCGCCGCAATGTCAGAAATGCAGGATGTGCCCGCCAGTGTGGCGGACGCATCCTAATGGTATGTGCGGGACCGGCGCATGCATTGCGGGTAGTCCCATTTCCTGGGGTATGGCGGGCGGATAATGTTTGCTCGCCATGCTAATGACCCCCATAGTGTTAAAAAAACATAACAATGGCCAATGTGGCCAACAAGGTCTATTCCAGTCTGGGGAGAAGCCTTGCGTGGAGGCCCAGGCCATTCCGGAGATGTCACTCTCCAAGGAATAGGAGTGGAGGTGGGTCATAAGGTCAGCATCGCCTTCAAGGAGCGCAGTTCGGTGCCGCCGTCGGGATGCAGTTCAGGTATAGTGCAGTTGTATCAACAAGATGGTGATAAGGGAGTGGGGCGTCCGACCCACCTCCGCAAGTGATCAGCTCCAGGGGCCAGGGAGAGCAATAAAGCAGAACATTGGGAGCGATGTCTAATGACTATTTTACAGAAGGCTGGGAGTCTGAGGGCGAATGACCATCATCCAAGGAACGGATGTGCTGGATAATGTCTTGCTTCTCCTGGTATGAAGTGCAGATGTTCCGAGGGGAATGGCGTTTGGGGCGGTGTACCTGAGTCCACTGGGGTTTTGCCAGATCGCGGGTCCAAGGAGGTAAGCGCGCGGGACTAGTGGGCGGCGTGTTAGGGATCTCGAGCATTTGAGCTGCCTCTCTTAAGGACTGCAGCACCCGGAGCCTTGACTTCCACTGGAAAATAAGGGCAAATGGGTGTCCCCACTGGTAGCGGATGCCCAACTCTCGTAACTTGTCAGTGATAGGTCGGAAATCCCTGCGGCGGCAGAGCGTTGTGGGTGCGAGATTCTGGAACAGTTAAATGGGGACACCCTTGAAGATGAGTTCAGTCTTACCTCGTGCTGCCTTGAGGATGGCCTCTTTCTCAGTGAAGAGATGGACCTGTGTCAAGATGTCGGGAATGAGGCCAGGGCGACCTGGAGGGCAAAACACCCTATGGGGACGCATCCTCGTCTCTCCTAATGTCGTGAAGCAGGTCTTCTACAAAGGTCATAATTTCTGAGCATTCTGCCCCCGCTGGGACTCCCCGTAAGCACAGGTTATTGCGGTGCCCCCTATTTTCCAAGCCCTCCTGTTTGATCTGTAGCTCGATGTATTGCTCCTCCAAGGTGGCCAAGCGCTGCTACAGGCGTTCTTGATCCTCCAAGCATGCGTCAACTGTCCTTTCAAGGTGATCCACTCTCCCTCGAGCTCCGTGACATCCCGTCGGAGCTCCTTGACGCAGGCCTGGAGAGCCAATTTCAGGTTTGAGCTCATGCATGAAGATGGCCATGAAGGACTGGGTGACGGGGTCAGGTGACCCTCCCGCCGAAGATGCCATGTCTGCCGCAATGAATGCAGCCATTGATCATTACGGAGACTCGTGTTTTGAATTACACAGCTGTCTTGAGGATCGGGTAAAGAGCATTAATAATAACTGCACAGAGGTTACGAAAAAGGAAGCGATTGGGATCTGGATTCAAGTCCATACAGGACTCTCCACGCCGGCTGGCATTTGGAGGACGCTGCTCCCATCATTGGGTTCTTCAGTGGATTCGATCTTAAGGAATCAGTCCTCAATGGGACAGTGTGGGATGTAAATAGAACGGTTTTGAAAGAACCATCTTGAAAACCTAGAGAATGCTATATTCGGTGAACTGATTTTTTGGTCCTGAGGAGAATCCCAAAATCAAAGGGATTCGAAACGCGTAGACCATTGGTTCTGCCAACTAGTTCTCCCGCTAAAATCAATTCTGTGGAGTTACACCTAAATATTGTGACTATTTGAGATTGGTTGTACAGTTTGAAAAACATTTTTGTATGTGGTGTATATATGAGAAATTAATGGTGTAAATAGTAGGTTTTGGCAGTGCAGGTGCTTCTCAAGGAGGCAATTGATTTTCCCTGGTTGTATTTGCACCCAGTATGTTGAATGTATTTTGTGTGTGATGAATAGAGTGAGTCTGTGAGATTGTAAGAATGCTTGTTTGATTTTTTCACTAGTCCCGACGTCCACACTCAATTTCATTACATGTGGTTTGGTTTTAAGTGCAAATAATTTTGCTATGTTTGAAAAATAGTATATTTGAATAAAAATCTACTAATGAGCTTTTAGATGCATTGTCTTGTGGTCTATGCATTTCTTGCTAAATAATTGGGAATAAGGAATCAGTATTGGCATTTTTTCTTGTTATATAGTTTATAGGGCTCAGCCTTACTGATCAGAGCCATACCCTTTTTGGTATTAAATGTCTGCCGCTGAAGCAGGCACCGATTTGTTCCACAAGGCTGTGACCGGGTTGTCTTTAGGAGGTGCAGAGGAGTCCTTTCCGGGCCGTGAACGAGTCATGGCCAGGAGGTCTAGTCGAAGATGCGCAGCGCGAGGTCAAGGGGGTGGCCGGTCCAGTGGAAAGAGAACAAGGGGAGGGTCTAGCCAGCCGGTGCAAGAGACTGGGAAGGTAGCGGGTAGGCGGCCAAAGGGTGGAGTTGCAAGGCCCCCCATGTGCTCCACCAGCCATCAAGAAGAGCTCAGGGCACAGATTAAGGCTGGTCAGCTGAAATGTGAAGGCCCAGGCCAGGTAAACGTACCAGATCCACACCCTCTGCCAGGACGCCCAAGGGAGGGACTCTCACACCGTCCAGGAGTAGTCTCAAAGTTCAAAGCAGACCTCCGCAATAGAGCACCTCTCCTTGGTTTCCCAGTGGGCCATTAGGGACTGTAGGTGTATTTGCGGTGTGAGGTCACAGTGCTTCCACCTCTCCCGGGGGAGGGGCAGCCAGCGGCACACCACACGCACTCACCAGCAAAGTCCAGCGTAGTCATCCAACGTAACGATTGATGGTCAGGGAGGGTGGACCAGGGCCCCCGAAACTCCAGCAAGGTCCAGGATGGTCAGTTTTGCTCCCCCGGTCGAGGCTCGATCCGGCTGCGTTCCACGCACTGCAGTGTGGCATCAAAGGTCCCTGGTACCCTCAGCCAGGTGTCTCCGGGATCCAGTTATGAGCAGGGCCCCCCATGCTGTGGTGCTGTCAATGGAGTCAAGCCCCATCAGAGTTCAGGGCGTTAGAGGCCGAAGATGAGAGCCAGACAAAGCACTGGATGAAAGGGTTCGCCGTGCAGCCCCCGCAGCACACCGCTCAGCACCCTCTGTGTCGTCCTTGATGGAGTTCTGAAGCCCAACCAGGTAGGGAGCGTCGTCACCAGCACTCAGGCAGTGCAGGGTAGGTCCAGCGAAAGGCCAACACGGTGGGGACCCCAGATGGGGACCAGACGGGCCGGTGAGAAGGAGAGCCCCCGCTTGGAGTCTGCATCAAGCCAGCCAGGGGCCCCCTGGGCCAGTCAGGAGCAGGGCCTCCCCGCCAGGGCATCAACTGCGAAGCGGAGGTCCCACCAAGGTCCAGGGCAGGGGGACCAAAGATGGAGGCCAGGTCAGGCTCCGGCAAAGTGGGCCTCCTGCACAGCTCTTGCAGCACACCGCCGGCACTCTCTGCCTCGGCCACTGAGAAGTTCTGGGGCCCAGCTGGGCAGGGGGCATCCTCAGTAGGGTTCAGGCACCGCAGATCAGGCTCAGCGAGAGGCCCGCACGCTGAGGGACCCAAAATGGCGGCCAGGTGGACCACTGGAGAGAGGAACCCCCACTGGGGTCTGCTCCAAAGCGTCCCGGTCACTCGTACCTGCGCTACGGGTCCTTGTCTTCTCAGAGAAGATCCGCCAGCCGTATCGCGCAGTGCAGGACAGCTGTTGGGTGGCCCCCAGGGAGCGCAGGATCAGGAGCTCCAAAATAGCGTCCTCGTCTCTGGCAGCCGAAGCGCCCCTCGCCGGCTCCTCTCCTGCCATCATTGGTCACCCTGGAGGAAGATCAGGGTCCCCAGTCGGTCGCTCGAGCTCCCTCCTGACCCAGCACCCCAGGCTGAGCCACCCCAGGTGCTGTAGTGCCGCCTTTCAGGTTAAATTCACCGCAGGCGGCCCAAAGCTCCCACGGCGTGCGTCTCACTACATTGCTAGCGAGACCACGCCCCAATAGTATACTTATAGAGTGAGAAACCATTGACAGTTGAATAAGTGATCTTTAATTGGAGTAAAACACTCAAGGGTGGTGGTGTGGTTAGAAAAAGGACATTGAAATGAGTTGGTCTGCAGCACGAATAGAAAAGATTATAAAGGTGGTGTAGTTAGGACAGAGGGACCATTGAAAGGCGATAAGTATCAATATTTATATGTGATAGTGTGGTCAGAGAGAGAGTGCACTTAAAAGATAACTGTGAATAATGCGGTTGAGACAGGAGGTCTACATGTAGTTAGGGCGGGGCAGAGGGGTAATAGAGGAATGAGGGTGAGACAGACAGGATATTTAAAGGTGCTGTTGGTAGAGGAAAAGAGCAGTGACCAATGATATTGTGGATGAGATAAAGCTGATAGTAAGTACTGTTAGAATGAGACAATGCAAAAGCTAGGTAACAATGTGCAGATATGGATACTAGCAAAGGTGAACTTGTGGGTGGGGTGGGGTGGGGCCATCTCCAAAATTGTGGCATGACGCAGACACTTGATGAATGGATGAATGAGGATGGTGAGGATAATGAGAGAGAGAAGGTAATGAAAAGTAATTAACAAGAGGTACATTTTATTGCTGAGAAGGCAGATATGTAATAAAGCCCATATTCATGGCAAGATATAAATCTTTACTTCATGAGGTCTCAACAATAAACCAGCATAGCTGCATCATAATGGAGCTCAGAGCCAATGAACGCTAAGTAGCTCGCAGCGCAATAACAAGCTCACAATGTGCTAAAATAAATAATGCTTTGTTTAACATAGTCATAAAGGCAATTTGTCATTTACTACTGGGGATCTGGAGAACATAATGACAGGGTCTCTCTTACATATAACAACTGCCATCTGAAGGGAGTCCTTTGAAAGCATGAACACTTCTTTCCCAGTATGAAGCTTGATAAATGTATTCTCTAGTGCACTAATAAACCTCTGCATACCCAGATAGCAGCCCTAAAGATTAGAGACAATTCAAGTGAACTAAGTTCAAAGAGTAATCCACTTCACAATGTAGTAGCTAAACAAGCCCGAGTCATGACAGCATCTCTTAACTGGAAACAACCATTGAGTAACTTTAGAAGTGAGTGGCAAGCAAGAGCCCACTGTGAACCAGAAACCTTCAAAGAGCTGAAGTGAGCTGCAAACCTGCGAGTAATTTGACACCTAACAGGTCTATAAATCTTGTGGATGCTTTAGCCTTCTTTGTACGACGTAGCTAGCCCAGTAAGCATACCTCCCATGTGTGTAAGGTGTTGTGTCCTGTAGAGCAAGACAGCTTAGTTGTGATGTCTAACCAATAGTGGGTAAGGGAAGGGCAGAGCCAAAACATATGTAGGAGGTCAGGATCAGGTGCCCGGCATCGGGGGGCATCTGGTGTGAGCACGTTGAAAATAGCGGTTGGTCTTAAGTAGTAAGGTATGCCCTGTGTCCCACGTAATACTCCTCAGCAGTGAGGGGTCTGTCGAGGTCCGCGTCCCAATGGTGTCGCAGCTGGGTGAAAGAAGTAGCAGAATGGGAGCGCAGAGAGCTGGCTATCTGCCTCGTCAGGTGATGGACATCCCCATGATGTGAAGGTATTGCATGGTATAATGCAGTGTGAGTTGCTTTTGGTAGTTGCCCTAGTGCAATCTCAATGATGGAGGGTTGTAGCAAGAACTGTCCTGCGGGGATACCAGTGTCCGCTATGAGCTCCTCCACGGTAAGAAGTACCCCGCTGCAGAAGATATCTCCCAGTGTGCGCCACAGGCGTTCATGCCATGGGCACCACTCTTGTGGCAATGTCATCAGCACGTCACAGGGCATACCAAGAAGTGCCAGAGCCGGAGCATATGGTGGGGTATCTCTAGTAAGGAATATACTCCTTTTGAAACCACGATTGGGCTACGCGTAACGCGAGTGGGGCACAGACGACTTTGAGTGGGGGTGGATAGGTGAAGCAATTGAGTCAGATCCCAAGGGAGTTGAGTAGCGGACGTGCCCTCCAGTTGGTGACCTGCCAGCCACGTGGCCACCCATTGGAGGTGGGATGCCGGTTTATAGTGCTCAAAGTTCGAGACACCTAAGCCGCCCTGATCAGTTGACAAGTAAAGTTTGGCAACGGCAACTCTACGTTGCGTGGTATGCCTTATGAAGTTCACAGTAAATTGTTTGAGAAAGCCGAAGAAGGGCTTAGCGATCTAGAGGGGCAAGTTGGCAAAGTAATATTAAAGGTGTGACAATGCTACCATTTTAAGGAGTGCTATACAGTCAGCCACTAAAAGTGTCAGGGGTCGCCAAAACACCATCTGCACGGGAACAGAAGTCCCAGCCCGGGTCAGGTTGCTATCCTTCAAGTCAGCTGGGGAGTGGTATATACGGATACATTGGTAGCAGAATATGTAAGGTTGCCAAGGCAGGGCAGCACCGCCAATCTATAAGGCAGGATACGGTGGTAACCAGAATTGGAAAGAGACAGAACTTTACCCAATTCACCTTCAGGCCACAGACCAATGCCAACCTGTCAAGCACTTGCACTATGGTGGCTCGGACAACGCTGATGTCATGGAGGTATAAAAGCATGTCATCTGCGTACAGTAACACTGTGTGCAGTCTGTCACCTAGTGGACCCCCATTGGCGGCTTTGCTCATGGAGCATGTGCACCAGGGTTTCTATGGCCAGGGAGAACAACAATGGGACAGCAGGCAGCCCTGTGAGTGCCCCTGTGGACAGGGAGTGGATCAGAGATGAGCTGACCTGACTTCACTCTGGCCGTGGGGTCGGTACATGAAAGCTTGACAAGGTGAAGAAAGCGTGAGGTAGAAAGCGTAAGCCCGAGCCCTATCGAGCGAGCACCTCAAACAGATAGGGCCACTCCAGAGAGTCGTAGGCCTCCTGTAAGTCAAGCACCAGATACCCTGACTGAGGACACATTGATGGGGCATACTCAAGAACTCTGAAAAATTGCCTTATATTGAAGGGGGTGTTTCTAGCAGGCACAAACTCTTTTTGGTCAGGGTTCAATAGAGGTAGGACTATCAGAGCCAACCTGTCAGCCAGTATTTTGGCCAATATTTTATAATTAGTGTTGAGTAGGTAAAGTGGTCTGCGACCCAGTCGGTTTTTGGTGTTGATACCAGTAAGCCTTTGCACAGAGTAGGGGGAAGTGCTGCATCATAGATTATCTTCAGTTGAGGGGCTAGTTGCGAGGCATAGATTTCATAAAACTCTGGCAGCAGGCCATACGGGCCAGGAGACTTGCTGGACACAAGCGCACGGATGGCTTATGTAATCTCATGTGGTGTGTTATCTCTGTTAAATTCCTCACTGTGTCCTACAGAGGCACCGGGGAGAGCAACCGGGCCAAGGAAGAGTTATGGTCACTTGGCGTAGCCTGTGATGCCGACTGGCATTGGAAGGTGTGGTAGTATGTAAATGTCTTATTAATGTCCCTCTGGGTATGTACTCAGACATCTGTCACAAGGCGGATGGCAAGTATAGGGTGGTGCCGTTGCTCGTGGTGAGTTAACCAAGTTAGCACGGTGTCTGTCTGCCTTGTCACAGTTAGATGTGTCCTGGCAGTGTGTGCTGCTTAACAGAGGCAGTACAGGTGCTCCAAGAGGTCCGCAAGTGTAGTACGTGCCTGACACAGCCGTTCCATCCCAGATAGGGTCAGCTGCACCTGTTCCTAAAGGCGGAGCAGCTTCTGTTAGATTTCTGTAACCTTTTTGTACAGGTGCCGACGCATATCGAAAGCATTTCCCAGGCAGTGGCCACGTATCATTACCTCCAAGGTTTCCCATTCAATGTGTCGAAAGGAAGCAGTGTCATCATTAGTGTCGAAGTAGTCTGAAATGCAATCGTGTATGGAGCCCGGAACGGTGGATTTCGAGCATGGAGGTTTGAAGGCAACATGTGGAGACTGGGGGAGGCGTGTGGTCCCTATATAGGTTCATGTGTTGAGGGTTATAGTCTGAGTGTGTTTTGCCTAAATAA
Organism: Lissotriton helveticus; assembly: GCF_964261635.1. Lineage (NCBI taxonomy): Eukaryota > Metazoa > Chordata > Amphibia > Caudata > Salamandridae > Lissotriton > Lissotriton helveticus. The sequence continues at coordinate 2,136,074,615 of NC_136063.1, read as the reverse complement.
TCCGTGCGTGTGATATGAGATTGTATGTCCGCTGTAGTGCTGAAACTGTCGATACGAACATGTAGATCATGTGTGTGCAAATAGAATGAATACATTTGTGTAAATTAGTTGCCCTGACCCCAAGCGTCATTTAGGTGCCATGGCTGTAGTCAGGTGGCTAGGGACTGTGAGTAGGAAATAGTGGTGGTGTAGGGGAGGGAAGGACCTGTCCAGGTTAATATCAAGTATGCTTAGTATTCCCGGGTTAAGCCCATGTAGTGAAACAGCTTATTTCTTACATTGTCTTCACAAATAACATTTCCAAGCTGTCACCTTTTGAATATATTTGTATGCACAACAATGTTGGATTCATTTCTCTGAAACTAAACATCTAGCTTTGCACAACATTATTACAATGCCCTGAACATCATGTACAAGGTCTCGTTCCTTACTATGAACAAATGTCAGGACTACCTTCATCCACGGGGTGACAGGGCTATCTACATATTCCCAACATCATTAATCTATGCGTACATCGCAAGGCTGCTTTCTATTATAAAAGAGGAGCATCCCAATAGATTATTAGAGGAGGTACTTCCGCTGACACCGAGGGTCCTTGCATGCTGAGAAATCACCACGCAGTGGTTTGACATCTCTTGAGGAGTGTCCAGTTTGTGACCAAGATGGGATCCTTCACTCTAGCCCATCAGGTAATGGGGTTGGATCGACCCTTTGGGGGATTCTTGGCTCTACACCTACACACATCTAGGTACAGTTAGAGTAGGGTCCGCATAGCTGGAGTACGCTAGATTACTGCCTTGTTTATATACCTGCATAGATAAAATTGTTTAGCACCATGGTAGAACTATATCTACTATTTACATTGCTGGTGCTTGTAATCACATTTATTGGCTTCTGTCTACTAATCATTGCAGCACACGTATTTTATGCAAGAATTACGTTGGTTCAATAAATATTATTGAAAACAACACACAACACACAATACGTATTCTCTGTACATTCCTCTGAGAATAAGTAAGCACGAGAGATTCAGCCAAAGGTTCTGTCCTGTTTCCACGAGTCCGGAGGAATCAGGGTTGTCATGTTCAGTGGTTGACAGAAACTATTCGCTCTCTGGTAGGTTAAGGGGGCTTACGGTGGCACTGTGAGCTAGCTGGTCTACAGGCCAACATATCCTGGGGGGTGTCTAGAATCAGTCTTGACACCAAGCCCTTAGTTTATGTTGTCCGAACAAAGTGCAGGTTCTACGGCTTGATAGGAACTACACAACAGCTATGGAAATCACCACCTAGGACCCAGGGGAGGCCGCCCCATTATAAGAGTACGCCAGACAGGCAGTGTCAGAACGACACCTGTTCGAAGTTGGGGGCAAAAATCCCACCGAGAAGTAGCTGGTGGCATCGTGGCACTCCTCACCAAGCACATATCAGCCTTCAGGGTCAATCATTATGTTGTCTGCTGTAAACAGGACCCCTAAGACGCTGCGGGCATAGGTAGATTAGTTGCTGGAGTATACTTGGCCCTCTGCCATTTCTGGAGGCTTAGGGCCTCTGCATGTGTTAGATGCGACTACTGGATGAAAGTGATGTGTGTGTGCCTCAGGTGCATTCATGAGTACACAGTGTACCTGCAGGAAGGGGTGTGCATCCATCTGACGTTCCATGTGAGGACGTCCGTGCCAGTCGCCATTGTACATGAAGTGTATGAGACTCCCGCCCACCTCCCAGGGATTAGGGGAAGGGTAAAGGTTGAAACGATGTAACATGCTGTAGCTTGACAGAACTACATTCCAAAATAAAACAACCATGAAAAACTAAGAATACAATAAAGAGCAAAGACACAATGGCGTCTTGCCCAGACCAGCGTGTACAAAAACACTGACGTAGGGGTGGTGAACATGTTGTCCATTATGTTGGTGACAGGATCCCAAATGAGCGACAGTTCCAGTAACTCCTGTGGCTCTGTTCGCCTGCCTGAGGAGAGGAGCGAGGCCAGGTACTGCACTGTGATGAGAGGGAAACAAAGTCAAGGACAGGAAGGACAATCAGATTATATCGTCTGAGGTCTATGGAGTTATGTCGGGAGGCGTACCAGTTGTGAGTGGGAATAGGACCAATGAGTCAGAGCCCCTTCACTGAGAAACTTTGCATCATTGTCTTCGTCCACCTCCAACTGCCGGTTCGGTTCACGCCTCTCGGATCCGCCACTCCCATATTAGCTTCTCCATGTTGGGAGGGTGAGGTGGTCGAGGGTCCCCGTGCCCCTTTCGCTTCCTCTGTTTTTGGTGGACTGTAGTAGGGGGGTGCTGAGAGGCAGGCGTGGGCTGGGTCCAAGGGGACTCCGGGCACTCGCAGCCTTCTGCCCAGTCCCAGGCCTCTTTAGGATCAGTGAAGAAGTGTGAGTGTCTGTCTGCTTGAAACCACAGGCAGGCTGGACATGAGAGAATATTTGATATTGGCCTCTTATAACTTACGCTTGACAGCCAGGAAAGAGTACCGCTGTCACTGGACTGAAAGGGTATAATCCAGGAATATCATTACTCGTGCAGTGTCAATAGTAAGAGCGTCTTGCTTACGAGGCCTGAAGCATGGTTGAGGTCGCAATTCCTGTAATGCATAAGTCTTGCTATTAGAGGCCTGGGGGGAAGGGAGGGTTGCCTGGAAGGCACCAGATGTGCCTGTCTTGATTGAGAAGAAGGGCGAGAAGGTAGCAGGGATGAAGCCGCGAACCCATGCTTCTAAGTAGGCCTCTGTGTCCTGGCCTTCGGCGTGTTCGGGGACCACTTCGATGCATACATTGTTCCTGCATGAGCTGCCCTCAGCATTCTCTAAACTGTCAGCCATGATGTTTACCCGGTGCTGTAGTTGGGTCTACATCTCGAGTCTTCGGCTTAAGAGTCACCAGATCCTGCTCGGTTGCATGGACCCGGCAGCCAGCTTGCATTGATCGTCCCTGAGCAACGTGAGGCTCATGGCCACAGCGCCTATTTTGCTTTCCAAGGAGATTCAGGAACTTTCTATGGCCGCCAGAGCTGTGTTTAATTTGTCATCTGTCGTGAGGGGTCCCGCAGCAGACGTCTCAGGAGCTCCTTCCTCCTGAGCTAACAGCTGCTGACCCTGCTGGCACATTGCAGGGGTCGCCGTGTCAGAGCAGAGTTGGTCCATTCTCATCGGCGCTCCAGGACTGACTCCTGGCAGATGAGAGTGGCAATACCGAGTCAGGGACCTGCTGAGAAGGCCCAACCACAGCATGTGCAGTCCAGAGATTCACAAAAGTCATCAGGTGCAGGTCCGCAGACACGGCTACTTCTAAATCACCCATTTGGAGCACGCTGTGGGTGGCCACTGGTTTAAGCCCAGCCCACAGCACGTGCAGCCTGTCACATCGATCAGGAGCCACGCAGGGGAATTACAGTCACATGTGAGCGCCATGGAAGGGGTCGGATCAAAAGCTGGTGTGAGGTCCATGACTTCGGGAAAAAGGCCCTCCTCCAGTGGTCCACCAAGTCCAGGCCCATCAAGGCACAGCCCCTCCAGTAATGCAGCAGCAAGTAATTTCCAGTGGTAGGTCCAGCAGTGGCCCAGGCTGTGTAAGCAACACCCTGCCTTACCAAGACCCAAGACGGTAGGGGCCTACAGGTCAGAGCCACCCATCGTCAGGGGCATAGGTTCGTCAATATAGTTAGGGGGTGTGAGGCTAAGATTTCCCAAAAAACAGCAAGATGCACCCCACTAAAAAGCAGTGGCGGCCGGTAAGTTTTGGAGGGAGGAGACAGACGGGACACACTGTTACGCACACATAACACTCAAAGCAATGTATTCACGCACAGGCACGCATGCACACATACACATTCACAACACTCTTCATCAAACATTCATACATACATGCACGCACACAAACACATCCATTCACAACACTCTTCACAAACACGCATACATACACGCACGCACGCACCAAACAGTTTAAATGAAAAACAAAACGTACCTGCAGCCAGCTCTGCCTCGGAGAGTCCAGGAGGCTTGGGACTGCTGCCGTCCCTCATTGGCTGATCTAAGGTCAGCCAATGAGGGAAGGCAGCAGTCTCAACATCATCACAGAGAGAGATGGGGTCAATGAGACTGCTGACCCAACCCCACACTGTGATGAAGTGTCACTGATTGACACTTGACCCTGGGCGCTTCCGGGCTTAAAACTGAAGCGCCCAGGTGCGAGGCAATAAGTGACGCAACCCCTCGTCACTGAGGGGAGGGCCTCAGGGACCTTTGCTGAGCTGAGGAGGTCACGCCCAAAGGAGCTGTGACTTCCTCAGACCAGTAAAGTTCCGCTCTGGCAGTCAGGAGCCTGCGTTAAATGCACATGTCTGGCTCCTGCCTGTCTGACCTGAAATTGAACTGTGTCTGTCAAGCTGACCTTTGTTCAGCCTGACAGACACTATTTGTGTGGGGCGAAAGGTGGAGGGGTGTGGCCCCTCATCCCCAATTGACTGGCCACTCCTGCTGCTAAAAAAGATAGGGTGGGCTGGCGCAACTGGAGGGTGGTAATGGACAGGATTATGCACGTTAGTTTTCAGCTGGTGTAGGATCAGACTGGACTATGTTGCCACACTGACAGGCACTGTGAGAAAGTTACACTGCCTTCAGACTCATCTCCAGAGCTCTCCCTGGTGTCCCATCATGAACACTCATCCACAACCGGAGCTCACCCAGACGCCATAGAAGGGACTCTGTTCACATAAAATAGTCATATGTCACATGGAAAAACTACAGAAACACAACATATGGGAAAAATAGTCTTATGGAATGCAAAATGAACTTATAGTGTAATATAAAAAGGGGCTGCACTAATGTTAGGAATTACCTCAAGGCTTTCTAAAGTTGTTGTTGGGAATTCGAACATAGATTTTGCCTTTAAAGGAAATTCATTTAGGACACAATAGGGACCAATTTCAAAGTTTGTAATTTGCTGCAGCTGAGACCTGGCAGGACTGACGCAGTTAAAGCTCTGCAGGTGGCACCCTGCTGTGGAATGTGTGACCAGCAGGAGCTCAATGAGATCCATGCTCTCGACCCTGTCTTCATATCGCACACATCTTCATAGGTTATGCTGCAATACCAGGCTCAGTTTTAGAGGTGCAAAAGCTATTGAAATCTTAGATCAGATGCCTGGTTTTGACACATTTCAAGGTCCTCTTGGACCGTTGAGCCCAAAAGGAGCTGAGCTTTCAAGGGACGGCTGCCTGCCCCAAGTTCTAACCTCATGCACCAAGAATCAATGACAAAGCAGTGACATTTTATGTAAAATACGTCAGAGAAAGAGATACCTACCTAATAGCTGAATTGCATAATGCAAAAGCAGAACATTTGGAGTCAATCCCAACTTCCCAGCTGAACAAACTGCATGATCCTAGGCAAATATTACTTGTCACTGGACCTGCTTTTTCTTCATTATTACAAATGAGTACCTTTAAATGTGCCACTTCAGAAAGTGCACTGTATACCAACATATAAAAAGACTATAATGTTGCTCCATCTATAATAATGTAGGCTACATGTGAGATACACATGACAACTGAATTGCCTCTGATTTCAGTACTGAGACTGTTTCACCAGGCATGGCCAGGCATGAATATTGCTAAGTTTATATTTTTTAACTATTACTTTTGATAAATAGTAGTAAAGGTGAAACACATTTGTATGTTAAAAAAATACAAACATTATTTAAAGCAATATTATTAATTTTTTTACATGGTTTTGCGTGATTTAGATGCCAAAGGTTTCCATATCTATAGTCGGGCACAGGCTTTTAGAGCCAAGCCTGACCCTTGATTCGGTTCTGGCTCGACTCTCCCTGTTAATATGCTACCTCGCCCACCTTTTCCCAGTCTGTGGCAAGATTGACAATCTCACTGTTGCTGAAGCCCGCCGATCCGATTAAAAAGGAAGACTAACTATGTAATTATTAGGGGGGTGTTCTACCCCCACACCCCACTGAGGTACGTGTCTGCCCATCGTCACTAGGGGCCACCACCTCACAGGGCCTTCCAGGAGAAAGTCTATTTGATGCATCTAGAGAGTACAGTGTAGGGGGTACCAACAAGCCCCCAATGTCAAGCAGCCATCCCGACCTACCTCGTTATATCAGCAAGGGGTGATTATTGAAAGGCACGGCCCATGTCGGCCCCATGTCGACCAATGGCGGGTGCGGGGGTCAGGTGCCTCCAGCACCAACTGCGGGCCCGATGGTAACCCCTGCGCCCTTCCAGCGGCAAAGATGCAGGGCTACAAGCGCTGTCTGGCAGGCTCAGCAGCTCCACGAGTCGCGACCAGTTTGACATGTGCCTGCCGCCTGGGTTGGCAAATGGTTGATGTAAGGTCGGACTGAATCTGGGCAGAGTCTTTCGACTTGGGGCAGCGCTTCTCAAGCCCAGTGACTGTGCATCTGATGCGGCGTTCAGGAGAGGGGAAGAGTTTCCTCTGTTCTGGCAGCTGTAGCGGGCCCATGGTCAACAACTGCACCAATTGCAGACGACACAGCACGGGCCCAGTTAGTAGGCTTCAGCGCACACTTGGGCCCTAGATAGAGGGTCCCATCAATGCCTCTGCTACATTCTCCTGCAAGCACAACAGGCGATTTCGGCAGCCTGAGGGTAATAAAGGACAGATAATTGGGATCATCCCCACATGCAATGCATGCTGCCTTAGCACAGCTAAAGTAAAAGCAAGAAGGAAAAGATAGGAAGGCAGCACACTTCTCTTGCTGTGCTCAAAGGATCTGGAACTCCATCCTAGCACAGATCACGCAAACAACTTGTACTTCAGTGACAAGCTGAAGGGTCTCCTCTTCTAGAACCCCTCATCCAGAAGGAATGGTTTCTTACCTGTAATCTTAGTTCTTTTACCAATCATAATCATAAGCACTGAATAGGATATTTTCTATTGGCAGAAATAGCGGCCAAATGGACGGTAATAGAAGAGAATTGTAAGCCAGATTAGGTTAGTTAAAGCAAGTATGGAAGTATACCTTTCTCTTCGTATGTAGTTGGATCAATGTTCTTGTCAGAACACCAGATAAAGAATCTCTTCCATTTGAAAGAGTAAGTTGATGGACATTTAGGGCCAGATGTAGGTAAAAAATATTTACCGATTCTTAATTAACGAATTTTACCGATTCGGTAATTAAGAATCGGTAAATATGAAGGGTGGACATGTAGGTCCATCCAGATGTGTTTTTTACCGATTCGGTAAATATCTGTATTTACCGAATCGGTAAATACCGACCGGTAATGCTCCATTCATTCCTATGGGCTTTGAAGCCCATAGGAATGAATGGGGCATTACCGGTCGGTATTTACCGATTCGGTAAATACCGATTTTGACATGGGTGCAGGGGGTGTCACTTTGACACCCTCTAGCACCCCCAAAAAAGGTTCGGGGGCCATGTGGCAGGCAGACCTGCCCTAAGGGCAGGTCTGCCTGTCATATGGCACAGGTGTGCATGCACACATGTGCATGCACACCTGAATCGGTATTTTACCATCAAATTGAATTTGATGGTAAAATACCGATTTTGTAGGCCTTGTGGGACTCAGAAGAGTCCCACCTACATATCAATTTTACCGATTCGGTAAATATACCGGTCGGTAAATTTACCGACCGGTATATTTACCGAATCGGTAAAATTACCGATTTGCCCTGTTTCCGTGCCCCTACATCTCAATAGCCAAATACCGGTCGGTAACGGCCGAATTCGGCCGTTACCGACCGGTATTTGGCTACCTACATCTGGCCCCTAGCCTCTTAGAATGTTCATGCATTCTCATGATAAATGTAAATGTCCATATTGTAAGAGTTCAGGAGCCTTGCTGCCAAACTCAAAGAGAAGAGATCGGGATGAACCATCTGACCTCTGAATTTTATCAGTAGGTCCGGTTGGCACAACAGCTTCATGTATGGGCATTTCGAGTGTGGAGTAGGTCTGTAAACCAACCTTCTCAGGGCCTATCCGGAGCTATCGAAATAATTCTGGCCTTCAAGTAAGAAGGCTTGATGATTACTGATGGAATCAAGGGGATCAGAGGAAAAGCGCAGAGAAATTTGCCAGTCCAGTTGATCCATAGTGCATTCCCCAATGTCTCTGGTTGGTAGTACCTCGAGGTGAAGTTTGGCCATTTTTTGCTTTCCGCAGTTGCGAATAAATGTAGATGCAGGAAAACCTCATGTGCAGAAAATCTTTTGAACGATGTCTTAATGTAGAACCCACTTGTGATCTACTTCAAGAATCCTGCTTAGGGAGTCTGCTTGAATATTCTGTACACCCAGTAGATGGGTTGCAGTGATTCTCAGGCCCCTGGCTAGCAACCAAATCCATATAGTTTGGACTTCCAGTGACAAGGCCTTCAACCTTGTCCCCCCTTGCTTGTTCAGACAGTACATTGTTGTAGTGTTGTCTGTCTGACCAAGAAGGGATCCTCAAGAATGGTAGGAAAGACTTCAAGGCCAAATAAACACCTTGCAGTTCCAGAAGGTTGATATGATAAGTAATTTCCTTCGTGGACCACGTTCCCTAAGCTTTAAGGTGATCCATGTGTGCTCCCCAACCTAACATAGAGGCCTCGGTCACTATAGCCTGAGAGGGAACATTCTGATGGAAAGATATCCCTTGTTGGAGAATTTTTGGCTTGCGCCACCATTTGATGTATTGCCTTGCTTTGAGGGAAAGAGTGATCTTGTATTCCTAATTACTCCACTGGTCTGCCAGGTACTCTTGTAGTGGTAACATATGGAGATGGGCATTTGTCATCAGACTTATGCAGCAGGCCATCGAGCCTACAAGAGATGACTCATTCCCACTGTTGGATGAGAGACTTTCAAGAGAGCTTGACATTTCAGACGTATGGCTAAAAATCAGCTTTTATGGTGTCAATAGCTGCTCCTAGATCATGAAGAGACTGAACTGGCGATGAGGTCAGTTTATGGTGATTGGCATGAAAACCTAGCCGATTGAAAGTAGAGATAGTTATTCGATGATGATGTGCTTGTTTCTGCTTTCACGCCTTGATAAGCCAGTAATCTAGATATGTGTAAACAAATCTTCTGAGTTTCTAAGAAGTGTGCTGACCATTGCCATGCACTTCGAAGACCTTCTGAGGCCGATTTCAGGCCAATTGGAAGTACTTTTTACTGGTAGTGATTGTGTCCTACTACAAATCTTAGGGATTTGCAGTATTTTCTAGCTATTTGAATGTGAAAGTATGCATTCTGAAGATCTATGAAACAGAGCCAGTCTCCTTGATGCATTTGAAGATAAATTTGATGTAATTCTAACATTCAGATTTTTTCACTCCATATCCATTTGTTTGAGAATTTCAGATCTATTATGAGTCTGAATTCCTTTTTGGGGCCTTTTGTTTTCACCAATAAATAACACGAATACATCCCTGTTCCCCACTGGTTGAGAGGAACGAGCTCCATTGCTTTTTTCTGCAGAAGGTTGTCCTGATCTCAACATCTGCAGATGTTAATTGGATGATTTTGGTGATATATTTAGTGGAAGACTCGTAAATCTGAGACAATAACCATTCTGTACAATATTCAGAACCCGGGCATAGTTTATAATCAATTTCCACTCTGTTAGATATTCTGAAAGACTTCCCCCTACCGGAATGGGTAACGGAAAAAGGGAAAGCAGAGGCTCATTGTTTGGAGCCAGTAGGCGGGTTTCCTCCTGGAGCAGATTGGTAACTGCCTCTTCCTTTTGGTTGACACTTTGATGTTGCTCGAAAGGTCTTTGCTGTGGCTGTTGGTGATGTCCTTGCAAACTCTGAGGGGGTTGAACCCTCTGTGGATAAAAATGTCTCTCGTAAGGTTTATAAGAATGTTTTTGTTTCTCCTTACATTCCTCCAGGCCAACCACCTTCAAGGTCTCCATCCTAGTCTTCATGCGAGCCATCTCGTCTGACTCCCAAACAGAGTTTCACTCAAGAATGAGTTGAGTATTCTCTTCTGAGATTCCTGCTTGAGTACCGTAAGATGAAGCCAAGAATGTCATCTGAGAGTCAGTTTGTGAAAGTAACTGTTAGAAGGTGGTTCTGACACTATGGGCCGCCCTGATTTTCTTTTTGCTTTTTGAGCACCTAATTGTTGAGCTTTTACTGTGGGGAGCCTCATAAGTTGCGACTCACCCACAGTAAACTCATAATCAAAGAAATTGCATGGGGATTTTACTGGTGTCCCCCTGGCTTGACCAGGCCACTGAACAGCAGCTGGAGTAAGGGACACCGGGCTGGTTACATGCAGACACATGTGTACATTTGTATGCACACAAATAGGGGAGATTCCTAGCGTGTGCAGCCAAGGAGCAGGTGCAAATAGATTGGTGTGGCAGGACTTATGCAGAATGGGGTGGTGACATGGAATAGGCTTTATACACTGGGAAGAAACATGCCAGGGAAAGTCGGTGTGTTTCACTGTTTTTCACTTCATTATTCCCCTATGGGGATGTGGAGCCCATGGGCTAGAGTAACTTTCATAAGGCCTACAGATTCCAGACACGCACTAAAGTCCACTGTAATGGATGTGAGAAAGAGTATTCTGCAGAGTCCAAAGTCATATTTGTACTGCTTTTGGGTCCTCCAGGACTGTCATATTTCTCTGAGCCAGCCATAACCAGACCCTGGCTGAGGGCTGACCTCAGCAGGATGGATTGATAACCTTTCTTCCACAAGTTAAGGCCTGCTCTTCATGGACAGAAGATGGGTGGGGCTACAGGTTCATCCATCAGCAGCTATCACTGGGTGCCAGGCACCAGGCTGCACCAAGGAGGGAAGGAAGCGAAGGGAAGGGGCTTATTCAGAGACCATGTGGCCAGAGACCCTGGACGACGCCATTTTGAACAAACCCAGAGGCTAGACAAGAAGGAGGGAGCAGGGGCAGGGAAGTGATCAATCAATCAATACATTTGTAGAGCGCACAACTCACCCGTGAGGGTCTGAAGGCGCAGGGAGGGTACTGCTACTGCTCGAACAACCAGGTCTTGAGAAGTCTCCTGAAGGTCAGCAAGTCCTGGGTCTGTCGCATGCGGATGAGGAGGGTTTTCCAGGTCTTAGCGGCGAGGTGGGCGAATGATCTGCCGCCGGTGGTCGCCTGTCAGATGCGGGGGACGATGGCAAAGGGGGGGGTGGGCGGATCAAAGCTGGCGATTCGGGGTGTAGAAGGTGAGTCGTTGGTTGAGGTACGCTGGTCCGGTGTTGTGGAGTGCCTTGTGAGCGTGGGTGAGGAGCTTGAAAGTGATCCTCTTGTTGACAGAGAGCCAGTGCAGGTCTTTCAGGCGGGCTGTGATGTGGCTGTGGCTGGGGATGTAGAGGATGAGGCGTGCAGAGGCGCTCTGTATGCGTTGTAGTAGTTTCTGGAGTTTGGCTGTGGTTCTCGCATAGAGAGCGTTGCCGTAGTCCAGCCTGCTGTTGACAAGGGCCTGGGTGACTGTCCTTCTGGTTCGTGGGGGATCCATCTGTAGACCTTGCGGAGCACGCAGAGGGTGTTGAAGCAAGAGGAGGAGGCAGCATTTACTTGCTGGGTCATTGACAACGCTGAGTCCAGGATAACCCTCAGGTTGCGTGCGTGGTTAGTGGGCGTTGGTGCAGCTCCCAGTGCGGCCGGCCACCATGAGTCGTCCCAGGTGGAGGGAGTGGATCCGATGATGAGGACCTCCGTCTTGTCAGAGTTCAGTTTCAGGTGGCTGTTCTTCATCCAATCGGCGATGGCCTTTATACCTTCGTAGAGGTTGGATTTGGCGGTGGTGGGGGCCTTGGTGAGGGAGAGGATCAGCTGGGTGTCATCGACTTATGAGATGATGTTGAGGTTGTGTGATCGGATGATGTTGCCGAGTGGAGCCATGTAGACGTTGAAGAGTGTCGGGCTGAGGGACAATCCTTGGGGTATGCCGCAGATGATCTTGGTGTCTTTAGAACGGAATGGGGGAGGCGGACACTCTGGGTTCTGCCAGTGAGGAAGGAGGTGGTCCAGTTCAGGGCTTTGTCGCGGATTCCTGCGTTATGGAGGCATGTGCGAAGGGTGTGGTGGCAGACAGTGTCGAAGGCGGCCGAAATGTCCAGGAGGATGAAGGCCGCGGTTTCTGTTGTCCTGCATGGCCCTTATGTTTTCGGTGGCGGCGAAGAGGGCTGTTTCGGTGCTGTGGTTGCTGCGGAATCTGGATTGGGATGGGTCCAGGATGTAGTTCTCTTCAGGGAAGGAGGTCAGTTGCTTGTTGACAATCTTCTCGATGACTTTCGCCGGAAACGGGAGTAGGGAGATGGTCCGCCTTGGGTTTCTTGAGTAAGGCGTTGATCTCGGAGTGCTTCCAGCTCTCTGGGAAAGTGGTGGTCTCGAAGGAGCTGTTGATGACCTTGTGGAGGTGGGGTGCGATGGTGGAGCTTGCTTTGTTGAAGATGTGGTGCGCTAGGGGTCAGATGGTGAGCCGGAGTGGATGGTGTTAATGATTTTAAAGGTGTCTTCGTCGTTGACATGGGTCCAGGAAGGCAGGAGGTTAATGTGGCTGGGGGCGGTGGGTCTGAGGTGTCGGTGTCTGTCGGGGGTGCCTGGTTGTTGAAGCTGTCGTGGATGTTGTGGATGTCTGCGATATTGCGGTGGAAGAAGGTGGCTAGGGAGTCGCAGAGGTCTTGCGATGGCAAGATGTCGTTGGAGTTGGAGTTGGAGCTGGGGTTGGAGTGTTCCTTCACGATGTTGAAGAGCTCTTTGCTGTTGTGTGCTTTGTTGTCGATGCGCTCTTTGAAGGAGGACCTTTTGGCGGTTCGGATGAGTTGGTGGTGTCTGCGGAGGGCACTCTTGTAGGCTGCATTGCTGTACGGTGTCCGTTCGTGGTGCCACTTCTTCTCGAGCCTACGGCAGGCCTGCTTAGATGCCTGGAGGTCGGGCTTTTCTGTCAGTGCGTTTGTTCGAGGGATTCTTGATCGGGGCGAGAGTGTTGGCGCAGTCGTCGATCCATTGCCTGAGGTTGCGGGCGGCGGAGTCGGTGTCAGTTGGTGGGTTTCGGGCGAGGGTGGTGAGTAACTGGTCTTTGGTGACTTTGCTCCAGCTGCGGGGGGGGGGGTGGGGCTTCAACGAAATAACCCCTCAAGGGCTCAGCCAAGAGTCATCTGCATCCCCATGGTTGGAACTTTTGTTCTACAGCCGGGGGTGCACTAGGGGCTGCCTCAAGGAGTGAAGGGCTGAGCTAGGGATGTCTGGAGAAGGGCATCCCCTGGAGGTGAAGAGGTGTAATTGCACCAGAAATGCATTTACTAACGGTTATTTCTTTTAGAGGAACTGAAGTTCACAGTGTCTATTGTGAAGTATTTAATATAGGTGATTTCCCAAGCAAAGTGGGGTTATGTTGCCAGACATTCCTGCTAGGGTGTCTGGCTGTATATGCGTAATCATGTGATTTCATCTGTGATGCCTTTAGGGGCTGTAATTGCAATGCATTCTGATACCCCAAATGTGATGAGTACCCTCATTCTACAGTGATGCTTAAACATGTATTCTTGCTGCTGCGCTTAGGTGAAGAACCCAGACTGCTAGCCCTTAAGATGTAGAGGTGCATACTTCATGCTCAGTAGGAAACGCAGTCAGGGTTGTGTGTCACCAAGTCACAGTTTCCTATTCTAAATGCTTGATGAGATAATAGGGTGGGTCGCAACAGGGATGGTGCCAGTACGAAGGGCCCTTGCTCCAGGTTATTTGTGCAGGCCTCACAGAAGCTGCCTCGTTTTCCAACATTGGTGTCTAGCAGCGGGAAACACAGTATCCCATTCTGATGCGCATTTATAGCATTTGATAAGTCCAGTTTTGCCACACATTACCTATGCAGTAATGAGCAAATGGAGGAGCTCAAGGCTCTGAGAAGGGTTCAAAGTTTTGGTTATGTGAACTAAAAAGTATGGGAAAGGAAAGCCCCGCGCAAATATGTGTCATGTGAAGATATTATGGTTTAAATGTAAACTGTATTGATATGACTGAGTTAAAGTTGATTAGCATGTGCTGGCGGGATGGTGCTTTCCAGGAAATGATTGCATATAAATGTTCTAAGCCAGATTGTTGACCTTTGAACCCTAACACTACACCTGCATGAGGAGGGTGCCTCCTCAAGAGATAGGGACAGCAACTAATATCTACATCACAGGTAGGGGTGTAGGGGTGGATTGGCCTGGGGGGGAAGGGGGGTCAGAGAAGAGGTAGGGGTCCTGGGAGATTCCTGCGCTTGTTAAAGGGCAGGGAGGGTTTCCACAGAGGGGGCCACAGATATCCTTCCCCCACTGAAAGTTTTCTTGCCTTTGGCGCAGGCCAAACCCACTGGAAGGGTGGGGCAGGAGGTTTATTTACCCCAGGTAGTAACACCCCAGGGCTTCGCATGGTGGGGGACCCCAGGAAACTTTTCCCACGGTGGGAGGAGGGTGTGGTAGAGTTGGGTGTCCGGTAGGCCCACCAGGTTAACTGGTGGGGAGGCGAGCAACCCAGGGGTGGCCCCTGGTACGGGCGTGGCCCCAAAGGAGGGTAGTTCTTGAGTGATGCTGTGTAGTGGTAGCCCCTAGGTAAACTAGGTGGGCTAGGTAACTGACCCAGTGGAGATCTGAGTGGGGGTGATGTGCTCCCTAGGTCCAGGTGAAGGGTTAGTGGTGGACCCTGAGGTGTCAGGGTCGGGTAGCCGGTGACCAGTCAGGTAGGTCCTGTGGGTCTTGAACCCAAGGACCAGGAGCTGATGGTGTGACCCTGAAGTGGTAGCTGGGGCGATGCCTAGCTGGTGACCAGTCAGGTAGGTCCTGTGTGACATGAACCCAAGGACCAAGAGAATGGGGGTGTTCCCCTAGCTCGAGGCAGGAGGTGGTGGTAGTACCACCCTGAACACAGGTGGGGCCCATCTTAAGTGAAGGGACCCTGTTTTTGGCAAAGGGGTGGTGCAGGCCTAGCCAGGATCTTTAGGGTCCCTGGTTTGGTGTGGTAGTACTACCCTGAAGGCAGGTGGGGCCTATCTTAAGTGAAGGGACCCTGCTCTTCATAAGGGGTGGTGCAGGCCCTCCAGAGACCAGGTGGGTCCCTGGACGGTCTCCCAAGGCGCTGCCGGGAGACCGGGGAGAGCCATGAGAGGTGGGCCTGTGTCTAGCTAACTCGGAGCCCACAGGTTCTCTAAGGGTACTCCGGAAGAAGAACGCGCCTCTCGGAGGGAAGGGTGCATAGGCCCTGTTCTCGCAGCGGAGAACAAGGAAGGGGTCTAGGTAGTTTCCGTGTGGAGCTACTGACGGGGGGAATGAGATGTAGGATGTCTGACGAGGCATCCTCAGTGTTCCTCCCTGGCACTGCCAGTGTGGTGGTGAGGCCGGTCTGAGGTCCTATCAGGGAGTCAGGCCAGTGGCTAATGGGTGCTTTTCTGTGTGGGGAAAGCACAAGTGCCTGTGCTTTTTTTAGGGAAGCCAGTCATCCCGAAAGGGTGGTTGCAGCAGAATGACCCCAGCGGCAGGGTGAGGGTGAGGGTCCAGAGAGGTTGCATCTTTGGGGTGCAAGGACCAAACGGAGAGAGGGTACTGGTTGGAACAAACTCCGGCGGGGAAACCAGCTAATGACCCAGGGGATGGAATGTAGACCTATCCCAGAAGACCACATCAATGCTGAGGCACTGTACCCTTGTCCACAGGAGTGGTAGGCATAGTGCTGCATTCCCAAAGGCAAAGGGGAGCCTAGTTAGGCTGAGTCTATGTAGGCCATGAGTGACCTAGAGGTATCTAACCTAGAGCCCGGAGGGTTCTTAGGGTAGTCTGGGATCCCTGGTATGGGTGGAGATTTCATGGATGGGAGGAGTAGGTAGTCTAAGTGGATAACTGGTGAGTAAGGGGAGTTCGGTCAGAACCACTTATAACTAGTTATCGCTGACTACTGGAAGTGTACCCATGTAGAGTGGCTACTTCTTCCCTGTAGGAATCAGCTGGGCGCGGCGTGTGTTTAAAGGTAACTGCACAACCATCCCTATTCGATCTCTCCCGGATGGTTCCGACGGGTTAATGTGGCCCTGGGTCAGTTTTTGTGGGCTGGTGGAATGGCAAGGATGTCCCTGCAGACGTGCTTTCGGTCCATGTATTGTGGGGGTTTGGCAACCTCACATATACTGTCCTATTATATGGCCTCCCATCTATTAGTCCTTAATGAGTTGTGGTATGGGGATAGGACATATCCTACTTATGCAGTCGAGAGATGTTGTATGGGGGATCACACCCTACATGCTATACCTTATTCCGCGCCGTTACGTAGATCCTTGCCCCGGGCTACGAAACTTGTTTTTCAAATATGGCAACAGGCGTTGCAGAGGACCGGGTGGTGGAATAGGCTAACTCGGGAGACTCCCCTTTGACACAATGGGTGACTGCTGCAACTGGCCACATTGTCCGGTTTTCTGGACTGGGACCACATTGGCATTTCTACTCTCGGGGACGTCATGCAGGGTACGATTCTGAAGTCCTTTCAGGATCTCCAAAAGGACTTTCAAATGCCTAAAACCCAATTTTTCAGAGACCTACAGCTCCGACATGCGATCACTCATACATTGAGGGGCTGGGGTCCCTGGCTGAGTTTAGCCCCATAGAGACTAAGGTATTTATGGGGGACCGCCACAACCATAACATTTCTAAGAACTACCAATCCTTGGTCACACATTGCTCCCCTACATTGCTGCATCTCAGGGAGGCCTGGGAAGAGGACATAGGCCTGCTGGAGGAAGAGGAGCGGGTAGAGGCCCTGGCCTCCCCGCGGGGGCATCCATAGCCGTGAGTCTTCGCCTTATACAGTTTAAGTATCTCCATCGGGTCAATTTCACTAGGGTCAAGCTCTGGAGGGCGGGATTAGTGGCCTACCCGGTATGTCTCTGATGTCAGCATGAGGAGGGTACTTTGCTGCATACTATCTGGCGCTGCACCGCCATAGCACGATTTTGGCGGGGAATTTTGTTTTGCCTCTCAGAGGTACTGGGATGGGAGCTCCCCTAAGCTGGTCCTGCTGCATGTTATGGACGATATAGGAGGCAACATATACAAACGCCATCTTATTCTACTGGGGTTTACCTTGGCAAAGCGTGACATTGCTAAAGCGTGGAAGGCTCCGCGGGCGCCCTCGGTATCCGTGTGGAAAAATTGCATGGATTTCTGTATTGGGTTGGAGATCCCTATCTTTGTGGCCCTAGGGTGCCCATCTTAAGCATTATAAAATCTGGCGGCGATGGGCAGAGTATTGTGGCCTGGAGCTAGAACCTGTTTCAGTAGCCAGGTCAACTGACTTGGCGCCCTTCTCACTATAGGGGATATGCAATATTGCCCCGTGGATGTAGGTGTACTGGGTCTGGATGGTTGCGACTGTTCTTCTCTGGTGCTGCTTTGGGGTAGGCATGAGTGCGACGGGGGTGGGTTGGGGGTTTGTTTCTCTTTATTTCTTTGGTTAATATTGCAACTGTATTGCTCTTAATTTGTCCTATTTAGTTCCAGAAAATGTCAAAGTCATTTCTATGTACATTTCTCCATGCACGAGTGGCTGGGTTACAGTGCTCTGCGATGTCTTTGTTATTTGAGAAATAAAATCTGTTTTTTATGAATAAATAAAAGACTAAAACCTGTGGACAGGGGTGAGAGGTTTTGTAAAAGAACTGCCTTGTCTCTACCAAAGGGTATCTATGTTTCTTCTCCCCAGCTACCTCTTCTCTCCAACTGTATTGCCATATATCCTGTCCCCTGGTTCAGATGAAGCAATCAGCGTCCAGTCAAATAGGTTTCCCCCATTGTTCAGCTGCTGGATGAGGCTCAGCTATTCTGGAAGACCTTGACATTAAGTTACTGTGTGGCTGCTCCCAAGAACCATCTTTCAATCAATCAGTAGATTTGCGCAACTGGCAGACCATAAGGGTATCCAGGTGCTGGCAGGGTCCAGTTGATTAGCCGACTGGAAGAGATGGGGAGGCCAGTAGATGGAAGGGTAGCTTGTTCCATCCAGGTCTTCGCTGCTAGGTAGGAGAAGGAGCAACCTCCACATCTGCTACTTTGGATGCAGGGAGTGAGGGAAAGATAAAGGGACATGGTGAGGAGGTGTCTGGTGCAGGGCTAGAAAAATCCCAAAAATGTGAATACACTACTCAACCTAAATGTAATGTACTTGACCCGTGATCTGGTCTCCCCAGTGTCACACAGTTCACTTTACAAAATCCTCTAACTCCAGTCAGAGAAAGAAAAGTAAATATACAGAAACTGACTTTTGACCTCTGTCTCTGAAAGCGGAGAACTGTGACAAGATAATAAGATTTAAAATGATCTTTATTGCTCATTAACTTTGTGAGCAAGCAGAACACCTGTTGCCAGCTCACCAGACGGGTGAGTAGGCCCTAAAAATAGCTAGTCCTGATTAAATGACTTGCTATTGCGAGTGGATTTTTCTACCCCTGCGGTGAGTTAATGAAAGTTCAGGTTGTGGTTCAAGTAGCCAGGACTTCAGGTGTGTAGGGCCTTGTATGCATGGGTCAGGAGTGTTATATCCTAGGTTTTTACCTTACATCTTCCCTGTTTCTCTGCCTCTGCTGTTCAGCCAGTGTGAGTGGAATGTTAGTGTGAATGTGATGTCATTGGAATGTTTGGTATGCTGTGAGTGGACTGTCAGTTGGATCCTGGGCTGAGCAGCAGAGAGGATGCTCCTGGTGGGGCTTTGATTACTTATATACTGGAAAACCTATCTAACCATCTAAGAAGAATAAACTTATCATCTGTAACCTATCCAAGTCTTCTGGAATTCCTTACGGGGATGTAACATAAATTTGGCGACGAGGGTGGGATTAAAACTATGCGTGAGGACTTTCTTCAAGCTTTTAAAGGTACTTTTATTCATGATTTTACTCAAAAGAACCTACTTAAGGATTTTACGCCCTCCGGCCCCACCAGTGTCCATATTTCACCGGACAGCCCATGGACAAGGCGTAGATTTCCTGTTACCTGCTTCTTCCTGACTAAGTCCTACTGCCTGCTTTCAACAGGATATATGCTTCCTGGTACCTGCTTCTTTCTGCCTGATTCCTGCTGCCATTGACAGAGTATAAGCATCCTGATTTTTACAGCCTGCTTCTGACTGGGCGTGTTACTGCTGTCTGTTTACTGCTGCCTTACACCTTGCTGCTGTTTTCTCCTGCCTGACTTCTTCTGCCTTAGTCATATACTGTCTTAATTTTGACTGGGCTTTTGCTCCCTGCTCGGATTTCTTCATCTTCATATCAAGAGGCATTCTGTTCACAGTATTTGTGGCAGTGAATTCTGTTGGGTTGGCAGAATCACTATTTATGCTGTGCGCCTGGCATCTCATTTGGATTTCGACTTGACCCTGATGACTCTTACTGCCTATTCTTTGTTTCCTCAATTACAGAGATTCTCTTCATGTTATGCTGGTTCAAGTTTGCAACCTGTTTCACTTTCATTTTTAGCTCCTATATGTACTATGTTTTCTTATGCTTTTTAACACTGTTATAATTATACATTGGGTTGATGCTCATCTTATTTTACTGTAGTACTACCATTTTATTCTGAGGCCTTTATTAATGTATTTTGTTTGGCATGCAGGTTTTCTACATTTTCTACTCTGTATTTTGATATGGTGCATTTCTTCTTTTTCCTTGGTTCTGTACATGATTTTCACTTACAGTGCCCTTATTATTTTGTGCGCAGGTTTTGTATGTGGTCTAACTTGAGATGTGACTGAATTTTCTTTGCTGTGTAGTTCAGTTCACACAGATCGCACTTTTCCTGGAGCAATTTTTCTTGTTCCTCTGATGTTTTCATGATGATACTTACAGTGCATTTTCCATTTAGTGCGCAGGTTTTCATACATGGTCTAACTTGAGGCGTGACTGAATTTCTTTGCAGTGTAGTTCAGTTTACCCAGATCGTATTTTCCTGCAGTTTCGTATGTGGTCTAACTTGTGGCGTGAATGAACTTCTTTGATGTGTAGTTCAGTTTACCCAGATCGCATTTTCCTAGAGCATTTTTTTGTTCCTCTGATTCCTGACATGAGTACTTGATATTTACTGTTTAATTATTATTTTGTACGCAGGTTTACTTATGTGGTCTAATTTAAGGTGTTACTGAATTTTCTTTGCTGTCTAGTTCAGTTTCCCAGACCGCACTTTCCCTGCAATTTTCAGTTGTGGTCTAATTTTAGGTGTGACTGTACTCTTATCTTCGGTGTGGTACAGTTTACGCAGATCGCAGACCTTTTCTACATGTCTTCCTTTTTGGTTGATGTGTTAGGTGTACGTCACCTGTTTTCTTTTCTTTCATTTCTTTGTTTCTTTCCTTCTTCCTGTTGATGTGTTCAGTGGTTCCATACTTCTCACTAGCCTGGCCAGTTGGTGTAGTTGTGGTGGTCACACTCGTGCACTACTTCTTGTTAGTCTTCGTGGCATTATTACTTCTTGCTTATGTAATTTTCTCAGTTTGCTTTCCGTTCTTTTACTTTTTCCTTCCTTTTGAAACTTCTTACTTCAATTTTCTCTGCTAAGGAAGGAGATGTGTGTCTGTTCTATTTTTGTATTATTTTCATGCTGTATTATTTGTCATACTGTTCTCACTTTATACTTTATTACATGTTTTCCTTCATTGCTTATTTTTACGTCACATTTCACCTTGCTTATTTTTTGTATGTTTTTCATACTTATGCGCATTTGCAATCTGTCTACTGCAATTGTTATTGATTATACTGTGATGTTATTGCAATGTTGCTATTTACATTTGCTTTCTCTTTGTTCATTTTATAAAGAGGGAAGGTGTGTTATATCTAAGGTTTTTACCATACATCTTCCCTGTTTCTCTGCCTCTGCTGTTCAGCCAGTGTGAGTGGAATGTTAATGTGAATGTGATGTCATTGGAATGTTTGGTATGCTGTGAGTGGACTGTCAGTTGGATCCTGGGCTGAGCAGCAGAGAGGATGCTCCTGGTGGGGCTTTGATTACATATATACTGGAAAACCTATTTAACCATCTAAGAAGAATAAACTTATCATCTGTAACCTATCCAAGTCTTCTGGAATTCCTCACAAGGATGTAACAAGGAGCTTAAACTAGCAGCTTTTCTGTACAGAAGCCAGTGGTGTTGCCTGAGGTAAGGGGTGATGTTGGTTGGTCTAGGGAGATCCAAGGCTAATCTGGCTAGGACCTTCTGTATGGTTTGTAGTTGTCGGAGGAGGTAAGCTGCGATCCCTGCATAGAAAGTGTTGCCCTAGTTCAGTTGGCTGTAGATGGAGGCCTGGGTGATGGTGCATCTTTATTTGATTTGATTATTAGATCCTCATAAATAACCCGGCGCCTACATGATGAAATAAATATTGCGCAGCAGGCAGCTGCGTGCTTTTTCAGCCTCAGGGTGAGGTTTAGGGTGGGGCAAGGCACGGTCAATATTGTCATGCGCAGTCGCAGCATAACCTGCACGTGAGGCGGCCGGTGGGTGGTCCCAGTAATTCCAGGACTGACAAATTTTCTATTCAGTCTCACGCTGCAGGATTCAAAGCAGTACTTATGAGGAAATTCTAGATAAATAAGCACGTGCTAGGCCGGGGGTCTCCAGGTGAAGAGAACACTGTTGCAGGAAGTTACACATGAGGGGAACAGCACAGTTGGACTTGGCACGTCTTAAGGGGGCACTGCAGCGGGAATGACAAACTAAAGAGAACAATACAGCATCAACCATAAGGTGAGAAGAGCGCCAAGGGGCATTGGGCGAGGAGGAAAATCCTGCAGGAACCTTCATAGGAAGAGAACTCGAGCAGAGATGACCATTTGCAGGTGTGGCCGCTGCAGGAACTCCAGTGGTGTCAGGTAGGAGCAAATGTCAAAAACACGAACACTTCTGTCAGCGCACCCTGCTTTTTCAGCACAGGAGCGCACAAAAGCTCTGCCAGTAAACCTCTACCTTGAACAGGTACACCCTTTGCTAATCCAGCTTTGGGCCCTACATACAGCTCTGTCAATGCTCCTCAGTCCTGACCTGGAGCACCCCTGACAACGCAGCACTGATACAAGCCCATAGCTCTCCTAATGCACCTCAGCCCTGCAGCATCCCATCAGTCCCACACTGCATACCACGATCAGCTCTGTCAATGCTCCTCAGTCTTGGCCTGGAGCACCCCTGACAACGCAGCACGGATACAAACACATAGCTCTCCTAATGCACCTCAGCCCTGCAGCATCCCATCAGTCCCGCACTGCATACAACAATCAGCTCCGTCAATGCTCCTCAGTCCTGGCCTGGAGCACCCCTGACAACGCAGCACGGATACAAACCCATAGCTCTCCTAATGCACCTCAGCCCTGCAGCATCCTATCAGTCCCGCACTGCATACCACAATCAGCTCTGTCAATACTCCTCAGTCCTGGCCTGGAGCACCCCTGACAACTCAGCACTGACACAAACACATAGCTCTCCTAATGCACCTCAGTCCTGCTGCATCTCTTCATTTCCGCACTGCATGCCATGCATAGCTCCGTCAATGCACTCCATCATATTCTGCAGTGATGGAAGTGCTAATTCAATATAACACTCGCACACAAACACACTGGTCTGTCAATGTACCGCTTTCCTGCATTTTAACCTCACTCCTTCCGGCAACAACAATCATGCAAAACACAGACATCTCACAGTGCAGGTCAACGCTGCCCTTCAGTAACTCTTCTATCCAAGTACTGGACCTGACATGTCACACTGGCAATGCATTTCAATCTAGACCCACAGCAGCCTCTGCTGTTCCCTTAGGTGTCCCATAACTTTGCCTAAGTACCTCAATCTTAAACTGTCAGGTGACGGTGGTCCCTGAATGGACGCAGTGCGCATGCTCTGTAGTCATAATAACTTCTGCCAGCTTGTGTGAGTGAACTTCTCAAAGTTCCGCTTCGCCCGAAGTGGCTCCTGCTCTCGCGCCTTTCTCTCTTCCCTTTCTAAACGTTCAGGTGAGGAAGAGGTGACAGGTCTATACTCTCTCCAACTCCCCGGGAGACTGGTGCATGAGAAACGTAGAAGGAATGTAAACTGTGCCGATACTTCTGTGTGCCAAGAGTATGGTGATTGTCATGGGGCTGGAAATCATGTGAGTGTTCGGCTGCGTCACTTCTAACAAAATAGTTCAGTTCAGTAGGTTAATGACATCTCCCGTGATCCGCGAGCACGTGTCCTTCGGGCCAAGGCACATGTGTCTTTAAGGCCAGGCTGAGGATCAGCACCGGCCAACTAGTCAGCTCTTAGTCAGTTCATCATGCTGAGGTGATGAACATCTCAGGCATCAGCGGGAGTCTTAATGATGAAAGGCACTGAGTGAACCAGTGAGTGAGTGAAATAACCTGAGGCAAGAGTGGAGGAATTGGAAACTGCTCGAAGTGAGAATTTCCCTACAATTTGCACCATGCACGTGTCTGTTGTGATGTACTTAGGCTGTCTCAGCTAAGGCTGCTACTGCATATCTTTATGATGTACTTTAGTTCCATTGTGATGTCACGATGCTTGGGGGACGGTTTGCCAGTTGGTCAAGCTGTGTCTGGCGAAGATGTGGGGTGGGTTTCATCTCTGCTGAATAAGCCTACTACAATTGAAAAGCTGCATCTGTGTTGTGCTATTCAACATAACAGTGTCCTTCCCATTGATTATTAAAGTATTTCTTGTTTAGGGCTAATTCCCAGGTAGGGTGTGTCATGTCCACCCCAGTTCTGGAGCATGCAAATGACCACGCCACACACAGTGCTCTGTAAAACGTCTTTATTCTTCGACATGCAATGTTTAACTGAGTGCACTACATCATAAACTTTAGTGACCACACCCAGACACACCCAATTACTTCCCAACATATAACGTAACTTTGTAAGGCGTCAACCGAGGACCACAAGGGTCCTACTGCACATGATCACACAGCACTAAATCTGTCTCTTTGTTAAAAAAAAATGCTGAAAACATTTATACATTACAGTTACTCAATGAGTCATTGAGGTGCTCGCACCAATCTTCCAGATCGAGTTGAATGAGTTGAAGGAGTTGTACTGTCATCTGACATTGTAGATGCTTGACTTAGGCACTCAGGTGGAATTTTCTCACTCGTGATCTCTGGAGCCGACATTGAGGCAGATGTTTGAAATGGGATGAGTCTCTCGTGGTGGACTTTCCAAGGCGTTGAGCAGTCATCATATGTACTTTACTTGTCACAACTCTCAATAAATCAGCAACGAACGGAGCGCCAGACGTGCATTTCTGTTTTTGTTTCACTAGGACCCGGTCTCCTTCTTCGTAAACCAAGTCCTGAGCGCATCAGCGCTTATCTGCATTGGCCTTCATCTTGCTTTTGCGAGAAGCGTCTGTGACACGAATCTCATCAGAGTCTATTCATCGGCACGTGGTCCATTGTGGTAGCTTTATCCCAATGGCTTTCCTAAATAGCAAAGTGGCAGGACTTTCACAAGTTGTAGAATGGGTGGTTGACCAATAGGCACGATGGGCTGTACATAAGGCTGACTTGAGATAGCACAGAACCACTTTCTTCAGGGTTTCAAAAGTGTTCCACAACGCTATATGCCTTTGGCCAGAGAGGTTTGCTGTTCTGATACTTGACGTTCAAGTAACTAAGAAAGTTCTCTGTTATTGAAGGGTGGACCGTTTTCAGATTTGATAAATGGAGGGAGCACCCCATGCTGCGAAAATATCATCCAGCCTGTCAATGACTTTGCAGTGGATAGTTGTTGATAAATCTTCCACTAAGGAAAAATGTGAGTAGTCATCAATAACTACCATGTGATGATTGCCATTGTTTAAAGGTCCAAAGAAATCAACTGCAATTTTCACCCATGCATTTTTAGGAAGGTCACACATATTTAGTGGTGCTGTGTTATCTTGGGGCATTAGCAGTTACACAGGTAACATGCTTTCAGTTCCTTCTCGACTCGTTCATAAAGGCAAGGAAACCACACTCTGTCTCGGAGGACTCACTTAGTGGCTACAATGCCACAATGTCATTCGTGTGCCAATTCAATGACTTGTAGCCTCAAGCTTTCAGGTATAACAGTCTCAAACCTCTTAGTATAATACCTTCTAGAGTGACAGTAGCTCTTCCTGTAAATCTTTGAATTTTTGATATTCAACATCATCTATGAGCGGTCAGGTATGTTTTCTCCATGATTGCGTTGCAATTATATCCTTGAGTGTGAGCATGGCTCTGTGTTGGTAGCAGCAATGATTTGCTCAATGGATAGAGCTTCAGGAGTCCTGGACTTTACTATGAAATTGATATATGCTTTTTGTTAATGGTCTGCTGTAAGGGGACATGGATAGCATTTTTTTTAAATAGTTAAATGCAGGCATGGTGTCCTCTGCACCCAAGGGGTGTTGTTTTGTGCAGTGCTTAATTTGTAAAATATTAGGTGCCAGGGCCCTGACCAGGAGGCCACTGCAACTTGCACCAACCATCGCTCCTGTCATCGCTGCCAAACAACTACTAGCCATCTCTCTCTCCAGATAGTGCTACAGTTCAGATTTATCGAGGTCCTCAAAGCTAAAGGAATGACTATGGCGGCATATATTAGTAATTTTTAACGTATATTGTATTTATAAACAACCGTTTTTCTACTCCTCTTTAAATTAGATGAGCAGCGCCATGTGGCAGACTGTCCTAAGTGTGGTGTTGACAATTAAATGCCGGTGCGGAGCACCGGAAACCAATTAAGATCCAGTGTTGAGCACTGGAAACCACCGGCTGAAATTAAGCACTGGTTGTGTGGGGACGTAATATATTTCAATTCAAGCAGGTAAATTGAAAAGGTAATCCAATCATAAGTATTTTAAATGTATTACGCAAATCAGCAATTACCTGCGTGCTGCGTGACTATCACAGACATCTGCACTATTTTCTCTATACATTTTTTATTGTATTCATCGTTTAGAATATCACTAGTGGAACTGTTTATAGTGTCCTTAAAAGCAAATTGTAGGGGGCATACATTAGGCCATAGATAAACTGATGGCTGTCCTTTATGAGATAAAGTAGCCCCTGCCATACATTATAAGGATATTATAACTCACTTAGGAGTCCCATGACCACATAGCGGAACGAGGCCGAAGGTGACTTACAATATCAATATCATCTACTGCAGCAGGTACTTTATTCCATGTAATACATGGTCACACCATCACCTTTTCCACAAGCCACTTAAATCCTTGGTGTGTAGCAAGTGGTGTAACAATATCCCCCGCAGCACCCACGGCGCCGAGGGGACCCCGTGGTCCAGGGTGCCCACTCCTGCACTGTGCATGGGCGGTGAGGTCCCTGTCCTTTAAGCTCCTGATGGGTCTGTAAAATTTGCAGGGGGGCCCCTCAAGTTTCGTTACGCCACTGTAAGGCGGCGAATGTCTGTGATTTCTACAGGCTCCTATTATCAATATTGATGCCAAAATGTTGGCAAAAATGATTGCCACCAAGCTTCAGCCCCTAGTCCCTAAATTAGTCCTGCCGGACCAGTTTGGCTTCGTGCCCTCTAGATCCAAGACATACAATCTCTGCACCATTTTTTCCACACTACATTATTTCGAATGAGACTTTCAAGCAGTGGCCGTGCTGCTTGATGCGGCTAAGGCGTTTGACTCCCTTCAGCGGGAGTACATGTTCACCGTCCTGCTGCAAATGGGCCTACCTCCGGGATTCGCCTCCTGTATGATGCGCCGGTAGCTCTCATTGGTATCAATGGCCGGGCATCAGAAGCTTCCCCCATCAAACGTGGCACGCGGCAGGGTTGCTCACTGTCGCCAATGCTTTTTGCGTTGGCACTGGAGCCCTTGGCCTGTAAACTGCGCCAGTGACATGCCCAAACAGCGCTGCGGGTTCGACAGCGGCCCTTAATGGTGTCATTATATGCTGATGATATGATGCTCTATGTGCGCAAGCCCGCCACATACCTTCTGGAACTACTGAGAGAATATGTCAGGTTTGAACATTTCTCGGGACTAGGCATTAACTGAGCTAAATCTACTGTGTTTCCGCTGACGGGCGGCACCAGGGAGATTGAGATGGATTTTCCCCTGCAATGGTCGCACGACCCGGTAAAGTACTTGGGCATATGGCTCCATAGAGACCCTGAGGTAGTGATCTCTGCTAATTACGGCCGCGCAGTCGATAAGATTACAGGCCAGGCTACACGCTGGGCCAAGTTACCTCTATCACTTGTGGTTCGCATTGCGGTCATAAAAATTCATTTTGTACCCAAACTGTTGTATTTGTTTGTAAACATCCCTATCGGATTGAACGTTGCACTGTTTAACACGTGGCAGTTGGTCCTGCTCACATTTGTTTGGGGGGTGGGAAGCCCCAGTGGAACTGGAAGGTGATAACGCAACCGAGCGAGGTGGATTTGAGGCCCCAGATTTTCACTTACATTACTTATGCACACAGGTGCAGTTCGTGCATTTCTGGTATTCTCCACAGAAATAACAACCACACACAGCAATTAAGGCAGATCCTGTCCTCCCGGTGCCGCTGGTTGCAGCTGCCCTGGTTGGGGGTGGGGGGTGAAATCGTTCCTGTTGATTGCATGGCATGGGCGTGGAATGCACTCCCTTGGAGGGCGGGGTGGATTACCTCTATGCCCCCAAATTGACGTTAGCGCCGCATCCTGATATATTTGCTGCACGTGAAAAAGCCGCTTTGCAAGAGCTGGGTAGGGTGGGGATCACTCGCCTTGGGGATTTGTACAATCAGGGCCAGTTCCTGGAGCTTTCGGATTTGCAGAGTCGCCATGGTGCGGGTCTGATGCTGGGATTTACCTATGTGCGGGTGAGACAAGCAATCCGTGACATTTACCCCGCATACCCGTCTGAACCGTGCACTTTGCTGGCACTGCAGGCGGTGCTAGCGAGGGAGGAGCGAGGGGGTTTGATCACAAAATTATACAAAGCATCTCTCAGAGAGACTGAACTAGCGGAGGCCCCCTCTTATACTAAATGGGCGGTGGTACTGGGCACCTCCCAGTCACTTGCGGAATGAACTTTCTGCTGTGTATTAACTGGGCGGTTAACGGCGAATTGTAATCTCCGAATAATCCATTTCAAATACTTACATCAACTATATTATACCCAGCTTCAGCTGCGCCGATTCGGCCTATGGGGCAGTGCGCGCTGTGTGCGGTGTGGGCAGGATGACGCAGATTTCCTGCACCTAGCATGGAACTGTACTGGTATATACAATTTTTGGGTACATGTCACACAAGTACTCACGGATGTTGTGATGGAGCAGGTTGAATATTAGCCTGCTATATGTGTGTTGGGTTGGGTACAAAAGCATAAACCATGCAATAGGCGGCTAGTTGCCATTTCCACTTTGTTTGCTAAGCGAGCTGTAGTGCAGAGGTGGTGGGCAAAGGCCGTTCCAACAGTGAAGAAGTGGACCCGGGATCTACTGTAATGTAAGGACCAATTGGAAACCTACGCAGAGAAATTACCAGAGGCCAATCGTCCCAAAGATTTTTGGGGACCACTTATTATTTATTTAGTGTATTTTGGTATCGCGCACAGCTACCCCAACGGGGTGTCCCAGCGCTTCTGTGTAACTTCATGCTGCATAGAAGGATGTTAAAATATAACAATCAACAGAACAGGTGGGTTTTTAAGGCTCTCCGGAAGGGTCGTTCCTCCTCAATCAACCGGATGGCATTGGGTAATTTATTCCAGAGAGCTGCCGTCAGTACGGGGAAAGATTTTCCACAGAACGAGATTTCCTAAATCTAGGTACAGTAAGGAAGTTTTTTGAAGAGGAGCGTAGGGTCCTGGAGTTGTTATAGGGAATCAGGCACGTGGCAAGATAGGCAGAGCCCTTGCCTCGCAAGGCACGATGAGCTAGGATCAGAGCTTTGAATTCTGCCCTTTTTTGGACCGGTAGCCAATGGAGTTCACGACGGTGAGGTGCTATATGCTCACGTAGGGGGATACCGCTGACCAGTCGCACCGCAGCATTCTGAACCGTCTGGAGGCAATGACAGAGCCCTACAGACAAGCTAGTGTACAGGCCATTAGCATAGTCAAGATGTGAGGTGACTAGTGCCTGTACCACGATCTTCCTGGTGTTACTGGGCAGAAAATGAATGAACTTTTTTATCATTCGGATCTTAGCTAGGCATGCAGCTGAGACTGTGTGACCTTGATGGGAGAATGAGAGGTTAGAGTCCCATCTAACTCCTAGATTTTTCACAGAGTCGTTGGAAAGAGGAGGAGCGCTTAAATCCAGAGGCCACCAGATGTTAGGATCGAGAGGGGTAGGCTGGTGGAAAAAGAGGACCTCCGTTTTACCTGCATTCAACCTTAGGAAATTACTATCCATCCACTGGGCAATTGTTCGTAGGCAGTTTTTTAAGGGATCAAAAGTAGTGGGGGTGATGCTGTTATATGAAACCAAAAGCTGGATATCATCAACATAGGAGGTGACTTTTATACCAGTTTGGGCAATGATATCAAAAAGAGGGGAAAAATATACATTAAATAAAAGCTGACTCAGCGAGGAGCCTTGAGGGACTCCCCACCGAAGCGGGCGGCTTTCTGAGGTAAAAGGGGGGGTGAACACCGACTGGGTACGGTTGGACAGAAAAGATGATATCCATCCTAAGGCTGTGCCCTGGATACCCTTCGAACGCAAACGTTCTAGGAGGAGGGGGTGGGAGACGGTGTCAAATGCTGCTGAGAGGTCCAACAGCACCAACACCGCTCTTGATCCCTCGTCCAATCTCCATCTAACAGCGTCAGACATCTCAATGAGTGCTGACTCAGTGCTATATCCTGGCCTAAAGCTGTGCTGAGAATCATGATACGCACCGGATGTTTCGAGAAAGCTCGCTAGTTGTTGTTGAGCGAGTCTTTCAAGGACTTTAGCAGGAGCAGGTAGCAGCGAGATGGGTCTGTAATTAGCGGGCTCACTTGGATCAGCGTTGGACTTCTTAATTATAGGAACAAGTCGTGCCTGTTTCCAGGTGTCAAGGAAGAGTCCCCGTTTAAGCGAATCATTCCAGATCTTGTTCAGGAAAGGATTGAGAACAGGGGCTAAAGATTTATATTGCTTAGCGGGCCAGGGGTCAAGCGGGGAACCGGATTTGATTTTAGAAAGTTCCACCAGGGATTGTTCCAAAGTGATCTCTGCAAAGTCAGAGAACAGGGACTCTGGTCCCGTTGAAGGAGGTGGAGAGAGACTTTTTGTAACCTGAATATTGCTGGGAAAGGAGTCATAAATAGTGGCTATTTTATTTTCAAAAAAGATAGAGAGGTTGTCACAGAGAGTCTGTGATACCGAGGGGGGACGTTTTAGGGCTATTTACTTGGGAAGCCAGATATAGGCTGAGATATTGTAAGAAGTGCTATTATATACATGGGGGATTAGAGGCCGTTGGAGAGTATCGCCGCATGTCACTCCGAAGGATTGCCCAGGTGTAGTAAAATGCTATCTACAGTGCCGAGGAGGGGGAGGGAATGGGTGGTAGGATTGTTTATTGGGGGTTAATGTTTGAAACTGCAAACTGGCTTGTATTGATATCCTTTGAAAAAAAGCGAAGTGCTGAACCCCTTGTCGGGGCGCTCTATGTCTATTTGATTACAAGCTGCTCAATAAAGATATTTAAATAAAAAATATATATATTTGTAGATTAGTATGGCATAGGTTGTGTTCCTAGTAACATTAAGGCCATCATTGACAAAACTTTAACTGTTTTCTGAGATATCTGTACAAGTAAGGCTTCAAGTGGCTTGTAACAGAGACCCCATCTCTACCCTTACATACTTCTAATTCCCAAATCAACTTTGTGTATGGTGTAGGTATTAAGAAGTGGACTTATGTGCCAGGGAACTACATGACTAATTAGTGTCTGTATAATTCGCCTTCAGGATTTAAACAATTAAAACCATGGTTAAAAGAAAGGCAATTGAGGTGCTTCTGGTATTGCATCTTTTATACATGCCAATATAGTCTGTTGGAGTAACATTACGAACTGCGTTACTTACCTGTAACAGCAGTTATCCAGTATTGGTGTCTTTCATAGATTCACATGCCTGAATCATTCCCCGTCGTCGAGACGGGAGCCTCCGGTACATAAAAAAGTAATGTCCTATAGACATACATAGAGAAAATAGGCCTAAGGGTCTCACCTTAGTAGCCTTTCTTTGTCCTTATGCAAAAAGGACCAAACTCTCACAGTCAGCCAATCAGCTCCGACCTCCCTCTAGAACCTTCCTGGGAGGAGCCTCAGTCCCTCAGATTTTCGTACGCACTCAGCTAGTTAGGCGTAATATTGTGAGAGAGGGATGTGAGACTTCCCAGGGGAGGCGGGAGGGTTGCATGTGAATCTATGAAAGACACCAATACTGGATAACTGCTGTTACAGGTAAGTAACGCAGTTCTTATCCAGTATTAGGGGTGTCTTTCATAGATTCACATGCCTGAATCAGAGTAGCTAGCAATTAGAAAGGCACATTCGTGATGGAAAGGTGCCCTGCAGGCATGTTAGACAATGCACACATTGTACTATAGCATGTAAATAGACAGCATAAGCAGAGCATCACAATAGCAGAGAATGTGCATACCTGGATGGCGGGATGAGGGAAGGCTCACCTCACTGAAAGAGATGGCGTAGCACCGCCTGTCCCACTGCTGCATCCTTCTGAAGTTCGAGATCCAGGCAGTAGTGTCTGGAGAAGGTGTGCGGTGACTTCCAGGTCGCCGCTCTGCATATGTCCAGGATCGGCACTCCAGCGAAAAGTGCTGCTGACGTGGACATCGCCCTGGTGGAATGTGCAGTGACACGATCAGTCAAAGGCCGTCCGGCCTTGTTATGACAGAATGCAATCGCTGAGGAAATCCATCTCGAGATGCTTTGCTTCGTGAGAGGCAGGCCCATTCTTGGATTGCTGTATGCCACGAATAGTTGTGAAGATTTTCTGAAGGCTTTGGTTTTATCCAGATAGAACTTTAGACATCTCTTGAGATCTAAAGAATGGAGTGCTCTTTCGGCTGCGGTGGAAGGGTTTGCAAAGAAAGACCTAAGGACTATTGGCTCATTGAGGTGAAAGTCCGAAGGCACTTTCGGTATGAACTTTGGGTTCGGTCTTAACATCACTCTGTCCTGTCTGAATTGCAGGTATGGATCCTGAATGGACAGGGCTTGAAGTTCGCTCACTCTCCTGGCCGATGTTAGAGCGAGCAAGATCGCAGTTTTCCATGAGACGTATTTGATGGATGCCCGATGAATGGGTTCAAAGGGATGCCTCATAAGTTGGTTGAGAACTAGGTTCAGATGCCACATTGGGGGGACTTTCCGAGGCCTCGGAAAGGATCTATAAAGCCCCTTCAGGAATTGTTTGACAAGTCTATTGGACCACAGGGAAGGTCCCGTGAAAGTTCTGGTGAACCTCGATATAGCTGCTAGGTGGACTTTTATGGATGCATGTGCCAGTCCTGATCGTGCCAAATGCAGCAGGTATGGCAATAGCTGTTCAGGAGTGACGAACAGCGGTTGCAGGCCCTGGTCCGAACACCAAATGCAGAATCTTTTCCATTTGAGAGAGTAGGTTTTGTTGGTACTGTCTGCTCTTGCTTTTGCCAGTATATCTCTGCAGTCCTGCGGGATATTTAGGCCACCGAACTCTCTGTGCTCAGGAGCCAGGCCGATAAGCTGAGCGATTGCAGGTTC
Source organism: Lissotriton helveticus (assembly GCF_964261635.1). Lineage (NCBI taxonomy): Eukaryota > Metazoa > Chordata > Amphibia > Caudata > Salamandridae > Lissotriton > Lissotriton helveticus. The sequence continues at coordinate 2,136,041,878 of NC_136063.1, read as the reverse complement.
GGGTGTTGCACCTGCCCCTTGGACATCGTCAGGAGGTTCGGGTGCTGTCGCAGACGAATCGGTGTCTTGATAGAGAGCCGAAGTAGATCCGAGAACCAGTGTTGTCTCGGCCAGTACGGGGCAATCAGGATCAGGGTACAGGGCTCCGCCTTCATCTTCCTGAGGAGCCTAGGGATCATGGGAAACGGAGGAAAAGCGTACGCAAACACGCTGAACCAACCGATGGAAAAGGCATTCCCCAGTGATCCCTGTTGGGGATGCCAGCTTGCGTAGCTTGGGCATTTGGCGTTCCCCTTGGTGGCAAACAGGTCGATTCTTGGGACTCCCCATTGAGAGAAGATGTGAGTCAGCGCGCTGTCGCTCAGTTCCCACTCGTGGGAGAGTGATCGTTGCCTGCTTAGGGCGTCAGCGATGGTATTGTCCTTGCCCGGCACATAGTCGGCCTTGAGTGCGATTCCCTGCAGCACTAGCCAGTTCCAGATCTTCTGCGATTCGCGTGATAGAGAGAGCGAACGCGTTCCTCCCTGTTTGTTGAGATAGTGCATCGTCGTGGTGTTGTCCGTTTTGACGAGCACTGGGGAGTGCCGGATGCGTGGTAGAAAGGCCTGTAGTGCCAGATACACGGCTCTCAGCTCCAAAAGATTTATATGAAGCTGTTTTTCCTGAGTGTCCCATTTGCCGCTGATCCGAAGGTCCTGAAGGACAGCTCCCCATCCCTCCAGGGAAGCGTCCGTGGTGATCACCAGAGGTGTTGCCGGAAGGAGAAATGACAGTCCTACGGTCAGATTTTTGCGACGCCTCCACCAGGTTAGACTCTTGGTCATTTTGGGTGTTATCCAGACAGTGTCCTCGAAAGAGCCAGTACTTTGAGTCCATTGGCTCGCGAGCGCCTCCTGCAACGGGCGCATTCTGAGTCTGCAGTGAGGGACGAGGAGTATACAGGAGGACATCATGCCCAGGAGGGATGTATAGGTCCTGACCTTCAGGTGTGTCCTGTTCGCCACAGCCGTGGCCAGGGACAATATCTTGTCTGTCCTTTCCTTCGAGGGAAAGGCTCTTGCACACTCTGTGTCCAAGGTTGCTCCGAGGAAGGTAATTTTTGTCGTAGGGACGACACAGGACTTCTTGAGATTGAGGGTTAATCCCAGCCTCTGAAAAAGATTTGTGCAGGCGTTGGAGGATTTGGCTGCGTCTTCCTCCGAGGGTGCTTTCACCAGCCAGTCGTCTAGGTAGGGGAAGACCTGGTGACCCATTTGACGCAGGAAAGCTGCCACTGGTGCAAGGCACTTTGTGAAAATCCGCGGCGCGGATTTGAGGCCGAATGGTAGTACCTTGAATTGATAATGTTGCCCTGCCACCTCGAACCTCAGGAATTTTCTGTGACACTTGAGGATGGGAATGTGGTAGTAGGCATCCTGGAGATCCAAGGATGTCATGAAATCTCCTTTTTCTAGAATGCCTAGTATTTCTTGAATCGTCACCATCCTGAACGATTGGCTTCGTAGGAAGACGTTGAGCGCTCGGAGGTCCAGAATGGGCCGCCACTTGTCCTCTTTCTGGTGTACAAGAAAGAAGTGGGAGTAAAAGCCCTTCCCCTTCAGGGGTGCCGGAACGCGCTCGATACCTCCTTTCTTCAGCATTACAGAAATTTCCTGGAGAAGCAGGCGTAAGTTTTTGTGCGCCCGCCTGCGAGGAGGAGTCCTGGGAGGGATGGTGGTGAATTCGAGGGAATGGCCAAAACGTATAATTTGGAGAACCCACCTGTCCGTGGTTATGAGTTGCCAATTGTTGAGGAAATGGGTCAATTTTCCTCCAATTTGTAAGGATGGATAGGGTGGCTGGACTGGCTGGAGTAGCTCGTCACTGGCGGCCGCCAGTGCCCCTCTTTGTATTCTTGCCTCTGAAGTTAGATCGTCCATAGGATGATTGACGGCCTTGAGGTTGCTTGTGTTGGTATTGACCTTTGTTAGTATAGGAGTACGAGGACCTATTCTGATAGGAACCTCGATACGAGGACTGTCCTCTGGATCTGTTGCCTCGAAAGGACTGGTTCCGGGACTGTAAGGTACCCAGAGCCCTTGCCGTATCCGTGTCCTTCTTCATGGTTTGCAATGCCTCATCGATTTTGGACCCAAAAAGGTGCTGGCCATCGAAGGGCATGTCCAAGACCTTGGACTGCACCTCCTGGCGGAACGACGTCGCTTTAAGCCATCCTTGACGGCGTAGGACCGCAGCTCCAGCAAGTTGACGAAAGCCAGTCATGGCTGCATCGATAGCACAGTCTATTATTTCGGCTGCCGAAGATTGACCCTCCACTAGTAGAGCCTGGACTTCCCCATGGACTGAGTCCGGCAGGTCTGACAAATATGGGGCTATGTCTTCCCAGAGTTGGCGATTATAACGCCCCAACAAGGCAATGGAGTTGGCTACCTTGACGGTCATGGCCGAAGTCGTGGTGAACCTTTTGCCGATCGTGTCCAGTTTTCTTCCTTCTTTGTCCGGAGGAGCGGACAGCGGGGAGGAAGGGTTGCGTGAGTGTTTCTGGGCCGCTTGTGTGACCACTGAATCCGGTTTAGGGTGCCCATTTAGGCAAACCGCTGCAGACAGTGGGGCTTTGTATTTTTTGTCTAGGCGCGGAACAACCGCAGACACAGAAGCGGGCGTCAGCATTATCTTCTTGCCTTGTTCCCATAGAAATTCTATTATTGGAATAGATTTAGTCGTCTTTTGAGTCTGCTCCTTAAAATCGTGTAGGAAGCATTCAGTTTCTGTGGATTCGATAGCCATATGGAATCTCTTCGCCGCTCTTTCCACAATTTTATGGAAGCCGCCTATGTCTACCGGCGGCGAGTCCGCATGGCGCGGTTGGGGCGATGCTGGTGAGGACGCCACATATTCATCCTCCTCATCATGGGAAGAGTGGGCCTCCTGGACCTCTCCTTCCTCCAATTCTTCCTCCTCCTCATCCTCGTCTGACGACACTACCTCCTGAGGTTGAATCTTCTCATGGTGGGCCTGAGGGGGAGGTCGAGACGGTTTTGGGGCTGCCGCTGGGTTAGGAACGATAGGCGGCTGATGTCTACTGTCAGCGTCCGGGAAGCGTTGTTTGTAATCCTGTACAAGGAATTTCAGGTCGTTCACCAGAGCAGCAGGTAGGCATATCATGGGGGTAACCTCCGTGCTGACTTTAGTGTGGACGGAGTGCTCCTGGTAAGAGAATTCCTCTACCTCCTCGTCAGTGCTTTGGCATTTGACATGTAGGTCCGAGATGGAAGTAGCGGGGCCCAGGTGGTCATCCTCTTCCGAGTCTTCACTCTGGAAGATTTCGTTAGGCGGGTGCATCTCCACTTTGCTTGGAGACGTGGTCTCCGGCGTAATATGCGGCTTAGTAGACTTGCCCAATGCAGGACTGGAGGTGGAAGCCGTCGAAGGCGTCGTCGACGGTGGTAGCGTGAGGGATGACACCTCCACGAGCTTGGTTTTCTTCCATGTGTCCGGAAGCGTCTTCGTCGACGACGAGTCCTCCGTCGACGGCAGCTTTAACTTCGTCGACGACGACGACGAGTCCTCCGTCGACGGCGTCTTTAACTTCGTCGACGACGACGAGTCCTTCGTCGACGGTAGGGTCCTCGTCGACGGAATCTCCGTAGACGGCAATTTGGTCGTCGACGACCGTGACGTCGTCGGTGCACTCGTCGACGGTGAGCCCGTCGTCGATGTCGTTCTCGTCGACGTTTTCGTCGTCGACGTCTTCGATGCCCTCGTCGATGCTGTCGTCGTCGGGGCTGTCGGTGGTGGGTTCGTCGTCGACGTCGTCGTCGTTATCGTCGTCGACGGCGTAGTTTTCGTCGACGGAGTAGTTTTCGACGTCGACAGGGTCTTTGTCGTCGACGATTTCAGCAGTAAAACGGAGGAAATAGGTCTACCTGTCGATGACGATGACGGAGATGTTATCGTCGACGGTGAAAGAGACAACGCTGACGTCGTCGACACCGTGGTAGTTACTGAGGTAGTCCTCTGGGCAGGTCTGCTAGAAGCCTGAGCAGGCTTTTTAAAAGTCTGAGTATCCTTAACAGACACAGAAGATGTCGTAGATCTTGCCTCTGAAGACTTCTTGTCTGTCTTCCTAGGAGGGGTGTCTGAGGGGCCAGGGGAAGTTACCCTTGGCCTCTTTTGAGAGACTGCTGAGGTTTTAGAGACACTACCTTCGGAAGATTCCAGAGTGTCTCTGTCCTTGAGTCTGTCGAGCCAGATGAGAAGGCGGCCTTCCCTGTCTCTCACGGTCTTTCTAGGGAAAGACCTACATATTTTGCAGTCTGCAGGGACGTGGTCCGGATAAAGGCAATATAAGCATAAGGTATGCTTATCATCCACATGGAGCCTTTTCTTCCCACATGAAGAGCAGGCCCTGAAAAGGGCTTTCTTCTGGGATTCAGACATCGAAGAAAGCAGTGGAAAGCAAACACTTACTGCCTCAAAGTGTTACTGAAGTAGTCCTTGAAGATTGTAGAATGAAGATTCACTTTTCAAAGGAAAGTAGATGATTTATAAGGAATCCTGAGAAGAGCTCAGGCTGTAGACTCCCTAGCACAACGTGCGGTAGAAAATCTGAGGGACTGAGGCTCCTCCCAGGAAGGTTCTAGAGGGAGGTCGGAGCTGATTGGCTGACTGTGAGAGTTTGGTCCTTTTTGCATAAGGACAAAGAAAGGCTACTAAGGTGAGACCCTTAGGCCTATTTTCTCTATGTATGTCTATAGGACATTACTTTTTTATGTACCGGAGGCTCCCGTCTCGACGACGGGGAATGATTCAGGCATGTGAATCTATGAAAGACACCCCTAATACTGGATAATCTATGTGCTTGTTGTCCGTTTAGCATCACGCACCACTCATGCATGATGAGGACTGCAAAAAATGATGACGTGAGTACACTTTGAAACACGGGTATTGCCATACTCTTATAACTCATCAAAGATGGGCTTATTAGCTAATATTAAGACTGGGGCACAGGTTGGCTAAATTAGCTGAATTAGGGCAAGTTTCTCCTAGGATGCTTTAAAAGTGAAGGATAAAAGGGATTATTCTAAGCAGTGTTCTGCGGCAGTGCTTTTTTTATACCTGGGGGCGAATCGACCATCGGGTATCCACTGGCCTCCCCTCACCCTACTGAGTGCCAATGTTGTCCCGGGAAGGGTTATTTATCTGGAGGCAGGTTGCATTATACAGGTAATGCGTCACAACATGATGTGGTGCTGCGTACAGAAGCACTGGAAATAGCAGGCCTAGTGTCATAACATCAGTTGAGAGGAGTGTTTGTACAAAGATGACTGATGGCCCAAAGAAAGATGGGTGATTTAGTCTTTATGTATATCTACTGTGTCTATGAGCATTACTGTGAATGAAAAAGTAATACGCTACCTGCGTATTTGTTGTCTGCATATCCTAAACATAGCTCTCTGCCTGAGGTACGCCATTCTTTCAAGGAAGACCCCTGAATATCAGTGTGTAATGTTCTAGGTGCAAGAGTGTTTAAATGCTCATGTTGCACTGATTGAGATGAAGAGACCTGTATAAGCATATTGTATTGGTTAGATGGTCTAACCGTTCCCAGGGCCATGTTTTGCAAACTCTAAAGGGGTGCAGCGTTCCCCTGGGCAGAGGTACATGAGGGTTCCTTTTCACTCTTTGTCTCCCAGAAGGCATTTGTTACATTCCACCTCTCATGTTATAAAATGCTTATATCATTCGCACTCCCTTGGTTTTTGTTAGCTGCATTGAGCAGCACCGGCCAGACAGTCTTAGGAGTTTTTGATTTTATCGCATGACACCGAGCCTAACATTATGCAAATCTTCTTTATTGCTTAGCTCACAGCAGCAACAATTAAAGAATCTAGAACTTAAGGAACATTCTAATAGTTTATAAAATCCCCCACATGTAGTCTTCTCCCTTCTTTGTTGCTGCTGCTCACAAGATAAGTACAGTGTTATTTCTGATACTTTATTTGTCTAGATGTAAATCATTGAACCCCCTGCCCCCATCCACCTTAGAACTCCCTTATATACGTACGTCACCTTCCCTACTCTCCGTTCTTCTTATCTAACAAATGGATTAGGGTAACATTTAAGATGTTTCTAAGGGGGTGTGGGTCTCTCTCTCTCTCTCTATTTCATAATATTGTATTTGAAGTAAGGTCGGAGCGGAAGCATTCCAGCTCCACTCACCGACACATCTTGATGTTTTCTCTTGGCTTTCTAAGGCCGATAAAAACACCAGTTACACGGATTCGGCCTCTTTTGAAACACCGATCCCATGCTGTCCCTGATACAGCGGCTTCCCTCAAGCCTGGATAGCGTCCCGCTGCCATAGCAAAGCCGCAGCAAGAGCAGAAGCTCCAGACAAGTCCGCACACCATTGCTATGGCAGCATCTGAGTGAAATGCAACACCTCCGTGAGCCAGCTTACCAACAAGACGAACTCACAGAGGGAGCAAATAATAAGGATGTGGTGACTCAACTTTCAAGATGGCAACGATGCGGTGAGTGAACCTCCAACGCAGCCTTCGCCCATACCAAGCGCCGGCAAGTCCTTAGACTGCAGTGGTTGCTGGGTCAGCCAATTACAAAATAAAAGGGGCATAAAAACAAATGATGGGCACAAGATCAATAAAAGAAAAGAAGGACACAGCCAAAGGAAACCTAAAGGAAAATTCCTTAGCAACCCCTGGTGGGCATTTTATTAAATAGGGTTAAAACACTAGAATAAAAATAGAGCGGCCATTTTAACAAATTGGGCAACGTAATTGAATTGTGGCAGTTGTAGTCTAACTGCTAGGACAGCTGCTTCTTGACACAGAGCCTCATTATTCCCATATGTACTTAATACCATGTCTATTGAACCTTTAAATAGATCTATGGAAGGGAAACTGGAGAGGCGTATTAATAAGGCTCTAGACAAGGTGATGGGGTCACTGGATGATAATATTTAAAAACTGGAGGTTCTCTCCAAAAAAGGTTGGCCAGTTGCTGGCAAAAGACACCCTGAGGGGCCCGCAGAGGAAGATAAAAGGCAAAGAAAAGGGGAAGGCTTGCCTAAAGGAGCAAAAAAGGCCAAAACCTCAAATCCACTGACATCACACCGTGGCGCTGACAGAGACAGTGCCTTGAGCACTACAGATGGGCAAGAAAAAGGCCCAGAACTACCTATTCCCATCGTCAGAGACGATAGACTGGAGGAAGAGATCAACTCCTCAGAGTTTGATTCTGATATGGAAGAGGTAGAAGTAAGAAACGTGGGTATAACTAATGCAGCATCAAAGGCCTATGGGTCAAAAATGGGGATTGTGGACCCTTTCGGAGAAAGCATGTTTGACCCACTCCTTATCAAACAGCCTTTGTCCCCAGAGTAGGTCCTATCCTAACAGGTGGGAGAATACCGTTCCTTCTGGCTCCGGAAGGAAATACCAAAAGAGGTGAGATCACGCCTCAGATCTGAGTACCCACGACCATCCCTCCCAAATAAGGTGGCTTCAACCCCAGACCTAAATACAAAAGGTGGGGCGTACATCTCTAAAAGCGGAAAAGACCCTAGGAAAGGCCTTGGCAAAGGCCTAAAATCAGGCAAAACCGACTGCTTGATATTACTGGCCCACTAACAAAGATGTGGAGATGGCCAAAGTGGCCTATCTAGGAGATACTCCCATTGACCCCAAGGAACTGTGCCATTGGGAGCAAAGAGCCATATGCTCTGCGAATACCACACTCTCAAATGAAAGAAGAAAAAGTATGTTACTAAAAATAGACCCCAAGCTAGTGGAACTGGCCAATAAGGAAAGAGGAGCTGCTTCCCAAGGTCTACTCTTTGGGGAAGAAATCATTAAAGAAAAGGCCAAATATGTGGGTGTCTTTAACTCAATACAGACATTTCAGAAAGACATCAAGAGAGACTTCCACAACAATGTTTTTGGAAGGGCCGGGAGAACATATGGTTCCTCGGTCACGGCCAAAGTTCATCGAGACCCTACCTGGACCGTACAGCAAGATTTTCACAACCAAGCTTGGCAAGCCATTCATCCTTCTACCCTCATAAAAAGGCATTTTAGTGGAAGGGGCTTCAGAGGCAAGTGGAGACAAAGAGGCTTTTCAACAGGCAAGATCGATGAAAGACCCTTCAGATAGGCAGACTAGCCCAATTCTGTGGGAACTGAAATCTAGAGAGTCAGGATACCTGGGTCCTGGATACAGTCAAAGCGTACAAGATAGAATTTATAGACACACCCATACAAAGAAAAATACCTCAGGAGATGACCTTCTCAAAGGAAGATTCAATCCTAGTGTCACAGGAGGTAAAAGACTTATACACCAACGGGGCAATTCGAGAGGGAACAAAATCCGGTTTCATCAACAATATCTTCCTAGTGGAAAAAAAAACCTAAGGGATGATACCAGTCATAAACCTAAAAGAGCTGAACAAATGGTGGTCTACCACCACTTCAAAATGGAAGGAATATACCTCCTCAGAGACGTGCTGAGAAAAGGGGATTCACTAACTAGACGAGACCTGAAAGACGCATACCTCACTATTTCAATCTGGCCACCACACCAAAAATTCCTCCAATTCACCTGGGAGGGCACACCCTGGCAGTTTTGCAGCCTCCCCTTCGGACTTTCATCAGCCCCCTGGTGCTTCACCAAGGTCCTACATCCAGTAGCAGGATGGCTGAGAGCAAGAGGAATAAGACTAATATTGTACTTAGATGACATAATAATAATGGCCAAATCCAGGGAAGTAGCGTCACACCACACAAACCTTACCATAAATTTATTAGGATACTTAGGGTTTGTCATAAACAGGAAAATGTCATCTATAATCCCAAGTCAGGCAGAATTGAAACAACCTGGTGAAAAACTAAAGGGAGATTCGAAAGGAGTTAAGGAAAATATTAAGAAAAAAAGAATTCCACTTGAGAATCCTAGCAAGGATCCTAGGCCTCCTATCCTTGACAATCCAAGCTATACACCCAGGCCCCTTGCATTATGGAGCTCTCCAGAAACTCAAAGCCAAAGCATTGAGATCAAATCAATCTTATTCCCAGACAGTATCCCTAGACTTGGATTCAAGGAAATAACTACTATGGTGGTTGAGGAATGCAGAAGCATGGAATGCCAGAGCCATCTTTGGGGAGGCAGCAGAGATAGTAACAGAGACAGATGCAAGCTTAGAGTGATGGGGTGTGAAATGTGGCAGTTCATTAATAGGGGACGAAGGACAGAACAAGAGAAGGAGTTACGTATCAACTGCCTTGAACTATTGGCAGGTTCATTTGCGATTCGCAGTTTTACCAGGGACTTAATGAAATGCTCAGTCATGCTGTGAATGGACAACGTAGCTTCAGTCAGAAAAGTCAACAGAATGGTGGGGCTCCACTCCAAAGGCCTTACGGACCTAGCCAAGAGCTTCTGGGCTTACTTCCTGAACAAGGCCATCTCAGTAATTGCTGAACATATCCCGGGCTTGAGCAATGGAGTTGCAGTCTGGTTTTCCAGGAATTTCAGAGACTCCAGCAATTGGAAACTAGACAAAGACATCTACCTTACTATCCAATCGATATAGGGACACTTCGGGGGTGGATCTCTTTGCAGAAAGACTGAACACTCAACTACTGAACGTCTTCAGGTGGAGACCTTGGGAGTAGATGTCTTCCTTCAGAATTGGAGAGGACTAGCACCCTATGCTTTCCCCCAATTTGTCATGCTATCAAGACTTCTATTACAGGTTCACAGGAACAAGGAAATAGCAGTAGTAATAACATCCCTCTGGAGATCTCAAGCACGGTTCCCAATCCTAATGGAAATTAGTATAGACTTAACAATCTTAATTCCAACGTTTTAATAAATAATTACAGGTACTCAGGAAGAAGCACACCCTCTCGTAGAGAGCAGGACCTTCTGACACTGATGGCCTGGTGGATTTCAGGAGACAGTGGCAGATCCCAGCGCTTTCGGCAGATGCTTTCAGACTCACATCAAAGTCATGGGCACCCGGTACAAGAAAGGCATATAGACCGACTTGGGAGAAAATGGGTTTGTTGGTGTCTTCGACGGAATTACAATCCAGTTTCAACTGATTTAGTACATGTTATTAACAACCTATAGGAACTATTCGCATCAGGACTGTCCTATAGAACAGTTAATGTTTACAGATCAGCCATTGCAGCAGGCCATTGCATCAGGCCATTGCCTTGTAGACTGAACCTCTATGGGTGAAAAACCTACTCACGAAAACGATATTTAGAAGTATGCGTGTATTAAACCTACCTTCTGCAGAATACTCTGCCCTATGGGACATTAGAGATATCCTTCAAGTGATAAGGAGCTGGGGTGAAAACTCTGGACTATCTCTAAAACGCATCTCTTATAAACTCACTATCTTACTATGCCTAGTATCATTCAGGAGGACTTCAGACGTGAAAGCCTTAGACATCACCAGTAGGTCTTACCAACCACAATGGGTTTGTTTTAACTTATAGTGACAAACTAAGACCATGTCAACTTCGTTTTCTACCCCTTCTTTATACAGAACAAACGACTATGTGTGGTAAAGTGCCTGATAGAGTATGAAAGGAGGACTGAAAGGTTAAGAGGGAAGGTAGAACACATGCTAATATCCTTAGGTCTCCCCATAGAGCAGGTTTCTCATCCACCTTAGCAAGATGGGTGAAGGAGGTAATGAAAGAAGCAGGAGTAGACATAACTATATTCGACGCTCATTCCTTTAGGGGGGCTTCAGGTTCCAAAGCTTCCTTCTTGGGTGGGGGTCTACAAGATATCCATAGAGCTGCGGATTGGTCAAACAAACGTTCTTCTAAAAGTTGTTATTTTAGACCTTTTACAGGTGCAATTGATAATGTGTTGAATACATTATAAAACATGCACAATATTAGCCTCTGTGTCATGCCATAAAATTTTGATTTTTCACAGCCTGGTGGGCAGAAAACACTAAAGACACGGAGGCTAAGATTATTCCTCCACATTGGATACCCTCCATATTGGATAAAGTTACTGAATTAGATTTTTTCTCTTTCAGAGTAAGAATCAAAATTTGCCTAGCTTAGTAACTATAAATTAGTCCTTTCACAGTGTCCATAACATGTAGATATGGTATCCATCTTGTGCTATCTTCCTCTTTCTTCGCGCGAGTCTCGCCAACATCTCACTGGTCCTGTTTTGAACCTTTGTTCCCTAGCGGAAGAGACACAACAGCGTAAGCGTCGTAAGACAAATCTATACGCTCAAACAAATCAACGCTGAATATCACAATAACTTGAGAAATGCATAGTCCCCAGGTAAAGTCAAAACCTTACTACTTACTGCAATACGGGCGGGATGTCATCCAAAGGAGACCTGGGAGGAATAATCCTTGCCTCCGTGTCCTTAATAAAATTGAAACTTACAGTTACTAAGCTAGTAAAATTTCTATTCTATGTCAGGACCGGAGGCTTCACATTATGCTAGTTCAAAGCTTACTTACCACTAAATGTGCTACCTCTGAGTGTTGCTATTGGTGTGATGTCCCTCTGCGTGCCTTTAGCCCTGACCCAAGAATGACATTTGAGTATGTTCGGATTATTATGTATTACGTATATGTGACCAGAGTGACACCTTATGAATCATCTGTATGTTTCCAACATGTATGCTTACCTTTATTTTTTGTATTTCTTTTGGAAAATAATAAATAAAGTTTTAAAAAAAAAAGTGCAATGTAAACCACCGGTTTGAAATAAAACCTCTTAAAGGTGGAATCCGAGGACCAATCCGCTGCACGCATCAAGTCCTCTAAACGAGCACCTAAAGAAAAAGCTTTCGAAGCTACGGCTCCTCTAGCTGAGTGAGCTCCGAACAGCGTAGTGTCAATACCTGCTTCCTGCAAGACCCATCGCACCCACCTGGCAATGGTGGGGGAGGAGACTGCTTTGTGTGGCTTTCGTAAGGCAATGAGTAATTGTCTTTCGCCCGGAGGACAAAGGTCTGTCGTCATGTCTTCGTATGCCTTTAGGCATTGAACCATGCACAACTTGGGAGCATCTACAAATGCTGGATAGGAAATTGTCCTCGAGGCGGATTTTGTGCGACGTCCCACTGTTACCCTTTCCGGGCAAAAAACTCTTGCCGAAATGTCTAAGGCTCACACATTCGAAACCCTACGGGAAGACACCAAACACAAAAGCATGGCTAACTTAGCTGACAGCTCTTTCAAAGAAAGGTATTTGTTAGGTTGCCATAAAAGAAAAAGATTCAGAACGACGTTGACGTCCCAAAGGACTGAATGGCGCGGTTTTGGGGTAATGAAAGGCGAATGCCTCTTAGGAGCTTACGCACAAAAGGATGTTCCCCAACCGGGACTCCCTCTACCGGCTGGTGAGCTGCTGAAATCGCAGAACGCATTGCATTAATGGTGCGATACGCCTGGCCGTCTGACGCCAACTCCGCCCAAAAATTCAGAATGGGAACAACGCCTGCAGCCAGGGGATCCAGGTCCTGTCGAAGATACCAACGCACCCACCTGGACCAGGCGGATCGATATCTCTTTGCGGTTTGACCGCCCAGGCTTTTGACAAAGGGTCCTCAGCTGATCTCGAAAGGCCTGGGAGTGACCAACGTTGCCTGAAAGCCGCTATGCCATGAAGTGGAGTGAACCCTGCGTTATGAGGTGATGCGGCTCCCTCTCCGGATTGAGAAGAAGACGAGGAAACAGGGGGGGTAGGATTGGAGAGAATCCCAAGAAAGTTCCAGAAGAAATGGAAACCAAACTTGGGACCTCAAGAATGGCATCACCACTACCAACTCTGCTCTCTGGCGGCGAAGTTGGGCCGCCATCCGCACCACCATCGAAAAGGGTGGGAACGCATAAGCCTTATCCTGATTCCAACCTTGGAGAAAAGCGTCCGTGGCATCGGCAAGAGGATCCGGCCTCCAGCTGAAGAACCGCGGGAGCTGATAATCCAAGCGGGACGCAAACAGGTCCACTGAGAACGGACCCCAAAGATCGTTCAACCATCGGAATACCTGAACATCCATCTTCCACAGGCTGGTATCTGGAGTGCCAATCCGCCACCTGATTGGACCGGCCCGGTAAGTACTCCGCTGTCACTGATACATGATGGGCCAGACAATAGTCCCAAAATTCCTTTGCCAGGTTCGCTAGCGCCCTGGCCGTGGACCGCCCAGATGGTTGACGTATTGTACAGCTGAGACGTTGTCCATTCTTAGGAGAACACAAGACTGCGCTGACTCTCTGGTCCAGCAGCGAACTGCGAAGGACCCCGCCAGAAGTTCTAAGCAGTTTATATATAACTCCTGTTCCTCTGACGACTACGCGCCGCCTGTGGAGAATTCCCCGCAGCGGGCGCCCCAGCCCGACCTGCTGGCGTCGGATTCTATCACAAGGTCTGGAGTTGATCCGAAGATTGCCTGGCCGTTCCAGGCCTCCATATGGGTAAGCTACCAGGACATCTCTCCTTTTACCTCCTCTGAGAGGGGAGACAACTGGTCCTAAGTCATGCCCTTCCTGAGATGGTGCGCCTTGAGACGCTGAAGGGCTCGAAAAATGGAGGGGCCCCGGGAAGATTGCCTGGGTGGAAGAGGAGATGAGTCCCACCACTCTGGCAATCTGGAGCAGGGAGGTGTGTGATTTAGAAATTGTCTGTCGCATGACATGCCGAATTTTGCCCATCTTCCGGGATGGAAGACTTAAGGAGGATTAGAGAGAGTCCTTGAAAAACCAGAGGAATACCACTCTCTGAGACGGAGCGAAGACAGATTTGTCCTTGTTGATGACGAATCCCAGACCTTGTAGCAAGGAAACCGCCTGTTGAAGCTGAAGGCCCAACTTCTCGGGGCACTTGGCCATCAAGAGGATGTCGTCCAAATAGACAATCATCCGAATACCTTGGCTCCGCAGGACTTCTACCGCCGGATGAAGCCGCTTGGTGCAGCACCAAGGGGCCGAGGAAAGTCCGAACGGAAGGGCAGTGAACTCGAATACCTGATAGTTCCAGATAAACTGAAGAAATCGATGGTGTGGGGGATAAATGGGTACCGCCAGGTACGCATCCTTGAGGTCCAAACGGTCCATCCAATCGTTTGGAAGGAGAACATCCCGAAGAAGATGGATTCCTTCCATCTTGGAATGACGGTAGACCAACCACCTGTTGAATTCCTTGAGGTTGATTACCGGACGCTTGCCTCCATCGTTTTTTTCCACAAGGAAGAGATTGCTGAGAAACCCAGAGGGATGTCGAGTTGACCGGCAAATGGCCCTTTGCGGAGTAATTCTGAGACCTCTTCGTCGATCAACTGCCCATTGGCCACTGAAAAAACAATAGGGCGCGGAGGCCTTGACTGACGGGGATGATCGTAAAACTCTACATGGAAACTGCGCACAGTCTGTAGGACCCATGCATCTGCAGTAATTGGTGCCCAAGCTCCTGGGAATGCCGCTAACCGGCCGCCAATTCGAACCTGGTCTGCTGAGATAACACTTACCGTTGGAACTGTTGTTGCCGGAGTTATTCCTGAAGCCACCTCGCCCTCTGAAGCGTTGGCCTCTGGTAGGATAGAAGTTTGTGTACTTGGCCGAGGTGTTGTATTGACCTCGTCCGGAGCCTTGACCCTTGTTGGCAAAATTTCGACCGCCACGGCCGGTCTCGAAGCCCCTACTGCGACCGGCCCTTCGAGAGAAACGCTTTTTATACTGGACTGGGCCTTGTCCAGGGAAGTGAAGGTCGAAACGAATTTCCCTAACTCCTTAATGAAGGGGTCTCATAAGAGGCCCCCTTGGTCCACCGCTCCTGCCTACGAGGAGGCCAAGTCACCCACTTTTAGGTCCAACTTGATCAAGAGCGAACGTCGACGCTCGGTCGAGAGGGCGCAATTAGTGTTCCCTAAAAAGATGACCACTCTTTGCGCCCAATTCGACAGTACCTCGGGGGAGATGGCGGAACCTGACAATTTTGCTTCCTCCGCCATGTCTAGGATTTTTGTAATGGGCCCTATTGCATCTAGTAACTTGTCCTGACAGGAACGCCAGGAACGGTCAATGCCTTTGCGGGGATCTTTCACGAATTTTGCCAGGAAGGTGGCCATTTTCGCATCTAACTCCGGTGTCAAAGCGACCTTTCCTTCTAACGTGGGGCGCAGACATTCCCCTCGCGGACAGCTTCTCACCTCCTTTTCCAAGAGCTTGCGGAGGACCCCGCCACAAACTTCGCCACCTTGTCCCCAGGTGTCCAAGCTGCCGACCACGGATGGATTATTTCATCTGGATCCAACATTCCCGAACTATCCTGCGATAACTCGGCGGCGGAGCCAGACAGACGCCAAGAACACACCGACCCTTCGTCCTCGTCAGTGTCTGCTGATGACATCCCCCCCCCCGTGATGAAGGAGCCGTGCCCATAGACACAGAGGGTTCGGGGATCGGCAGTGGCGCAGGGGTGGGGTTGGTCGCCTTAGCTGAAAAAGCATCCTGCAGCCGCTCAAAGGCGTCCCTGTCCACACCCTGCGGCCCCACGGAGTCCCCTTCCCTGCAAGCCTTCTTAGGGGCAGGTGGGTTAATATTTAGGCGATCCTAAATGCGGTTGCGCCAATTTTGCACACTCCTCCACTATACGGGTGGACAGACGCTCCTCCATGGGGCCTATTATCTCTGTAACACAGCGGTAGATTGAACTGTCCACCGCATTAAAAAACTCATCATCATTGATGTACTGATGAGTTTCCTCTTCCTCATATTATCCCTCCTGCTCCATGCCTAGTAACTCTGAGTGACAGGTAAGTGACTAAAAACGTTAGGCTGAGGGAAATGCTGTGAGCAACAGCACCAAATGTGGGCAGGTCTTAGGCCAGCTAAACCTTTAGTGCCTGTTTGAAACCAGGAATTGAGGCAGTACCAGCCCCAGAGCGCCCCGACCCTCTCTAAAAGACCGGGTCTTAGCCGCCTCCCTGCGCACTGCCACACATTATAGAAATGCTTACAAGCTCTTAGGACCACACGCGGTTAAAAAAACACCTGCAGTCAGTGCTTCAATCGCCCGCAGGTGTCAACGTGGTAAAACAGCTTTACAGACCCCTCGTGGGGCGTTTAATTAAAGGGGGCAGATACAGACCCAAGTCTGGGTGTTCGGGTGAGGCGGTGGGGGTTAGGGTTAGGCTCCGGCGTGTCTTTATCCTCAGCGCGGCTCCCGTCTTTGAGGAGAAACCGCACTGAGGAGCAACGAGATGCAACGGCTCTCCCTAGTGGGCAAGAACGCACCGCAACACAATGGGAGGTCGCATGAGGGACGGAGAACATCCCCGTGATCAAACGGGGCTCTGCCAAGAAAAACGCCACCAAACAACCACATAAAGCGCTACAGAGCCCCCAAAACATCAATTAGAAGGCATATATCAAGTCAGCAACCAAGCAATGAAAATCATCAATTTAACATCAAATTACAAAGCGCAATCACAGAGAAAGTAAAAAACCACTTAACTGGCTGCGAAGCAGCGAAGAAAGAGGAAGATGGCACAAGATGGATACCCTATCTACATGTTATGGACACTGTGAAAGGAATAATGTTGTGTTTACTCTAATGGAATGATGGGATTTGTAGTTTGTTCATCCAGAAATCACGTTTTATTTTTGGTCTAATGCTATTTCCCTTTGTTTTGGGATATATAAGCATTTGTTTGAGCCTTTCTGGCTGCTATGAGTTTGTACTGTAATAAACAGCGAAGAAGGAAAAGCATAATCTGAAGCCTCCGGTCCTGATTTCGCACCACTAAGGGAAATTTTAAGCAAAATTAAGAGAATTTGAAGTTATCTTGTTCGCAACACCAAAGAAGGGAGAATGTGTGGGGGGACTTAATAACCTTTTAGAATGTTCCTTGTGGTTCTAGATTTTTCAATTGTTGCTGCTGTGAGCTAAGCAAGAAAGGAGATTTGCATAAACTTAGCCTTCGTATCTTTAATAAAATAAAGATTTTCTGCCCACCAGGCTGTGAAAAATCTAAATTTTCTTTCCTTTTCTTTGTCTTTTAAAGTTTTATAGTTGTATTGAAAACTTGGCTACCTCTCTGTGAGATAACATGTTTGGGCTCCTATACTGTTCTTATTCCCTCTTCTTGGATATCCCTTCAGAGCCCTGTTGTATAATAACCACAACATTACAAATGAAGAAGAATAAGTAGAAAGGAGTTTATTAGAAATTAACTCCAAAGGATAAAAAACCCACAGAGTGCAGCAAGATCTCCGATGAAGCTGTTGTCCTGTCCGGTTTCCAAGTAAGAATGACCTGACAGCAGCAGCACCAAGGAGATAGAATACAGAATGGCAAATGGAATACATAGTTAAAGGGATACAACAAGCCCCCAGCATATTGTGCAATTTGTGCACACACACTATTACATGGAGATCCTGTCCTTCATTTTATAATTTGTATGCCCCCCCCCATAGATGCCAGCTGCCACTGGTTATGACCTGTTAAAACATTTTTTGTGGGAGAAAATAACATGAGCATGGACCAGGTTACCGTATAGCTCTACCACAGATGCACATTTTATATTGTTGTGCTAGCAAACAGAGCTGTGCCCGTCGCTGGTTTTTCGTTTTTTCTTTCTTTACAAACTGAAAATAAAACATTTAAAGAAAAAAAAAGATTTTATGGATGAAACCATTAGCTAAATGTAGATTTGACCATGGTTTTTACCTGTTTTTGTGACTTCATAAAATCTTTTCAACGCAACAAGTTTGCAAAGTTAAAAAATAGAAATACATTTACAGAACAAAGTCACACAATATCGCTTGCATATTTTAATTTATGGTCAATAAACTACAGAATTAATAGTTGCAGATTATGATTTACTGAGTCCACAAATCACATCAGTTGCAGTGTTCTGACCACATGTCAACTACATCAAGAAAATATTACCACTAGGAGTTTATCAGGGCACAACTTCCACATAAAATCTAAAATAAAAACAAAACCTTTACCACTGCCCCAAATGGAACAATTTGCACCCTAAACATTTAAAGTAGGGTAAATTTGTATCATGGTGCCTGAAGTATGCACAGGTTAACATTCCCGGACTAAAAGGTCTGCCTCCTTTGTCAACCTCAGTCAATCAGCCAAGTGTCTTTTGGGGTTCTAGTAATGTTTGCTGTATACCAGAGACAATCATGTATAAATCGTAGACAGATGTACCTAGAGGGGATGATTCCATATCAGACCCATCACCGACTTTAAGCGATGGTAAAGAGACGAGCCTGAGTTGTGCAACATTTGTAAGAACGGATCTATGGGGCGTAACACAACTCAAGCCCATTTCACAAAATGTAATCCTACCCAGGGGTTCAGATTTATGATTCCTCCCGGTTCATGAATGTCATGTGACATTTTTCGACGTTGCAATTTCTACAATGCAGAATTGTGCACAGAGTACAACTCCACATTGGAGAAAGACAACTGCGAAGTGCAATTGCCTCTTTTTTGTGTGTTTTTTTTTTTCCATAGGGAAAATATTTGCTGCTTCTCTTACACACCCCCAAGTTCAGGGTGTGCTAGTCCCCTCCTCACCCTGTAAGGGGATTTCATCTAACTCCATGCAGAAGCATAACTTAGACCATTTCCAGAATGAGAGGGGTTTGTGACTATTCACTAAGGCAGAAGTTTGTTGGCATTCATATGCTCAAAAGTCAAACTACATGGCGTGGTCAGGATGGTGACAGAGTAGGAAGTGCCTGCTCGTCGCGCCATCCTGTCGCCAGTGCCTGCTTATTAAGCACACTATAGCTTGCATGGGGGAGGGGTGTCAGCTTAACTCCCGCTCCCATTATCGACGCCCCAGGGAGCCCCCGAAACCGAAGCAGAGGGTTGTAGTCACAAGCACGGGGAGAGACACTGGCGCCTGGCTCCTCCCCAGCATCCTGAATGTGAAAGCCGGTGTGGAGGATTACTCCAGCCCCAGGACGTGGGTCCAACGGGGGAGGGGCCCCCAGCAGGCCCGACCGGCTGAAAGACGTGGCCGAAAATAGCTGCAACGTCCGCCCTCCCGTCCTCTCAGCTAAGAGAGGCACTGGCAGGAATATGAAGAGGCAGCGGCAACTGGCGTGTAGCGAGACCCAGACCGGCGCCCACGAAGGATGCCCAGCTGTGGAGGAGTGATCGAGCCCCTGGGACGCTCCCTGCCTGACGCAGAGCTGCAGGGAAAAGGTTAGTCAGGAGCTCCTGGGCGAAAAGCGGAAGGAAGTAGCAGGACTCCTCGCACTCCCAGAGAGGCGGGTGAGACCGGAGGTGGGACCGGCGGGAGGAGCAGCCTTAAGAGACACGCACGGAAGACACGCTGAAACAAGGCTGGGAGCCGATGGAAGCGAGGCCCCTCCCTGATTGAAGCCAAGTACCCTCAATAGACAATTGCACTCTTTTTGAGTAAGAGGAGCTGAAATGTAGCCACTTCAGCAGGAGGATTGAACACATAACCCTCACACACAGGTCTGGCCACATCAGCACCCAAAGCAGAGAACAAATGTGCTTTCACTCACACTCCTCGAGGCCCAGACCCCTTCAAAGCTGTCAGAAGACACACTACCCCCACTATTGAGTTGAGAAATGCAAATCTTGTGTGGACGTCTCCCAATTGATCTGCAAACCTGAGAGTTCCTAAGAGGGCAGAGCAGACACAGGCCTAAAACACTTAACCTTCGGGACTAGCTCCTTCCTGCCGGACTCTACGAATGGAATCAAGTACAGGGGCTCCCCACGAACAGCGAGTGGAGGCCCAAAGGTGCACAACGTAGGAGCTGAGCAAAACGCTCCCTGCACAACACGAGGCACATAGCAGCAGTTAAGAGGCCAAAACACCCTAGCGTACGGGACAAATTTTGCGCTTTATAAGATGGTGTCCGGCAAAGGAAAAAAGCGTCATCCTCTGGAGACCTTAACAGAGACTGACCCTGGGGACACTGAGGCCCCCATCACACGTTCTTTCCTAGAGACTCTGTTCGCCTCCTTAAAAGAGGACTTGCAAACAATGAAAAAAGAGATTGCACAAGAAATTAGAAAGGTCCGCAAGGATCTGGACGTAATGGGTGACAGAGTGGACACATTGGAGGCGCAGGGCTCCTCCAGGGATGAGGAGATAGAACTTCTTGGACGAGAGATCATCCGATTACGAGATAAGTATATAGACCTTCTCGCTGGAAACTGTTCCCGTTGGAACAACATTCGAATCCGAGGTATTCTACAGGGAGCAGAGGGACAAGATATTGTTTTATTTGTGGAGTAACTCTTTCGCTCAATCCTTGGGGCTCTGCCAGACCAAACAAATCAATCTGGATCACACGCACCGAGCGGGCCTGAAGAGACCTTCTCCGGCCCCACCAGCAGACATCCTAAAATGTGTCCATGATTTTCAGCTTGAAGAAAGGCTTCTCCTACAGGCGAGAGACGACATCCCATCAAATTCCCAGGATACCGCCCTACCTTACATCAAGACTTCGTGGCATTCACATTGCAAAAAAGGAGAGAGTACAGACCAGTAACAGCGCACTTGCGGTCCATCGAAGTCCCATACTCCTGGGGTCATCCCTTCCGGTTGATATTCCGCAGGGAGGGGCGGATTCACCAGATTCACTCCCTACGGGAGGCTTGACAGCTGCTGAATATCACAGAGGACAATCAGGAAGCTCACCTATTAGCGGACAACAAAGATAGATCTTTAAGGAGTCAGGAATGGCAAAAAGCAGGCCGCTTACCAACTTGCCTTCGCCCAGAACCGGAGAAAATAGCCACAGAAAGAAGAGCAACACTCGCCACATTGGAAGAAGATTACAATCCCCGGAAATAGAGACAAAGCACCACTTTCGAAGCACTTCATGGTGGACTCGACTGACGACCCAGATCTACTTGCTTGGTACCCCCGCCCTGCTAACACTCGGGGCCTGAGCGGGATGAGCGGCGGGATGAGTTCTGCGACATCTCACGCCCCCGCTCATGTGTCGAGCCACCCAGGACTTTCAGAGACATCTCCAGTTGTTTTTTTTTTTTATTCTTGGTATTATTTTATTCATGAGTCATCTTTGCCTCCAAGAATGACTATAGAATAATGCATTCTCAGAGTACTGCTACTAAACAATTTTTTTTTTGTAAATCAATTAAGAAATTTAAACATAAAAGTCAAACCATGTCTTGATTCTCCCACATCCAGTACTAGAAAGTAGGGGGAACCTGTGGATCCCAATTCCGGCAGCTATTGCTGGGGTGAATTTGGGGTCCACACGACCATGGGAGATTTGCTAATTTTGTCCTGGTGTAATTTTACAACACAATTCAGCAGCACCCACAGGTTGCCCACTTTCCATTTTTTTAGAACAGCAACCTGCAGGTACAGAGGGTCTTTCTTATTTTAACTTTCAGCTGGCCCCATAACAAAGGATTTATTTAAAAATCCATCAGCCCTAGTTTTGTTTAAATATCATCGTGGCTGGGAGCCAAAACCTTGACGCCAATGAAAGGTGCACAGCTGGTAATCACTTCACATTTACTTAAGAGAAACTATTAAAGGCAGGTTTTTAACTTTGTTCATCCGTCCTACAGAAGAAACATGCATTCACTGTAAGAATGTCAGATGTATCTGTGTGTATTTACACAAATAAGAAATTTAAATGGCAACTACTATTTTTTATTTAATTATTTTATATAAATACTTAGTCCAGTGTAGAGTATCAAAGCGCATTACATCACACATAGACACAATAAATCATATAAGCATGTATATCAATGTACAGGAAATGCTAATAAGATAATAAAAATTATAAAGTGTAGAAATCAAATATCATCCATTCTTGTAGACATTGTATGTGGAGAGTGAATAGTAGGAGAAACATTAAGTCTGGATATTAAAACATAAAACAGTGACTGGGGTTGCCTGTACTAACAACACAGTATTACTTCCCAAAGGAACCCTTCCTTGTAATCTTAGAATAACAACAGATTGAGAAAAACACAATAAGGATCTAAATCCATCACTTACAGTTTGCATGCAGCTCCTTGATACTGGTAAATAAATCACTGTGCTATAGTAGAAGGATTGCATCTTATAAACTGGAAGTAACTAAATGATATCTGAATCAAAAGCAGTAGCCCACTTCCGAGCTACATAAAATACAAACCTGTGAACATGCACACAGTTTGCTTTGAAGCAGGCACATTAAGACTCTATGCTACTTTATGAGCGAAAACGATGACTGGCCAAAATACAGAACTCTCCCAGAACTGTAGCAACCACCAGAGTTATCTGCTATTTTAATACCTTCACAATTGCTGTACACACAAAGATCCCTGCAGCGGGTATCTTAATAGCCAGAGCAAGATATTTTGAAATGCACTCTTTTTGTGACCACTAAAGTAAGCTAGAACAGATTTACTGTCACATTTGTCCTAGTTGACAATTTCTTTGCAGCACGTTTTTTTTAAATAAATGCCTCAGTTGACTGCCAGACTCTGTTTTTCAAGCACAGTGCTCATGACTCCATCCACTTTCCTCTGCCACACCTTGTACCCCAATTTATGAGTTCCCAGAATACATGTTTCCAATTCCAGCCCTGCCCAAATCTCATGCTCTTGTGGGACTAACTAGTATGCGACTATATGCAGTTGTGGCGCACAATTGCACAAGAGTATATTGATTCACCTTTAGTGATTGCCAAGTAAGACGTAAGCCATAAACCCTGCCATTTGCACTTGTGTGCCAAAGTTACAAGCAAAAAGGTTTTGTGAACTGGGCCCTTTGTATTTTTCCTACACTTCCATCAGAATTCAGAAGAATGGTAAGTATACATCCTGTTTAGGTAGTTACAAAAAAATCAATCTTGGCTGCCAAACCCAAATATTACACATTACAAATTAACACAGCCACCAATATTTGCAAAACTCTTTTTCAAACTATTAAACAATTGACTACCCCTATGGTGTTGTATGGCGTTTTAGGATCCGAGCGAAATGTTCCCGATTCATGCCCTTATATAGGTACAATTCACATTGCCCTAATATAGGCATAGAAATCATACCCATATTTAGACATAGCCCATGCAGTCCAAATACAGGCATGGCTACTTCCACCCGTACCAAAAAAAACACAACGGTTTCTTGGAAAATCCGCTTACAGCGGTCAGGGACATCCCCTTGCTTGAATATTGATTTGTCCAAGAACTCATGGAGTTTTCAGAGAACTACCATTCCCTTAGGGTTCTTTTCTGACGTTATTATGCCCGACTTTACGTCAAACTACAATGGTCCTAGAACCTTATTTACATCAGCAATTTAGTCAGAGTATATGGTTAATTCTATTCTATTGTTCAAAAACGGAGCTTAGGGACAAGATTCAAGGCAGGCTCCTGCCTAAGGCTTAATTCAAATTTACTCAAAACATCAGACTTCCTGAAAATAAGCGTACAACAACAGACCAAAAAAGTTATATCCGCCAAACAATTTTATGTACTTATTTTAGGTGGAAAACGTTTGAATATTCAAGGAGTAACATTTTAAAAAAGGGAAGGTTACTCCAAAGGGGGAACGTGCTGGTAGAATGAGGGGTGCTCAGTGTAAAAGGAAGAGAATTTCAGTGAATAGAATAGAATTAACTATATACTCTGACTAAATTGCTGTTGTAAATAAGGTTCTAGGACCATTGTTTTCTGTATCGTATAGTGCCCAGGTCCTGAACTAACCTTGGGAATACCCCATTTTCTGAAATGTTTACGTCAAACTAGGCACCTTCAAGGTATAAACATGCCTTCACTTCCTCTAGCAAAGACACGGTGGTTCTGAGCAGCTCGACTATCTACTTGCCCGACGCAGCTCTCTACAGGAAGTGCCGAAGGAAGCCGACCCTCCAGCTGACGCACTGATCGAGAAGCTGTCCTTTCTCTCGCCGAGAATCCGGCTCCAGTGTTTCCAAGCTCCCCTTGCGGGGTGTTGGAAAATTGAGTTCGAGACAAGAGATACCAGACCTCCTTCATTCTAAACTAAGGTATGGAGCTTATTAGACCCTAAGAGAAATCTTGGATAGATTCTTGGCAAAAAACTAAACCTATGCTACACCACACTTACTTCTTCCCTCGTACAAGACTTAGGTGAGGTACATTGGGGTAGGCGTATTTTAGAAGCACCAGCTGAGTACTTTTAGCCCTTGTTATTTATGTATGTACTTTTATATGGATTAGAAACCATACCATGCTTTTACAGTATTATTTCATAATACTATTCTCACTGTATGCATTATACTTTGCAGCTTGCTTTACAATTGCAGCAGTTCATTTTACCTACATAAGAAAGAAGACTGTTCAATAAATCCTTTTATTGAAAACGCCCGTCTCTCTATTTCTCTCCACTTCTGATGAAACGAAGCATGCACGATTGACTGAGTAAAATACCTATCTATTGTTTCCACGACTCTGAAGATACGTTTATTCTTGGGGAAACAAAGTTGTCATGTTGATGCGGTTGTCAGAAACTAATCCCTTCTTGTTTATTCGAGAAAGTTTCTAGTGACCTCTGAGCTAGCTGGCACTCACAATTAAGTTTAATATATTCGATAGAGACCTAGTCAACCTCAGTCCTACGTCAAATGTATAGGATGTATTATTCCAATGCGCAGAGCCTATTGGGAATATAGGAACTACACTACAGTGGGATCGGACATGACAATTAATAAACAAGAATTCTGTAACTCCCATAGCCTGTTCCATCCAGGAACACTTTCTGAATATCTTCAACAATTTTACCAACAGCTGTTCTTTAAATGTATCCACAAACTCAAGCCCAAGTCAGCTTCGGACAATTTATGACTCCCTCAGTGGCACAGAATGCCGAACGTCTTCCAAAGATTAAAGCAGAATCTCCCTATGACCCATGCCCCCCTAAGATTGTTCACCAGGTCCCTGAAGTTATAGCATGTCATCTTTTTGGTATCTTCACCATCATGTAGAACACTGCGTTTTTCCCCACCGCCTGGAAAGCAGCTTCCATGCGTTCTCTCATAAAGAAAGCTAATCTTAACATTCTAGATCCCAACAATTACCGACCCATAGCACAACTTGTCTATCCAGTTAAACTAGAAGAAAAAGTCATGAATCTTCAATTCTCCCATCGAGGCTAATCATCTTTTAGAGGATATGCAGTTTGGTTTGAGTGAAAATTACAGTACCAAAACTGCTCTGGTCAAAGCTACAGAGGAAATTAGATCATCCCTTGACAGGTGGGGTGATGCAATCTGGATCCTGTTGGATCTCCCATCGGCTTTTGATATGGTCAACCATGAGATTTTGGTTGACCACTTGCAAGATTTAGGGATTGGCGACTCAGCATTGGTGTTACTTAAATCCTTTCTTTAAGGACGCCGACAAGTGGTATCAATTGGTGCTTTTAACTCAGAGCCAAACTGCCTGCCTTGTGGGGCTCCTCAGGGTTCTTCCCTGTCCCCTACTTTTGTTTAATTTTTATGTTACTCCGCTTGCCTCTCTGATCAATCATTTGGTCTGTCTTTGGCGTGTTACGCCGATGACACACAAATAATAGTCTCATTGGCGAAAAGCAAAGATTATTTAGGTAATACGGTTAATAATTAATTGTATGTGTCCAGTGAGTAGATGGATGGTCAGCAATCGCCTGAAGATTAATTCCTCAAAAACAGAGAATATTCAGTCCGGCAATAATCCGTCCATCTGGTCTTCTGACTGGTAGCCCTCAGACTTGGGCATGGCACCTACGCCAGTAGCCAAAGTAAAAAAACATGGGATTCCGGTTGGATAGTAAGTTAAAATACAAAGAACAAGTCAACTTGGTTACTTCCTCCTCCTTCCCTTGACTTAGAATGCTAAAAACAAAATTGAAACATTTCTTCCGGCTGATCTCCTGAAGACAGTGGTTAACGCCTTAGTTCTATCTCGACTGGATTATTGTAATAGTCTCTGTATCAGCCTTCCTAAAGGTCCAATTAAGAAACAGCAGGTTATTCAAAATACAGCTGCACAATTTCGTCAAAAAATTCCTACATTTCAATCAATCGGGTCATCCATTAGACAACTGCAATGCCTCCCGGTCTTCCATCGTATTACTTTTAAGGCACTCGGCCTAGTCTATAAAACACTCTAAGGGAAAGCCCCAGCCTATTTTAAGAAATACCTGGTTTAGTACATTCCAGGTAGAACTTTGCACACATGCTCATCCAGGCTCTTAAGGGTGCGCCCTTAAAATGTGCCACCTGTGGGGGAAGAAGTTTTTTTAGAATTACGGCTCTCCACTGGAACCACCTTCCACTCAAACTGAAAACAGCGCCTTCACTCTGTTTTTAGGAAGAGTCTCAAAACTTGGCTATTTAATCAATGATCCTCTCTAATACTATCTAGCTTTCATTTGCTCTGTATAGCGCCAAAACACCTCTGGGTATTTGTGCGCTTTATAAGTTGTATCATTCATTCATTCAGAAGTGAAAGCCAAGGGCAGCGCTTCCTGAAAACATGGTAGGTACAACCTTAGGGCACCGCCATGTTGTAGTGACATAAGCATGCTCAGGAGAACACTGTTCCTGTATGAAGAGGGACTAGCAAATGGTGGGTGAGCACCAAAATCTCAAATCCTCATGTGAAAACCTGTTTTAATTTTGAGACCTCTGCCCACTGATCTGTAGAGTACTGTTAATGCAGCTCACGTGGTTTTGTTCTTGTGGCCTTTGTACATCACGTTTTGAGAAATTGCATAGGCCTTTTGTAACCATGTTTATCCTCAATAAGTAGGTTCAACCGTCTTCAAAATATGGAAACGCTCTATCTTTTCAACCCAAAGGAAGATCTCCAGTCAGTAAAGTACAAAATCAGCACGGAAAATGTGCACTGTGTATCAGTATAAAAAAATGAAGATATACACATTTTCAAATAACTACATTAGTCAAAAATACACACATACGGCTTCAAAGAATGACAACGTGAGTGGTTGCATAATTTACGCAATTAGTCCAAGACGGCACCTTAGGATACATTTAACTCATATGCAATGTTGGAGGTGGCTGACAATATGCCATATACGAAGTTTCAGAGGAGTGCTTACAGAGTCCACAAGGACACTACATTTTGCATTCCTATATTCAGATCTTTTCAAGGCGTGGATTTTCAAAGGTACTCCTACTGAATAATTACTCCGACATTTTAACATTTCATCCGTCTAGAGAGGGCTTCCATTTCACGCTCTTATTAGAAGCCTCAATCCAAGTCTTTCATCTACGCAAAATAAATTCAACTCGCTGCCCTACTGCTGCGCTTGTTGTAATTACTTCGCCAGCTGCGATAAAGGAAGGTGCAGTAGGAAATCGTTCGCTCTCTTGCACATCGCAAAGATCAGTAGAAACAAATAACGCAACTTCATGGTGATCACCGACTGACAGCCCGCAAAGATAAGCCGATCATTCAAAAAGGACAATAAAAATGCCTCAGAAAAGCTGTGAAGTTTCACAAAGTAGTTTTAGAATCGGAGAACATAATAACTAATCTTGAACCATCTGCGTCAGGCCGGTAGAAAAATACCACAGCATACTATCCTTTCAACGTATCTTCTTTATCAAAACAGAATTAACAATGCCTATGTCTCGCCTATAGGTGAGGGTGCACAACAGGATAGGACTGTGGAAGTAAACAGGATGGAAAAAAGGCTATCAAGCGGCCGTGCCATAGTGCTTTTTCCTTATGACTGTTGGGGAGGGTGGAGGGGAATAAGCAACACCGTCGGATGGGTTGGGGGAGAGTGAGGAGCAGGGAATAAGCAACACGAAGGCGGGATGGGAGAGGGATAAGCAACACGGCAGGGGTTGGAGAGAAACAAACAAGAATGAGCGGTGGGAGATTAAGTGGGACCACGGAGGGAGTGTATGAAGCAGCATGGATGGGAGTGAGAGTGGAATAACCAAAACTGAAGGGAGGTGGTAGGGGGATAAGCAGGGTGGAGGGGGTGGAGGGGAATCAGCAACACAGGGGAGGTAGAAGGGAGTAAGGAATCAGGGGGCGGGAGGAGAATAAGCAACACACACAGGGGGTTTAGAGAAAGCAGGACAAGGAAGGGAAGAAAAAAAGAGAGAACAGAAAAAATAGTGCCTAACTCCCTGCTCTAGCAGAGGAAGGATACTAATCCAGATGAAGCAATCAGTGCTCCAGCTGAAAGAAAGAAGAGGAAGTGAAGCCAACTCACACTGCTCAATTACAAGGTAGCAACTGAGAGGCACAATAAAGCCTACGAATGGTAAGCAATGGGCAGGCTCCAGGTCCCGTATAAAACACAATATCTCTTGCAAGCAAAAGTACATGCCCTGACGCAGGCAAGACCTAAAAAACATTTCCTTGTAGGTAAAAGCAGAGACTGTGTGGCACCAATATAGCAACAGTTTGGAAAAAAATACAGACATTTTCACCTATGCTTGTCAATCCAAAACTCACCAATGTTAGAAACAATGATAGTCCATAGGCTGACAGTCATAATACTGTGATAGTGGAGAATATAATAACCTACGCACTCTGCCCCACTTTGGCAGTGAATTATAAATAACATTTCTTACTTCCCCTCCCGCCAAGAAAGCCACTACACCTTTCTTCGTGGTGGTCATTTGTTGGCCGCAGTTTATTCAGGGTTACAAGGAAACAGGTATTACTTGCATTTGCATGTTATGTCATATACATTTCCTTGCCAATGTCTCTTAGCCCTTCTAGGGCGGTTTTTCTGTAGGTTGGATTTCCTTGCGCTTCCTCTGCGCGGGAAGGGGATATTCGTTGTCCCCGAGTTAGGCTGCCTCGCTACCTTTCGGACCTTGTTGTGCCCTGCCATCCGGCGGGGGCTGGGCTGCGAGCGCCGTCTCTGCATATTCCCCCTTCCCTTCGTCGCATGTCACCCAGCCGTGAGGCATCCCAGAGCCGCTGTCCTTAGGCCATCTCACCCAGCCGTGCGGCATCTGAAGGTGAGTGGACCTATTCTGGCGCACCGCTCTCCGGTGTGCCTCCGTACCAACCGTTCTCAGCGTAGCCCTTCGCCACGCTCTTCCCCTATTTCAGCCCTGCGACAATGCTGATCCTTTGGTGTGGGTGGGTGGGACAAGATTCTCTAGCACCGTGCTGCTCCCCCCGCTCCTGTGCATAGGAGTATCACTGGGGGGAGCGCGCTTATATGCCCCCCCCCAAACAGGTCTTTGCCTAGGGAACCCCCTCATTGGGGGGTTCAAATGTCGCCTGCCCCCCCCCATTGGCCGCGGCGGCGGAAGCAAAGAAACAGGGGGGGGGGTGGGGGCGCGCCCGGCACCTTCCGGGGTCCCCCTGTTCACTCGGGAGACCCCGTTTTCCCGCCGTTTGCTTCACGCTCCTGGTGCCGTCTTCCCCCTCCTTGTTGCCCCTCTGGGGCTCGCCGTATGTTATGGCGACGGCTCCCTAGCCCCCTATGGGGGCCCGCCTCTGCAATAACCTACGCACTCTGCCCCACTTTGGCAGTGAATTATAAATAACATTTCTTACTTCCCCTCCCGCCAAGAAAGCCACTACACCTTTCTTCGTGGTGGTCATTTGTTGGCCGCAGTTTATTCAGGGTTACAAGGAAACAGGTATTACTTGCATTTGCATGTTATGTCATATACATTTCCTTGCCAATGTCTCTTAGCCCTTCTAGGGCGGTTTTTCTGTAGGTTGGATTTCCTTGCGCTTCCTCTGCGCGGGAAGGGGATATTCGTTGTCCCAGAGTTAGGCTGCCTCGCTACCTTTCGGACCTTGTTGTGCCCTGCCATCCGGCGGGGGCTGGGCTGCGAGCGCCGTCTCTGCATATTCCCCCTTCCCTTCGTCGCATGTCACCCAGCCGTGAGGCATCCCAGAGCCGCTGTCCTTAGGCCATCTCACCCAGCCGTGCGGCATCTGAAGGTGAGTGGACCTATTCTGGCGCACCGCTCTCCGGTGTGCCTCCGTACCAACCGTTCTCAGCGTAGCCCTTCGCCACGCCGTCAGGGAGGCTGCCGTCTTCCTGCGGCTCCCCCCTCGCGCCCTGCTATTCATTGGCAACCTGCTAACAGCATGGCGCCCCACAGATTGCTCCAGAAGATCTCCATCCCTTGCTCGGACAGGTGCACCCCGTTGGTTGCGTAATATTCCGGGCGCCCGGTGTGTATCAACCCATGCCTGATGAAGCCCAGGCCGTTTGCTCTGCAAAATTTGCTTACTGTGAGGTTCAGCTTTTTTCTCGAGTTTTCAACGCCTTTATAGGACTCGGCGCCTCGCCACTCCTGCCTGCTGATCACTTCGGACCAAATGATCGCCGTTTTCCCGCACATCCTGGCTGTTTCCACCAGGTCGCTCTGTATTCCAAAGAGGAGGGCCCTCCGCCCCATGGTGGCCAGGTCGTTCCCCCCGAGGTGGATGATCAGGACGTCTGGGTGGCGCCCTGCCCCCTCCCTTATTCTCTTGAGGGCCGTTGCGAGTTGAAACCAATGCATGCCTGACTGGCCGAACCAGCGGATGCACGTGTGTTGTGGTCTGTTCTTGAGCTGCCGCCCCTTGCGCTCCCACCACGCGCCCATCCGCTTGATGAAAGAGTGGCCCACCACCCACACTAGGCGGGGTCTGCTCCCTGTTGATGCAAATGTAAAGCGACTGGTCACTCTCACGCCTACCCTGCTCGTCTTCTTGTCACAATAGCCGGGGCCTCACGTAAGATTTGTATGCTCGCGAGCGCCACCTCCCCACTGCCTGAATTCGTGCCTCGGGCATCCCGTGTTGTGCCGCGGTCGTGGCAGCCCCTATTCGGAATGAGTGTGATCCAAAGGCCCCTGCTGGCAGGCCCGCGTAGCTGAGGGCCAGGCGCATTACTGCTATAAACTGGAATTTACTCAAGTGTGACCCGTCCCTGTGGATGAGCAGGGGGCCATGTCCCGCCGGGCGTATTGCCATGAAGGCTAAGAGGCAGCATACTGCGCAGTGTTCCTGGTTCTGGATGCAGTGTAAGGTCACTGTGTTCCCCCTTCCTTCCTGGTCCGTCTTTGAACGCCGCAGCGCCAGGTCTACTCGCCCGGCACCTGGTGTTACATCACTGGCCTGTAGGCAACGCTCTGCTTGGCCCTCCCTGGCGGGGGCCACCAGTTCGCTGATGCGGAATGCCCCAAAGAAGGCCGTGGTGAATGCTGCCCTGAATAGTACTCGCTCGTACTCGCCTGCTGTTACTCCGTCTAGTGCCTGCAGTAGCGCCCCTAATCTGGTGAAGTCTATTGGGCGCCTAGTGTCCGCTTTCTTTCCTTCCTTCCTCTTCCACCCCTTCATTGCCGTCTTTATGTAGTGCAATGCCAGTGGGTTGTGTCCTGTTTCTAGCTTCGCATGGTGTGACACGGCTGCCAGGTGGGCTTGTGTCCATGACCTGGATTTGCCAGTCTTGTATGCCCAGCTGATGAACTGTTCGGCCGCTCTGTGCGTGGCGCTCGGTATGGCTAGTGAGTGTATGCCCCCTACCTTGAGTACTGTGGCTAAGTATTTTGTGTATCTCCTCGCTGCCCCAGGGGCCAGGGCTTGGGTGATCAGTTCCGAGAGGTCTGCCCCGCCAGCTTCCACAGGTGGGGCGGGAAAGGGGTCATTTCGGCGTCTGCCCTGGGAGCCAGCTCCCTGAATTTACTCATCATGCCTCTGGACAGGGCGTCCGCTATCTCGTTCTCCACCCCTGGCACGTGCCTTGCTCGTAGGTCTATGTTGCCTTCCAACTGTAATGTAACCAGACGGCGCATTAGTCTCAGTGTGTCTGGGCACCTGGCCGACCCCCTGTTAATAGCCTGCACTACGCCCTTGTTGTCCGACCATAAGGTCAGTTTCATGTTTTTGAGTTCCTCTCTCCAAATCACTAGTGCTACCACAATGGGGAACAGTTCTAAAAATGTTATGTTGGTTGTAACACCCTGCCTGTGCCAGCTGTCCGGCCACTGGCCCGCGCACCACTTGTCCCTCAAGAGCGCGCCAAACCCTGTGCTCCCTGACGCATCTGTGTATAGCTCGACCTGTTTGCAGGTCAGCCATCCTTCCCTCCAGATCAGCACCCCGTTGAAGTCTGCTAGGAAGGCGTCCCATACTTCCAGGTCCCTTTTCACCTCGGACCCCAGGCGCACATGGTAGTGCTTGTGTGTGAGGCCGCGCGTGAGTTTTGTCAGCCTCCTTGCAAACACTCTGCCCGCTGGGATTACCCTGGTGGCGAAATTCAGCTTCCCAATCAGTTGTTGCAACTCTCTCAGTGTGGCTTTGTCCCGCCCGCGCATGCTTTGTATCTCTCCACGGATATCCTCTACCTTCTCGGGGGGGAGCCTGGACGTGCCCGCTACTGAGTCTAGTTCTATCCCTAAGAACGTGATCTTCGTCGTGGGCCCTTCCGTTTTCTCTTTGGACAAAGGGATTCCTAACTCCCCAGCGAGCTTGATGAATGCCCCCAACGTGTCCTCGCACACCGGGGAGTCTGCGGGGCCGGTAAATAGGAAATCGTCCAAGTAGTGCAGCTTACCGCCCGCTGGGTGGCGGTCATGTAATGCCCATTCAACAAATGTGCTGAACAGCTCGAAGTAGGCACATGACACTGAGCAGCCCATTGGCATTGCCTTGTCGTAGTAGTACTGTCCCTCCCACTGGAAGCCTAAAAGGTGAAAGCTGTCGGGGTGGACTGGGAGGAGGCGAAACGCCGATTCGATGTCTGCCTTTGCCATGAGCGTGCCGCTCCCTGAGGCCCTTATCAAGTCTATTGCGTCGTCTATCGTGGAGTAGCTCACCGAGCACACCTCCGACTCGATCCCGTCATTGACTGACAGCCCGTCTGGGAAGGACAGGTGATGGATCAATCTAAATTGCCCTACTTCTTTTTTGGGGACCACCCCCAGTGGGGAGGTGACCAGTCTTCCCCTCGCCGACGCCGGGAGGGGGCCCTCAATCCTGCCCAGCAGCCTCTCCTTCTCTATCTTTTTTGCCACAACCCCTGGGTGTTGCATTGCTGATGCCAAGTTCCGCCCGCAGCTGGGGGGGAGGGGGCCCTTGAAAGGTATGGTAAAACCCCTCTCAAATCCCTGGACCAATAATTCTGCATCTGACTTGTTGTGGTATCTGTTGGCTAGCGCGCGTAGCCGTTGTGTGTTGATGGGGGACCAGGCCAGGGAGGGGGTACCCTGTCGCGCTTCACCCTCCTGGTCCGCCCTGTGTGCCTCAGTGCTTCTTACCCTCTTTCTTGTCGTGCTTGTGGCTCTCCCTGCGCTTGCAATTTGCCGCCGGGTGCCCTCCCTCGCAAGCTGAACACGTGTGCAAGAATTTACATGACGCCCCAAATGTGCATTCATTGGTCTCGAATTTCCAGCATATTGCTGGTGGCCCGCTTGTGTGAGATCCCTTTCCTGCGTTGAAGTGTTTATGTTTTTGAAACGGCCTTCCTTTCCCCCTTTGAAAGGAGCTCCGGTAAGAGTGCTCGGCCCTTCCCCCCCAGGACCTGGCCTCCTTTGCTACCATCATCTTATGGATGAAACCTGAAACATCCTCCTCATTCCACTCCATCTCGGGGTGCGTCTGCATTTTAAGCCTGAAGCCCTTATCGTATTCCAGCCACGCCTCCCCCGGGAACTGCCTTTGCGCATTGTGTATGTTTGCCTCGTATAACCATAAATCAGCCGCATATTGTGGGAACTTCTCAACTATTATGCACGCCATAATCCTGAATACGTCTAGCCAATTATCAAATGTGCGCTCTTTTCGCTCCCTTCTCCTCTCCCTCCTGTCTTCTTCCTTTTTGTCACATGTGGTCAGGTCTAGCCCTTCTAACTATATCTCCAATAAGGAGAAGATGTCTATGAACTCTTTCCGCCATATTCTTTCTTTTACTGCCACGGGGATCATGCTGGCTAATCCTGTCGCCCTGGTGGTCAGGGGTGCGGGGCCCGGGGAGGGTCTGGCGTACGCCCCTGCTATCGCTGCGGTCATCGGTGGTCCGCTCAACCGTTGGGCATCTCCCCATGCTGCTGTGGTTGACCCCCCCTCACCCCCTGTAGCGGTATAGGCTTGCTCTACTAACTGCTGCTGTCGCGCTGCGCCCGGGTTGAGTAAGTACCAGGGAGCCTCTGTGGCCCCTTCCCCCTGCGGGGGCTCCTGTCGCCCTGTCCCCTGTCCCTCACTCGGCTGTGCCCTCACACCCCCCGTGTTCTGGACACCCAGCCCTTGTAACAACAGTGGCCCCATTGCTTTGCAACATTCTTGTATGATCGTGCTAAGATGCTCACCATTGGTTGGCGTGTCGCTGGTCCCCTTGTCCGCTCCCACCACCGCCGTGTTGGCTGCAATTGGCTGGGTTCTTTTTGGCGCTTTCTTGGTTGCTGCTGCATCCGCTAGCTTCGCTGGTGCCTTCCTGCTCCTCTTAGCCGCGGGGGGCGTGGTCGCGTTGCCCCGTCCCCTGCTCGTCCCCTCGTCCGGGTCGCGGTTGAGTCTGCAGCCATCCGTCCCCATGAGCCTCTGATGCCGCCCGTATCTTCCGCAGCAGGTCGTTCAGGTCGTCCTGGCCCTTCTTTGGACCCCCTTTCTTGGCCATACCTTTGTGTTTGGGCTGCCCTTGTTCCCGCTGTAGGCTTTGTAAGGCGGGGTGCTGCCGCTAGCACGTTGTGCACCAAAAACGCCCTTTTTTGGCTTTCTGTGGCGGGGTGCAGCCGCCGCAAGTTATGCACCAAGAGCTCTGACCCTGCAGGAGCTGCCTTTTGGGCCCTGCTTGTCGGGCCTCCTTGTAGGCTGCAGTTCCGTCTTTTCGCCACTAGAGGGCGCCCACCAGTTTCCTTGCCTGCTCCTCGGCTGCTGAGAGAGCTGCGCAGACGCTCTGTTCGCTCTCGGATGTGCCGGGGCTCCGGGACTCCCTTCGTTCCGGTGAGTTAGGGGGGGGCGCAGCTGGGGGATTTCCCTTTCAAGGCCTCACCCCGGAGTTGGCTGTGACCGCTGGTGCCGTCGGGTGGGCTCCGGCGCGCCCCGGTTATCTTTTGTGCAACCGGGTGACTCTGGTCGTGGCCTCTTCGGCGTGCTGGGCAGTCTCCGCTTGTCGTGCCGGCCGCGCCGGGTGGGCTCCGGTCGCGGTCGTCTGTCGAGGAGCGCCGGGTGGGCTCCGGTCACGCTCCTGTCCCCTTTCCCACACCTGGTCGGTGCCGGCTACGTGCAGGCCGCGTCGGGTGGGCTCCGGTCGCGGTCTCCTCCCCCGCAATCCGCGTACACCGGGTGGGCTCCGGTCACGCTCTGGGTCACCGGCACGTCTCTTCGCGCCGGCCGCGCCGTCTGGGCCCTGGTAGCGGCCTGTCTTTCGGCGTGGCGCCGGGTGGGCTCCGGTCGCTTCCAGGCCCCTGTGCAGGCTCCGGCGTGCTCGTGGTCCCCGGTAGCTTCTTGCCTGTTCTTCGGGCCTGCCGGGTCGTGTGGGCTCTGGTTGGTCTTCGCTTCTCTGGGGGGCAGCACGGTCTCCCGTCGTCCGTCGTCGTCGTCTCCTCCGCCGCTGTGCCCACAAGATTCTCTAGCGCCGTGCTGCTCCCCCCGCTCCTGTGCATAGGAGTATCACTGGGGGGAGCGCGCTTATATGCCCCCCCCCAAACAGGTCTTTGCCTAGGGAACCCCCTCATTGGGGGGTTCAAATGTCGCCTGCCCCCCCCCATTGGCCGCGGCGGCGGAAGCAAAGAAACAGGGGGGTGGGGTGGGGGCGCGCCCGGCACCTTCCGGGGTCCCCCTGTTCACTCGGGAGACCCCGTTTTCCCGCCGTTTGCTTCACGCTCCTGGTGCCGTCTTCCCCCTCCTTGTTGCCCCTCTGGGGCTCGCCGTATGTTATGGCGACGGCTCCCTAGCCCCCTACGGGGGCCCGCCTCTGCAACTACAGCCTATAGAGAATTCAGTCCTGAAACTCTATGTTTAACCTATTTGACTGCCAAAAATGGTGCAGGTCTCTCAGGCATAGAGAATACTGGACATAGGGCCAGATGCATCAAGCTAAAAACCGGTCGCAAAGGGGCAGATTCTCAGAATCTGCCCCTTTGCGACCGGTATTTTTGCATTTGGGATGCATCATCCCAAATGCAAAAATCGCTAATAGAGAATTCGCTAAATTGCGATTGTTTGCATTTAAGGAATCTCAAATTGAGATTCCTTAAATGCAATGCATGAAAGTTTCAAAAATAGCGAATTCGCTAATAGGGCACGCAAATTACCACGAAGTTGTACTTCGTGGTAATTTGCAAAAACTTAGAAAAAAGCACTTTTGTGCATATTTTAAAGTTTCATGTTGCGCACACACATGCCCTAAGGGCATGTGTGTGCGCAACATATGTGCACAGATCAAAATCAGGGGTGCAACAGGGTGTCCTTTGGACACCCCTGCACCCTTGAACTCGCAATCTCAATTTGCGAATCGCTAATTGTGATTCGCAAATTGAGATTGTCTTCCCATTCATTCCTATGGGCCTCTGGGCCCATAGGAATGAATGGGGAGGTATTCATTAATTGCGACTCGCAATTTGCGAGTCGCAATTAAGGAATTCTAAGGAATCGCTATTTATGTAGTGATTGCTTGATGCATTCCATTTTGCTATTCCTTATTAGCGATTCCTTATTTTTCGCTAATAAGGAATCGCAAAATGGATGCTTGATGCATCTGGCCCAAAGAAAAGTAAACTGCACAAAGCATTCAATTCTACTTTGCGAGAGCTTGAGAAAGAGAGAAGGTGCACAATTCTTGTCTGTCATAGGCTTCCCTTGGATGCTGAAACACAATTCAAAAATAGTGATGACAATTTACCATCTGGATCTTTGTTCTTTAGGTTAATTGAGGTTTCAGTCCGGGTTACAGTGGGCGTGGTCACATTCCTACAAAACCACCATTATAGCAGTCACAAAGTAGCAATTGACTAGCATGTTGATCCAAGCTGCTTTCTCTCCGTCTAATGAGGTTTGGTGCATATCAGCAGCTAATATAGGAATGATGCGGAGGACGTCAGTTTCTGTTGTTTAGCACAGCACCTTACATGAACCCGAAAATGTGCCTAAAGAGGCTACATAAAAAAAAAGCTGAAAAAATACAGAAAGCACTTACTTGTCATACTAAAAAATAAATGATGACTTTAAAGTTAGAAACATTTTGACATCATATCCATTTTCAATCCCCAGGATTATTATTATTTTTTTTAAAGAGGTTTTTGTAGAACATGAGTTTCTCATCCAGACAGGCATCTTTGTGCAAAAGTTTGACCCCCCCCACCCCATCCACAATACATGGCAAAGCCAACTAGGACCAAAAATGATAGCGTGAATTTTCATAAATTAGAATTGATCTGTGAAAGATCTAATGCCCAGCCTCACAGCTGTCATGAAAAAGATCGAGGGGTCAATAATTTGTAGAGTGAATTCTGGGGATCTCATTTTCCAAGTATTAAACATAATATTCCATTAAACAAACAAACGAGCAGTAATTCTTTTGGTCCTGTTGTTTTAAAATGGTGTTACTAGCAAGACGAAACTACTAAGAAGAAAACAAGACCAGTTTATGGCTAGTATTACTTAACAGAATGCACTTACTGAACAACACAATGATCCAAGTCTTACTTTCAGTTAGGCAGAAACTGCTCTATCAGCCTACAACCCAAAAAATAATACTTCAGAATGCTAACGGGAAAAAAGGTTCAATTTCCGAACACAAACCTTGCACAATTCCTTATGTGTTGTAGGTTAGGGAAGCTGAATCATTTCTAATTGAAAACGTGGGTGGAGAAGTCATCAGATCTCAGAAGGACCTTAGCCACAGAAAGAATTCTCGCATTCCATAATACTGGTCCACAGTACCTCAAATTTTACCATCAACCAACAATGTGCAGCCAACTCTGCGTTGGAAAGCTATCTGAACCAATGTTAAGGGTTTAGGAACTTTTTACATCGGATCAACATCTACTGTAAGGGATGGATAAAGAAGTATTTTTGACTTTAAGAAACAGAGCCAGGGAAATAGTCACACGCACAATAACAAAAGTTACATTATTGCTTCCTACATGCCTAAACGAGGGCACTGCAGTAGTGTATGCGGAGACCACAGACATGCACCAAGGATACAGAACACACAGACGTCAATTCGATAGGTAGGAGGTCGGTCTACAATCAAGAGGTCGACTGTGGAACCAGAAAAAACAGAGTTCTAATCCAAGCTTCAACCGTCACTTAATAATGCAACACTTCCCTTTTTGTGGCCAAGTTCCCACATCCTGTGTTGTGTTGCCTTTTTAGATCATTATGGCAACAATGATTTGAATCCGAGCATGATGAAAAAAAGAGGATATTTGCACATAGCACAGTGATCTGTAGGTTGACATGAGCCATATGGTAGTAATGGATGCAATAGGTTTTTTGAAAACACAGTGCTCAAAGGTGTAGACTAGGGGAAGGTTTAACATAGGTTCTCATTAATTATTTAGAACTTCACAGTTTAAGCCTTAATATGAGGAAGTGATCGGGAAGAAACTCTGCCAGGAGGGCGATGTGCACTGTGTGCATCCTCCTTTCTTGGATCCAGGAAACAAATGGATTACATGTTTCCCTCCTTGGCATAGGTGGTAGAATATGGGTGGGAATCCATTGAGTCTCTGAGTTGCAGTGAGATTTTACACAAGGCTGCTAAGCGGAAGGCCTATTTTGCCAATTCTTTGAGACGTGGATAGTCAAGTTTTAGCCTGACGTGACTACAGCTTATAGTGAGAAAAGGCTACTGCCTCTACCCGTCAACCTTAATGAGGACCATGAAATCATGGCTAAATCCTATACAGTTGAAATAGGTTTCACCTTATTCATTTGCAAAGTTATATGAGCACGTTTTATGCAAAATGTACAGGTGGATTCTAGATGCAGTACTCTTCGAACCAATAGAGCACAAGATCTCTAATCAAACATCTAGCAAGACAGTGAACCACCTACTTCGTACTGTAGTACCATACATAGCCAAGGACAGTCTCTCTTGGTTTGAACCCTGAATAGAAAAGATTGAGTATATACTCCTTAAAATGAAGGTACAGAACCTGAAAAAGGAGGCTGTCTTGTGGTGATCGTGGTGCAGTTTAAAACAGCAACAGTCAAGAAATTATGGCTATTGTCGCACAATACAGATGGAGGACTTATAATGCAGTGAGAGTGGACAAATAAGAGTTATCTCTAGAGATTTAAGCTGCCAGACCTCACTATCTATTGACATTCAGATTCCTGAAAGGCCTCTCTATGCGAGCAAGAATAAGCTATGAGCAACGGTGGCAACCTATGAAGCACGTATTTCAATAAAGCCAGCAATACCATTCACATGCTCAAGGCTACTGCTGGGAACAAGATGTCTCCCCCTTCGCCCTCCAATAGCTCCATTCTTCTGTCAATTGTCGAGCAGTGCTTTTGATGCAGCTAATATTACATGCGCTGTTACAGCCTTCAGTTCAAAAGCCAAGGCTTTCTTCACTTAATTGATAAAAATCACTTTACAGCAAGAACAATTGCAAGTGTACATATTTAAAAACACATCAATTCCTGAAGGTCAATGCTTTCACCAATCAGAACCTTTATCACCTTTGTTGCTGCACCTAAGGCATGCACTTATCTCATGGGCACGATCATGTATACTGAAAGACCATCTCCACCCCTTCTGCCAGCAAGGGACTCAATCTCAGGGGAAATGTTTAACACAAAAACAGCGTCTCCGTTCTCTACTGCCCTTGAACAGAAAAAATACACTCTGTTCTCCACACTACTCCAGGATCACCCAATACTGTAGACAGGTTAGACCTAGTGCCAGAAGGGCCACTGGACCTGAGGTATGTGTATGTAGACTGGTGAATCATCAAGTTTCTGTTATCACACTTCACAATATCAACAAGAAATAGACTGAATTTAAACATGAATAATGCAAAAAGTATATGAAACATCTCAATGTGACATACACCATGGCTTTTATTTGTTCTCTTTATTGTGGCTTTTTTCAGGTTTCAACCAATGACCAATACCAATAACATATTTTAAATTTAATAGAGGGTACTGAAGCAGTTAAGGGCTCCGATTCTCTGACAGGATTAGGGATCTAGTCTAGGCGTACAGGATCAACTACCATTCTCTCTGGTGAACTTAAATAGGACTGTGTGCTGTGCACTACCACTGTATTCCATGATATTGTGTGACCTTTGTCTTACTACTTCTCCCTAAAAGATTTGGACCCATGTATGTGGTTTCACACTGTGGGATCTAGGATCAAGATTTACACGGCCTTACCACTTAAGACAAAGCAATACTGGAGGCATGTGGAATCTTCACAGCCTTTAGCCAGCTTCACTTTCCCTCGCGTGGGTCTTTTAACCTCAGGAAAGTGGAGGAAAGACTGGTGCTGCTTGTGTTGCTTCACAACCCGAATAGGCTAAGGCCTGTCGAGCAGACTCTCCCACTGATTATTTCATCTACCCAAGGTGTCTAATTCCCGATATAACCAGTTAGATAGCATGGCCCAGCCCTTCAAGAAATAAAGTCTAAAACTCCCCCTCCGTAAATCAGGATTATACATGTGAACTTTCACCTACCCACAACAAACACATGAAGTTCCTCTTGCAAACCTCAAATGTAAATATGAGGTAGACAAACGCTATAGAATCAAAAATAAAATAAGCAGTGAAAATCCTATTTACATGTATTAGACATCACTGGGCAAAAACAATTGCGTATAATGCCATACATCGGAACCAACTGGTACGCAGAGACTGCATAAGGTCTTCTAAAACACGCAGACAAAGGGTTAAAGAAACTGCCACAAATACTTGAACTTTAACCATGTGCTATGGTCCTTGCTGAAACCACGGTATATTGGAACAAGCATTTGCAATGCAATAGGTCTCGCATTAGGAAAGTTTGAGCTATTGGTATTGTAAACTACACATTTTTTATTTATGTTTTGTTTTTGAAAATAGCGAAATTAATAGCTTTGTCATTTACAATGCCAATAGTTATAACTTTTGCAAATGTGACATGTATAGCATTTTCAATGCAATATGTGTTGTATTTGCGTGACTTACATGTATTATTATTACAAATAACAATGGCTTTAAAAATGTTTTCA
Source organism: Lissotriton helveticus (assembly GCF_964261635.1). NCBI lineage: Eukaryota > Metazoa > Chordata > Amphibia > Caudata > Salamandridae > Lissotriton > Lissotriton helveticus. The sequence continues at coordinate 2,136,000,698 of NC_136063.1, read as the reverse complement.
ATAATTAATACTTAAATGAAAGGTATTGTAATTTATAATGGCACTAGCGTAAAGTTTTGTAAATAACTTTTGTGAAGATTATGTTCAGTGTATTTTATTGTGACGAAAATACAACAGAAGTGAAATATTAACATCTTTTTGTTACATTTGTAATAAAGCTTGAAACATTGAGATACCATATGTGAACTTGCTGTTCTTGAATTGTTGCACAGATTGATGCTGTGGTGGCGCTGAGTGATGTGCTGGCGAACGAGTGATGCTGTGGCCTTCAGTGATGCTGTGGTAGCGCATAGTAATGTTGTGGTGCCCCTGAGTGATGCTGTGGTGTTGCGGAATGATGCTGTATGCTATGCTATGTTTTGTTTTGCTATGCTATGTTTTTTTGTTATTCTATACTATATTTTGCTATCCTATGCTTTCATTTGTTATGTTATGCTATGCTGTGTTTTGTTATGCTATGCTATATTTTGCTATGCTATGCTTTGTTATGCTATGCTATGTTTTGTTATGCTATGCTATGTTATGCTATGGTATGTTTTGTTATGCTATGCTATGTTTTGCTATGCTATGCTTTGTTATGCTATGTTTTGTTTTGTTATGCTATGTTTTGTTATGCTATGCTTTGTTATGCTAAGTTTTGTTATGCTATGCTAAGCTTTGTTTTGTTATGCTATTCTATGTTATGTTTTGTTATGCTATGCTATGTTTTACTATGCTTTGCAATACTATGTTTTGTTATGTATGCTATGTTTTGTTGTGTTTTGCTATGTTTTGTTATGCTGTGCTTTGTTTTATGTTATGCTATGTTTTGTTATGTTATGCTATGTTTTGTTCTGTTATGTTATGTTGTGTTATGCTATGTTTTGTTATACAATGCTATGTTTTGTTATACAATGCTATGTTTTGCTATGCTTTGTTATGTTTTGCTATGCTATGTTTTGTTATGCTATGCTTTGTTGTGTTTTGCTATGCTATGTTTTGTTTTGTTATGCTTTGTTTTGTTATGCTATCCTATGCTTTGTTTTGTTATGCTATGCTTTGTTATGTTTTGCTATACTATGCTTTTTTGTTATGCTGTGCTATGCTGTGTTTTGTTATGCTATGCTATGTTTTGTTATGCTATGCTGGTGAGGGTGTGTGAGTGTGTGTGTGAGGGTGAGTGAGGAGTGAGGGGGTGTGAGGGTGAGGGGGTGTGAGGGTGAAGGTGTGTGAGGGTGAGGGGGTGTGAGGGTGAGCGGGTGTGAGGGTGAGGGTGTGTGAGGGTGAGGGTGTGTGAGGGTGAGGGTGTGTGAGTGAGGGTGTGTGAGGGGGTATGAGGGTGTGTGAGGGTGAGGGAGTGAGGGTGTGTGAGGGTGAGAGGGGGTATGAGGGTGAGTGAGGGTGAGGGTGTGTGAGGGTGTGTGAGGGTGAGTGAGGGTGTATGAGGGTGTGTGAGGGTGAGGGGGTGTGAGGGTGAGGGGGGTTGAGGGTGTGTGAGGGTGTGTGAGGGTGAGGGGGTGCGAGGGTGAGGGTGTTTGAGGGGTTGTGGGGGTGGAGGGTGTGCGGGGGTGTGAGGGTGAGGTGGTGTGAGGGTGAGGGGGAGTGAGGGTGAGGGGGTGTATGAGGGTGAGGGGGTGTATGAGGGTGAGGGGTGCAAGGGTATAGGGGTGTGAGGGTGAGGGGCGGTGTGAGGGGGAGGGTGTGAGGGTGTGTGAGGGTGAGGGGGTGTGAGGGGTGAGGAGGTGTGTGAGGGTGAGGAGGTGTGTGAGGGTGAGGGGGTGTGAGGGCGAGGGGGTGTGAGGGTGAGGGTGTGTGGGGGGTGAGGGTGAGTGAGGGTGAGAGGGTTTTGAGGGTGGCTGAGAGGGTGAGTGAGGGTGTGTGAGGGTGGGTGAGTGAGTGAGGGTGAGTGAGGGGGTGAGGGTGAGTGAGGGTGAGTGAGGGTGAGTGAGGGTGGGTGATGGTGTGTGAGGGTGAGGGTGTGTGAGGGTGAGGGGTGAAGGGGGGGTGGAGGGCGGGGTCTGAGGGTGAGGAGGTGTGGGGGCATGAGGGGGTGAGGGTGAGAGGGTTGTGAGGGGGTGAAGGTGTGAGGGTGAGAGAGGGTGAGTGAGGGTGTGTGAGGGTGGTTGAGTGAGGGTGTGTGAGGGTGAGTGAGGGTGATGGGGTGAGTGAGGGGGTGAGGGTGTGAGGGTGAGAGAGGGCGAGTGAGGGTGTGTGAGGGTGGGTGAGGGTGAGTGAGGGAGTGTGAGGGTGTGTGAGGGTGTGGTGGTGTGAGGGGGTGAGGGTGAGGGGGTGTGAGGGTGTGTGCATGGCTCAGGGCGTAGGTGCACCCTTACGCTGGCTATGAGCAGCCCTTCCACAGCGGTCGCGGCTGTGCTGAGAACACCATTTGAGGACCACGTCCAGCCTAGCGGAGAATTCTTAGAACTTTGCAAAGAACTCTGGGTCTGTGGTATTAGTATGGGTGTTTTATAAAGTGCCTATCTATTGTGGAGAAGTGTGGCTCAGTGGAGAAGTGTGGCTCACTGGTTAGAGGAGGCAGACCCTGAAGCAGAGGTCAGACCCGGGACCAGGGTTCTATTCCCGACGCGGCAGGGTCTTGAGCCCAAATATCCACGGACTCGATAATTCTCGTTTCGGTGCCTACTCGAATCACGGGTTCACACTCTGCAGCTCTGGGCATTAGCTGCTTAATCTCCACTATGGCCTCCCCGCGGCGGGATGCCTGGCTTTCACCTTGGGGATGCCCAGTACGGGTATCTCACAGGGAAAAAAGCCAGGACGGGTTCCCAAGGCAAGCGCCGAGATGCCTACGGGTAATCGAGCGCTATATAAGAACGCATAACAATACCAATAACAACAACAATATTACCCCTAACAAGGTGAGGAAACACTTTGTACCCTCCTCTGTAGGGTGCCTCCAACATTCGAAAAGTCACCATGCAGTGGACGCTACACTTTGTCGCCCTGAATATGAAATGGTTGGCTTCTTGAGGACTGTGGTGCTGACCTAGTGCTGTAACTTAGGGAGACTCCTGATCACGAGGAGAAGCATTAGTTGTGTAAAGTTTTCAAAATGTGTGCTCCCTTTACCGACTGAAACCGGAGTTTGTACAATACCCTCTACCAGAAATATAATTAGCAGAATTGCCCCCCCCCCCCCTTCGACCCTGACGTGAATATTCTGATAAATAGTGACGGTAAATGCAGATTTTTTTCCGTGAAGTTGCAGATTTGAAAACTCTGCGCCACTGAGTGATGCTGGCTGCTCTTAAACCTCCTGAAATTTCAAGATGCGACGTCTAATTGTACCATAGATCCCTTAAGCTACCTCTGGGTAACATTCTTGGAAAACAGAAACAGACCTGCAGATGTATTCGCCTGATGCAAGGGTGAGACGATCCAGCCTAGTGCTGTGTCAGGCATACGGGTGTGAGATGCGCAGCCTTTAATTCCCTGGTCATAAACCTCAAAGCAGACTCATCTGGCCTTTATTATGCATTAGCGCAAGGTAATGGGGCAGTGAGATGGGGGAAGCAAAGCCCCTGCTCCCATCACAAGACTTGCAGTGGCGAAGAGAAGGGTTGATGACTTTTCCAGAGTCCCCTCTTCCTCCCAGACCCTTACTTTAGCGTGAAACTATGATAAACGGGAAGGGCTGCAGTAAAGCAGCGCCATGTGGTGTAATGGCGGGGGCAGGGCGGGGGTCGGGATGGACAGCTGTGGACTCTAAACCAACAGGACTTTCTGCTGCGGGGGGGTGCAAAATGAAAATTGGTGGAGGCGAGATGTGTGTATATATAGAAGTGTTAAGTTGGCTGTCTCTATAAATCTCTGCTGAGCCGAAATCCAGTTCCCTTCAGAATTATTCCTGTATCTTGTGTTACTCTGATAATGTGGTACTATTTTGAATAAAAAGTGTCGCGCTTTTAATCCCAGCGCTGCACTAGCCTTTCGCGCTCCCAGGAGGTGTTAAAGCCGTAGATGCACCAGGGCACGACTGGTGTAAAATGGGAAGGGGCGTGAGGGAGTCCTTTACCCAGATCTCTCGGATAACCATTTTACCAAAACTCATGGCTTCAGAGACTCGTGCGCTTCCTACTATTTTAATGACGAAAGTCGCACGTTTACCCCTCACACTTATAGAACCAGCTCACTGCCGCTGCTGAACGAGCCGGCCGAAAACCGGAAGTTTGAGTGCGTCACGCCTTGCGGGGCGGGACTTCCGCCATCCGCGGGAGTGGCTGTCCCAGAGGAGCAGTGGTGACGCGGGGCTCCCATGCCTGAGGGAGAGCCCCGCGTGTGCCAGGTGATGCCTCGGAGTGACGGAGCCTGTAGTAGCGTAGCGAGGAAAGAGCCCGGTAAGTGTGGTGGGGTGGGGTGTGTGTGTGTGTGTGTGTGTGTCTGTGCGCACGTGTGTGTGTCTGTGTGTGTGCATGTATGCCTGTGCGCATGTGTTTGTGTGTCTGTGCATGCATGCGTGAGTGTGGCTGTTGCGTGTGTGTGTGTGTGTGCGTGTGCGCGTGATTTTGAATGCCTGACTTGCTCTGAATGTAGGACAGGGGATGTGCACGGCGCCGGGCTGGGCGTGCGCGCCCACGAGGTCAAATCGCCAAGGAAAAGCTCGTGCACATCCCCTGTCCTACATTCCCGGCAAACCCACAACAATAGGTTTTTCGCTGGATGCAGCGCTTCGCGCTGCTAACACCAGCGAGACCTAAAAAGGACATCTGCCAAATGCTGGGCTCAAATATGAAAGTAAATCTCTTCTTGGCTTTGTGCCTGAAATAGAGTTTCAAAAATGTAACAAAGAAACTGGAGAGAAATTGTGCTGGTCAAAGCTCAGAGCCAGAAGCTGCTTCTGCCAGACAGTTTTTGAAGACTCCTTGCCAGACATGGAAGGCCTTGGAAGAAACACTGATTTCTTGATTGACATTTTTGGAAATTCCAGAGAAGGGACTAGTACGTTAACAGGTGTCCAAGGGAACTCAGCCTCATTGCAATGATAATTTACTTTTTTCAAATTAGCAAAAACTACTTGGACATCTCTGAAAGGATATGACAAATCTGATACTTTGCTCCTTAATGCTTATTCATCATTATGTACTGGCACTAGATGTAGAGCAAGGGGGTGAGTGAGAGTTCTTTTCAAGATAATACAAGTTTGATTCGTGGCTGAGGAGTTGTTAATAGACCCTGAACACAGGTATAATCAGCATTTCTTCTGGTACCAAAGATTTAACATCAACAGAATCCTTCAATCCTCCATACATACAAAATATTTTCCCACACAAGGAAATAGGAAACATTAGACCAATGTCAAGCCTATGTTAAAGCAGAGCAAATAAACCTTATAGGCAGGAGTTTTTAATAAAATTGGATCTCCATGCAAACGAACCACAAAATAAGGAAAGGAGGTTCTCTTTTTTTACATTTTTTATTTATTTGCAGAAGCATAAGAGAAAACAACAATCGATAAAAACAGGGCACATTAATACACAATTTGATCAAAATTCAGAAGCAATTGGATAAAAAAAGATACAATAAAATGCATAATGGCATATTCCAGTCAAGACAAGATTAAATACAAATTTTACAAAACTCCAAACATTCATACCCCAACTTAGTACAAAAGTGCAGTGCTAAAGTGCTTAAGTGCATCCAGTGAAAATTTCCTTCATCAACCTTAGTTACTCCTCCTAATGTACTCTATCTAAGTGTATTCTTTTTTGCAAAAGTTTTTTTTTATTTTTATAAATTATCCTCCTTTACCCTTTATTTTGTACTTTTTTTATTATTTATGTGTTGAAACCCCCTTGCCTCTCATTCATCTCATGCAAGGATTATTATAGTTGAATCTAAGGTTATTCCACCGTATTTTCTATCTTCGCCATGTGTTTCCACACTTTTTAATGGCACCTATTCTATTTGCATATGCTTCTTCGAATTTCCTTACATGTTTCATCTTATTTAGCCACCCCACATAAGTAGGTATTTTTGTAGATCTCCAATTCTGTAGTATCAGGGAACGTGCTACAAGGGAAGTGATAGCTATAAATGTCTCTTCACCTTTTGACATTGCTAAAATCCCTCTTTGTCTACTAATTCCAAAGAGGGCTACATCGACTTCGGGAACTAGCCTCTTCTGGATCCCCTTGCTAACTGCTAAGAAGATCCTTTCCCAAAATTGTACTAGCTTTGGACATATAAAAAAAATATGCAGCCAATCTCCCCTCTCTTCGGACTGGCAAAGGAAGCATTAATTTTCCACTTCTGGATAGATTTTATGGAGTGCTTTGGGAGTATAATAAGCCATCCATCGAGACAAAAAGGCCATTCTTTTAAAATTAGCAGCTCTTAAGGCCTTGCTGGCCAACTGTGAAATGGCCTGCTAATCCCATTCTGAGCATACAAAGTGTCTCCTGAGTGACCTTTTCCAGAAGTTTGTTTTACCAGCATTGAATCTTGCTAGGACCATAAAAGACGACACCAGTTTCCCCACCCCTCTTAGTTTAGCTCCCAGTAAGGCCATCACCAATTGAGTGGGGCTGATACTTGAAGGGAGATTCAATCTATTTAAAAAATAAACAATCTGTATATATTTAAAAAAAAGCCAGGCTTGCAGCTTTTTACACTTCTATTTAGTACCTCTTGCCAAGTAATCACTCTATTTCCTACAATAAAATGTCCCAACTCTTTAAATCCAACTATTCAGATGGCTAGTCCTAATTTGTAGTCCCAAACTTTTACACTTGCCTAATTTTAAATAGTGAATCTATGTACCCCAGCTTGCTTATAAAAAATCTGTAATCTATACATAAATTGTCGGTGAGTCTAATATGTTGTTTTTTAGGGAGTTTTGCTGTTTTTAAAAACATCGGAATCTGTGAGCCACTTTCTAGCACCATTTTATCCCACCAAAAATTACCTACTAATCCTTTCAAATCTATTAAATGAGCTGTCAATTCTAAAATAGCTGCTTCATAGTATGTCTTGATATGGGGTTAATATCCAATTGAAGCACCGAAAGTTTGACCCTGGGTGCCCTCTTGCTCCAAATAAACTTTCTGAATATTGTTTCTAGTTCTTTAAAATAGCTGTTATTAATCTTTATAGGTATATTTGTAAAAAGAAAAACCAACAGAGGCAGGATTGATATTTTTATAAGGGCAACACGGCCTATCAAAGTGAAGGGTAATAATGACCAATCATCTAGCAGTTTTTTAACCTTATTCCTTATGGCTTCATTATTTAATTTATAAAGATCCTCATATTGATTGGAGACAATAATACCAAGATACCGAATTGGATCAACCTTGTGGGCTTGTTGTCTAAGGGTGTCAGGAAGAAAATCGCTTGCCGTATTCATAATTAGGATCGCAGCCTTATTTTGGTTAATTTTCGGTATTCATAATTAGGATCGCAGCCTTATTTTGGTTAACTTTGTAGCCCCAAAAATGCTGAAACTGTGCAAATTCTGCTAAAACCTTATCGATGTTCTGGCTCTCAGGTTTAAGATAAAGAATGATGTTGTCCACAAACAACTTTAATTTTGCCATGTCCAATATTGGAGTCTTGATGGTCAAATTTTTTCAATTTTAGTGGCCAATGGTTCAATAATAGTGAACAAGACAGGTGATAACGGGCACCCTTGTCTGGTCCCCCGATTCATGTTTATAGTCCCTGCTAAATTAGCATTAATGAAAACTTGAGCCTGTGCCCCCTGATAAATATTCACAACATTTTCATGACCTGGTGGGGGGGGGACCCCAAACCTGCCCAGCACGTAAATAAGCACATACCAATTAACCAGATCAAACGCTTTTTCTGCGTCTACCATCATGACAAGCGCAGGGGTTTTGTTACTATTTAAAAAAATCAAGAGCTTGAACTAAAAACCCTGTATTGGCCGACATTAACCTCCCTGCAATAAACCCTGTCTGGTCTCTATGGATCACTTCTTGTGCTAAAGGAATAAAACTGCGTGCCCAGATTTTCATTAAAATTTTCTATTCTGAGATAAGTAGACTAATCGGCCTGTACGAATTGATATCCTTTGGATTTTTCCCTTTTTTAACGAAGCTCACAATAACGGATTTTTTGAAAGTGGAGGGGATGCAGCCACCTGCCTTTACATAATTAAAAAGCTTTATCAAAAAGGGTGTCAATTCCTTAGGAAAGACCTTATAAAATTTTGTTGGTATCCCATCATACCCACAGGCTTTTGCACCCGCCATTAAATCCAGAACTGCCATGATTTCTACTCTTGAGATATCATGTTGAAGTTTCTTGACCTTGGTAATTGACGGGAGCAGGAGATTCACCCCCTCAAAATAGCGCTGTATTGTCTCTTGACTAACCCCGTACTTAGTAGCATACAGCTGGTCATAGTGCTCCACAAATACTTGGGCAATCCATTCCTTATCCGTCACCGTAGTTCTAGTTCTGGGGTCTATAACCCCGGTAATTAAGGCCGCTTTCTGTTTAGCCTTGGTTGACCTGGCAAACAATTTGCCCACCATTTTGGCTTTCTTCATATGTTCGCTGTAAGAATGCCCTAGAGCTATTGATTTCTTCCAGCAAGAAGTCTCTTAATTCTTTTTTTTTTGCTTTTTTAAGCTGACGTACACCTTGACCCTCACTCCGCGGAGAGGCATTCTTCTGGATTAGGGCAATATCTACTGCCCGTTGGAGTTGGACTAAATGATTTCTTCGCTTGCTAGATTGATAAAAGCAATCATTTGCCCCTGGACTAATGCCTTAAAGCACCCCATACTGAAAAAACACCAGCTGTTCCCTCATTAACCCTAAAGAACTCCTGTATCCATTCCCTTGTATCTGCAACTCATTGTTGATTTGGTAGGAGGAGTCAATTCATCATGGTCTGAAAATGAGTTGGACCCTTTTTTTGCGCTAGTATGTATCAGGGAACAAGACATTAGAACAAGCATTTGCAATGCGATAGGTCTCGCATTAGTAAAAGTTTGAGCTTTTGGCATTGCAAATAATAATGCAACACCAATAGTTTTAATTTTCAGTAATATGAGACCAGTAGAAGGATGTAAATAAAGACTGCATGGCCACTTCTGGGAGAGAAAAAAATATGCTTGTATGCATATGGTATTTGTGTTGCACAAACCTAGCCAAACAAGCCTTGGCCGCCAGGTGCGAGAAGGAGCGTCTAACACTGTAGGTCCGGTGGACACGTGGTGTGTCTGCGGGGGAGAGGGAAGCTGATCGAAGGTGTCTGGTCAATTGGTGGAGGGTCACCATCATGCTGTTATATGTGGGAGTGCTGGCTGTTGGAAATTTCCACGCCTGTCGATTTGTATTTGTGCTGGAGAACAGTGGACTCTCTCACCCTCTCAAGCTGAATCTTCATGAGCCCCCATTTCGTTATCCGCCTTCTCCCAGTTTTAATTTCCACTACAATCACTCTCCCTCATATTCTCCTACAGCCAAAACTTTGGCAGTAGGCACTGTGCTATACAACATGCCATGTGCATCAAAAGAAACATTTCTTTAACAGAAAGCAAGGTTTCAATGAAGTTAATCTGAGGTTTCGGGGAGGAATGATGAGGGCAACCATAAGTAAGGCACACACCGGGGCACATGAAAGACTGGGAGAGCTGATGGACCCCGATCCCCAAACCCACATCACAGAAATGATCTGAGAAGAGGGGAGTGGGGGTGCAGGGGAGAACTCCCTGACGTCTGCTTTGCTGCCTATGAAAAATACGTTAGTCTAACAGCACTGCTGCTTACAAATGGCGACGGTCGCAGAGCACCATAAATCTGTCTTTGCTGTTTCAAGGGAAATGAAAGTGCAGTGGTGGCTGGTATGGAAGGGCCAGTACATTAGGTAACCTCAAGATGAAAACCAAACTGCCTGCAATTGAAAAACAGACTGTTAAATGTAGTGTACCAAAATAAGATAGTCAGCTCTCTCCAAAAGATTGTTATTTTTTCTGAATTCTTGCATACATTCACCTTATTGTAAGACTATGTTGATTTACAAGTATACCTCCAAACCTAGCATAGTTTGCTTCACTAAGGAGGATTCGATGCATATAGAGATTTTTGCAAGTACAAGAGTTGTGACTTTCAAAATAATTCAAGCTTCACTATAGGGGTCTTGAACACGAGTAGGGGAGGAAAAAGCAATATAGAACAGGCACATTCAGCATGGCTGGAAACCAAGACAAAATGACTCTGCGATTCCACAGGCACAGTGCAGTTATGAACAGAGAAACAACCAATCACCCCCTGGCCACAGTCCACTGCTTGGATTGCAGCTTTCTGATAAGCATATGTGGTATAGCGCCTAGTGAGAATATTCCTCTCATAGCGGTATTTCAGAAAAGCATGCATGTATGCGGATATGACCATCTGGTGCCCAACCTACTACAACCGGGCTTGGTTAAAGACCACAAAAAAAATCCTTGTTGCAATAACTACTGTTAAAAATATTACAGCCCAAACCAACAAAAGGAAACCTGACACAGGTGGATGTTACAGGATGGGAGACAGGATCACCGCACTGGAACAACAGACAACAGCACAATGAAACATACAAGCTGTGGTTGAGTTGAAGTGGCTGTCATCCCAACAGCCCTTAAAACTTTACTGCTACTGAGATACGTTTTAAATCTTTTACCCCTTGCAGTATTTACATGTGGCTTTCGTTTTTAGGGATTTATTTACCACGGAGATGAATTTCTCTAGGCTTCCAGCCCTTAAAAATACAACTGGAATTCTGTGAGTTTGAAGGGGAAAAAAGACAGCTTTTTCCTTGCTTCACGTTGATTAGGTTACTTCACATTTAAGAAAAAGTTCAAATGCTGTCTTTGAACGACGTGAGAATTAACTCTTGTTCTTGATCTAACATAGATCTCTTTTTAATCCTGTTTCAGCATTTTGTCTACATGTTATCTTAATTGATAGGGATACTTTCATTGAATTGTATTTTTATTTTCACCTGATTATCTGTTTATGTGTTTTTCTAGTTTTTTTTTCCTTTGGGGTTATTGTGAGTGGCACTCTAAGAGAGACAGAAATTGGATTTAACCCAGTGAAGTATAACGCAAGCCTCTGGACGACAACAGTTGTATGTAGATGAATCAAACTAAATCCGGAGAGTAAATAAACCGTGTGGTACTATAGGTCTGCAGTCCTCTTTCTACTTCATTGTAATAGAATTCTAAATTACGGCTGCCTGTACAGTATCAGTGTCGTTCTGGATGCTTTAGGGCATTACTTTCCGTCTATGAAGTGTTTCAAGATATTATTTTGAAATATACTCTGGCTTTGTTGGATATCCAATGATGTCACTCATTGCGCGTGATTTTTAGTTTGTCTAGACAGCATGGAGTCTTCTTCCTAATCTTGTTTCTGTACAAGCTCAGCCTCACAGTTATAATTCAACATTGCCCCATTTATTTACTTGCATGCTAAAAAAGTGGACTGCTCTGCGTGCAAAATCAAATTTGAATTCACAAAGGGGTGGATAATCTAAAATCATTATAGGATGCCGATGTTTACTTGTGAAATTAATTATCACAATTGTCCCCTACACCCCTTCATTCACCATTTAGCATCTACCTATCCTTTTCTACCCAAGCATGATGCCCTCGCTTCACTCCTTTTCTTTCTTACCCATACAACTCAAAAAGCCTTCTTCTCCACGTCATCTCTCTTCATAACTTTGCATGATGGACACCTGTCATGTTTAACATCTTCAGGCAGGGGTGGTCTTTCAGCCAACAGCTTTTTGCTCAGTAAGTCTTATAGGCCAAGCCCTAGAACTGCAATATGAAACTACAAGTCGCAGAATGCAAAGCTCCACAGTCTAAAAATTCATTCACAGGCGAAGTTGTGAAATATGACCCGAGCCCCAGTACCTAATGTACCTGCATCCTTCCTGGAAACCTGGCAGCTTCCCCAAAAGGCTTGACACGCCTGTCTCGACCAGCCCAAAGCGGCGATAGATGTCCTCTGTGCACTCGGTTGTACGGATGAAAGTCTTGTAATTGCGGAAAGCCAATTCTCGGGTCTGCAGCAGAATCTGTAGGGCCCGGAATGGAAACTAGTGGTGCGCCCGCACCACAGAGGAGCGGGGTGAGGGAGCACGGCAGAGAGGCGAACGCGCGCCGCTGCGCAAATATTACTAAGACAGGATTTGATGAAGGTTTTTTGGGCCCGAGGGAATTTGAATGTTTGAACAAAAAATCACCAAGAACGCCAGTTCTTTATTTTTTGCCAAAGATTCACAAAAACGACCAAAGACCACCAGGTCGCCCGATTGTGTCGGGCTGTGATTCCGCCTTAGAGCCGGTCTCTAAATACATTGATTTTTTCTTAAAATCTTTTTTACCGCTGGTCAAGTCTTATCTCAGAGACACTACTGACTTCATTACTAAAATAGAAGGACAGTCATTTAATGAAGCAACCCAGATGCTGGTGACCTTAGATGTCGCCTCACTTTACACCCAGATCCCTCAGGATGAGGCTCTGGAGGTGTTAGAACTATATCTTGACCAACGTGACAGACCTCATGAGGTACCCACCTCATTCATTCTATCACTGGCTGAAATCACTTTACGCAGCAATTATTTCAAATTTGAAAATGCGTTTTTCATCCAAGTCAAAGGCATCGCCATGGGCTGTCCCTACGCACCTGAGTTGGCGGTATTATATATGGCACAGTATGAAGAAAGATTCATTTACAACAATAATCCATTCGCTGGCCATATAAATCAATGGTTAAGATACATTGACGACGTCTGGCTCCTGTGGCAGGGGAGCCAGACTGAGCTCGACCAGTTCTATGATTGGCTCAATTCGAGACACATTGATATTAAATTTTCAATGGAATCCAGTCGTAGTAAAATGACCTTCCTTGACATCACAGTAGGCACCCGCGACAACAGTCTAACAACCAGTCTACACAAAAAAGAAACTGACAGAAATACTATTCTTCATTTTAAAAGCTCGCACCCTCAGTGCTTGAAAGAGAATCTTCCTCTTGGACAACTGCTTCGGATAAGACGCAATTGCACAGATTTGGCAGATTTTGAGCATCATGCGACACGTTTTTGCGCGGAGATGACGAAGAGGGGTTATCCCAAAAAACTTTTACATCATTCCAAAAAACGGGCACGATTCACCCCTAGGGAAAATCTTCTTGAGAAAAAAGAAAAAGGTGAACTCAACAAGTTGGTTTGCGTCTCAACTTTTGGGTCGCACACGAACCAATTTAAACAGATAATTTTGAGTAATTGGCACCTATTGGAAAATTTGGAACATCCGTTGGAAAAACCCATTTTTGCCATGCGCAAAAACTTGAGCATTGGCCAACAAGTGACAAAAGCAGATAGTTACATCCCCAAACAAAAGAGTGACTTGATAGCACAATGGAACTTAAAACCTATAAGCGGGCATCATAGATGTGGCAATTGTGTATCATGCTCAACGACATTGGAAGGCAACATGTTTGACCATGACGCGGTCAAATGGAAACATGAGATGTTTACAAACTGCAAGACCAAGAATGTGGTCTATGCCGTGGTGTGTCCCTGCAACAGAGTGTACATTGGCAAAACGTGCCAATCTATAAATGTACGAATCACTCAACATCGCTCCAGAATAAAGAAAAAAGTACCATCTGCACCTATGGTTGAACATTTTTTGGCCAACAACCATGGGGAAAAAGATTTCAAGTGGACTGTCCTAACATGGGTTGATCCTAAACATCAATCGCCTAATGTTGAGGCCGCACTCCTGCGTAAAGAGGCGTACCTAATAATGAGATTTGACAGCGTAAATAAAGGTCTGAACTGTCTGAGCGAAGTGAATAGGGCATAATTTCCCAATCCAATACACTGTAAATAAAACCCCCCTTTTTGTCGTTTTTTGAAGCCGTGTTTTGGAATTAGGTTTTTAACTAATACTACAACTCCCACAATCCAAAGCATCTGTCATGCAATCCTAAACAAACAGGATTGGCCAAAACACATCACGTGTCTATATTGCCGATTGTTTCATTACAACCGCGCATGCACGGATCACTCTGGTTTGCCTCAAGCCGCCGGCGAGAGAAATCAACCATGCGTGTAGCAACATAACGAAAGGTAAGCCTCACGATTTGCACTGTTAGAATATCCCCTCCCGGGTCTCAGTAACAATAAGTTATGCCATTTTATTCCGTTTTTTCGTAGGAATCGAATATTGGTCATTCACGTGACAGCGCCACTGATCTTTCGCCCCCTTGACGTCCCTCAGACAAGTAAGCCCGGTTTCCTTTCCGGCTTTTTTCGCAGCGTGTTTTAGAGTCACGTTTTTTCACTGACACGCAGTTCGAACATTGCCTTTCAGATAAAAACAGTATTCGACATTGGGAGTAAATATTTACTCGATCCATGAGATTAGTTAAAGCCACCGCCAGACCTACAATAAAGGTAAATCCTCTTTATTTACAACTCACTTGCAACGGCTGTTGCAGCCCACACTTTTGATACAGTTCCCTGAAGGGTTTCTCACTCTGTTGCAGGTTGATACCCATGGAAATTGACAACATTCTTTAAAGACCAGCAAACACCTGGTCCATTAAGGTATGCTGCATCGGTTGATGCAATTTTTTATACAAGCAGTTTTGGTTGGATAGAGGACCAAACTCTAAAAGTATTCTCTCCCCCTTGTTTTTTCCTTATAAACAGTTCCTACGGATATGATTCATCCCGCCCTGATGAGAGTCTTGTGATTAATACGGGGAGACTCGAAACGCGTTGGCATTCATCTATTCATTAAAGGAATTGTACCATTGTCATTTGTTACATTCCCTGTGTGAAACAGAGATCCAAATATATAATAATTGAACAGAAGTGTAGGAGGTATCACATATCGTTATACCCCCTGGACATTCAACTCTTTTGTCAACTAGAGTTTCTTTTGCACTGTCCTTTTGGTAACTGTTTACTGAGTTGTTCACATCCACTTATTTGTGTAATTGTAGAGCACATTTGTATTGTATGTTTAATTTATCTTTTTACATATCAATTGCATATATTGTTGTATAATTAACAATGGCGTATGGTTTATTGTGAAGTTGATGATGTCTTTTTTTTCTGTCTAAAAAATGATCTTTTCCAAAAATTCAACAAAAAGTAATGACACAAATCAAGTGTCTGGGTAAACAAATAAATTTTGGTTTATCCATCTTTATGCATTAATTGTTTTTTCAATCAACATCAGAGGCATAGGTAAAATTCTCCTTTTGTGCTGCGCATGCTAGACACGGACGGGAATGGGCGTTGCAAAGGCGGGACATGCGCCCGCCTTTGCCGAATCGCGTGCCTTTTTTAAAAAAAAAAGACACGCGAAAGCCAGTGCCTGCCGGCAAAGTCTGATCACACGCACGAGCGTGTGATCAGCTTTCAAAACCCCCTTAAAAGAGGTCTCACGCTGAACTAGCAGTGCTGCGCACTGCAATGCTTGGTGCGAAACCTAAAAAAATCCATGTGAGTAGCCGTTTGAAATTGACGGGAATAGCAGGTATATTCCAATACTTTGTGATGGACTTTTCTCCACGGATCAGTTAACTGATAGTTTTGTATTATTGCATCTAGAATTTTTTTTAGTCTTAGGCTTTAATTGTTTCTTATTTTTATTGGAAGTATATTTTATCTAATCTTGGATACAATTAGAATCTCCCCACAATTAAAATCTCCCCCCAAAATAATCTGCCCTAAAGACCCTCTAAATAATTAATTAATCTTTATCACAGATGAGGGATCATCACCGATTGAAACATAATGTACCAGTTATTGTATTATTCGCCTTTGAACCCTTTGTCCTGTAATTATTCATGTGTGTTATCTTATTTGATGTCGATATTGCTATTATTACCTTACTGCCATCCTTTTGTAAAGCACTCTGATATCCTTCGGGATCTTGTTTGTATAAAACTTTATAAATAAAAAATAAATAAATAGTTAACAAAATTTAACAGAACCCCATTCAACTTAACCGTAACCCATAGCCATCGGCTGTGAGGATCCCTCTGAACTTGAAAAAACTCCTAATATAAACCCCTACCGAAATATATAGCCACCCCTCTCCTTGCCAACCCGGTTGACGCAAAGAATACTTTCGAAAATGCTCTTGGAACAAAACGGTTTGGTGAATTAGATTTCAAATGCATTTCTTGGAGAAAAAGAACCAGTGGAGCAAATGAGGCCAACCATCTTATTTACCCTCCATATTTTTGTTTCTTCAAAACTCCATTGACATTGATCGAGATAATTAAACATTTACTTGCCATCTCTATGATTTACCTTTAAGATCATCATACTTAGAACCCTGTTTTCCTTCCACCTTATCACTAACCTTCTGCTTTTTTTTTATACGAACCCCCCAACACCCTCCCTTGGACCCATCCACCCCCTTCCCAGAAGATGTGGCAGAACCCGCAAGCCACATCCCGCCCAACCACTAGTGCTCAGTGGGGTGCCCTGGAACTGCACCCTAGGTGACCCGCCCACCCCTCCCCTATCTTTCATAACCTGCATAGCAGTCTGACCTATTATTATATCCTATCTTACAAATGATATTTCACTCAACAGATCCTGAGCGTCCTCTATGTTAGTGAACATGTGAAATTTGCCTTTTACTAGTACTCGTAGCTTTGATTGCTGGGCTATTGAGGCCTGCGCACCTTGAGGCTTAAAAAGATAGAGCATTTTGACAAACTCTTTACGCCTGTGTGCAGCTGCTACTGACATATCAGCAAAAATCCGACAGCTAGACTGTTAGTTAATCGCAAATTGCCTCTGTTGGATCGCCTTGGTTAGAATCCTTTCTTTGATACGATAGTCTGCAAAGTTGATCAAAATTGTGCGTGTAAACTTTGAATTTGGTAGCGGGTGAGTGGGGACTCGATGCACACTTGCTAGGGTGAGGTCTCCAGTAAATTCAGGCAAAACATTTTTCTTGATAAAAGTCTCTACCCATTGAAGTGGTTGAGACCCTTCACTTCCCTCTGGCATCCCAACTACACGTAAATTAGCACGCCGGGAATGATTTGAGTTCCTCAAGCTTATTCTCCAGGGCGACTTTCTCCTTTTTGGCTTTGCTCGCCCTCTGCTGCATCGTGGTCATTTGATCTTCCATATGAATGATCTTAGACTCTGCTTCTTGCATTCTAACTGGAAACCCAGCCACTGCCTCCTTAAATTTTTTCAAGGCGCTGATGCAAGGAGACTATATCGTTAATTTGAGAAATCGTCATCTCTTTGATCTCTTCTAGGATATCTATTTGTTGTATAATATACTTTTCTTGAAATTGTTCCTGTGAATTATGCTGCTTTTTCTCCTTTTTCTTCCGGTTGTCGACTTGTGATCCTAGAATTTCTGATCCTCCATTAACAGGCGACTACAGGTGGGCCTGCGACAGACTCTGACTCTGGCACTGCATTGCTTGTTGTGGCGGACTTAAGTCTTATGATACAATCTGGAGCTGGGGCTGCAAATACGCCAGGGTATTCTTTACTATAAGAAGGGAAGCCTTTAACACCTTTTCTTCTGGAATAGTAGACTGACCTAGAGGTAATTGAACATTTAAGATAGGACCGACTAATGGATCCTCGGTGGATGCCTCCTGAAGTTCTTGCGGCTTTACTAGTGCTTTTCCCGCTATGGACTGCGAGGCTTTACCTTTCACAAATCTTTGACTTTTTTTGGACCTTCCTCGCTTGACTCGGGAGTTGCATTAAAAGCCTGCTCAGCCTCAGATCATATTTGCTCTTCCGGGCCTTCCCCCCTTGCTTTTTCTGCACCTAAATCTTTTACTCTCATATCCTGATAAAGTTCTGACAGATCTTCTTCCAAGCTTTCATAGCTAGAATTAATCCGGATCGCTTTAAATTATATTCAGTTATAGCTGCAGATGATAGAGCTTTAGATTGAGCCAGGCGTGTTTTAGCTTTAAATCCTGCTGCAGAATCCACTTTAGCCGTTAGATTTAATTGTTTTAGATGTTTTCCCATCTTTATATTTTGCCCCTCCGTATCTGGAAACCTCTTCCGGCTATCATGCTTTTAGCAACCCTCCAAGCCCATAGTTATATTCAGATTACGATTCATCAGTAAGATGACTAGAGAGATTGCTTGTCCCCCTCTTTTCCTCTACAGCCCAGAGGCAGGATGGAATCAAACCAAGAACAGGTACCCAGCTCGCACTGAGATGCGAGACCAGGCAAGCTGGCACATCATGACTGGCACTTAGTCCAGTAGAGTGCCTGGTGGTGAGTAAAGGCCTGGCAGAATTGCACTCAAGCACCAAATGGTTTATTCTTTACCAGCACTCGAGTGGCTTCCATAAACCCTATGTCTACCTCCTGAGATCAAAATGCATTCACCCAGATTACCTTGGGCCAGCAAAAATCCAAAATAGGAATAAAAAGAAAATAAATAAGCAGACTGCAGCTCCCCAAAAAAGTCAAGCAGATGCCAGACCTTCCCTATTGACAGAGTCTTGCCTGCCCCCTGCAGAAAGAGTACTCAACTATCTCACCTTCGCAGCGAGACAATCCTTTTTTTTCTCAGTCAAAAAGAGGCGTGTAAGTTACTAAGAAGATGCTGGTCCATGGCATCTCTCCACTCTTTTTTCTCCCCAAGCCATTTATCTGTTCGACTTCCAGCACTCAGCCCCAGCCTCCAGCCTCCGGCTCCACTCTGCGATGGCAGCAAGCAAGAGCACCGGCAGCCAGCACAAACTCCTCCTGACGCTGGACGCGCTGGAAATGTGGAAATACTGAAATGCGTCCCCCCCCACGACCAGCCTCCTGACACTCCAGGTCGTGTCAACCAGTTCGACCATGTGCCACCTACCTTGCCGCCGCACTCCACACATTGGTGAGAATCCGCTCCGCTGAAAATCACTGCTGTACTCTTCCTCATGTACGCTCGACGCACAGGTCAGTTCAGCTCCATTTTAGGGGAAGGAGGAAGCGATCACCTGTGGCTACATGCTAGGGGGAATCCCCATAGCCCATCCTTCTGGTTCTCATCATAACAGTATATTCGTATATGAGATCAGTGCCATCCAAACAAACAAGGGTTACATATTGTGACGAAGAAGCAGGAAAGAACAGTCCTAAATTATACTCTGTGTGGGTTGAAGAAGGTGAAAGTGTCTGACATACATCCAGCCTGATTGTGACAAATTATCCTGGGGGGTCAAACTAAACACCTAGTAGGCATTTGCTATGTCAGTATTGAGAAGTTGGAGTATGGTTCTAAGCATGGAGAATAGGGTATTCTTTTAATATCAACAAATCAATTATATTGGTTAAAGTAAGCTTGGAAATCCCTGTGTTGGACCTATCCTTCTACAAACCATTGAAGCAGGCAAATAAAGTGGACCATGGCAGGTTTCAGAAGCCATTAAGGCTGGATGATCTTTAATAGTTTACATAGTTTTAGCATTTATTTTGTGAATAGCATTGATTGAGGCTATCTAGTCCTTCAGCATAATTTTTCGTTTAGCTTGGCCATGGGTATTATTAATTATTTAAGGACTTGATAACCTGAACTCTAATCAAACACTGCTTTTCATGTAAAACTTGGTAGATTTTGAATGTTGCTTTGATTGTCAGTAGACCTCAAGACTGAATATTATGATTGGTAATTGTGGAAATATCCGTTTTTGTGATCTTCCAATGAAGCAGCCACCTGGCATGTATCCCTCTCCATATTAGCTGCCTCTTCCATGTTTATTGAGGTAAGGGATTATTTTGTTGTCAGTTTCACGGTGCATCTTTTTGCAGGTTAAAAATACAAGTGCAGTTACTGCCGCCAAAAGTGGTCTCAACTTTAGTTACAATAATTCCAAGAGTGGAATGAAAAGTCAAGAAGAGTCTTACAAAGTTTCAAAACGTTCCTTGTGAGAGAGAGAAAAGTGGGCGGGGGAGACTGTGTATGTGTGTGTGTGTATATATATATATATATATATATATATATTCACTGGGGAAAAGAAGATTGAACAAATGTTATAATTAGATGATAATGTCAGTCACACCATGACATCTTCAACTCAAAAAAACACAAAAATTCGCCAGTTATAGTACAGCAATCTAACTATAACTTGCGCCCCTATCATTAATGTTGATAAACACTACATGAAATAAGATGGGGTCGTGGCTTGACGCCGATGGGGTGAGCAGCAAGCTTGCGAGCTCCGGTCGGACAGCCGCCATCCAGTATCATCCTGATGCCCTAAGCGGGATTGAACCCCCCCACAGTGCACCCCCACAGCTGATTAAGGGGAGCGGTGTGTACCAGGGACGGAAGACCCCCTCGAAAAACGGTGGAAATCAACTGTGCTTCTAGCGGCCAAGAGGCGAGGCTAGATGGAGGCGCCCACAGACCGGTGATGGAGTTAGGAAGAACAACGGGCTGGCAGCATTGCCGGAGCTGCAGTGTTCCATATTTGCGGTGTCCCGCTTTCCCACCCCTCTGTGGGACCTGGACTGAACAAAGAGACCCCCCCAGGCTGCGCCGGCGGAGAGGAAGGAGCCGGGTGCAGGGTGAGCCAGGATGGTGCAACCCTTGGAAGGGTAACGGACTCAGAAGGGACACAGAGCTAGCAGCCCTGCCAGGGCTAAAGAGGATGGTGAGGACATGTTTCCCCGCTCTTGCGCCACTACAGGACCTGGCATGAACTGTGCAGACCTCTCAGAGGCTGCACTGGCGGAGGGGAGAGAATTGCATACAGCCGCGGGGCGAGCCAAGATGGTGGCGCCCGCTCCAGGCTGATGTGGAGGAAAGGAAAACTGAGTTGGCTGTACTGACCAGGCCCTGGCGGATTGTGGCTGTGGGTCCTCCCCCCTCCACCCATCAATGATGAAACTGCGAGGGAGACTGAATTGGCGGCACTGACCAGGCCGCAGCAGAGCGTGGAAGTGGTCTTCCCTCCACCGCCCATTCCTGGACTGAGACAGTGGGCAGAGAATCTCCCCATGAGGCAGCGCTAAAGGAGCAGGGCGCAGATTGAAGCGGGCATGACTGAGCCCTCGACATGACGATTCCGAGAGGGGAACCGGGCGGAGTCCGGTGGCGCTGAGTCCAATGGAGAAGGCGGCTGGCCAACGGAAGGCACATACCGCACTGACCCCCGCGAGGTGAGCAAGCTGTGAGGGCACTAGCATGAAGCAGCGAGAGCAGAGGTGGGCGGCCAAGCAGAAAGAGAAACAGCCCCCACCCCTCTGCTTGGCGAGATATGGGGGAATGGGCCAGGAACCCCGAACGGACACTGAGGGAGGAGAGCAGCCAAGCGAAGCCGGGAGTGAGTGACGGAGGGAGAGTCTCGGGCCGCACGGTGTGGCGCAACGCATGGCCTGCATTGCCTAATGCCCCCATAGAGCCCCTACGACTCCACGTCAGAGGCCCTAAACAAAGGACCCAAGTAGGGCGCAGTGCTAGCAGGCGGGCACCGGGGGCCCATTACCGTCCAAGCAGCAGACCTGCTCGGCCTGAACATGATGCGGCCTTGAACCCCCTACTTGGCCAGACAGAGGGTTAAAGAACATATTGAGGAACAGGACACACCTGAGGGAATGAGCGAACGGCGGGGGAAGCCAAGACAAAGGTGGACGTAGCAGACCAGAGAGCAAGGGAGAGAGGGCGCTGGATTGCAGAGCACCTTCCAGGAGAGTGAGCCCCACGAGCGGCGGAGATCGCCAGGAGCACACGCAGCGCCAGAAACACTATAGATAGAGCAGACATCATGGGGAAGATCCCCAAGAAGAAGGATAGGGAAGAGGCCCCAACAGACAAACCGATGGAGGAGAGTGAGAAAGCCCATTCGCAGGCGGACAGCCCCAGAGGACCTACATTGCAGGTTATTCTGCAGGCCATCATCTCATCCAGTGAGAATCTGGATACTAAAATCGACTGGCTGGACTTGGACTTGGGCCTACTTAGGGAAGACCATAAAAGTTAGCAGATCGTGTCAAGACAACAGAGGGCCACCTTTCTGAAACGCTGCCAGACATGGTAAATATGAAACAGCGCATAACAGCACTGGAGACGAAAGTACGGACAATGGAGTCCCAAGCAGAGGTTGCTGAAAACAGATCGCGTAGGAGCAACATCAGAATCATCGGTCTACCTAAGAAAATAGAAGGGTGCAACATGATAACCTATCTGGAAAAATGGATACGGGAGGAAGTAGTCCCAGATGGTATGTCAAATTTCTTCGCCCTAGAGAGGGCACACCCAGTCCTGGCGATGCCACCTGTGTCTAGAGCACCGCCACGGGTGGTGATAGCAAAGCTCCTCCATTTTAGAGATGGGGACCACATCCTTACCAGGCGGGCCTCAAAGGGGACATAGAGGTGGACAATTCCGTGGTGAGAATCTTCCCAGATTTCTCTAGAGAAGTCCAGCGGCAAAGAGGATCCTAACGAGAAGTAAAGCAGAGACTGCGGCAACTAAACTACAAATACGCGACGCAGTACCCAGCCACGCTGAGAGTCACTACGGAGAAGGGCACAGTGTTCTTCAGGACCTCACAGGAGGCAGCTGACTAGCTATAGAAACATGATGGATGGGCAACGCCAAAAGAACTGGAGAAAAGAAGGCGGAGAGAGAACCGATCCAGAGGTCGCCGGACCATGAGGGAAAACCTATCTCCGACACAGGAACAGAATGCAATGCAGGTGATGGCGCTGATCAGCGGCAAAAAGAGGAATCATGTGCGGCCTGAGGGCAGAGAGACAGCAGAGGACACCGGCTCAGAGCATGGATATAGTGAATCTGAGACTTTGAGCGTGGTACTCCCAGACGTAACCCCGCAGACGATGTTGCTTAGATGAGGGGAGCAGAGATCTCCCATGAACAGGTCTGGAGCAGAAATAGACGCACATGACCCAGCAATGAGGTACAGGTATTGTTGGCAGGGGCGATTAGGGGGTTCTGATTGGACAGTGGAACTGAGGGGCGGCTGCAGAGACTGGGAGAACAGCGGACGAACGGAACCCCCCTTGCAATTGACTGATCAACCTACAAGCAGTCACTTACTGACCTTTGACCTTAGTTTGGATGGGGAGTGTTATCCTACTTATCCTGGGGAGTGGGAGTTGAGGACAATGTTTAATGTTCACAAGGGTGCACCTTGAGTTGCATCATATCAGAAATCATGAGGGTTCGAGTGGGGAGAGCAGTCGGAGGACGGTACATAAGGAGGGAGAGGGGCCGGGAACAGTGACACCTCCTAATGGCTGATAAGTAAAAGTATAAATGCATGACTTGGAACATCAGGGGTATGCACACAATGACGAACCGCCGAAAAGTTCTCTCACACATACGAAGGAGGGGAGCCCAAATAGCCTTACTACAGGAGACGCACCTCACACAGAAAGAGGGACAAGTATTGCACAGACGATGGAGGGGCCCACTTTTTTATACTACCTATTCAGCATATGTACGGGCCCTAATATGGATCCAAGCGGCGGTCCCATTTCAACTGACGGACTCACTGGTAGACCCAGAGGGTCAGTTTGTAGCTATAAAGGGCGACTAGAAGGCTGAGACATCAGTATGATTAGCGTCAATGCCCCCAACGCAGAACAATTAGCCTTCTTTGCGAGATTGAGTCATTGCCTGATGCAGCACTTGATGGGCACCACCCTAGTGGGGGCATCTTTAATAGTGTAGATGACAAGCTTCTAGATAGATCATACCCGCCATTGCGCAACTCACAAGCAGCGCATGCCTCGCAAGCATTTATGGCCTGGAGACAGGGATGGGGGCTGGTAGATGCCTGGCGGACCTTGCATCCCCAAGATAGAGACTACCCCTACTTCTCGGCGGTCCATGAGGTCCACGCGGGGCTAGATGCCTTCTTGTGTTCAGCAGATACACAGCGCCATGTCATTGCTGCGGAATATTTAGCGTGCACGATATAAGACCATAATCCACTGGTCCTCTCCCTGGGATAGATGCACCCCCTATCAGCGATACCTACGTGGAGGCTCTGTCCGGATACACTGGAAGACCAGGTCTTCCGTGAGGAGAGCAGGGGTGAAATAGTGCGCTATTTCGCGGCTAATGTGGGGACATCCTCCTAGTCGAATGCCGAAGAAACGCCTTCAAGGTTGTCCTGTGTGGCCAATGCATAACACGTGCTAAGAGGGTCCGGCATATCACCTTGGGAGAAGTGGAAGGAGCGGAGAAAACCCTTAGGGAGCTGGAACGCAGGAGGCCAGGACTCCCAGAGCTCCAGCAGACACTAGTAGTGGCCAAGGAGGATGTGGCGAAGCAGACAGAGAGGCTTAGATGCTTCAATTACAAGAAATATCTAGAATGCACTCAAGCTGAACGAGATAAGTCAGCATGGCTAGCAAAACCGGTGAGCAGGGGTCCACCATTGGTGGAAATGGTGGGCGAGACGGGGGTCAGGCATTTCACACAGGCGAAGATCAACAAAGACTTTGCCAGCTACTATGCACAACTGTATAGAAGGTCAAGGGAGGGCGATCATGCAGATGCAAGGGAATACCTTGCGGGCCTGCAGATGGCATGATCAGACACTGAGGAGGCGGACATAACACAGCAGGAGGTACGAGCTTCAATCAAGTGCATGGCAAGGAAGAAAACCCCGGGCACTGATGGCCTACCGGCCGAGTTCTATGCAACATAGGAGCTGACTCCCAGACTGGTCACCATGTATCAGGAGGCCATGGGAGCGGGAACAATGCTGGAGATTACTAGAAAGGCCCTTATTGTCCCGGTGCTTAAGCCTGGGAAGGAACTGCACGACTACACAGCCTACAGGCCCCTATCCATGCTAAATATGGATTACAAAATCCTGAGCAAAATTTTTGCGATGCACCTTCTCCCACATATGCCTGACCTGGTTCATGCGGACCAGGCGGGGTTTATCCCCGGGCAGAACA
The DNA here is from genome assembly GCF_964261635.1 of Lissotriton helveticus. Lineage (NCBI taxonomy): Eukaryota > Metazoa > Chordata > Amphibia > Caudata > Salamandridae > Lissotriton > Lissotriton helveticus. The sequence goes on along the minus strand of NC_136063.1, from coordinate 2,135,975,770 downwards.
CGGCCATGAATATTAGGTGACTCCTAGCGGTCATGGGCTCCACTGGGTATAATAAGCACGAGGCGGCGGTGTTTGGGGTGGGCATTGAGAAGGCCTTCAACAGCCTTGAGTGGCCTAACCTCTACGAGGTCTTGTCCGAGATGGAACTGGGAGGAGGATTCCTAGCGTGGGTATGGTTACTATATCTGTCCCCCACGGAACGAGTGCGCACTGGATGAACCATTTCTTCCAGGCAGAGGGTGCAGAGGGGTACGAGACAGGGGTGCCCCCTGTCCCCGCTACTGTTTGCATTGGCCATGGAGCCGCTGGCATGCAGGGCGCGAAGAGGGCAGGATTATAATGGCTTAAGAGCGGCGAGGTGCAGCACTTTATAGCGTTATATGCCAACGACCTCCTTCTGTTCCTCAGTGACAAGGAGGGCGAGCTGAGGGGGACGCAGAGTATTCTAGCCTGGTTCGGTGCCATCTCTGGCCTCAAAGTTCATTGGAGGAGGTCTAGCATATACCCCATGATATCTAACGCCTTCCCACCGCCTGATCTCGCCCATCTAAAATGGGAGCCCAGCTGCCTGCAATATTTGGGAGTCAAAATAGATCATGAACCGGCAGAGATACTAGAGGGAAACGTGGGTAGAGTAATCAGATCAGCGAATTCTGCAGAGGAGTTCTAGAGTCAATGCAGCTGTCAGTGGCGGGTGGCAGTCCTAAAGAAGGTGACGCTCCCGGGTTTCCTGTACTACTTCGGGACCTTACCGGTGTGGATCCTGAGAGCAATGTTCAAAGATCTTGACTCACTGATAACGTTGTTTATTTGGGGAACAGGGCGCAAGAGTAGCGCTGACCTCATTGCGAAGCCCGAAGCCGGAAGGGGGGCTAGCGGTCCCAGATTTTGAGGGGTATTATATTGCCACCCAGTTGTACTGGATGATTCAATGGCTGGCAGCAAGTCGTGACCCGAACAGGAAAAATATCCAGCTGTGCCAGATACCATAACCCTGCCATACATTTTCCTATGGGCCCAACGGAATGCGTCCAATGACACCATGGAAACCAGAGTGGTGGTGCGATGCTGGGTTAGATACCTGAGACTGGTGGGGGTCAGGATTCCCTACTCTCCAGACATACCAATCATAATGCTGCGATGGTTGCCACAGGGGGCACACTGGGCGGGGTTGGAAGACTGGGAAGCAACAGGGATGACAAAGATAGGGGACCTATACCAGGACTCCCCGCTACTCCTGTTTAAAGAACTCCAGGCGGCATATGATTTGCCAGGAGGCAACTTCCTTAGGCATGGGGCCCTCACCAGAAGAATTAGGCAAAATTGGGGTGGAAGAGGTACGGAAGGTTAGGCATTGGCAGGATGTAAGTATGTAGCACTCTCAGCAAGAAGAATCAAGACAGTTTCTTGCTTTTATAAGGCAATGAGACAAGATATGCAGAAGCCACTAGAGCGCTTGCATTTACAGTGGAAGGAGGATCACAGAGGCGGAATGGGACAAGACTTTAGAGCAGACCCCGAAAGTATCTAGGAACGTGTGATTCAAACTGATTAATTTCTACATATTGCACAGAGCGTACCTAACTCCGTCCCGCATTAGACAATACTTTGGCATAGATGCAGCAACATGCCCGAGGTGCGGAGAGAGAGAGGCACATATTATTCACATGTTTTGGAGCTGCCCCACACTACAAACCTTCTGGGAGTAGATCCGACAAGTGATAGGAGATCTCATAGACAAGGAACTCCCGCACACCCCAGAGCATTTCCTGTTAGGGTGGTTCCCACACATGGCCAAAAACAAAACGACTGGGCGGTTTCAGGATCTGGCCTATGTCCTGGCCAAAAGAGAGATAGCCAGAAACTGGAAGGCAACGGGAGGGCCAAGGCTTGCTTTCTGGAAGAGGGAGCTATAGAAATGGGGGTGGGAGGAAGGCAGACTGCTGCTCAGGTAGACTGGCCGAGGGATAGGTAAAATAGATAGGGTAAGAGCCTGGGAAGATCTAGTAAGTGGATTGCCAGCCGATAGACAGGACAATAGTGGGGCGGGTTCCCCACCACCAGGATGCCCAGAAGAAGAACAGGATGGACAAAGACATCAGGAACAAGGTCGACAGACGCAGTAGTAAGTTAGGAAAGACGCTCGACACATAGGATCCCACAAGTATTTGGAGATCAGACTGTATCCACATAAGCACAACTCAAGGAGGGAGGGGGATAGTTTTGTTGGGGTTAGGTTTCAAACAAATGCACCAGGAATGTCAACAGTATGTACTACGTACTAGATTGAAGATGCACAATGCTCATGATTGTAGCTGATGCCTTTGAAAAACAATAAAATCCGGTTGTAAAAAAAAAATGAAATTATACAAAGACAATATGTAAATCTAGGATGCGTTCTGACCATAACACACACAGGCCTTAATATGGGCTAAATTAGTGAGAAGGAATACAGGCCTCGAGAAATCTACTTGCCCATTCGCTACAGCAAGCCAGACTTTATCAGGGCAAGCTATTTTTAGGGCCTACTCGCCTTCTTTTGGAGAGATCTAGAGCTGCCAAAGAACAGGTGTGCTGTTTATTCAGAAAGTGAATTAGCAATAAAGATGCCTTTAAATCTTGTCATATTTGCTGCGCATTCACAGACAGAGTTTAAATGTCAGCTTAAGTCTTCTTACAAATTGATGCTTATTTTACCCTGGAGATTGGGGTTTACATTTCTTTCTCTGGCTTTAAAGTTATAGGATTTTGTAAAGTAAACAATCGTTCTGGGGTGAATGAAATGTGAAATGAAAGGCTGCAGGAAATCTGTCTTTTTTCTAACAGAATGTATTTACCTTGTGCATTTTTGTATAAATATTTCAAATTATAGCAGCAGTTCGGAAAGCTCTTTTTTGTAATTCTGAACTATGATGGAAACAAAGATTTTAATCGGAACAAAACGCTTGACTTGGTAATCTGCAGATGGTAAATATTTCCCAAAACCTGGTTTCCTCACAATATTGTTTGTACGCTATACATTTTTATAAGCTGCATTTCAGTGGGAAATTGTGTGGCCATTCAAGGACAATGTGATGTTTGTATATGTAGGCTACCACATCATGCTTTAGTAATGCATGTATTAAAACTGAGAAATGTTAAACATGAACTGAGAACTAAAAGGTAAGTGAGGTTTCATGTGTACTCTATTTTTGGGCTAGATTCTTATTATACACAGAGCAAACGTTTAGTCTTTTAAATCAAACAAAAGAGTTATTTGTACAGCAGACCTGATGACCTGACATATTTGAAGGCGTTCTTATATGTGATTATCAGGAAAGAGGAGACTCGATGGAATAAAATATTTAACTAGGATCCCACAATTAGAGACCTGTTTATAGGTCAGTAAAAAGGACATAAATTATTTAGATGTCCATGTCTAAAGGCGGTGGTTCACTTTACACCACTTTGTTCCAAACACCGACTGACAAGAACTCTCTGCTTGCATATAACTGTTATCTCCCGGGCAACTTTTTCATTTCAGATGATGTTCTAGCCATAAAAAAAAAAGATTTTTTCCGAGAGCAGGAACATTTCTCTAATCAGCTGATAGAGAGGGGGTACCCCAGGAGGTTAGTTCAGAGAGCACTCAAACGGGTGTGGTATTGCCCCAGAGAGTCACTAATTACTCCTAAAGACAGGTCTAGAAACGAAGAAAGACTGATCAGAGTCTCCACATTATGGGGCCCATTAGGATGTCGGGCTGATTGCCCCCGCCAGGCTGGCGGTAGCCACCGCCGGCCTGGCGGGGGCAATCCGCCCGACATCCGCAACTGAATTCCCCCCTGCCATATTAGTATGGCGTGGGGGGACTTAACTCTGGGGGTCCCCTGAGGGGCCCCAGAGTGAAGGAGGGGTGGGGGTGCACACGGGGGTACCTGTGGTACCCCCCAGCAGTTGCATACACGAAGCAGCAGGCACCGCGCGGTGCCTGCCGCTTCGTGTATGCAAATGCATGCATACATTTTTAACATTGTGGCGGGCGGTGCAGTGAGCACCGCCCGCCACAATGTTAAAAATGAGGGATGCGCCCGCCACTGTGGCGGGCGCATCCTAATGCATACATCGGGACCCCCCCTTAAGGCGGGCGGTCCCTTTTACCGACGGGTTGGCGGGCGGACTTCCTAATGGGGGCTTTATTTTATTTTTAAAATTTCTAGAGCGCACAAATACCTTACGGTGTCTCGGCGCTAGTGTATGCAGATTACGAGGGTTGCGAAGAGATGTTACTGGTTAAAAAGCCATGTTTTAAGATGTTTTCGAAAGGAAAACAGCGAAGTGAGTTCCTTAATCTGGGGAGGAATCTGGTTCCATAGTTTTGACGCAGCCACTACAAAACGTCTGTCTCCCCATGTTACCTTTTTTGTTGGAGGAATTTGGAGCTGTTGAGCCGTGGATGACCGCAGTGTTCGACTGGGTTTGTATATTTGGAAAGCGCTTTTGAAGAAGTCGGGACCATTATTGTTCAAGGCCTTGTGGGTAATGCACATGGCCTTGAACTTTATCCTGCTTCTTATGGGTAGCCAGTGTAGCTCTCGAATTGTAGGAGAGATAGAGGCGTGTTTTGGTATCCCCATAAGGATCCTTGCAGCAGCATTTTGAACAAGCTGTAGCTTGCTCACCACTTGTTCCTGTGCATTAAGCAGTAGGCCATTACAATAGTCCACCTTGGATAGTACCAAGGAAGACATTAGAGGTTTACCAGCAGTGGGAGGAAGAAAAGGGAGCAGTTTCTTCACCATTCTCAAAGTGAAAAAGGAGGCTGAAACCACGGCATTGGCGTGACTAAGGAACGTAAGCTTACTGTCAAAAAGCACGCCCACGTTTTTCACTTTGGCTACTGGCAGAGGAGGCATACCCAGTTCTGAAGGCCACCAGACCGGAGACCAAGACGGGGTTAGTTCACCAAAAACCATTACCTCCGTCTTGTCGGAATTTAGCTTTAAGCAGTTCCGGTTCATCCATGTACTGATAGCCTTCATGCCTGCCTGAAAATTCGCTGCCACAGCTTCTCCGTTTTTGTGTATCTCCAGGACCAGCTGTGTGTCATCGGCATACGATGTTAGCCCTATGCCGAATGACTTGATTACCCTCGCCAAGTCCGACACGTAGATGTTGAAAAGTGTCGGACTTAGCGAGGAGCCCTGGGGGACACCACAGGGGAGAGAGAAATCAGGAGAGCTGAAATTTCCCATCTTCACGGACTGTATCCTGTTGGCCAGAAAGGATGCTAGCGTTGCTCTGGCCCTGCCCTGGATGCTGAGGGCGGCGACACGGTCGATCAAGATGGAGTGATCGACCGTGTCGAAGGCCGCGGATAAATCCAGGAGTATTAAGATAGCGGCGCCGCCCCTATCCATGATGATCCTGACCTCCTCTGCCGCTTTTATCAGAGCAGTCTCCGTCCCATGGCCCTTCCTAAACCCGAACTGCGTGTTGTCAAGCAGATCGTTCTGGTCAATAAAGGTCGACAGCTGTTGGTTCATTACCTTTTCGATTATTTTTGAGGGATAGGGGAGAGAGGCAATTGGACGGTAGTTTTTGGGCTCTGAGGGGTTTAATGCAGGTTTTTTCAGAAGGGGTGTTACAGTTGCCTTTTTCCAGATTACGGGAAACACACCTGTCTGAAATATGGCATGACAGATGTTAGTAAGTACTGGGGCTATTAGGTCGGATACTGATTTGATGATACGTGGGGGGCAGGGGTCCAGTGGGGATCCTGACTTAACAGTGTTTATGAGTTCCATCATGGATAAAGGTGGTATGAAGGCCTCTAGGATTGGTTTTGATGACCGAGGAAAAGTCTCAGAGGAGACTGTATCTGTGGACGATGTTGTGGTAAATTTATCGAAAATATCGCTAACCTTGGCCTGAAAAAAGTCCGCCACCTTGTTGCAGAATATTTGGGACGGTTCAACGGAGGGTGGGGCAGGAGGATTGGCTAGGTCTTTTACCACCTGGTACAGTTGTTTGTTTGAATTGAGAGCGTTTTCTATTTGTGTGCTGTAAAAGGCACATTTTTCCGCAGTGATCAGCTTTCTGTAGCTAGTCAGGGCGTTCTTATAGGTCTCTCTGTCGAGGTTAGCATAATTCCTGCGCCAGCGCCGCTCCAAATTTCTGCAGCGTTGTCTCTCGAGCCGTAAGTCTCGTCAGCAATTCTTTACAGAAAATGATCAAAAAAAAATGGCATTTACATGAGGATATGAGTACTTAGTCACGTATGTTTGCCTCCGAATGCAATAAAAACATAAGAGAACATGTAGTGAGGCCATACAGAGAATCAATTACGGTACAAACCATCACTATAGGATGGGGGCTATGTCCTTTTACTGGCCATTTAAAATGTGGGAAATGCTTAGTTTGTAAATTCGCATGGAATACTAAAACACTCGAATTCAGAACTCTAAAGATCTAGCTTGTCGTACACTCAAACTGCAACAGATTTTTATTTATTTATGTTATCTTGTGCCTATGTGATTCGATCTAGTGCAACTCACCCCGATGATTAAATCGAGAATATGTCAGCACCAAAGCAGGATACGCTGCAAGACAGAAAGGGCTCCTTCGGTCAAACACTTCATGGGGCAAACCACAACTAAGATGATCAGCGATGGATTGTAGTGCCGGTTGAGAAACTTGACACAAGAAGTGAAACACTACACATTATCCTATCATTCAGAGAACACAGATGGCTGGACCATTTGTATTATATAAAAAAATATATATATATGTATAGATTTTTATTTCCCCAAAACGAAAGCAGTCTGTGTATCACAAACAGTCCGTATTTCTATCTGTCTGTTGAGTGAGGCCACCACTCCATGTAATTCACATGCATTATTAAGTCCATATATTGTACTTTTCAAACTGTACTTGCAGCTGCATTCTCTGAGGTAGGATCTTGTGTGTGTGTGTGTGTGTGTGTGTGTGTATATATATATATGCTTTCGCAATGCCCCTCGCTTAGTAACAGGAAACCTCGGCATTCTGGAGTAGTTGCAAAATCATTTATTGAGCAGAAAAACACAAAGCCAACGCTTTTAGGTGCTTCCTAGCACCTTTGTCGTGACAAAGGTGCTAGGAAGCACGGAAACGAGTTGGTGTTGTGTTACTCTGCTAAATAAATGATTTTTTAACTATCCCGGAGTGCCGTGGTTTCCTGTTACTAAGCGAGAGGCTTTGCGAAAGCATTACTAGCAGTGCGCGGCGAAGCACTGCATACTCGAAACCACTGGTTTTCAGGTAGCCGTAAGGATACATGCCAATACCAGGAGGATATGTGTGTGTGTGTATAGATATATATATATATAAATATATATATATATATATATATATATATATATATATATATATCCTGCTCACAGCACTCAGGAGGGCTTTGTCAGGTCCAACAGAATCTTCTATATTCAGCGGCCACACAACATATATATATATATATATATTATATATATATATATATAATATATATATCTATACACACAAACACACATATATATACATATATAAATATATATATATATGTATGTGTATGCACGTGCATGTGTGTATGTATGTATTGCTGAGTAACTGTAGACACTCTGCAGTTACAGTTATGAATCCCAGATATATGAATTCCTCAGAATTTTGCTCATTTATAACTTTGCCTCTATTTGACGAATCTCCACGAAACATTCTAGACCTATGTCTTTCTTATACATTGGCGGGGGAGGTAACGTTTTGTGGTGATTGGGCAAGGGTGTGCAAAGGTAAAAGGAGGGGGAGGGGAGTGTCCGAAAAATCTTTTTCCCATCAATGTCTTTCTTTAGACTTTCATATCACACATAGCGAAAAACGGCTGGACAGATTTCCATGAAATTTGGCAGGATTATACTTTATGGCGTGCAGATGATCCTTTTGAGCGCAACAGGTAGGTAGGGCAAGTATGTTTTCAGTTAGAAGATATTTACACTTAATGATATCTGTTGTTTTGGTAGCTTTGAGAAATTTCACAGTATTTAGCAAAACTACTGTGGTACATAGAGATGACATGTCATTATGTGATTGGCTAATGACAGCCTTTACAAAAATTAAAGGCAGCCATGTTGTTTTCAGTACACTTTGGCTGTGTTCTGCTTTTAGATATAGGTAGGTTTTGTGTTTAGTATTTTTACCCTATCTATTACCACTTCATTAAAATGGTACTAGGTAGAGAAACTTATTTATAAGTTTCTACATATTTTTTCAAAAATGTACGGAGTACCTGGGTACTAAAAAGAATTAAGAAACGAATGTAACCATTTTTCAGGAAGGGAAGTCGATGCGCAACCAGCTGGTACGCAACACACCGACCATAACCAAGCCACCTATATGGTTGCATAGCCAGAAAGGGTTTAAAAAGTGTGCAAAATGTATAGCGTGTAAGCAAGAAATCAACACCACACAGGTTAAAGTCCCGTTTAGAAATAAGCCCTACATCATCAGAGGCTGCTACTCTTGCAAAACAGAGTATGCAGTTTACGTCCTTGTGTGCAAATGCGGGAAACGCTATGTAGGAAGTACCATTCATCCGGCCCATGTCCGAATCCTACAGCACTTGCGAGCCATAAGTAACAACGATGAAACATACCCAGTGGCCAGACACATTAACAAATCACACTCAGGCAACAGCAACGACATCAAATATTTTGTCATCGACAGTATCGCAAAAAACATCAGAGGTGGAAATCGCAGATTGGCCCTACGGCGTTTGGAATCCAGATATATAATCCTTTTGGATTCCAAGATGCCCAATGGATTAAATGCGGATGAAGCACTGACAGTACACATATAGTCTTCGTAGCCTACTCCCTTAACCCAACCCACTCCCAAACATCTGCAACTTCACTTATGTAAATACTTTGTTTCGTTTAGGCACAATTTATTTTATTGAATTCTAGCACATAATGACCTTGCATCATTACTAGGCGAGGCCTACCGTATCTACACTAATGTTTGTAATCAATCAGGGGGTAATTTACATAGAGGACTTATGGTATATAACTGTGTGCATTCAGCCACATATTGCACTAGATATAGTGCTTCAGACGTCAATTTACTCCACTTGGAGACAAGGCTCGTTTGAGTATCCTTTCTTGTATTTTTGTTTGAAACACTTTCCTTCTTACATCTTGCAATACAGGGCAGGATGAGAAAAGTGGCATGGTTATGAGGTATACGTATTCATCTGCAATTGCAATGAGAATCTTTGTGAACACGCATATATATACAGTATGTTAACTTACTATTACACATTAATCAAACCCCCTGTCAAACATAATGCATTATCAATGCGCGTGTTTTACCCGTAACACAGGGAGTAACACCAATGTGCATTGTTCCACAGCGCGTGTGTTGGATCCGAGGTTCCTCTCACTAGTCAGAGAATGCTGACATAGACACCATTTTTTAAACTGTGCATGTAACCAGTAATACCATTCGGTAGGCATCTACGTTATTTAACTGTATTCTAATTTTCGTTGGTATGGGGCAATATGCACTGAATTGTATATGCACAATCATCGTTTATTTCATCGTTTATTTTTGCTTAACAGTTTGTGTGAATTTACGTTTATATTCTGTAAGTTGCATGCGCTAGATTCTTCTATGTCTATTATCAAAATACCGTCATATCACTGGTAACCAAGGTAACGATTAACCAGTCACAGTGAGGCAACTGTGCATGTGCTGGAATATACTTAATTGACAGCGTCATTCATGGCAGATGAAGTGAGCAAGGCGGAGGCTTCCGCCGAAACGCGTCTGTAGCAGCTTTATGGATTAAAACTTTTTTTTTTGTTGAATTCACGGTGTCAGTGCCATCCTTGATCGGAGTGAATGCGGATTGGTAACCAATACGAAGGATTTGTTTTTCCTGGAAAATCCTACACTGACCCTCCTCGCTTTGGCAGCGCTGTGTCTTCAGGATTACTGGTGGTGAAACCCTCGTGGAGAGAGATACGCAGTGCCCCCCGTAACCCATTAATGTGAAAAGACTGTCTTTACTGCGCACGGACTGGTAGCTGACTTGCTGGATTCCTGCAAGGGCTGGAGGGCAATTGCAGGCAGTCAGGTAAGACGGCGAAAGTTTGTTGTGGTAGTGACAGTAATTGCGCAAGGGTTTATGGGAGAGGTAATCCCGGATCTGAAAAGCAATAGAAACGGTCAGTGAATTTCCCAAGCAACAGCAATTCCTGAATGAATATGGCTGCTGAGTGGGAAAAGGAGCGGGAGGAGGCTGCGCTGGACATTTTCGTGGATGCAGACACAGGCAAGTCTGCTAAAGGCAAACAAGCGGCCACAATTGCAAAATCTAAGAAAGACAACAGCACCAAAAAACTGTGCGGGGAGTTGGAGAAACTCCGCAGAAAAGAGATAGCCAAATGGTGGGAGATCAAATCATTGAAACGATATTTGGACGTGGGCAGAATACCCAAGGGACTGCGAATCCTAGTGGCCCCAACGTATGAAAACCCCGACCCGGCCATGCTTCAAGACTGGGCCGACAATAGTGCCCAGGCATCACAAAACATGGTTAAAATATTAATCCAGTATGCGGCAAGTGACCGTGATAAACTAATAGCCAGAATCGAAGAAATTTTGAAAGAACTGGATTCGAGGGAAGAACAGGAAGAGATTACCAATATGTTGAAAGAAATAAAGACCAGACTGTTAAAGCATGAGGAAGAAATTAAAGAGAGAAAAGCAATAAAGTTTCACAGAGATCGAAACGACTATGTTAATGGGCGAGTGTATACCTTCGCTAGAAAATTTGATAACATCAAGAGACAACAACTCTCCGCAACTGCAAGCGGGGGGGACACGACATCAGTAGCCAGTGGAACGGACGTAAGCACATCCATAGGTTCAGATACAGATAGCAACAGCTCACTTGGGGCAACAGGTCCAATCCCCAAACCAGCGTAAGAACTAGCTTATTTTCGTTTACAGCACCTAACAACACTTCGGCCACAAACTCAGCGGCAGGCTTGGTACAAGGGCAAAACGAAATCCGACAAAAAACAAAAAGCCGACAGAGAAAAGACCGACGCTGGGGCAAACGTGGCGGCAAAACAAATAAAGCCACAATACAGAAAGAACAAGAAACAATAATGGCAGACAAGCAATTGGGAAATATGGACAATACTGTTGTGAACCTCACGGATTTAAAATTAACTGAGGAAGAGACTAAAATTCTATCTTTGGGATTAACTTATTGTACAGTGACAAACTTTGTTTATGCCCAAACGCGGATAGATTTATTTCAATTCCTACGGAAATTAAAATTGCAGAAGTATTTTTGGAATTGTGCAAAAAAAGACTCCGAGAAGGAGTTGGGTCCAGAAACAGAAAAAACACTAGCTATTGCAGATATGGCTGTTTTGAGTGACATGATTGCACTAGAGTATGATAAATCACTAAGCCAGCTGTCAGCAGGGGATATAGCCGCCCAATCGAATTTGAATACCTACCTCACAGCGAAAACCAACTTCAGACCTAAATCTGTGTTTATGCCCATCCTATTGAAAGATGGATTAGATTTATTCTCTGAAAATGTCATCAAAGAACTAAAGGAGCTATCTCTTATGAGCACGAAGAATTTCTGTACCAAAGACCACAACAGAAGATTGGAATACAACAATCTCATGACTAAAATCAAGGCCAGACCAGATATAGTGGTAAGATGGTCTGACAAAGGCAGAAATATAGTACTTTGGCAGCTCAAGATGTACAACGATGAAGCGATGACACAATTGCAAGACCGCGAATGTTACTGCAGAGTAAGCCCCACTCTGATTGTGGGAATCCAAGAACGGTATCATGCAGAACTCTACAAGTGGAAAGGCATGAATGAGCTTGATAAACAAGCAGGAATTTGAATTTCTTAAGAATGACTACCCCACCACGCCCCAGCTTTATCTGCTACCAAAAATACACAAGAACGCAATGCAACCCCAAGGGAGACCAATAATCTCGCCCATAGGTGGTCTTTTTGAGAACACTAGCATTTATGTGGACAGTTTATTGCAACCATTTGTGAAAGACCTACCTGTCTATGTTCAAGACAGTGGAGATTTTCTCCGTAAAATGTATGACTTAAATTGGAATGAGGAGTATGTATTTATGACTCTTGATGTGCAGTCATTATATACTAGCATCAGACACACAGATGGGCTTAAAGCACTCCAACATTATCTCAACAAAAGACCCATTACATTGTACCAACACACCTCTATGTTACTACAGATGGTAGAATGGTGCTTAACCAATAACACCTTTATATTTGATCGATTGCATTATAAACAACTACAAGGTTCGGCCATGGGTACTTGCTTCTCCCCCAGCTATACTAATCTGCATATGGGCTGGTGGGAGGAGCAATTATTGGCGATAACCCAGGCAGCAAGCATGGGTGAAAATGTGATAATTTATAAGCGCTACATAGATGATATTTTTATCCTATGGATAGGGTCTGAGGAGAGCGCTCAAGCATTTGCAGCTGCCATCAATGAGAATACCCTCAACTTGAGATTTACATGCTCCACCAGCACAGAAACAATCCAATTTCTTGATCTGGAACTGTAGGTAGATCAGAATAAAATCCAAACAAGAACATACAGAAAGCCAACAGCGGGAAACGCTGTGCTTCATGCACAAAGTTTCCATCCGGTCAAAGTAAAAGAATCCATTCCGTACGCAGAATGTTTACGTATGACCCAAAATTGCAGCACTCAGGCAGGTGCCAACAAGGCCAAATCCAATTTATTTGAGAGGCTTAGCAAAAGAGGTTATAGCCCTCAAACCTTAGCAAAGGCAGACCATAAATGCAAGAATGTAAACAGGAGTGATCTCCAGTTTGCAGACAAAAAAGATAAGAAGGAGAAACAAAGCAAGTCCTTACCGAACATCCCCAGGATGATAACGGGGTACAACGCTTACCACAATCATGTGAGAAAAATCTTACAGAAGCATTGGCCTTTGGTGCAGAATGATCCTGTCATAGGTCGTTGGAGTGGTAGAAGTCCATCAATCACTTTCAGGAAGGCCAAGTCGATGCGCAACCAACTGGTATGCAATGCACCGACCATAACCAAGCCACCTATATGGTTGCATAGCCAGAAAGGGTTTAAAATGTGCGCAAAATGTAAAGCGTGTAAGCAAGGAATCAACACCACACAGGTTAAAGTCCCGTTTAGAAATAAGCCCTACATCATCAGAGGCTGCTACTCTTGCAAAACAAAGTATGCAGTTTACGTCCTTGTGTGCAAATGCGGGAAACGCTATGTAGGAAGTACCATTCATCCGGCCCATGTCCGAATCCTACAGCACTTGCGAGCCATAAGTAACAACGATGAAACATACCCGGTGGCCAGACACATTAACAAATCACACTCAGGCAACAGCAACGACATCAAATATTTTTTCATCGACAGTATCGCAAAAAACATCAGAGGGGGAAATCGCAGATTGGCCCTACGGCGTTTGGAATCCAGATACATAATCCTTTTGGATTCTAAGATCCCCAATGGATTAAATGCCGATGAAGCACTGACAGTACACATATAGTCCAGCGTAGCCCACTCCCTTAACCCAACCCACTCCCAAACATCTGCAACTTCACTTATGTAAATACTTTGTTTCGTTTAGGCACAATTTCATTCTAGCACATAATGACCTTGCATCATTACTAGGGGAGGCCTACCGTATCTACACTAATGTTTGTAATCAATCAAGGGGTAATGTACATAGAGGACTTATGGTATATAACTGTGTGCATTCAGCCACATATTGCACTAGATATAGTGTTTCAGACGTCAATTTACTCCACTTGGAGACGAGGCTCGTTTGAGTATCCTTTATTGTATTTTTGTTTGAAACACTTTCCTTATTACATCTTGCAATAGAGGGCAGGATGAGAAAAGTGGCATGGTTATGAGGTATACGTATTCATCTGCAATTGTAATGAGAATCTCTGTGAACACGCATATATATCGTATGTTAACTTACTATTACACATTAATCAAAGAACTCTGTCAAACATAATGCATTATCAACGCGCGTGTTTTACCCGTAACACAGGGAGTAACACGAATGTGCATTGTTCCACAGGGCGTGTGTTGGATCCAAGGTTCCTCTCCCTAGTCAGAGAATGCTGACATAGACACCATTTTTTAAACTGTGCATGTAACCAGTAATACCATTCGGTAGGCATCTACGTTATTTAACTGTATTCTAATTTTCGTTGGTATGGGGCAATATGCACTGAATTGTACATGCACAATCATCGTTTATTTCATTGTTTATTTTTGAGTAACAGTTTGTGTGAAGTTAAGTTTATATTCTGTAAGTTGCATGCGCTAGACTCTTCTATGTCTATTGTCAAAATACCGTCATATCACTGGTAACCAAGGTAACGATTAACCAGTCACAGTGAGGCAACTGTGCATGTGCTGGAATGTACTTAATTGACAGCGTCATTCATGGCAGATGAAGTGAGCAAGGCGAAGGCTTCCGCCGAAACGCGTCTGTAGCAGCTTTATGGATTAAAACTTTTTCTTGAGTTGAATTCACGGTGTCGGATTGGTAACCAATATATATATATATATATATATATATGTGTATGTGTATGGGCGTGCATGTGTGTATGTATGTATTGCTGAGTAGCTGTAGGCACTCTGCAGTTACAGTTATGAATCCCAGATATATGAATTCCTCAGAATTTTGCTCATTTATAACTTTGCCTCTATTTGACGAATCTCCACGAAACATTCTAGACCTATGTCTTTCTTATACATTGGCGGGGGACGTAAAGTTTTGTGGTGATTGGGCAAGGGTGTGCAAAGGTAAAAGGAGGGGGAGGGGGGTGTCCGAAAAATCTTTTTCCCATCAATGTCTTTCTTTAGACTTTTATATCACACATAGCGAAAAACAGCGGGACAGATTTCCATGAAATTTGGCAGGATTATACTTTATGGCGTGCAGATGATCCTTTTGAGCGCTACAGGTAGGTAGGGCAAGTATGTTTTCAGTTAGAAGATATTTACACTTAATGATTTCTGTTGTTGTGGTAGCTTTGAGAAATTTCACAGTATTTAGCAAAACTACTGTGGTACATAGAGATGACATGTCATTATGTGATTGGCTAATGACAGCCTTTACAAAAATTAAAGGCAGCCATGTTGTTTTCAGTACACTTTGGCTGTGTTCTGCTTTTAGATATAGGTAGGTTTTGTGTTTAGTATTTTTACCCTATCTATTACCACTTCATTAAAATGGTACTAGGTAGAGAAACTTATTTATAAGTTTCTACATATTTTTTCAAAAATGTACGGACTACCTGGGTACTAAAAAGAATTAAGAAACGAATGTTAACATTTTTTAAATACGCTGTACTACACTACATTTTACAAGTATATTGTACTACAGTGTATTTTCAATTTTTTACATATTTAATCATTTACCAAAACGTCTATGGTGTACCCCAGTAATATCTACTAACAACCATTAAAAACAAAGTGCAGTCATCCATAAAGTGATGTAGAAAATATAAACACATTTCTCTACCTATTACCACTTTAATAAAGCAGTAATAGGTGGAGCAAAACGTTAAAACATACTACTTATTTATATGTAAGGCCCTAACCCAGAATGAGCAAAACGCATAACGTAGACCGCAGAGAAAGTGTGCTGAAAGCAACATGGCTGCCTTTTATGTTTTGTAAAGACAGCTTTAGCCAATCAGATACTGCCTTCTCATCAGCAGGTATCTCTGTATACTGCAAAGTAACCATGGTATACCGCAGCACAATACATAAATAACTATTTTAACACTTATAACTTTGACAGTACTTATACTATTTACACAAGCTACCAAAAATGATCATGACGCCACTCATAATCTAAACGTCACTCCAGTGTACACTATTATACTGTACACCACTCGTCTACACTATTCCACTGTAAGACAATCCACTCTACTCCAATGTACGCCACTCCACTCTATACTACTCCACTATATGATACTTCACTCTACGTCACTCAACTGTACGACACTACAATTAACGTTATTCCACTCTACGTCAGTCCACTGTACGCCATAGCACTCAACGCTATTACACTGTATGCAACTTCAGTCTACCCCACTACACGACCCCACTCCACCCATCTCCATCGCCACTCAAGATTATCACTGGTAGAGCCTTAGAAACCTGCCTGGCGATCAGAATTTATTGGGCTACACGTGACGACATTAGCTCCCTACATAACTTAATATTAATTTATTCGAAATGTTCTTGTCTATGAAAACATGTCCACAGAGGAGTAGAAGAAATAATATAAAAAATTAACATCAGTTTATCAGGCGTCCATAACCTGCTGCAGAAATCACCCAACAGAAACTGCAACTTCTGAGGGGCTGAATGAAAACAAGAGACTGAACAGTACGAATAAAGAGTAATTTGTTAGAGCCGAGCTCTGACTTCACACTGCTGGCTACCCGAGCAAGCACAACGTGTCAGAATAATCTTCCTAAAATGTAACACCTACTGCTGCAGAGGAACATCTTTCAGATTCCCTCAAGTGACTTTTCTCACCCTTGAAGCACAGTCATCAGCAGACAAGGAACCACTGATAATCCTCCTCATGTGCCTGCGCACTGCTAGAGCGCAGGATGGCAGGAGTCTGGCTGCGTGTGCCCACACTAGGTAGGTGGTGGGGGGATAAAGTATTAACATTAAGTAAATCATCCCTACCAGAGGCAAAAACTCTTGTCAGTACAGAGTTGTGAGACCTTATGACAACAAGCCACCCTTTGGAATGGATCATTCCATCTCTAAGTAGGAGGATTTTTAATCCACATTTATTACACGTACAAAGCTAAAGATAGATTTTCTATATTTGGATGTGGGTAATATAACTGGAGAAAATAAAATACATATCAGAAGGAAGCTTTAAACCAAAAAATTGACACGTTTCCCATGTTTTAATGCAACATGGTACTGAATGCGTAACATTGAGTAACGATCACGTTTAATGCAAGTCATGTAAATAAGATATTGCACCACACTATTTGATGGTGTTTTCTGTTGACATTTAAAGTGTTTGTGAAGGCGGCCCTAAAACCCTCGCTTTGTTAGGCTGCAAATGTCAAGGACGGTAAATACGAAAAGGCATCTTTGGGCTGCAACTTTAGTTATGCACGGTTGGGGCCCACGGCCATTATAACAGGCGCTGCGAATGATTATTTATGGCCAAAGCTAGATGATAGTGTTTGTGCTTTGGTGCGGGAGGAGGGGTGATCGTTAGGTAAAACACGGTTCACGCACATTTTGAACACTTCCTGCGGATAAAACGACTACCGGCCTGTGAGTATGTCTGGGCTGGAAGTTGACAACAGCCATCATTCTACCCGCATTCACTTTTAATGAATGAATTTGATGAGGGAATGGCGTGCTTTATTGCAGACTGACCTCCGTGACTCCGAGCTAGCTCCTTCACCCACGGGTCACGCAACACGAGTACAGCACAAGACTGAACTCACCAAAAGGTTCAAAGAATGTTTCGGAGCCGCCTCCATTAGGGTGACAACCGCAATCCGGCTGATTAGGAGACGCTCCACAGTCCCACAGCTGATTAGGAGAACTTTTCCCCGCAAATCATTGTTTTCAGGGAAATGAAACTAAGCTATTTTGTTCAAAGGAAGCATACATGACTATTGGACACAGAATGTATGGTGTTATGGCAGGAAGGCCCAGAACAGGGAAGTGTCCAAAATGGCCTGGATGGCAGTGCTCATCATACACTCCAAGCCCATGCAACCCCCCTCACATTAGGTGGTTGTTTCTCGGGCGTGAGACCGGCCTGTTGGTTGAGGCATGCACAGTTTTGGGGGTTTTATTTAGCTTTTTGTCCAGCAAAAGTTTGGAACGTTCCAGATTCTCTCTTTTGCAAGGGTTGCTTGGTGTCCTGAGAGCGCCTTCACTCTACTTTTTCTTACCTACTGGGATAATGTTCAGCTCAAAGCAAGATGCTTTTTAATACATTCCAACCCCACCCAAGGCACGCAGACTTCACCTTTGGCGATGGTTTCTACACCCAATGGCAAATGTGTGCAAATCTGTACACTGCAAGTGTACATTTTTCAGGATTTTTATATGCACTATGGTATTGCACGAACACTGCACAAAAAAGAGCAGTGCTTTCTGTGTGGTCGTGTTGGCATCATAAGTCCCACCTGGTCTACCAAGACTACAACTGTTGAGAGGTTAACACTTGGAAGGAAGGCAAGGATAGGATAACGTGAGCAGGCTATAGTTCAGAGTGACTTCGGCTACCAACGAAAAGCGCTAAAGATGAAGCGTCTGACCTCTGTTCATACAAACCTTTATAAAGAATCAGAGGTCTGGGCATTACCAACTGCAACCAGAGTAGTCTTCAGGGTTTGGACACAATCGCTGTGAGGAATGAGGTGGTGGGTAGACTAAGGCAGGAAACCCTGATATGGTATAGCGGCTTTCTCCCTCAGATGGCCATATTGCCTGGGTTCAGGAACTGGGATGATATTGGTATATCTTCATTGGGGGCAGTCATACGGGGGGATAACACGTAAATCTTTTCAGGAACTGCAAACTGAATTCAATATGCCATGTACACAATTCTATAAATCTCTAATAAAAGAGAGGGACCCAAGTACCAAAGGGATTGGGTACCAAAAAGACAAATGTCAGTAAATAAGATTCCCCTTGGGCATATTGACTTTAGTACACATACTTACAGTTATTCACAGGCCCCAACCAAATTGGCACACATGTAGCAAATACGGAGGCAATGTAACAAGTCTAAATCACACAAATATACTTCACAGTTTATTCAAAACAAGTGCAAAAAACCAATATGGTTAATAGATGGCAAACTATTTTACAATACATTAAAATCACATACAATGTAAAATATACAATATAAA
Organism: Lissotriton helveticus; assembly: GCF_964261635.1. Classification (NCBI taxonomy): domain Eukaryota; kingdom Metazoa; phylum Chordata; class Amphibia; order Caudata; family Salamandridae; genus Lissotriton; species Lissotriton helveticus. The sequence goes on along the minus strand of NC_136063.1, from coordinate 2,135,956,755 downwards.
AGGGACAGACAGAAAAGGAAAAAAATATATAAGTTCCTATTTATAAACAAGGAGATACACAGACTGATGAGATCAATTCAGCTAGACATCAGAATTGTTATCTCTCAAGGCTTGAAGTATTTCTCCTTTCTTTTTGAACATGTTCGCGTTTCGGCGGACATCTAAAATATAGCCACCTTCTTCAGGAAAACACAATAACCATCCCATAAAATCTTATATAAAAACTTAGCACATGGGCATAGGTCTCCAATCAGGGGTACACGCTCCACGGAAAGCTGCTTTTAATTCTAACAATCACTCAATAGCATACCGATTCCACAAGACAATGCATGTTTTTATTGGTGAATTCACAAATTATAGTTAGGGAACAGGTCTCCCACCTCGTATAGGAATTTTTCGAGGACACTGGTGACTGGATAAAGTACCATTTAACCTCGCATGAAATTCAGTATTGCTTTCCTTCGTAGTTCACAGACCCACAGCGGGAAACACGTCTCCCGGTCCGTATAAAAAAATGCCGTACAGCCGCTCGATGACTCCCCAAGCACCTAATCTCAGTTGCTCAATTGGGTCCTTTGTACGTATGCTGGAGGGCACTTGGCTTAGATCGTCTTAGAACAATGTACGATGCAGTGTTAACGCCTTAAAGGTCACCACACGCTCGTATCTAAAAACTTGTTTAGTCGGACGGCAAATGCTGCATCTTGGCAATTCGTTCTTCGTATTTGCTACATGTGTGCCAATTTGGTTGTGGCCTGTGAATAACTGTAAGTGTGTGTACTAAAGTCAATATGCCAAGGGGAATCTTATTTACTGACACAATTCTATAAATACCTGCAATTCAGACATGTCCTGGCGCCATACATCAGAGACCTAGAGACACTCCCAGAATTCAATCCCCTGGAAGGCAAGCTATTTATGGGAGAGCTGGGCGACCACAAAATCAACAACATTTATCAAACCCTCATCACAAACAGTCATACCTCATTGAACGTTTTCCGGGAGACATGGCACACAGAAATTGGTCCAATTGAGGACGATGACTGGACTGCAGCCCTGGAGTCCCTTCGCAGTGCGGTCATCTCACCTGCGCTTCATCCAATTCAAATACCTACATTGCGCATACTACACACAATATGGACCATGGCGGTCCGACCTTGTGCCCTCCTTCACCTGCCTGCGCTGCAAACGCTGCAGAAGGCAAATTCCTACATACGATTTGGTCTTGTGGCGTGCTGGCTAGATTCTGAGATGGGTCCTATTGTGTCTATCCAAGGTCCTGGCTTGGGAACTCTCCATGTCTCTGAAATTGGCCCTTCTACACATTACAGACAAAATTGGGGGTAATAAATATAAGCACTATCTCCTCTTCCTGGGCCTCACCCTAGCCAAGAGAGACATGGTCCGACTCTGGAATGTACCCACCCCTCCATTGATAGAAGTCTGGAAGCAAGGTATAGATTTCTGTATGGGCCTGGAATTCCCAGTATTCATAGCCCAGGGTGCCCTCTAAAACACGCCAAGATATGGCAGCGATGGGCAGACTACCGAGGCATACTGCTGCCACCCTTACCACTAACACAAACGATATGCCCCAGTAGAGATACAGCTACCTAATTTTAATTCACCATGCATATACCAGTTGATAATCAGAGGTGTATGGGAACCCCTAGGGAGGCTTGTTGTGGGCATAGCAAGCTTTAGCACTTACATTGGTTACTATTTGTTTAAATATATACATTAAAAAGAAAATGGTGCCATATCTGTATATTCTAACTATTACCTATGTATGAACGGTCCTGCAGGCCAAATGTGGCTAGAGATGCAAATTAAATATGTTTTGAAGAAAAAAAAGTTGAGGCAGGGATGTGGCATTCCTATAGCCTGACGGCAGGAACATATTGTTTGGGGTCAAGGGCAACAAGTTTTCATGTGTATTTTGTCCTTGGGACAAGTAGGCCCAACCCCCTACGGCGCAAACCCTTTGGCTGCCAGTTTACAGAACCACATTATGGATCAGGGTAAAGTATTGCCTGCGGTTAAGGTAATATTTGTGTCCATGTGTTAATGCTGTTCAAACTTGTATTTATGGTTAATTAATGAAAAGGCTTTATTATTAGGGTAATATTTGTGTCCATGTGTTAATGCTGTTCAAACTTGTATTTATGGTTAAGTAATGCAAATGCTTTATTATTAGGGTGAGTGCTCTAAGTAAATGTTGTAATCTCAGACTGCACTACTGACAGTGGCTAGAGTATAAAAACAAGTTTTCAAAGTTTAGCAATATGAGGCTATGTAAACTGCTCCCAGAATGCTCTCTGAATAGATGCAAATATTTGCAGAAGCTTGAATGTAAGATTGATGATTCTTTGCTTTAAAAATGAAATGTTCACAAGAAAAAAGAAAAAAACATTAGCTAAACTACTGAAAAAATGTAGGTACCATTTCTTTGCAGCATTGTTTACTAAAATGTGTTGATGTAAGCTACTATTTCCCAAAAATGGTCATGATGGAAAATCAGTGTTGACAGTTTTAATAAGATTATGGGAAACATTAAAGTGAGCAAGCATTGGTAAAGCCAGTAGGTCTGAAATGGATGGTCAGCCATTTGGTTTTGTCAATGCGTGACTTGTTTTGGCATGGTTATAAAACTTTATATGTGTGGGAGCTGCCAGGCCCTCACCTTTACAACAAACATTGGCAAAAGCAAAAATTGTTTTTCTCTCAAAAAGTACACATTGCACAGTCCTTGGCACTAAACAAAACGACTGTCTGTCGATATGCTTTGTGAAGGAACAGAATGCTATCACTCACAGTGAAGCTGAGAGAGAGAGAGAGAGAGAGAGAGAGAGAACATTTTAATAAACACAAAAAGTCATGGTAAACGCAAGACCTAATTAGAGGCCCAATTATTAAATAAAGTGCACCTATGTTCTTGAATAAAGTGCAGATATACAATTTTTGTGAATTTACAAGACTTTACAGAAGTAGCCCAAGAAATAGTGCTCCTTGAAAATATTTGTGAACTGCATTTTAGCAAGAGCAAATCTGCAGATGTAGATTTGCTCATGCGCAAAATCTGAGTGTTTGCAAGTTTACTTTCCCTCCAACCACTTTTTTTCCCAAACCTGAACAAAGTTTTATGCCTGCCATTGTTAGAAGTAAATATCCAACCATTCTCACTATGGAAAAAGATTAGAGAAGAGTTAGTGAGAACCCTTAAAACATGCAAGTTAGTAGGTTTGCAGAGACTCAAAAGGGCATTCCAACCCTGGAACTGTTGCTTACCATTACTTTCAGCCCCAGTATGTAGATCTAAGGAAACGTGGCAACATAAGGAAATTGCTAGTATTCAAACCTTACTATGGAAGGAGCCCTGGCATATTCAGAGAGGCTATTTCAGAACTCTCATATAATGAGATTGCTGCCATAATTTGTCGCCGCATTACATGGCACAAAAGGGACAAGTGGATTTTGCTACAGGACAAGTAGATTTATGAAGCAACTTGCCCATGGACAAGTAGATATTTTATTAAATTCCACACCCCTGTTGAGACGTCTGTGGGAGGCGTGGTTCTGGTCAGACTAGGCTCCTCAGTGAAGAAAATTCATACTCAAAGCAGCGGTGCACGAGAAATAAGTAAAAAACGAGTGGTGAAGGATCCTCTTTTCATAGAACATTTCCCAAAAAATTGTTGTAAATGTAAAAGAGAGCTGATCCGTCTAGAGGCCGTGACCTCACTCACATACGCTACCACACGAGGACGAAATATTTATTTTCACCATGTAAGACATCGCAAGGAGAAGGTGAAAACAGGTAGGATGGGATGCTGATCCCTACTGCAAATCACATCTGGCATTACTTGAAGTGATGTATAGATATGTTTAAAGGCTGCCTGATCGTGACATAGAAGCAAGGCAAAATCCCTAGCAACAATGGGTGATTGAGCTGGTAGCACTTCGGAAATCTTACTCTTGATGTCACCTGCTTCGCTCTTTCTACGTATTCCATTATAGTCCATTCATGGACAAGAAATTTAAAATAGGTCTTCGGTAACTGAAAGACTTTGATATTACACTTTTTCATAGTGTATTTTTTTTCAGCATACCCTAAAGTTTTGGAGTACTAGGATTTGAAAGTATTGTGATTGCATCTAACAGACTGTACACTTTTTTGCCCAAACTGAGTCATTAACAACAAACATTAGCAAAGCCAACAGATCTAAGCTTAGTATGCTGGCTCAATTTTATTGCAAGCATACGCCACAAAAAAAAAAAGCTTCTTTCTACACCTGGTGACCATATGCTTAGAATTAAAACGTTACATTTAAAAAAAGAAATAATACTTTGTTGTGACAGGAATCCCCCCTTTATGGTAAACTGATGTGTACCTATCCGTAGAGCCCAACAGCATGTCACACTGTTCTCCTGGCTTTATGTTTGACCTACGCATATCTACCATGTGCACATAGGCCTATACCTTCCCCCACTAATTCAAAGTCCAGAACCAGTTCTGTGAACCAGAGGCACACCAAGCATGCCCTCATAATGGGCATAGGGCTACTATCCATACCCAGAGCGAAAGACAAAGTTGTGGTGGCAGCGTACCTTATTTTGTGAATCTTTAGTGTGGCCACACCTTTTTCTCTGTGTAAGAGAGAACTGCTCTTGTGCTAAATTTGGGGAAGGAGAAAGTTTGGCCCACCAAATGTTCCTGTGAAGGGTGGTTAGAAAGTTTGAGGAAGGAGTCAGGGGTCAACTGGCACCAGGGAGAACCAGCCGGCAGAATCCCAACTTAAGCCCCTAACTGAACCATGGGGCTCAAATTCACACTAGAGGCAACCGCTGCATTCCTGAACAGCGCTATCATTGAACAGGGTGCTGGAAACTCAGGGCTAGGGCAGAGGATCTTCTGTCAGAGTGATGTTCTCCAGCTCTGGTCAGAAGAAGAATCTGCTGGAGGTGGACGGCATCAGTGAGACCTACCTCTTGAATGAAAACCATGTCTGGAAGAGAAGCCATCCCATCTTCTCTTATTTTTAGGTTTTTATTCTCGTATCTCCAAGACTTTGAAGATGGAGAAGAACGCACTTTCAATCCAGACCTCGATCCGCGCTGTGTCTTGCACACCATGAAAGCTTTATCTCTCACTCCTGTATTGCAATAATGTGCATAAGGCAGCACTTGACACACAAACGATGTTGTGCTAAAGCCCTCGAACAGCACAAATAGATATTGTGGGGGTCAAAAATAGATATCTTCCCATGACCGGAGTAGCAGGGGCTAAAGTCTGACTTTTAGAGTAAGTCATCCCTAAAGCACTACAAAAATGTTACATAAAAACTAATTTCTGTGAAAAGATTTCACAGGACCAGCTCAGGATCTGAAAAGTGTGCAGAAAAAAAGAATGCGTTCATGGTGCATCGGGTTGCCGCTATATGGCTACAGTGATGTCAGATCTGCACTGCATCAACTTCGCAAAGGAGCTAACACCACCTACGAGAGCAGAGTTATGGCAAAAAACATCAGGTCCAATCGGACATCTACAAATGTCTAACGGTAAAGAATTTGTAGGTAGTAGTATTTATCAGAAGTAATCTGCACATGTGCCTAATCATTGAATAAGCCCACTGTAGTCATTAGATGTCTCCTGTGTCGGGAAGAAAGAATACCAGGGGTGGGTGTAGTTGGTTACTAAGCTTTGTAACTTCAGATTGAAATGTGTGATATTTATTTTTGCTATGAGATTGAAGTTCTTTCTTTTACCTAAAAGATGAACACTGGGTGGGGCAATATGTTACTGTGTTCGTTGGTTGACTTGAGTTCTCAGCTCTTGTCCCCCACACAATGCTTGATCTGCACGCCCTCCCCACCCCGAGAGTCAAGTCAGGTTATGATTGTTTTTGGCATCGTTTTCACTCACAGTGGGACAGACTGCAGTACACTGGTGGGAAACAACCTCAGCCACCATGGTTGGGGCCACTATATCCTGTCTGCCACGCACCTCCCGAACCTCCACCTCCCCAAATGGGGTGTGACACCACTGCATATGACAGTACGAGAGATTCACTGCAGACAGATGTACTTCAATCAGCTATATATACCCTTTTGTTTTTATGCACATCGCAAGAAAATACAATTCGTATTGGTACCAATAATTAGTACAATTGGCTTCAAATGACTTAGAATAAACACGTATGATTTACTATTTTTTGGAGGGGATAAAGAATAGGACAAAGCACCGACAAGGCAAAGTACTGGCCTGCCAGTCCTGGCACGGAAGTGCACTTTTTTTCTGCTTATGTGTACATGTGATGAAGCAGCCACTCACAGTGCCCCTGTCTCATTAAGAGGTGTAGAATTAAAACAGAACTGCACCAAGAATATAATGGTTGTGGTCAAGGACAACAACTCTTAAAGTTTATTTTGTCCACTGGACAAGTGGTAGTAGTAATAGACATTTTTTGAGCGCATGTTTCACCCTTAGGTCTCATAGCACTTTGCCAACACAGAGTAACTAGAGGGGAGAGACGGAGTTTAGAATAGCCATGATTTGAGATTTTGAGATCTTTACAAAAAAATGTATGGCTTGTTTCCTGGCGGAGTTGCATCGGTAATAAGTTCCATAACTCAGGGGCAATTTTGGAAAAAGACCTATCCCCGTTTTTTACTGTGCGGATCATGGGATTGTTCAAGAGGTGCTTGTTGGATGAGCGGAGGAAGCGTCCTGTCTGTAAACCCAACCCTCCTGCAGCGCAAATTGTTTAGCTGCCAGTTTACAGTGCCACACTATCCTTGAGGAAAGGAAGACTTCCTACTGCTAAGACAATTTTTACTCTTGTCATTATCTGGAGAAGATTTCTAATCTTTACCAGGATGGGAAGCAGTTGAAGAGGATACAGTGACTACTTAACATGTACGTCTTTGGGTGTCCACAAACTCTAATGGCATTCCATGCACAGAAATGCAACAACCCGTCTACTGCCTGCCCCTTTGAACAGATTTTCTCATACAAAACTCTCTGTGTGAATAAATCATTTTATGATCGCAAAACCAACTTATGCAGGTGTAAGCCAAACGTACAAGTGTAAACAGCTTTGAGAATTGGGCTCCTAACATTTGGACCCTGATAATGCCTTGCAGATCTTATCTAATTGTGAAATGTAAACCAATCATTGATCTATTTTTTGGTATATACTCGGAATTATGGAGAACATGAGGCACAGAATGATGAAGTAATCTGTCCAAAAATTACACTATGTGGTCAAGTGGAGAAAGTCAGGCTGCGATCAATCTTGTTAAGGGTCATTTAGCAACCTAGGCCCTGCACCTCAAATATAATATGGATTTACTTAGAGTGAAACTTTACAGAGTTGGGTGAATGCTTAAAAGTAGAATATGCCAAAGCAATTCACAAGATGCTTCCTCAGAAAATACCATAAAAGAGAGAACAAGGTTAAGCTTATAACAATGAACTTTGGCATAATTAAATGCTTGTATGCTCAGATTTCTACTATGATCTGAAAGCTGGCCTAAAGGGAGACCATAGCAAACACAACAGGATGATGGACGGAGTGCTGAAACTTTTCAGCCACTCACGCCAGTCACAGATCTGGGTTTAATCCATCGTTCTTTTGCTCACTATGCCGCCCCAGTTTGAACCCAGCCATATGCAAATCAGTCTTTATACTGTTCCACATGGGAACAGTCCAGCCCGAAATGCCAGGCCAGGTCCTCCTTGGACCAGAAACAAGCATCCTAGGATCGTTTTTGTGGGCCCCCCCCCTCATCAGCCAGGCTAGTTTGAATCCAGTGGCACAGTGAGCAAGGGACCCACATCTAGGCCTACCCTTGGCCACTGAGGTAAACATAGCAAACACAACAGGATGATGGACGGAGTGCTGAAACTTTTCAGCCACTCACCCCCAGTCACAAATCTGGGTTTAATCTATTGTTCTTTTGCTCCCTATGCCACCCCAGTTTGGTCCCAGTCATATGCAAATCAGTCTTGATCCTGTTCCTCATGGGAACAGTCCAGCCCTAAATGCCAGGCCAGGTCCTCCCTGTACTGGAAACAAGCATCCTAAGACCGGTTTCGAGGTTTCACCCCTCATCAGACAGGCTAGTTTGTGCCTGTGATATATGTTTTGTTGTGCTGAAGAATACTGTGAATGACCACTAAATCGGCCAATGGATTAAGAGACACAATGAAAGCTATTATCTACATGTAATTTTTTTTACAAAATGTTTAGATTGCATGAGTCTGGAAAAAAGAATAAACCAATGTCCAGGCCAGACCTAAAATGATTTTTATCTATAGGAGGGTAGCTGGTGTAGAAGCCTAGCAACATATCAAATGGACATATCAAACTGGAACGCAAACAGAAAACAACACCAGTAAGGTAACTGGTGGAGGAGGCTGAAGATATCAACTTGAAATCTAAAACCTAATTTTGCCATTAATGAAAATGAAAAGACATCGCCCAATTCACAAAGAAAAATTGAAAATCTACACCTATTTTTTTTGTACAGAGTTTTATATAGCACAAACTTGACCTGAAGATATCGGGTATCAGAGCGCTTTACATGGCACCAGTTCTGTTACATTAGGATACATTCATTTTTTTTATTTTTGTTAGCCACGGGGAGATTAAATGATTTGCCCAGAATCACAGGATGTTCAGCGTCATTTTAAACCATTTCCCCAGATTCGAGGTCGACCGCCCTAGCCGTTAGGCCAACTCTTCTCCCCTATACACGTACTCGTATGCACAGACACCTATACCTATACTATATGCCCGAGTGTATAAGTACGACCTTTGGGAATTCACGGACATTTCCAGTAGGAGTACACCTGTAAAACTGCACAAATTGCAGCCTTCCAGGCATGCTACCAGGTAGGAAAGTAATGTGTCATTTACTATTGACCTGATGTGGAGCTGGCCAACACTCAACTGGAGGAAGATGAAACCTCTCTACACGCCACGATGACTGGGAGTATTTCGTTCCCCTTTCCATCCCCGAAGGGCAAATAATCTACTCCTGCCCGGAAACCTTTCCTGGAACCTGACAGGCGTACATGGAGCCAAGTACGGTCGTAAACTAAGTTTACATCTGTAAATTGCCCTGGGTATTGGGCCATGTTATAACGATATATTTGCACCACTTATTTGAAAGTTACGAGTTTCACTTCCCCTGTCACAATTCAACTCTTTCGCCCTCATCTTTGTATCAGCGACTGAACCTCAACTACAACTTGGGACACATCTAGCAATCTATAGATGCTCATCCTACAATGGTCTTCATTAATGCACCTAGTAGGGCTTAGAATGGACTAAGCGCAGTGCCTGAGGCACCCGAGCATGATCCGGGTTTTCAGCACCATGGACAGGGCGCATTCACGCTCGAAGGAAACCTGGAGTCTCTGCTTATGCAAGCGGCAGCATCCGGGGACAGGGCGCAGAACTGGCGTTTTTAATTCACAAAATGCAGCTCTAGTTTTAGAACAAAAACACTCCTATCAGTTCAGCGATGCATTGAGCTGGTTAATGGGCCGCACGCAAACCGCAACGAGGATTCACACCTCCAAAATATATATGCAAACATCCTCCGCACATATTTACTGAAAAACATCTACAACCACACCCCTCCAGTCCCAACCTTATACAGGCAATAGCCTTCGCCTCTCTGCACCTGCGTCTCCCTTTTAATTTATTCTGCAGATTTATATAGCGCGAACGCGACCCGAAGGTATTAGAGAACTTTACATGAGCATGTTACACAAGGACACGTTCATTTTTTGGTAGACAGGGGAGATTAAATGATTAGCCCAGAATCACAGGAAGCTGAGCCGACGCCGAGGCTCGGACCTGAGTCCCCAGCTCCAAAAGTCGGAAGCTCTGGCCATACATAAGGCCACAACCTCTCCCCTAACCTCCTCTCCAGTCCCTTCCCTCCGCACCTCACTCCCAGCTTTACAGCCCCCTCAGTACTATCAACCAAGGACATCACCATCAAAAGCAATCCATAGTGACCATCCGGCTAGTTCACCAGAAAAAAACACAAAAAGACATGCTGAAACAAACCGGAATGTCCCATAGCACTCGCAACACATCACCTGTGACCAGCCCAGCCAAATCTCGTGCCGTCATTTCTCTTGCTAACTCATGCTTTTAGACACATACCTGACCAGCAAACAAGCCGGAAACAAAAACGTTGATCGGACAAGAAAATACAATATCACCGTCTTTCTCGCAGACTCAACACTCACGATTCAATTCCATATATCTCTGAACTTTCCCATCCTCCCGCCAGAAGTCCCCTGAGGGTCACAGAACCAAGCCCTAGAGCCAGGGTTGGATTGGGATCACAATTCGGCCCGGGCACTCACCAAAAAAGTGGCCCACATTCCCAGATCGTCCCTTTCACGGATCACCACCTGGTTAGTCTTCTTAGAGGCACACTGGTTCAGGAACGCCTTTCTATGGCTGCATAACATCTATTCTGTCCAACAGATTGGAGCCTCTGATAATTAGATCTATAAAGCTGGTCTATTTGCTCAGGATTTACAGGTGATATAATACTCTGCTTAATTCAGCTCCTCTCAGTTACCTCCAATCAGGGGCCCATCAGGTTGTGCTACATGAGTGCACTTACTTTAGGCCTCGCTGACATCTTCCTGCACTGTTTTGTTCGTTTAAGTCTTGTTGTAAATGCTCGTTTACTGACATTGTTTCACCTGGTGTTTCTGTACTTTTAGGCAAAGTTTTGTACAGCGCTTCAGGATTGACCCTATAGCCATATCCATTTATTTAAGCACCACACTCCCAACAAGGCCTAAAAGGCTGAAGTGACAACACTTGGCAACGAAGATACAATGGAAAATTGCCCACACACCGCAAGTTTGTGGCAGTGGCACTGTTGGCAAAGAGGAGGGTGGCCATGTATTGGGGCACAAGATCAACACCGAAGCCTGCCCAACGGCTGTTAGATAGGTCATACTGTATAGAGCAATTAAAAACGTATGCTGAAGAAATACCGCAGACGTCACGACCCAAGCACATATGGAGCCGGCTCGCGGCTTTTCTGTTGTCAACCCCAACCACCCATAATGTAATTTACTGTTTAGCTAAGATGCTGGCTCTGGACGTGGTCCGGATATGGATGTTCATATTTATACTTATTGTCACAGCTGATTTAAGAATGCACTGTGCTAATTACCTGTGGCAATAGATAGTTTACTGTTTATGTTTTATGTTGCAGAAAATCACAATGTAATTTTTTTTTAAGTAAGTCTTGAGTGCTTTATTACTGTATTTTTGGGCAGTTTATAGAAATGATGCTCCAGGACTGACACACCATAAGCAGACTGTCAGAGTTCCACTCCCATGTTGCTGCTCTCCTCCATTCGCTGGTTCTCTGAGTGAATTCTTTCTATTCCTAGCAATGACGTTGTTAAAAAATCTCGTTGTGCACAGGGATAGTGATGCAATTTAAAAGGGGTAAAGTAGCAGTTCAGATCCCTGGAGTTTTTCAGACTGCAGTTTTAAGAAAGTCACATTTCACAGAGTAAACAAGGCCATGTTTCATCGAGATCACGAGCTGATTGGCATGTGCTAGAATCCTTAGTGATGGTGACCACAAACCAACCGACTGCGCTGTCCCACAGAAGAAATGCGAGATTATCCTATGACAGAAGGTACAAAGAGGAGGATGGAGGAGGAATGAACCTGTTGAGATTTAAGAGGAAGGGAGGAGGGCTTTTCTGACTCCCAGTCATGAACCCCCTACATGATACTGTAGAGTGCTGCCACTGCACAGCTGAGGGGCTTTCTTTGGCACAGAAGGGTAACCTGTGATTTACTCTTTTAAAGACAGTGGAGCTGTCAAGGGAAGGTCTGTAAACTTTAAATGAAATTCGTCTCACTGGAAATAAACATTCCACAAGTATTAGAGGGAACTCGAGCTCTGTGAATTCCCCGCTTGCCCGTTCTCCACTGCTATAAAACCATCCAATTTTACTTGCTGAATGAATCCAAGGAGTAACAAAATAGAAGACGCACCTTAAACACTGGAGAAATGGAGTGCTGCGATTCACTCACCACTTGGTCATAAAGGCCTGGTTTCAGGAATTTTTATCTGGATGGGTCCAAGGTGCCTTCGGGTGACCCAATGTGGGCCCAATTTATAACAATTCTGAAGGTAGCCTACAAGCCCTAGAGTTACACATGGATGTCAACTTACCAAAATGCCTGGGGTAGCGTAAATGATATCATACATACTTGACCTTAATGACAACACAAGAAGTGACATCATATGTCCTTTGACTCTTGTTCTTCCCACAAATTGATGTCATATGACCATAACCCTTATGACATCACAATAATTGACATCATAAGTTATAATAAAAGCCATAACAAAAGCATGACTAGTACAATAACACACCATAGAAAAATGTCTGTTTTAGATACCACTTGTATTAGCGTGTTGACGTCATATGCAAGAAGATCATTAATCATATCTCTTAGTATTTAATGAAAATTCATGTGTTCATCTGAAGAAGATAGAGTACCACAAAACACACAACAGCACTAGGAACCTACGAGTTTTATACCACCAACTGTCATTATTTAATAGTTTTCCTATGGTATACTGCAATTAGAAATGCATTGATAAATCATAGGGAGAGAAAAAAGGGATTAAAATAAATAAATAGTAGTTATGTCCACAACTATTAACTCCTTAACCGCTGCGGAAATTCTGCCGCGGTGCGGGAGTTCTAATGAGTGGGCTGGGCCGCATCAGCCTATGGATGTGTGCAGCACTAGCGAGGTAGTGCTCGCGACAGCCGCTGGCCAACGCCAGCACGGAACAGGTTAATTGACGTAGAGTTGACCATATACTGAACATAAACTATATAATTAGCCTAAATTATTCTTTACTGTTAATACATTTTGATTCAAGCCAACTGCAAGGTTCTATCACTTCATAGGGGTGAAGCTTTTATTCAGACACTTGGTGCCCATTACGATGTGGCCCGATAAGCGTCGGTCAGAGCCTTCCAGGCTGCATCGTAATTGTACTCTCATTACAATGCTGGCTGTCGGAACTAAACCGGCCGGTCGTTGCGTCCGGCTACCGATGGACTCAAGGAGCCCACCGGCCAGTCGAACCGGCTCATAATCCCAAATGGGGGGCCTTTCCGCCCTTGGGTTTACGATGCACAGTTTCCAGCATGGAAACCATTTCAGAAAGCGTGTTTGGGGGTCCCCTAGTGTGAGGCCTGCGATTGGGGGCCGAGGAGGCATCTATGGTGCCCGCCTGTTGATCCCTGCACCCGTGGAGAGCACCTTGAAGCGCCTGCCACAGGCTGCAGGGATAAACAGACCCTCCCATTTCCCTATGGGAGTAAGTATTACGGCCGGTATACGGCCATAAAACAAGAAAGCTCCCATAGGGAAATGTAGGATTGCAATCAAACAGTTTTCGGTCGCATCCTAATCAGGTGGTCGGGACCACTGACCAGAGGTTGGTTGGTCCCAGGACCGAGAGGGTGTCCGGTGGACTTAAGTCAGCCCAACATCATATTTAGGCTCTTCATTTTTTGTGTATTCACAATAATGAAACATCACAACAAATTGTTAAAAAACATTGCTTTTAGATCTTTCTTTTTTATTTCATCAAGAGTGCACATTTCACTGCTGGTTTTATTAATTTGACAAAATCTAACACGTGATATTCCAGTCCGAGTGGAAGCTGCAGAAAGTAAATAGTGCACATGAATATACGGTTTGCCTGTTGTTCTTGGAGTCGCAACTGGTGATATTTTAAAGTGGTGGGCCCTAATACTTGCCCCAAATTGTAGCAAGTGAAGTGAGTGAGCCTGCCATCTTCTAGGATGGGTTCCGGGAGGTCTTCCCAGACTAGCATTATGAAAAAATTGGACCATAGAGTGCCTTTTAAAGCAGGTTTTTCGCATACATTTGCCAGAAAGTCAGAGGATCTGCTCTCATTCAATATTTAAGTCTTTCATGATGTTCAAGGCCAATTTAACCAGAGTTCATCCCATTTTTTCCAAAACATGCTAGAGGTGCTTCCATAACGGTAAAAATGACCTCCATTGTGCCAGATACAGTATATGTTCATGGGTGCTTCATGTCACATGTTACCCTTAAGTCCAAAAATTACATAAAATATGCCACTGCCAGAATTTTGCCATTAGTGTAATCCATAAATCATGGGTGATCCAAACATCAAATATTAGCTCCAGTATGTCAGGGTCAGCACTTTGGCAAAATTGCCTCCCTCTTACATACCTCCTATATTTATTTATTTATTTATTTGCTCGATTTTTAGAGCGCACAAATACCCTTGCGGGTGTCTCGGCGCTAGTGTTGCAGGACTCTCTCAGAAAGGTGGACAGATGGTGCTTATAGTGGGAACAACCATGTTTTAAGTTTCTTTCTAAACTGCAGAAGTGTAGGGGCAGTTTTTATATGGAGTGGTAACGTGTTCCAAAGCCTAGCTGTTGAGGTAGTGAAGCATCTGTCGCCCCAGTTAGACCTTCTTGTCCGTGGGACTTTCAGCAAATGGGCCGATGCCGAGCGTAGAGTTCTTGAATACTCATGAGGGGAAAAAGCTTTTTGTAGGTATAGTGGTCCTTGCTTATTGGTGGCTTTATAAGCTATGCATAGAGCTTTAAACTTGATACGGCTCCTGATAGGTAGCCAGTGCAGCTGTTTGATATACTGAGATGTCGAGGTAAATCTAGGAATTTTTAAAAGGATTCTGGCTGCGGCGTTCTGCACGGTTTGTAGTCTGTTGAGTATTTTTTCTTGGGAGTTCAGAAGCAGTGAGTTACAGTAGTCTGTTCGAGAGAACACTAGTGTACTCATTAGTGTTTTCCCCGTAGTTAGGGGTAGGTATGGGAGCAGTTTCTTTATTCGTTTTAGGATAAAGAAGGCTGATGATACCACTGAATTGGCGTGATGGTGGAAAGTCAGCTTGTTGTCGAAGATTACTCCCAAGTTGCGTACCTTAGTCACCGGCACGGGGGGGGTACCCATTTGTGTTGGCCACCACTGCGGGGACCAGATGGGATATAAGTTCCCGAATGTCATCACCTCTGTTTTGTCATGGTTGTCCTACTTTACGCCCAAAATTACCTTCAATGTGTTAGCAGTTTAACACAGTGGTTACAATGGCAAGAATTTTCTTAAGTACGCCACCAATTTTCCAAAGTTGCCCTTATGTTAAGAATTTTATCCAGTATGCCGATGCCAGCATTTTGGCACTGGTGTCCCCATGGGCTAGGGGCTTTTTATACAAAGAACTTCCTCCAGTATACTAGTACCAGAATTTTGCAAAAGGTGTCTCTTTAAGTCAATAATTACCTTCAGCATGCCAGGCTCAAGGGCAGACTCACAAGCATACATTACATTCTCACTCATGTTAACTTATATTCACTCATTCAGATCCACACTCTTATGGATTCTGACTAACCTGCACTCATTCATTCTAGCTCACAGTTGTGCTCCCTCAGTGCCGCACTCTCACATTCTTTTTTACATTCATACTCATTCATTCTCACCGACATACTCTCACTTTTTTCAGTCACTCATTTTTCCTCACTCACAATCTCAATCACCTGACCGACTCACTGACACTTAGGAGCACATTTACTAAACAAAATAGCAACAAGCAGCGCAGCAACCAAAGTTGCTTCATTGCACTAAGGAAAGAGAGCATTGTTGAGCCATATCTATTAAGATATTGCACTGCTGCTCTCTTCTCCAGTGGCTCCATGCAAAATGAGGGCATCACTTTACCTCTGTGCCAACCCTGTATTATGGATATGGAACAGAGGAAAACGGACAGCATGTATTTTCTAAATGTGTATTCGGTGCAGCTTTAGACCTTGAAGGTTGAGGTACCACACGCTCTGCAGCTTCTGTGCATGGATCATAAACTGTGCGACCTCTCACTGTAACAAAGTGCCTTTTCAAAGCTAGTCCTATGCTGTGAAATGTAAATAGTAAACAAAAGCTCTTAAGGAAATGCGACCAAATAACATTTAGAAAATTTGTCTTAAAAAGTGTACAAGATTAACACACAAGAATAGCAATAAGCAACAGACAGGTGACATGTCAGCCCTTGCAAGGGTCTTCAACTGTGTAGCAACACGGGTTTTAGCAATTTTAGTAACTTTTTAGTAACATTTGATGCATCTGAGCTACAAACTTTTTTTTTATCCGCAGATAATGCAGCAGATGTTGGGTTGTGTGGCATGATGGATTGTGTGGTAAATGCAGCAAATCCATAACTATGTGCAAAACACTACAGCAGAAAACTTCCATCGTTAAAATGGCCCTGACTATAACCTGGGAATGTGCAGTGTACTGCAACAAGATTTCAAGACATCAAAAAGTGAAATGCTCACATTTGAAGCCCTGCTGTACTGGTGAAACTAAATTCAGCCCAGCACAGACTCTTAAATAAGATAAACCGGTCATTTATTTTAACACACTGTTTAGCAGAGAACAGACCGACACACATACTCTAGTAGGCATTGTAATTCCACATTTATTCTTAGATAATGGTTGGACATTTATGATTTCCTTGCGGCTGCTCATGTAATGAGGCATGCACTGCCACTATGGGAATTTCATAATGTATGCCCCATCCTACAGCATATTATTGTGCACATAATACACATACTAAAATACATAAGCACTCTCAGAACCCTCACACATAGACAATTAAGGTGCAAAAGGACGCTCACAGCCCTGGTGCCACTGAACCTGCTGCATCATTGGCAGGTAACCTGTCCCCACTTCACCAATACATACCACCCAACTGCAGCTTACATCAGACATGTGCTATGGTTGCCAGAGGGCCGTTTTCTTCCAACATGAATATTTTATTGTTTCAGTCAGTACAAAGATAGAGACAATCACCTAATGCCAGCATTTTTCCCCTTTCCAGTGCATACTTAGAGCAGTATTTATAAAAACAATGTACTGTAAAATGTGCTCGAGAGGTTCCTTAATGACACCTGACTAGGGTTGCCACCTGGCCGAATTTCTACTGGCACCACCAGTATTTTAATGTCCCAGCTGGTACAAAAATAAGCAAAACCACCAAAAGCCAGTATTTTTAGCCCTTATCTGTACATACTTCAAACAGCAAATATAAATAGATAACACATTTAAATGTAAAAGCATCACAAGGTTTGTTTAGCTGTTCACATGCCCTCTTCTGCTGACTAAAAGGGCCAAAGGGCATGTTTGGGTGGGCCGGGCCACCCACGAGAACCGGGCCTGTGGTGATACGAGAAACCTAGGGTCACGGAGAGCATATCATCTGCAGTTACCTATTAAATGTTCACACGGGAGCAGGCAAAGGGGTTGCAGCATCCATATTTTCAAAAAGACGGACGGGATGGACAGACAGACACCGCACGCTTCTACATAGCAAACCTGCCCCTTTCCACCCTGTCTCACTGATGCTTGCTGAACCACACTCAGAGTCTTCTCTTTGGACTGCCTACCCAATATTCTGGTATCTGCAGCTCTCTGTTCTCAGGCCCGCTGCCTATTAATCTTCCTGTCTGAAGTAATAAATTAATCCACAGTAAAGCCCTACCGTGCCTCAAATTTGACCCACCCTGAGGAAGGACTGGAGACAATGGCTTAGAGATGACGGCGGCGTTTTCATGGCTCTTACATGGCACCAGACTTGATCCGGACCAGAAACAAATGCAACCAAGAATGACACCTCTGACTATGCAGGGCTGCGGACAACTTTAACCCCTTCGCTGCTGGCCCGTTTCCGCCGCTGTGAGGTAAACAAACAAACAGGGCAGGGCCGTGACGAACCCCAGCCGTCATCCGCACACGAGCACCGCGGAGCGTGACGGCTGGGGTTCGTTACCAGCATACAAGGGGTTAAATAAGACCTTGTAACGATCGAATCCATGCATATGTAAACTACTCCAGGGATTAGAGTTCGCAACACACTGTTCATAACAGGCTCACAGTTTACTAAACCAGAAGTACTCAACACAGGTTCAGGTGGGCCAGAGTCTTACCAGATTTTCAAGATAACCACAACATAACTTCGCTCTATTTAGTTTCATTGCGTGTAAATATACGCCACGGGGTTGTCCTGCAATCTGCCAGGTATCTGGCCCCTGCTGTTACCCTGGCTTAAACGTTACCTGAAGAAGACAGAATCTATGCTTATAGTCAGGTTTACACTGGTGAAGCTCAGCAAGAAGCTGGGAAGACAGGATTAGAACCACATCTTATCTTTCACAGAGTGTCAATTTAGCAACTAGACCACGCATCACTGTATGACATGACCAACATTTCTGGGCAATCAGATGGCTACAAATGTACTTGGCAAGAAAGCAACCAAGTATTCTTGGAATTCCAACCTCAACAGTAGACTGCGTTGATCTGCTCAGACGTTCCAAATCCTCAAGTATTCACAGTTTTCTACCCTTTTTCCATTAGCCAATTTATATGAATGCAGCTCATGATGCGTAAATTAATGATTATCATTAACATGATTATAACTGACGGTAACCTTGTGCATCTCAACAATGTTAACGTGGTCTAACAGCTAGAACGGTCAACCTTGAAGTTGGGGAACTAGGTTAGAGTCTCCGCAGGGACGCTCAATATCTTGCGAATCTGGGCAAATCACTTAATCAGCCTGTGCCTAACAAAATAAATGTGTCCGTCTGTAAATCAACTGGTGTTCATGTAAATCGCTCTGATACTTCGGGTCGAGTTTACGCTATATAAAACATTCACACAAAAAAAATCACTAATGAGAAAAGGAGAGCAGAATTAACAAACTTTTATGATCTATATTTTCATTATGTGGTTTAATTAAATATTACATTTAATTTAAAATCTGTTTCAAAGGGTAGAACAGATCACAAATACTATTGCAATAGACTTATCCTCACCCTATTCATCCCCACCCTAAGTGATATTCAATAATAACATGTATTTCATAGTGGACTATTCACATAGTTCATCCCTGTGTAAATAGACTCCTAGTGGCTATAGACCCAGAAAAGGGGAAAAAGAGAGAAAAAGAAGGAAAAGAACGAGAAACCAATGTTGATGAAATACATCTTCCAAACAACCTACCCGGAGGAAAAAAACCTCTGTCACAACTAGATCAAGATCACAGCCCTCCCACCACATTTTAGTGTGTCTCACAGGAGAACCAATCAATTGCACATTCTTGGGGCTGCGAGTATCCACATTCAGGCTTTTGAGAAGACATATCACCTTTCCCAGTGCTCTACCATCAGCCTTGCTGGGAAGCTCTCCAATGCAACGAAACTTTCCCCACCATCACTTTTTTACTACCCCCAAGGCCTATTTCTGGCCTTTACATATGGGTGCAAATGGGAAAAAAACAAGAGCAGGCTGTCTTCCCGTAAAACATTCTAAGTTTTGTGGTAAAATCTCACTGAAATTATAGCAGGTCTACCACTTCAGTAGTAATCTCATTCACCAATGACTCATGTGGAAGTGAAGGGGGGAGTCCAAGTACCCTGAGACAAGACCCTCTTTAGAAATTATCAAATGCTGCATCTAAGTTGGTGATAACCTCTATGTCATCAGCTCTAAAAGGTTAGATCTTGCACAGTGCCACCAGACTCGCTCAGGCGTTATTTAAAAAATTCCGCAATGTGCATCACGTTTTCCTACTTCTGCTCCACGCTCCTCATGCTGCTGGCCATACCTTACAATTTCTAACACTGGATTGCAACAATAGTGTCACCCCCTCCCAAGAAGGAAGGGGCGGCCGCCGACATAGCCTCGCATTGGGACACTGATATGGATGAAACAACAATAGAGGAGTAACCCCTCGTGGGTAGAGAGAAATAGCTCTCTAACAATGAGCATAAACGCTCTGGTCAGCACATTTTGCCCCAACCTGTTGCTGGATAATGCATATCCTTATAGAAGACCCCTCACTCACCAACCTGGTTGGTGACATGCTTCATCATCGGGGTCCCACCCCATAGGCCGAGTGCCTACAGGGTGTGCTGCGACACCTGATTACAGTGGAGCTGGTTTCGTTTTTTATGTGTTCAAGACTATCAAAATTGTGTTTAAAAAGGGCCAACACTACTCACTTCAAGTATTTTATTCTTGAGTGCTTGAACCCTTAGTAAAATTAAAGTGTGGCACCTTTGCCTAATTAGGAAGGCTTTGGTGTCAAAAGTCGTATTAAAATATATAAAAATAGCGAAAGTGTGCTATGTGAATGTGAATATACAAAACTATTGTTTAAAAAGGTCTACATGTTTCAACCCATACATGGATTCAAGGGTTTTCGTCAGGACCGTGGTGATTTGAACTGGGTGGTCCGCCCACGCTAAGGAGCGTCCTGCCCTAGTTCAATTTAGAGACCATAAATAGTGATCTCGTGAAAAAAGGTGCGTTTTTCTCTTTTGAAAAAAACCTGTGAAAAGACAGGGAAACAAAGAACAGGAAGGGGTCACACACTGGGGTAGACAAATTGGATTATACCACATATAACACATATGTTCATGGTCAGTAGCACAATCGTAACATCCACGTGTGGAATCATGCCAGCATATCAATATCGTGAGTAGAACATATCTATTGCGTGGGTGGCAACAGAACTACAGTGATAAGTTGCCGGGTAGTGCCTTTCAATCGAAGGGCAGGCGCCAAAATGAGGGGTGTCGATATGGTTTTGGCGTCTGGAATATGTGAAAATCAGGGGTCGGTAAACGGGAGAGTGACCTATTAGCGTACTGCGATGTGAACGGCTGCCAAACATTTGTGAGCAGTCGTGCAAAAAACCGTCTCAATTGCATGGAGGCGGCTAGTTTTTTTAGTGCTTGCGCTTAGAAGCGGAACTATCGCTTCATGGGCACCAGCGTTACCAAGTTGACAGGATTCCGTCTCCTGTAGGTAGAAAAACATGTATCTAGTGTCAGCTCTGTGGTCATTGAGCGCTGACAATCGAGTATTGCCTCAAGAGAAAATGCGGTCAATCATTACCGCATTGCGATCCATCAAGTGTACTTACTTGCCGCATTTTCCTTGAAGACGAAGCTTTTCGAAAAGACTGGGCAGCCATAGCATGGCACTGCACGCACGATTGGATAGTACTGATATTAAAGACAGCCTTAAGACTGTCCGAAAAAATCCAAGTAGAGATCCAGGTGACAGAAAGTCATATGAAAACTACGATTACAGGCTTTAAGAAAAAGCTTGATGAATTAAACAAGGAAATGACAGACTACAAAGACAATTTGACTCAGCAGAAAGTGCAAAAGTTCCAGAAAGATCTAAAGAAATTCTCCTATACTAAGGCATACCCATACTCTGATTCAGAGTTTACCCCTCAATCTAAAGGAGAAGACAACTCAGATGCCTCCAGTAATGCCTCAAGCAATACCTCTAATTCAAGTATGAATTCTGGAGGAAGCAACTCCAAACCAAGAGGGAGAGGACGGGGTAGAGGTCAAGGGAATTGGTCACACTACGCACCAGTACCAATGCAAGGACCACCTGATCCATACTACCACCCACAAAATATGCCAATGTATGGCTGGCAACCACCATTTCAGCAGCCATTTTTCCAACCAAACCCCTACACACCGCCTTTTTTATACCGGGGCGGAAGGGGAAGGGGAAAAAGAAGAAATCAAAATCAGGGAGCTCATGTACACTGGGCACCGGAAGATCCGAGTGCGAACCAGAGCAAGCCCAGACCACAACAGGCAGGACCGAGCAACCGGAGAACCTGATAACTAACCTCGCAACTAGACCACTGAGCACAGACGAAGAATCAGTCCTGAATAAAGGCTTAGGATTTGTACCGACAGCGAATCTGGACAAATTCAGACTTCACTGCGAACTCTCGTCTTTCTTTAGAAAACTCAGGTTAAAAGCTTTCTTCGAAAAAAGACCAATCACTGAGGAGAACCCAGACCCTAATGAAACAGGTCTGAGGAACAAAGCCACTTTCACCCCTCCGCCACACCTGATACCTGTGGAAATTTCCACATTCGAGCAGGCGGTATTCAATGAAATTGAGAATACAAAACCAAAGAAACAATTCATGAATCTGACCAATCAGGAAAGGGTCGCCCTCGAAACTCTGCGGAATTGTGAAACCATTGTGATAAAACCTGCGGATAAAGGTGGAGGAATTGTTGTGCAAGATCGCACAGCTTATCAAAACGAATGTCTTCGACTTCTAGCAGATGACAACAGCTATCGCAGATTACCGGTGGATCCAACAGAAGATCTGAAAAGCGAGATAACATCGCTAGTGGAATACGGAGAAACTGAGGGTTTTTATATCTAAACAGGAGGCAAATTTCCTTTGCAACAGTGAAGGGAAAATCCCCTACTTCTATACCCTCCCCAAAATACATAAAAACAGGACACCACCGCCAGGTAGGCCAATTGTCTCTGGTCTGGGATCAGTCCTCGAACCGCTGTCGCAATTTTGCGACGTGTTTTTCAAAGCCATGGTGCAAAGAACTAGCACATACCTACAGGACACAAAGAGCCTTTTACAAATTCTAGATCAACTTACCGTGGATAATGACACCATCCTGGTGAGTTTTGACATTGAGAGCTTGTACACCAGCATCCCGCAGGATGCAACACTGGAAGTACTAGAAAGAGCTTTAGAGAAAGAAACATGGACATCAAGAACACCCCAAAATTTTGTCCTCGAGTGTGCGAGGCTAGCACTGAAAAGGAATTATTTTGAGTTTGAAGGCCAAATATTCCTACAGACGGGTGGGACATCCATGGGCAGTTCTTTTGCTCCAAGCATAGCGGGTTTGTATGTATTTGATTTTGAAGAGAAATACATTCTCAGTGATACAAACCCCTATAGCCCCAATCTCCTAATATGGCGTAGGTACATCGACGATGTGCTAACCATTTGGAAAGGCTCAGAGGAATCACTAACCTCTTTCTTCAACTGGATAAACACCCGAGACAATCATCTAAAGTTCACATATGAAAAAAACAGTGACACTCTGGTCTTCCTAGACGTAAAAATCACAAAAAAAGATGGGAAATTGACTACTATTACCCATTACAAACCCACCGCGAAAAACAACCTCCTCCGTTTTGAAAGCTTCCACCCCAGACCCCTACGCGAAAATTTACCATACGGGCAATACCTTAGAATCCGTAGGAACTGTAGTGAACTAGAAGACTACAAGAGACAAGCCAATGATCTCTCTCAAAAACTTCAAAACCGAGGCTACCCAAACAGAATCCTCCAGAAAAGCCAGAAGCGAGCTCGTAATCAACCTCGCACAGCGCTTTTGGAACCGAAAGAAAGGGTACCGGAAGAGATTCCACTGACGTGTGTTACAACATATAACACAATATCCAATGATGTGTCAAGGATAATAAAAAAGCACTGGAACATTCTGAATACAGGCAACCTCAGATGGAACAAACCCTTATTTTCTTTTAAAAGGGCACGAAGCATAAAGGATGCAGTGGTCAATACCAGACCCCTAGCGGTACACCCAAAGAAAGAAACACAAACAAACCTATGGGGTCTACCGAAGGTAACTGGCCACTACAAATGCGGAAGTTGCAGTGTTTGCCCCTTTACCACAAATACAAAAACACTACTGCTGGAACCAAATAAAGTATGGACAATCAGAGGGCAGACCAATTGCAATAGCGAGAACGTCATCTATAGATTGACATGCCCCTGTGACCTACATTATGTAGGAATGACCAGTAGGAAGATAAAACTACGCATCGGAGAGCACAGGAGCACCATCAGGTGCAGGAAGACAAATACAAAGCTCACTGAACATTTTTTGTCCATAGGTCACACTGCCGATGACATTAAATGGACAATAATTGAACAAGTGCAACCTGGTACAAACTTGAACAAACGTTTATTTGAAAAGGAACAGAGGTGGGTCTACAGACTTTCCACGCATAAAACCGGTTTAAACGACAATATATCGTGGAATAATGTGTTGACATAAGAGGGTTCATCAGAATCCAGACTCCACCATACGGAATCACTATGTGCCCGTTTCTGTTTTATTTCATCTAATTCATTTATTTTTAAAAAAAAGCGGTAATCCTGCCCGCTTTTCTCTGTCCTGATAGTATTCTCAGTATTCTCTGTAAAATAATACCTTGTAAATATGTCCCAATATGAATCCGTGTTTGTGACCCCACAAACGCTAAAGTGACCCTAGAATTATGCCTCAGCAAAACGAGCGCTGTTAGTATTCTCAGTATTCTCTGTAAAATAATACCTTGTAAATATGTCCCAATATGAATCCGTGTTTGTGACCCCACAAACGCTAAAGAAACCCTAGAATTATGCCTCAGCAAAACGAGCGCTGCTCGCCCGAGATCTCAACACATCGTTACCATAGCGATGTACACAATGACAGCAAAACGAGCGCTGCTCGCCCGAGATCTCAACACATCGTTACCATAGCGATGTACACAATGACTCATTTGGGCAAGTCCTTTCACAGTGTTTACCAAAACATCGTGAGTGGCTATCACTAGATCACGTGCTCAACACACGTGACCCGGCCACGCCCAACTAGGAAGTGCTCACATTACCGGCAGCATTCAGGTACCGGAGACACTCCACGGGGCACGCCGAGCAAGAACCAAGTAGGTTTTTCGGTCTGATGAACAGAAGCGACAAGTAAGTACACTTGATGGATCGCAATGCGGTAATGATTGACCGCATTTTCTCTTGAGGCAATACTCGATTGTCAGCGCTCAATGACCACAGAGCTGACACTAGATACATGTTTTTCTACCTACAGGAGACGGAATCCTGTCAACTTGGTAACGCTGGTGCCCATGAAGCGATAGTTCCGCTTCTAAGCGTAAGCACTAAAAAAACTAGCCGCCTCCATGCAATTGAGACGGTTTTTTGCACGACTGCTCACAAATGTTTGGCAGCCGTTCACATCGCAGCACGCTAATAGGTCACTCTCCCGTTTACCGACCCCTGATTTTCACATATTCCAGACGCCAAAACCATATCGACACCCCTCATTTTGGCGCCTGCCCTTCGATTGAAAGGCACTACCCGGCAACTTATCACTGTAGTTCTGTTGCCACCCACGCAATAGATATGTTCTACTCACGATATTGATATGCTGGCATGATTCCACACGTGGATGTTACGATTGTGCTACTGACCATGAACATATGTGTTATATGTGGTATAATCCAATTTGTCTACCCCAGTGTGTGACCCCTTCCTGTTCTTTGTTTCCCTGTCTTTTCACAGGTTTTTTTCAAAAGAGAAAAACGCACCTTTTTTCACGAGATCACTATTTATGGTCTCTAAATTGAACTAGGGCAGGACGCACCTTAGCGTGGGCGGACCACCCAGTTCAAATCACCACGGTCCTGACGAAAACCCTTGAATCCATGTATGGGTTGAAACATGTAGACCTTTTTAAACAATAGTTTTGTATATTCACATTCACATAGCACACTTTCGCTATTTTTATATATTTTAATACGACTTTTGACACCAAAGCCTTCCTAATTAGGCAAAGGTGCCACACTTTAATTTTACTAAGGGTTCAAGCACTCAAGAATAAAATACTTGAAGTGAGTAGTGTTGGCCCTTTTTAAACACAATTTTGATAGTCTTGAACACATAAAAAACGAAACCAGCTCCACTGTAATCAGGTGTCGCAGCACACCCTGTAGGCACTCGGCCTATGGGGTGGGACCCCGATGATGAAGCATGTCACCAACCAGGTTGGTGAGTGAGGGGTCTTCTATAAGGATATGCATTATCCAGCAACAGGTTGGGGCAAAATGTGCTGACCAGAGCGTTTATGCTCATTGTTAGAGAGCTATTTCTCTCTACCCACGAGGGGTTACTCCTCTATTGTTTCATATTAATTGGGGGACCAGGAGTTCCCACCTCACATAGTGCCTGTCATTATTATTATCCCTCTCTCTCTCCATTGTTGCGAACACTGATATGGATGCCAGTCCCAGTCTTCTTGGTGGCAAACAGCATTTGGTAGTTGTGGTGCGTTCTTTGACTCCCACCCACCACCTGCGGGGTCATACTTCTGCCTCCTTAGTCAACGCTCTCTGCCCATTCACATTCTGCAGTGCCATTTTGGGTCGTCCGTGACTTCACTTTTCACCCCTCCCTCCCTGGTTGTTCTTAGTCCCATTATGTTTGCCACCACAGTCTGCTTGTCGCAGCTTAGGTCCCAGCCCAGGTGGAGAAATAGAGGAGATCTCAAACAATTAACTCACATGATCAGAGTTCCAATATCCTAACACCTCAGCCACTCATGTGGGTCAAAGGCGGTTCAGGATGCAACGAGAGGTGAGGGGTGAAGACTCAACATACAACTCATGAGTTCGCAACAGTCAGGTCCATCTTGAGCTTTGGTTTCAGCCCCATGGGACGTACTTTCTGACTTTAGATGTGTGTACTGATTAACGTGTATTTGCTAGATATATTGATGATGGTCTGTGTAAGCCATGAGACCAATTGGTGAGCTTTTGAAAATGTATGAAAAAAAGAATGATGCATTTAGCCGGAGGGAGATTGCGAATGGTGGAGCTAATTGTACGCTGGTAGTTAACCAGACAGATGTGGAGAGCTCGAAAATATGATGGTATGCCGCAGCCAATTAAAAGTAGTTCTGATGGCATTTTAAAGTTCGATACATGGGATGTGGTTTTCTGCCATAGGGACTATGATGTGCTGCATATTACCTGGAAGAATATTTAATACTGGTCTGTTCTCCACAAGCATCGAACAGATGATTGACATTTTCTGGCGGTGGGGAAGGTAGTGGAACACTGTCGGCTGCTGCTCCAGTGAAGACGCACAATTTACACAAATCTTGTTCTCGTCAGTGTTTCGGTCTAGTACACGATTTTCTGATGGATGGCTACATACATATCTATTGAAGGAAAGTAATGCTTCAGTAATGCTGTTGTAGACATCGACGTTTAGGAATATAGCAATAAAACTATTTGTACAACCTATGGCTTTTAGGAAAAATATATTTTGAAAATGGAGTTATATAATGTCAACTCCTCTCAGACTAAATGAAAAGTGATTTCTAAATTCATACAAAACAGAATAAAATATTCAGATTGAGGAGGGAGTAGGCCACTCCTGTCATTATTGTTCTGGGATGGACCAAGCTCGCTCAGTATGCATGAATCTGTTTGATGGAGGGAAAAAATGTAAGTTATGTGGGGAAAGGCTGAGGAATTTTGAGTTTCAAGTTGTCAATGTTTGATTTTAAGGATAATGTTCAGCGCGCCAAAAACACTAAAACCGCAAAGACATCTGGAGGCATGGAGCACAAATAAAAAGTGAGAGACAAATAACTCGGCAGGTTCATGTATTGTGCAGAAATCCGTGTAAAGGGTGCAAGCCACGTGCTGACCAATCAGCTTTCCATTCTATTCACAAAACGAGTACCGCAGAGTTGGATCAGGATTGAAAAAACTATTATTATTTAGATCGAACTCTAGGCCAGGATCCAGCTTATACCTGTCATATGCCCCCTAACCCCTTCTGAACAAAAAAAACCTAAGCATACAACCTTGCAATACCTCTTCTTTACCTAGTAAATAAGTATGAAAAATATGTTTCGAGAATACAGCATTGAGGCAACAGAACTTCAGCCATGGAGCCCAGAATTAATTATCGCTAGCCTCCGAAAAAATGAGCACGACAGTGCTTCCCAGACAAACAACTCTGCAACAGTTTGTTTTAACCCCTTGCGCTAATTCTCCCGCTGTGTTAGCGAATTAGCGAGTGGGCAGGATTTGGACGGTCCACGGCTGTCCTCCTCACACGCCCACCGTCACGTGGGACAGAAGGGGTTAAACGCATTATAAGCAACAACAAATAATACAAACACAAATAAGGAAGGGGAGGATAATAATAGATTTTAATCAATCATTCCTGGTAAAATCAGTTGATGTGTAGATTGTGTTGGCTCTATGAATTGTTGAAATGGTTTAACACTGTCTGACGAAAATTTGAAAAAAAGTGTCAAAAAATTACAAGGGGGGGAGGAGCCAAGATGGCGGCGGAGACGGACGTGTAGTTGCCCGGCTCCCCGAGCCTGTTCTACTAAAACTTCATCCTGATTGTTATCCTGAGGCGCGGTGGCCGCGAAAAGACGAGGGAGGTGCGCTGTCGCTGGTGGCGTTTCTCCGGTGCTCTTCCCGGCCCGATTACTGGTGATAAATGCGGATTTCCTCGACGACCGGTGCCGAGCCCTGGACCTGTGCCCCGGGTGGATGTGCTCCGCTGTAGACGGCTAGAGCTTCTCGGAGCCCACAGACGGATGCTGAGCCTGTGTCCCCTGCTACGATTTTTGGCCGGTTCGGTAACCGTGCCGATTCCTCCTGTAACGGACCTGCTTGACCGGCACTGGTCTTCGTCGCTTCCTCCCTTCATGGCGGTGTGTGGTGAGCTGCGCTATATTGTGTGGTGAGAGGAGGAAATGGCCGCTACAGCTCGCCTTTGTTCCGCGCAGGATCGGGTCTCCATGCCGAGTCCTGCATGCGTTGTTGTACACTGTTGAAGGGAGTTCTGGACTTTGCCTGTGCCTGCACCCCAGCTACCTATCCTGGGACCCATTCCTGTGTAGTTGCCCCTGTGTTGGTGCACAATATGGCGATCGTCCCCTCAGTGGCGCGACTGGGTTCCGTCTTTGCCCCTAGTGATGGTGCCCTCCATGGCTCTAAGTGGCGGTCGGCACACCTCGCTGAACTCCGCGCTGCCGATTCATTAGCTCGACCGCCTTGCATCACTCGCGCCTCCATCCTTGCAGCGCTGGCCGATTTGAGGGCAGAATGGCGCGATTGCTCCTGTGCGCTTGGCGCGAAGTTGGACGCGGTCGCTCTGGGATCGGGGAGTGCCCCGCCAGCCGGACCCCCTTCTGAGGTTGATCGACTTTCTCCTGGACTTGCAATCGAGACATTGTTGCGGCGTACTACCCAGCGGGTGAAACGCTCTGTGACTGGATTCTTTTCAGGACTGCCGCCACTGTCTTTCGTGCAAGCTACATTGTTTCCTATCCTGTGTGGACCCTTATCCTCGTTTGCGGCTCGATTGGAGACGCCATGGTGTTCCTACGCTGCTCAGGATGGCGATGCTGAGGGTTTCTATTGCTGTTCTATGCTGGACTGGGTGGATTTTGGTGCGGCGATATCCTGGATCTGTGCCACGCTTAGTGACTGGGTTTGTACTATTTGTGCAGGGGGCCCTTCTTCTTGTAGAGGGCGGCCATTTTACCCCTTTGTTCTCTGTGGGGCGATGTGCTATCCGGGGTCGTATTTGGATGGCCGCTTGAAATCTGGCCAGGGTTAGGGGTGATCCTGTTTGTTTTCTTGTTCTTGATGGGCGGGTGGGGGGCCCGGGTTGGGACGCTTCCTCGACGCGTGCTACACTAATTCTGACGTCTCTCCCTGCTTCTTTCCGTATAGTCGCTCTAATCCTGTAGTTCTGGGTGGTGGAGAGACTTACCGGCCGGGGAGTCCGGGTGCTTTGGAATTCGGCCCTCCTCTGTTATTAGGGTATTCTTTTTCTGTTTCTTTCTTTCTTTTTCTATATTTCGGGTTCTTTAGTGGGCGAAAGACACGCTGTCGGGGGGGGTAGGCCATAGCCTCCGCTTTGTTGTAGGGTGGGGGGTGGGTTTTCATTTCATACAGTTCATTTCTATGGGCCTTATCTATTTTCTGCGCTTTTCTTTATCTGTTTCTGTTCTGGGTCCGGGGGACGGGTCAGTGGAATAGGGTGGCGTGCTACATGGCGCGTACTTGCTAGTCGCAGCTCTTGTTCTTTGCCCCTGATTTGCCATGTTGTTTTTTGATGCTCGCTTATGGGTTTGCTTCCACACTATGCTGTTGTTTCCTCCTGTTCTGACGTAATGTTTCGGACTCAGTACTCCTTGATCTCTCTCCTTCCTCTTTAAGTTCTTGTTATAACTCTTAAAACTAACCTTTCATGCTCCTGTTTCCTGGTGACACGTACTCGTTTGCAGGGCTATTTCTTGATTGTTGCTATAAATCCTGGTGCTGCTGGGAATTTGTCCTATTTGCTTTTGTGCTTACTGTATCGTGCCCGACCTGTAGGTTGTGGGTCCGTATTTGTTACTTTTTGTGCACAATAAAGGTTTTAAAAAAAAAAAAAAAAAAAAAATTACAAGGGGTAGATCTCTTCAAAGGAGCTGTGCTGGCTGACGTCATCGCACCGAGGTGGCGCCTATACAGACGACACGGACCCCACGATAACAGAGACGCTGCCGCTGATTTCACACAGAGTCGACCGATGCCACCTACCATCACGCAGGAATACTGCTCAAGGAAAATTTTCCAGAGCCAGTCTGACACCTGGGAAGCTTACAGGTAAGAAATCTGCAGCTAGATGTCTCTATCAGATATATTAATATGATGAAAGAATGAGACGAGAGGCTGGTCTCTAGGATTCACCGAAGAGTAAGAGGAGTGGTGAGAATTGTGCATGCTGTGAGGTTTTGTAAAGGAATTGCATTTCTTAAAATTCTCTCATTTTAGTGCTGGGTCAAGCAACTTAAACAGCTAGATACGCCTTAAGAAAGGTTTGCTGGAATAGCACCACAGAAAAAATTGATGACCTACAAATTTAGGAATTAGTGATACTTCTAAATGAAGCATGCTATTACACACATATATGTGCCCAGAAGGAGGTCACCAACAAAAACATGAGAAAATACTGGCTGACGCTAAACATCCTTGCTGTGGCCTGGTGAAGATCAAGCCAGGAAAACAAGAAGAAGTGCTGATGGTGTTGGTGTGGGTCAGGGGTGTAAATGGAGTAGGAGTATTTTTCTAGGCACATAACAGAAAGTACCCAAGCCCTCGGAATGAAGAGAGCAGTGGACCTGGATGGAGAAGACAGTAGGAATACAGACAGCTCAAACCAGACGAGTGATCGGTCGCAAGATCCAGCCCTCCAGTGCACTTAAATGACACATGACAAAGCAGACAGAAACCAGTTCACAATCCACCTTTGAAAAGGAGAGAAATATGAGTGAAAAAGGATGAAGACCAAAGTAGGCCTCGCTGTTCTCACACCTCAGCGCCTCATGAAAACATTGTACTCCCAACGTAATGAAGATTAAAAAAAACACAGAACTTAGCACTTGCTTCACAAAGAAGGAAGGAGTGTGCCAGGACAGGAAACTCTGCGAGGAGATGGGTGAGGGTCTGCTATCTCCTACTTAGTGATGCCACATGAACACTGTTGTTCCAAACAACCTGAGAGACTGAGGGTGGGGGCTAGAAGCTTCCTAGCATAGGGGGCAGTTTACTGAGGATTAGAGTGGCGGTCGGTCCAGCCAGGTGAGTTAAGACCAGCAACCCAGAATGAAAGTTTGATTACAAATTTTAAAAAAAAGAAATTTAACTGGGACAATACTGGGATATTAAACGAGACAATCTCTGAACCATTAACTACCATGAAGATAGAATTGTAGGGACAGGGACAGCAAGACAAGGAAAGCTGCACCTAGGAACTCACAACACAATCAAAGGGGTTGGAAAGGAGCAGAAGACTGTTCTTGCTGTGCAATAGGAATATGTATATACAATAATGAGTGGCATAAGAACAATTAACCAGGCCTGATGCTAAGAATTAATACTTAAATGGCAAAGAAGTGAACACATCCACTTATGCACATGGGAAAGAAAAGGAAAGACTGAATAATCAATTCCCCCCTGTCCCTATAAAGTAAAAGAAGAAAATTCGAATACAACTGGACACCCCAGAAGTATCCCAGCTCCAAAGCAGGCCAACCTTTCCACCAGAAGAGATCTACACCCATTATAAACATTACATACTAGGCAGACTGTAAAGAATGAGGATCACTCTTACCTACCCACCTCTTCACCAATGACAACATGCGGAAATACAGCAAGCACACAGAGGTCTGCAAGAAAAGCAGTAGATCCTTTAGCTGGAAAAAGAACAAGCCGTATGACTCCAACCTTTCCAGGTGCCCCATACAGGATAGGGAATCTAGCACTCCAGCTGGAACAAATACTGCATAGGCATGGGCCTATTCATCATATATCATAAACTAATGACCCCGCCTAGACTGACTTATCAAGGCACCCTAATAGAACAGTGCGCCGCAATATAAGCCCAGGGAAGCGAAACAGATGCAGCCAACACAAAATTCAGTTAATAAGAGTAGACATACAAAAATGTAAAAATCCCCAAAAAAGCAAAAATTCTGATACCTAGGCATAACCACATTTACAATGCATTGGTCCCGCCTTTGGGACCTTATATGAATTTAGCTATGCAGCACATTTGCCTGGGTGCTAAAACAGCTACTGTTCTTTAACATGGAGGTAAAGTAAGCACCGTTCTGCATGACACCCGGGTATGGAATCACATGGAGAGAAATATTGCCTTTCAGCGGGAAATGGTATAGTCCAAAGTTCTGTTTTTAATATAAAATCAGGGCTTTCGGTGGTCATATCAGTGAAAATACAAGATTTGAAAAAATATTAATGTCTACGGGTGCTCGTGGAAGACAATTTCTATGGACTGGAATCTAGAGAATGCTAAAGTGATTCTGGTAGTTTACTGACCTCTGCTGGTCGTTTTCCATCAAGACAGTTAAATAGAGGCAGTTGCCAGAAATTTTTAAAAAAGAAAGTCCCTCAGCAGAAAGCAAATTCTGGTATTTTACTGACCTCTGCTGGTCGTTTTCTATCAAGACAGTTAAATAGAGGCAGTTGAACAGAATAAAGTCCCTAAGTGGAAGCAGACAAGTCTTAGGGCTGATCTCCAGAGTCCACAAAGTACATACACATATAAGTATATAATAAGTATATACCAAAGTATATACAAGAGGTCTCGAATGTTCAACCTGGACTACGCTAACAGCTTGCACTTAGGTCTGCCAGCTTATCTTACCCATAGGCTGCAGACAGTCCCGCCCGCCACAGCAAGGTTCATCAGAAATGTGCGCCCCTCTGACACCACATTTCCCCTCATCTGCGTAGCCTTCACTGGCTCCCAGTGAAAAGGAGAATTGAATTTAAGGCACTGTCTCTTGCTTTTAGAGCCACAAGAGATAGAGGTCCAGGATACCTGAAACAGAGACTTCAGAAATACCATCAGTCCAGGACCTTGCGTTCTAACTCTCAGATGCTTCTCCATATCCCTCGATTCTCTAAAGCCAGGATTGGTGGACGAGCCTTTGCAGTAAGAACAGCCGCTTTCTGGAATGCTATCCCTTACCACCTGCGCAAAGCAGAATCAGAACCTACTTTTAGGAAGGCCTTGAAAACATGGCTGTTTGATTTGCCCTAGCGTGTCCCTTCCCTACCTTTCTGACCACTTAGCGCTGGGACACTACCGTTGGTGGTAGCCGAGTGCTCTATAAATTGCTTGGTATGGTATGGTAACCTAAAAATGGTACAACAGAGCTACAGTCTTTGCCCATCCAGACCATCTGATCTGAAGGAACAAGGATCGTTGCTCTACCATGCTGTCTCAGCCGATGGCGCATTGATAGCAACCACAATGTCCACAAAATCATGGCAATTTGATGGCTTTCTGAGTCGAACCTTCTCCCTGATCAGACAGAAATACATTTCCGCCACTCGCTCTGTCTCAGAGGGCCACTCCTGCTTGAGTTTGAAGATATCAAATCTCCTTCCATTAGGATACTAGTACTGACATGCTTAAGTGTAATCCTTCCCTTCATGCCATCCTCTCTTAAATCATCCAACCTATGAGCTTGGCATCTCCTACTCGTCTGCACCAGTACACTTTCAACCTTGAATACTAGTCTGCACATTGCGTTATTTGAAACCACTAGCTTGTCCAGCTCTCCCCCACTACCTCTATTGTATTTGTGGGGCGCTGATTTAAGCTTTGCTGAAGTATCGCTGCTTTGAAGTCGCGGACTCCTGTGTCATAATCGGCCCAATATGTGCATTACAGAGCAAGGTCTTGGCCCTCATTTCAAGTTGATTGGAATTGCTGATTAGGCTGGTAGCGCCCATCACCAGCTCAATCGAGAATTAGAAATAATGCAGTAAAGCGGTCGTCCCAATTTTTCCCTTTCCTGATATTTTAGTAGGGATAAAGTATTGTTGAGAAAAAAGAAATGAGTAATTCCTTCGTTAATCCTCCATTTCCTACATTAATCCTCCATTTCCTATGGTAATCCTCCATTTCTATGGGGCCTCACAAAATGCAGTTTAGAATATTATAGTAATCCCACACCTTGCAATTACCAATATGTGTGGTATCTGTCATTTCAGGTGTGGAAATGGGGTATATTCAAAGTTTTGGCAACCAGGCCAGTGGTCAGGCGCACAGCCATGGTAAAAAAGTATATCAAAGAGTGATTCAAGTATAAAGCGAACTCCAAGGAAGATAGGGATAGGTTACCATGCAATCCCCAAAAACTCAGAAAAAATTCTTGAGTTATACAAATTAAAGTAGATATCTTCCTGAGCTCTGCCACTGAAAATAACACAGCATTATTTTGCCAAAGAAGTGTAAGACAAAGTTCAACCCAAGTGCAGGAGTAATGTCTTTCTTGTAACAGAACAGATCCGTAATAGGACGAAATCCACAGTTCCAATTATAAGGTATTCCAAAGTCTTTAATGATTTTTTCTTCAAGCAAATCCTTTAGTTGTCATACAGCCACAGCCAACACGTGTTTCGTCTGATGCTAATCCTTGCATTATTTGACTTCATCAGGGCTGAATCATTATCTAGACAATTAGTCTTTGTATTCCAATTTTGAGACAAGTAAGAAGTTACCTCACTTCTTGCCCGTTAAGTCTTCTCTATATGTAACATCTGAGGCATCCACCACGTAGATATTAAATCCCACAGAAAGGATACACGAGTACGTGTACCTGTCTCCTCGACACCACGCTCCCGTATCTGATTCCTGGGGTATCAATCTTTCTGCACGAGTTAAATGAGGACTTGAGATACCAGCATCTTTGTTGATCTACTTGGTATTTGTGAAGTGTACACTTAAGGTGCGAGCTTTTAACAGATAGACTGTGTGCATTAAATCACGGGTCTCATCAATGACCAGACAAGACAACAGTGAAGGCTACAATGAAGATGAAAATCAATGTTGCACATTAGTGCAGAACAGTTGACTACCTAACACAAAGATGACTTCAAACAATGCAAGAATGATTTTGCAGTTATCCAAAGTATACAAATATTAGCAATTTATATTGCGCGCATTAACCTTATATTTTGCTTAATTAATCCATCTCAATGAACAATGTTAATTGCAGTCATTTTACTGCCGCTAGAAGAAAGTTCTCTCACATTCAGGTCCTATGCTGCTAGCAGCCATGCCACAGAATTTTCTATTCTACATAAAACTAGTTAATCTACAGGGAAATACCCTAAAATTCATCGAGTAGGGTAAAGATACCCACTTCACGAAGGAAAAAACTCTTAAAGGAATGCAAAATATGGCCTCTCCAAGGCTTTAGAGCCAAGCTTCTCCACAAGTACTTCAAAAGGGGTGGTGATGAACAGAGCATCTGAACCAATCAAACACACACACCCAGTCAACAGATCTGGGTTTAATCCATCACCGTTCTTTAGCCCACTCTGCCACCCCAGTTCAGACATGGCCATATGCAAATCAGTCTGACCCTGTGCCTCATGGGAACAGTCCAGCCCGAACTGCCATGCCATGCCTTCCCTGGACCGGAAACAAGCTTCCTAACACCGGTTTCTGGCATTTCAGCCGTCTTCAGCCAGGCTTGCTTGAATCCAGTGGCAAAGTGAGCAAGGAACTCACGTCTGAGCATACCCTGCAACTTATGGTGAACAAAGCGGAACAAAAGGGGGTGGTGATGGACGGAGCATCTGAACCAATCAAACACTCACACCCAGTCAACAGATCTGGGTTTAATCCATCACCGTTCTTTAGCCTACTCCGCCAACCCAGTTCAGACATGACCATGTACAAATCAGTCTGACCCTGTGCCTCATGGGAACAGTCCAGCCCGAACTGCCAAGCCATGCCTTCCCTGGACCAGAAACAAGCTTCATAGGACCGGTTTCTGGCATTTCAGCCGTCTTCAGCCAGGCTTGCTTGAATCCAGTGGCAAAGTGAGCAAGGGACTCACGTCTGAGTATACCCTGCCAACTTATGGCGAACAAAGTGGTACAAAAGGGGGTGGTGATGGACGGAGCATCTGAACCAATCAAACACTCACACCCAGTCAACAGATCTAGGTTTAATCCATCACCGTTCTTTGGCCTACTCTGCCACCCCAGTTCAGACATGGCCATATGCAAATCAGTCTGACCCTGTGCCTCATGGGAACAGTCCAGCCCGAACTGCCATCCATGCCTTCCCTGGACCAGAAACAAGCTTCCTAGGACAGGTTTCTGGCATTTCAGCCGTGTGCAGCCAGGCTTGCTTGGGCTGGACTGTTCCCATGAGGCACAGGGTCAGACTGATTTGCATATGGCCATGTCTGAACTGGGGTGGCAGAGTGGCCTAAATAATGGTGATGGATTAAACCCAGATCTTTTGACTGGGTGTGAGTGTTTGATTGGTTCAGATGCTCCGTCCATCACCACCCCATTTTGTACTACTCAACAAAGTACAGCAATCCCTCATGGCACCACATCTTGCGCTGCTGGGGTTATGCCTATGCTTAAATGGCAGGCACACTTAAAATAAAGTAGTTCATATTTCAATAACAATGATAACAATTACATCCAGCCTAATCTATCAGTGGCGGAAGCAAACATAGCTAACAACTGTGCTTCACCTACAGGTTTCAAGTTCTTCGTCTCCGGGAAATCACGCAATTAGTTTACATCCCAGTTTTAGGGATATGTTATAGTTATTTGAACATAGCAGGCTGAAGGTTTATATCAGAAACATAGAAAGAATTGAAACTCCCTTGAACATATGATATAGTTAAATGGATCAAAGACCACAATACCTGTAGGAAGAGAAATCTAGTGGTGAGGATGAGTATTGGGGAATGAACGAAGCATCAAAATGTTAAGACAAGTAACATTTGCGCCATAGAAAATAAACCAAATGTGCAGAATGCACATGAAGTTATACCCCAGGAAAAATAAGAAATATGTAATATACTACGTGACTGATTGTAAGTATAAAGGTAAAAATGTAAATGCTAATAAAAACATATATTTGAAAAAAACGTTTTTCGTCTCTAGGCTCAATGAAAGGAGTGCCATCAAGTTGAGTTACACTAACACCTGTTATTTAGGATGCCATCAATCTGCGGAAACTACAGTGGCCAGCGACAATAACTGAAAGGCCCTCCTCCAAATAAGCCAATGGCTGAAGAAGGCTAGCCCAAAGCCCCTTTCCGATTGTTATGTATCGTGTTTTATGTTGCGTATCGTGTGTAGTGTGTTTTATCATGCAAGCGGTCTTGCCAGACAGCTCCAAGCTACCGATCAAGACCTAAAATGTACATATCAATATTACGTAAATATCACTACTACTACAGAACCCCTTTTGTTCTTGCATTTCCTGCTACATTAATAAACTCACCTAGGAAATGATCAAATCTGTTATTAATCAACTTCACTGGATGATTTTATCAACAGGGAAAGGATAAGAGGCTGAGCAAACCAACCAGGATGCCCAGGCATTACCTTGGATGTGCGACAAATGAACCCATCCTTAAAGCATTTATAAAACAGAAATAAAATGAGCACATCTTTCCTAAAATAAAATAGCACAATGGAAGCAATTATGACTAATACATTCTTTGATGTCATGCACGGTACACAAATGCTGATTTGCAGCAGAGGGAATATTAAATAAGCAGGAAGTTGTTAGATGCATTTCGGTGGATGCCGCTGCTTTGGTAACAGGACCCATCCACTTTGAATCCAATCCCAAAGCGTTAGAGATAGTCCAACTGAGGTATGTTAAATACCCACCGCATTCATTTGAAGTCAATATCTCTGCACACAGAAGCCGCCAAGTAACGGTGCAGCGGTCAGCATGCCAATCACAGGCTAATGCTATTGGCTGCTCACCTTCACAAGTGATCAATCTACCTTCCAGAAGCTGTTAAGTCTAAACAACAGCAGTCGCATAACATGCCATGGGCCATCAGGCAGCTCAGGGTAATCCTTCTACTGGCCAGGAGGGATACGTCATTGCTGGTCAATACGTCTATCTAGCTCGAAAGTGCAGGCGAGACCACTCCCACCTAGGCTGGCCTTCCTTCACAAGGGCAGAGATCAGAATAATGAATTGATAGGTGGGTCTAAGACTGTAAGAGCAGACATAAGAAAGTACACAACACCACCCACCCTCTCCCATATCACAAGCATCTCCAAATTTGGATACCAGTCCAATGAATCGTGATTTCTACTAAAGTTTTAGGTCTTGTTTTCTTTTTTTTTTTAAATCACGTCTAGCAGCAACTTAAAGAATGCTAAAATGTACACTTTAAGTCTGCTATTTATGTAGGTTACATATATACACATACACATAAATCAAGAATACACACAAATAAAATAAGTAATAACTTTACCATCTGCTCTTATCTCACCTAATAAGTTACTAATCATAAAATACGAATACAATAGCATGCCACCACTCAATCCAAATTCATTATTACATGTTTGGCAGTATTATCACTGTACGATAAACTGCAATTGAAAGATTTCGACAGCAAATGTAGTACTTTATGCAAGGGAGTACGACAAAATTGTTTATACACGGTTAATTTCGACAAGTTGCTGAGCAGCTAAAAGTTAAAAACTACGTGGGTGCCATTTTTATTTATTTATCGATCCCAGGTAGATTAGTAAATAAAAAAATGGAAGTAAATTGGAATAGTAAAAAAGCGTTTTTAAGATGTTGGGACTGGCAGCAAATTGCTGACCTGACTGAGCTGCTGGTGAAGGAAGAAAGCGATACAAAAGAGGGATAATGGACGGAGCATTTGAGCAAATCAAACACTCACCCCCAGTCAACTGATCTGGGTTTAATCCATCACCATTCTTTAGCTCACTCCGCCACCCCAGTTCAGACATGGCCATATGCAAATCAGTCTGACCCTGTGCCTCATGGGAACAGTCCAGCCCGAACTGCCAAGCCATGTCTTCGCTGGACCGGAAACAAGCATCCTAGGACCGGTTTCGGATTCATAATCCTCATCAGCCAGGCTATATTGAATCCAGTGGCAAAGTGAGCAAGGGACTCACGTCTGAGCATACCCTGCCAACTTAGGGCGAACAAAGCGATACAAAAGGGGATGATGGACGGAGCATTAGAGCAAATCAAACACTCACCCCCAGTCTACTGATCTGGGTTTAATCCATCACCATTCTTTAGCTCACTCCGCCACCCCAGTTCAGACATGGCCATATGCAAATCAGTCCGACCCTGTGCCTCATGGGAAGAACAGGCCAGCCCAAACTGCCAAGCCATGTCTTCGCTGGACCGGAAACAAGCATCCTGGGACCGGTTTCGGATTCATAATCCTCATCAGCCAGGCTATCTTGAATCCAGTGGCAAAGTGAGCAAGGTACTCACGTCTGACCATACCCTGCCAACTTGGTGAAGGAAGAAAAGCGGAGTGAGTGGGCAAAACTTGAAAAGCTGCACACAAGGGAGAAACAGTAGGGAGGGATGGAAGTACACGAGCTACAAAGCAACACAAAGGACAGGGGTTTGCCAAGGAGAAGAAGCACATGAGACAGAGCTTGTAGCACACGAGAGAGACAGCAGTGTGGAGAATGGGTATTACGGAAGGCAGGAGCTGGGAAACACATGCACTCTCATTCAGTGCTATACCAAAAACAAAACAGTAGTTCTCTAAAAGCGAGTAGTGGAAGGATAGAACCCATCCAGTGAAAGAGATGGTAAAACGATTATGCTCCAGTAGAGACACCAAAGCAAGATGGACAAGCTGGGACAAGGCAATTCAATTAACAAGAAGCAAGCAAGACTGACAATAAGGCTAACCAAAGGTAAGCAATAAGTGACGAATAAACTCTTGGTAAACCAACAATAGGTCTTTTGCAACCAAACAGCTGTCATGTGTGAGAGCCTCAACTTTAAAAGAGGATTCAAGAAAAAGAATGCCCACGAGACATGGTGAAAGTATCTGGAAATGCTCAAAGACTACCTATATGCAGTATTTGAGGTCTTCTCCCATGCGCTGGTGATTCATATTGGCCAGGGTGCGGGGTGCGCGGTGTGACCGGAGGCGGAGGCCGCGCGCCAGTTCTGACCCTTGATTCATATTTCTACTCCGAGCATTTGGTAACTTGTTTCTTCAGCTACTTGTGGGCTGGTGGTGTGGTCTGCTGCTATGTTGGCCTGGTCAGTTACTTTAGTAGCATATTTTGAGCATTGGCTGATGACTATTAGCCATCCACAAAGCAGTGTTAATGAGCTGTTTCTAATTGCAGCTTCTGCTACTGCATATGGTTTATTGATTTATTATGTTCGTTTTAGTATGGCAGTCAAGGGAAAGAGTGGCAGAAATCCGTTGGTAGAGAACATGGGCTAATTAGTGTCGCCACTGCACAGATCGAATTGTGTTTGCAATGAACAGGCACCAGTCACTTTGCACTGGAGTCGTTGGAAGACACAAGTAACCATGCACAAATCAGAGTGATACTGGAAAGGTTGCTTTTGCTATATAAATAGCATGTTTATGTGGGCAGAGTCTTATCTTTGAACTGTAAAAGCGTCTTTCTTTTTGCTTGTTCAAAGTTTCTCTGTATGTCTGATGCAGCCTGACCTTCTGTTATAAACATCATGTACAAAAACATGTATTGGCAAAGTCTGCAGGTCAAGCATGTTATTAGTGAAAGTGCTTTGTTACTGTTGGATGGCCCTGTGTGAGTACTTGTTTGGGATGGTATAACGTGTGTATCGCTGAATGTGGGTTTCTTGTAATTGTTTGTGGCTAAATGGGTAAATGATTGGGTGTGTGGAGGAATATAAAGGTGAGATGATGGACTAGTGAAAAGCTGGCATGGGAGTCGAGCACAGCCTCTTGCTACAAACACCATGGCATAGACCTATCCATCGTCCTACCGATTTATCTATCGATACAGTCACAGAACCACACAGATTAAATGATTAATCCATGAAGCAGCACTTTAATTAAAATAAAAGCCAGACCTATTGTCTAGAATTATTGTTCACTACCTTGGACCAAAATGCACAGATTACATTGAGGTTTGCATAAAGTTGTTACTTGCATTTGTTGACCACAGCAAAAAAATGACATTTAGCACCTGTCTGATGAGCTAAAAGGTAATGGGAAGGCCAATGCAAACTTGCACTACTGCATCCTACTCTGTAGTGATGGGGGTAGGTTGTTTCATTTCATCTTGTGTGGGCTGCACTTTTTCTGTAACCCTTGAATAGCACAGGCAAGTATTGCTGCTGCCTTCACACCGTCTTTACGCCTAATGGAGGTGGGCAGCTTTAATAGTGTACTATTGTTGTCATCCATCATACTCCGTCTGTGCAACCAGCGCAATATATACAAAATTTTGGTACAACTCGGACAGCGATGCTTTGATAATGTGGTTTCATCAACGCCTGCGTCCTGTATTGGAGTTGTGTTTTTATATTGATTTATTTCCCTGACAAGACATAGGCGCGAAATTACAGACGGCGACTACGCTAATCTGTAGGAGTACTCTCGATGGAAGAGCGCCACTCTGGTGGCTACATGTGTAGTGTCCTGATGAAATGAGTGAGAACTGGAGGTGTGTGCTTAAGCTCTTCTGTTACTGCCGCAGCTAGAAGTTCTCACAAGCCAGACCTAAAAAGGAGCCTTGGGAAGGGAAGCGTTGGTGTCCATCCAAGGTGGCGCAAAGGCACCGCACACACGGGGCCCTAGAGTCTCCTCTGCTCTGACCCTGGGCAGCCAGGAACGGGGATTGCACAAATCTTCTTCCCACAAACACACAGCTCCAAGCACTTGGCAGGCAGCACAACTAATTCTGACTTGGCCACTGTTTCTGTGGGATTCTCCCTCACTGAGTTTTACACTCTCCCCCACCCAAAGTGTGCTCCCTAAGCAGGGAGAGTGGGAAAGGCTGCCCCTACCCCCCACCGTCCCCCAGGAAGCTGGAAATCTTGGCTGCGACGAGCAGGGGGTGGAAGGCAAGACTCGCTCCAGTGCTCTTTCATCCCTCGTGACACGGCCCTTTAATGTTCCTTTCACTGGGGCTGTGCAGGGAGGCACTTGAACAAGCTCCTTTATTTTCAGCTGGACGCACATGTTGAAAGCCGCTACTGTGTGGACTCTCCTTTCCTTCCCTGGGCCTCTGGGAAAGGAATTACTGCAGGGGCAATGCCACCAAGAACAGAAGAGCCTCGATCAATGCAGCCGGCGCAGAGTTGTGCCACCGGAGGATCGCTGTGAGCTGCGGCACTGCACGTCTGTGCCAAACTATAGCTGGTGGATCATCGCCGTTGGGCAGGCAGAACTATAATAATAAAGGATCACTGCAGTCAACCTGAAACGAGAAGCCTAAATTAATGTACTCCACATACTGCACACAAGAAAGGATCTCAGCAGGCTACCTGCAACGAGAAGCCTAAATCAATGTATCCCACATACTGCACACAGTCTAGGACCACTGCATGCTACCTGCAATGAGAAGCCTAAATCAATGTACTCCACATACTGCACACAAGGAAGGATCACTATATGCTACCTGCAACAAGAAGCCTAAATCAATGTACTCAACATACTGCACACAAGAAAGGATCACTACATGCTACCTGCAACGAGAAGCCTAAATCAATGTATCCCACATACCGCACACAGTCTAGGCTCATTGCATGCAACCTGCAACGAGAAGCCTAAATCAATGTATCCCACCTACTGCACACACGGAAGGATCACTACGTGCTACCTGCAACGAGAAGCATAAATCAATGTATCCCACATACTGCACACAGTCTAGGCTCATTGCATGCAACCTGCAACGAGAAGCCTAAATCAATGTATCCCACATACTGCACGCAGTCTAGGACCACTGCATGCTACCTGCAACGAGAAGCCTAAATCAATGTACTCCACATACTGCACACAAGGAAGGATCACTGCATGCTACCTGCAACGAGAAGCCTAAATCAATGTATCCCACATACTGCACACACAGAAGGATCATTGTATGCTACCTGCAACTACAAGCCTAAATCAATGTATCCCACATACCGCACGCAGTCTAGGACCACTGCATGCTACCTGCAACGAGGAGCCTAAATCAATGTATCCAACATACTGCACGCAGTCTACGATCACTGCATGCTACCTCCAATGAGAAGCCTAAATCAATGTATCCAACATACTGCACGCAGTCTAGGATCACTGCATGCTACCTGCAACGAGAAGCCTAAATCAATGTACTCCACATACTGCACACAAGGAAGGATCACTGCATGCTACCTCCAATGAGAAGCCTAAATCAATGTATCCCGCCTACTGAATTCAATCTAGAATCACTAGATCAACGAGGACAATCTATCCCATCTACTGCACACACAAAAGGATCACTGAGTGCTACCTGCAACGAGGAGCCTACATCAATGTATCCCACATACTGCACGCAGTCTAGGATCACTGCATGCTACCTGCAATGAGAACCCTTAATCAATGTATTTCATATCTTGAACACAGTCTAGGATCACTGCATGCTACCTGCAACAACGAGCCTAAATCAATGTATCCCACATACTGCACGCAGTCTTGAATCACTGCATGCTACCTGCAACGAGGAGCCTAAAACAATGTATCCCACCTCCTGCAAGCAGTCTAGACTCACTGCATGCTACCTGCAACAAGAAGCCTAAATCAATGTACCCCACATAATGCACACAAGGAAGGATCACTACATGCTACCTGCAAAGAGGAGCCTAAATCAATGCGTGCTACCTGCAATGAGAAGTCTTAATCAATGTATCCCACCTACTGCACGTAGTCTAGGATCACTGCATGCTACCTGCAACGAGGAGCCTAAAT
The DNA here is from genome assembly GCF_964261635.1 of Lissotriton helveticus. NCBI lineage: Eukaryota > Metazoa > Chordata > Amphibia > Caudata > Salamandridae > Lissotriton > Lissotriton helveticus. The sequence continues at coordinate 2,135,912,639 of NC_136063.1, read as the reverse complement.
CAATGTACCCCACATAATGCACACAAGGAAGGATCACTACATGCTACCTGCAAAGAGGAGCCTAAATCAATGCGTGCTACCTGCAATGAGAAGTCTTAATCAATGTACCCCACATACTGCACGTAGTCTAGGATCACTGCATGCTACCTGCAACGAGGAGCCTAAATCAATGTACCCCACATAATGCACACAAGGAAGGATCACTACATGCTACCTGCAAAGAGGAGCCTAAATCAATGCGTGCTACCTGCAATGAGAAGTCTTAATCAATGTACCCCACATACTGCACACCAGGAAGGATTACTGCATGGTACCTGCAACCAGGAGCCTAAATCAATGTATCCCACATGCGCACACAAGGAAGGAAGGGTCACTGTGTGCTACCTGCAATGAGATGCCTAAGTCAATGTACCCCACATACTGCACACAAGGAAGGAAGGACCACTGCATGATACCTGCAACAAGAAGCCTAAATCAATGTTTCCCACATACTGCATACAAGGATGGATCACTACATGCTACCTGCAACTAGGAGCCTAACTCAATGTGTCCCACATACTGTACACAAGGAAGGATCACTACATGCTAACTGCAACCAGGAGCCTAAATCAATGTATCCCACATACCGCACACAGTTTAGGATAACAGCATGCTAACTGCAACGAGAGGCGTAAATCAGTGTATCCCCAATACTGCACGCAGTCTAGGATCAATGCATGCTACCTGCAATGAGAAGAATAAATCAACGTACTCCACATACTGCACACAAGGAATAATCACTGCATACTACCTGCAACCAGGAGCCTAAATCAATGTATCCCACATACTACACGCAGTCTAGGATAACTGCATGCTACCTGCAACCATGAGCCGAAATAAATGTATCCCACAAACTGCACACAAGGAAGGAAGGTTCACTGCATGCTACCTGCAACCAGGAGCCGAAATTAATGTATCCCACCTACTTCACGCATTCTAGGATCACGGCATGCTATCTGCAACGAGGAGCCTAAATCAATGTACCCGACACACTGCACACAAGGATCACTACATGCTACCTGCAACGAGAAGCCTAAATCAATGGATGTCCCATACTGCACACAAGGAAGGATCACTGCATGCTACCTGCAACAAGAAGCCTAAATCAATGTATGCCCCATACTGCACACAAGGATCACTGCATGCTACCTGCAACGAGGAGCCTAAATAAATGTATCCCACATACTTCACACACAGAAGGATCACTGCATGCTACCTGCAACGAGAAGCCTAAATCAATGTATCCCACAAACTGCACACACAGAAGGATTACTGCATGCTACCTGCAACGAGAAGCCTAAATCAATGTATCCCACATACTGCACACAGGCTAGGCTCATTGTATGCAACCTGCAACGAGAAGCCTAAATCAATGTATCCCACATACTGCACGCAGTCTCGGACCACGACATACTACCTGCAACGAAGAGCCTAAATCAATGTACTCCACATACTGCACACAAGGAAGGATCACTGCATGCTGGCTGCAACGAGAAACCCAAATCAATGTATCCCACATGCTCCACACAGTCTAGGCTCATTGCATGCAACCTGCAACGAGAAGCCTAAATCAATGTATCCCACATACTTCACACAGTCTAGGATCACTGCATGCTACCTGCAACGAGAAGCCTAAATCAAGGTATCCCACATACTGCACAGTCTAAGCTCACTGCATGCAACCTGCAATGAGAATCCTAAATCAATGTATCCCACCTACTACACACAGTCTAGGATCACTGCATGCTACCTGCAACGAGAAGCCTAAATCAATGTATCCCACCTACTGCGCACAGTCTAGGCTCACTGCATGCAACCATCAACGAGAAGCCTACATCAATGTATCCCACCTACTGCACACAGTCTAGGCTCACTGCATGCTACCTGCAACGAGAAGCCTACATCAATGTATCCCACCTACTGCACACAGTCTAGGCTCACTGCATGCTACCTGCAACCATGAGCCAAAATAAATGTATCCCACAAACTGCACCCAAGGAAGGAAGGATCACTGCATGCTACCTGCAACCAGGAGCCGAAATTAATGTATCCCACCTACTGTACGCAGTCTAAGATCACTGCATGCTACCTGCAACGAGGAGCCTAAATTAATGTACCCCACATACTGCACACAAGTATCACTGCATGCTACCTGCAACAAGAAGCCTAAATCAATGTATCTCACATACTGCACACAAGCAAGGAAGGACCACTGCATGATACCTGCAATGAGAAGCCTAAATCAATGTGTCCCACATACTGCACACAAGGAAGGATCACTGCATGCTACCTGCAACTAGGAGCCTAAATCAATGTGTCCCACATACTGAACACAAGGAAGGATCACTGCATGCTAACTGCAACCAGGAGCCTAAATCAATGTATCCCATATACTGCATGCAGGTTAGGATAACAGATTGCTAACAGCAACAAGAGGCCTAAATCAATGTATCCCGCATACTGCACGCAGCCTAGGGTCACTGCATACTACCTGCAACCAGGAGCCTAAATCAATGTATCCCACATACTGCACGTAGTCTAGGATCACTGCATGCTACCTGCAACGAGGAGCCTAAATCAATGTATCCCACCTACTGCACGCAGTTTAGGATCACTGCATGCTACCTACAACCTGGAGCCTAAATCAATGTATCCCACATACTGCACACAAGGAAGGATCACTGCGTGCTACCTGCAACGAGAAGCCTAAATCAATGTATCCCACATACTGCACACAGGCTAGGCTCATTGTATGCAACCTGCAATAAGAAGCCTAAATCAATGTATCCCACATACCGCACGCAGTGTAGGACCACTGCATGCTACCTGCAACCAGGAGCCTAAATCAATGTGTCCCACATACTGCACACAATGAAGGATCACTGCATGTTACCTGCAACCAGGAGCCAAAATAAATGTATCCCACATACTGCACACAAGGAAAGATTACTGCATGCTACCTGCAAACAGGAGCCGAAATAAATATATCCCATAAACTGCACACAAGGAAGGAAGGATCACTGCATGCTACCTGCACCCAGGAGCTGAAATCAATGTATCCCCTATACTGCACGCAACAAAGGATCACTGGATGCTGTCTACGAGAAGCCTAAATCCATGTATCAAACATACTGCATGTAAGGAAGAATCACTGCATGTTACCTGCAACTGGTAGCCTAAATCAATGTATCCCACATACTGCACACAACGAAGGATCACTGCGTGCTACCTGCAACGAGAAGCCTAATTCAATGTATCCCACATACTGCACACAAGAAAGGAAGGATCACTTCATGCTACGTGCAACGAGAAGCATAAATCAATGTATCCCACATACTGCACACAAGGATCACTGCAAGCCACCTGCAACGAGAAGCCTAAATCAATGTATCCCACATACTGCACATAAGGATAACAGTGTGCTACGTGCAATTAGAAGCCTAAATCAATGTATCCCACATACTGCACAAGGAAGGATCCCTGCATGCTACCTGCAACAAGAAGCCTAATTCAATGTATCCCACATACTGCTCACAAAGAGGGAAGGATCACTGCGTGCTACCTACAACGAGAAGCCTAATTCAATATATCCCACATACTGCACACTAGGAAGGATCACTGCGTGATACCTGCAATGAGAAGCCTAAATCAATGTATACACATACTGAACACATGGAAGGAAGGATCACTTCGTGCTACATGCAACAAGAAGCCTAAATCAATGTATACCCATACTGAACATAAGGAAGGAAGGATCACTGCGTGCTACATGCCACGAGATGCCTAAATCAATGTATCCCACATACTGCACACAAGAAAGGAAGGATCACTGCGTGCCACCTGCAACGAGAAGCCTAAATCAATGTATCCCGCATGCAGCACACAAGGAAGGATCCCTGCGTGCTACCTGTAGCGAAAAGGCTAAATCTATGTATCCCACATACTGTACACAAGGGAGGAAGGATAACTGCGTGCAACCTGCAACAAGAACCATAATTCAATGTATCCCACATACTGCACACAAGGAGGAAAGAATCACTGTGTGCTACCTGCAATAAGAAGCCTAACTCAATATATCTCACATATCGCACACAAGGAAGGAAGGATGACTGCATGCTACCTTCAACGAGAAACCTAAATCATTGTATAAGCATTCTGCACACAAGGAAGGAAGGATCACTGCATGCTAACTGCAACAAGACGCCTAAAACAAATGTATCTCTCATACTGCACATAAGAAAGAAAGGATCACTGCCGGCTACCTGCAACGAGAAGCCTAAATCGATGTATCCTGCATGCAGCACACAAGAAAGGAAGGATCACTGTGTTCTACCTGCAACAAGAAGCCTAAATCGATGTATCTCGCATACTGCACGGAAGGAAGGATCACTGCATGCTACCTGCAACAAGAAGCCTAAATCAATGTATCTCACATACTGCACACAAGGAAGGAAGAACCACTGCATGATACCGGCAATGAGAAGCCTAAATCAATGTACCCCACATACTGCACACAAAGAAGGAAGGACCACTGCATGATACCTGCAACAAGAACCCTAAATCTATGTATCCCACAAACTGCACGCAGTCTAGGACCACTGCATGCTACCTGCAACAAGATGTCTACATCAAAGTATCTCACATACTGCACACAAGGAAGGCTCACTGCATGGTACCTGCAACGAGAAGCCTAAATTAATGTATCCTGGATACTGCACACAAGGAAGGATCACTGCATGCCACCTGCAACGAGAAGCCTAAATCAATGTATCCCACATACTGCACATAAGGATAACAGTGTGCTACCTGCAACAAGAAGCCTAAATCAATGTATACCACATACTGCACACAAGAAAGGATCCCTGCGTGCCACCTAAAACGAAAAGCCTAATTCAATGTATCCCGCATACTGCACACAAGGAGGAAAGGATCACTGCGTGCAACCTGCAACAAGAAGCCTAATTCAATGTACCCTACATACTGCACACAAGGAGGAAAGGATTACTGCCGGCTACCTGCAACAAGAAGCCTAAATCAATGTATCCCTCATGTAGCACACAAGAAAGGAAGGATCACTGTGTTCTACCCGCAACGAGAAGCCTAAATCAATGTAACTAGCATACTGCACACAAGGAAGGAATGATCACTGCATGCTACCTGAAACGAGAAGCCTAAATCAATGTACCCCACATATTGCACACAAGTAAGGAAGGACCACTGCATGATACCTGCAACTAGAAGCCTAAATCAATGTATCACACATACTGTACGCAATCTGGGACCACTGCGTGCTACCTGCAATACGAAGCCTAATTCAATATATCCCACATATCGCACACAAGGAAGGAAGGATCACTGCATGCTACCTGCAATGAGAAGCCTAAATCAATGTATAGGCATACTGCACATAAGGAAGGAAGGATCACTGCATGCTACCTGCAACGAGACGCCTAAATCAATGTATCACGCATACTGCACATAAGGAAGAAAGGATCACTGCCGGCTACCTGCAACAAGAAGCCTAAATCAATGTATCCCTCATGTAGCACACAAGAAAGGAAGGATCACTGTGTTCTTCCCGCAACAAGAAGCCTAAATCAATGTAACTAGCATACTGCACACAAGGAAGGAATGATCACTGCGTGCTACCTGCAACCAGAAGCCTAAATCAATTTACCCCACATACTGCACACAAGGAAGGAGCACTGCATGTTGCCGGCAACAAAAAGCCTAAATCAATCTATCTCACATACTGGACACAAATAAGGAAGGAGCACTGCATGATGCCTGCAATGAGAAGCCTAAATCAATGTATCCAACATATTGCACACAACCAAGGACTACTACATGCTACGTGCAACTAGAAGCCTAAATCAACTATCCCACATACTACACACAAGGACCATTGCATGCTACCTGCAATGAGAAGCCAAAATCAAAGTATCTATCTCACATACTAAAGACAAGGAAGGAAGGACTACTATATGCTCCATGCCATGAGAAGCCTAAATCAATGTATCCAACATATTGCACATAAGGAAGGACCACTGCATGCTAACTGCAATGAGAAGTCTAAATAAATGTATCCCACATACTGCACGCAGCATAGGATCACTGCATGACACCTGCAAAGAAAAGCCTAAATCAATGTATCTCACATACTGCACACAAGGAAGGATGACTGCGTTCTACCTGCAGTGAGAAGGTTACATCAGTGTATTCAACATACTGCACACAAGGAAGGAAGGAAAGGGTACTGCATGCTACCTGCAACAAGAAGCCTAAATCAATGTATCTCACATTGCACATAAGGAAGGACCACTGCATGCTACCTGCAATGAGAAGTCTAAATAAATGTATACCGCATACTGCACGAAGTATAGGATCACTGCATGAAACCTGCAACAAGAAGCCTAAATCAATGTATCCAACATACTGCCCACAAGAAAGGAAGTATCACTACATGTTACCTGCAATGAGAAGCCCAAATCAATGTATCCCACATACTGCACAGAAGCAAGGAAGGAAGGAGCACTGCATGCTACCTGCAACGAGAAGCCTAAATCAATGTATCTCGCATACTGCACAAAAGGAAGGAAGGATCACTACATGCTACCAGCAACGAGAAGCCTTTTTTAATGTATCCCACAAACTGCACACAAGGAAGGAAGGATTACTGCGTGCTACCTGTAACGAGACGCCTAAATAAATATAGCCCAAATCAATGTATCCCACATACTGCACAGAAGCAAGGAAGGAAGGAGCACTGCATGCTACCTGCAACGAGAAGCCTAAATCAATGTATCTCGCATTCTGCACACAAGGAAGTAAGGATCACTATGTGCTACCTGCAACGAGAAGCCTAATTTAATGTTTCCCACATACTACACACAAGGAAGGACCATGGCATGCTATCTGCAATGAGAAGCCTAAATCAATGTATCCCTCTAGCACACAAGGAAGGATCACTGCGTGTTATTTGCAATGAGAAGCCTAAATGAATGAATCTCACACACATTGCACACAAGGAAGGAAGTTTCACTGCATACTACCTGATACAAGAAGCCTAAATCAATGTATCCCACATCAGCACACAGGCAAGGATCACTGCGTGCTACCTGGAATGAGAAGTATAGCTCAAAATATGCCACATGCTGAACACAGTTAAGAAACACTGCATGTTACCAGTAATGACAAGTCAAAATCAGCGTATCTCACAAACTGCACGCAGTCAAGGATCACTGCATGCTACCTCCAATGAGCAGTCTAGATCAACTAATGTCACATACAAAACACAGTCAAGGATCTAGCCTACATACTGAACGCAGTCGAGGATCACTGCATGCTACCTGCAAAAAGAAGTCTAGATTAACGTATCCCACAAATTACACACAGTTGAAGACCAATGTATACTACCCTAAACGAGAAGGCGTGATCAACCTATGTCACAAACTGCACTGAGTCAAGAATCACTGTGTCCTACCAGCAACCGGAAGTCTACATCAACTTATCTTGCATACTGCATGCAGTCATGGATCAATGCATGCTAACAGCAATGAGAAGCAGTCCAACACGCCACTGATATTGCGGAATCTATACTCAGCAAAGAAATTGATATCACTTTTCTCGCGGAATCATGGCTTAACGACTACTCTACCCCCATGCTTTACATGCTGCCTCCACCTGGGTACTCCATCATTAGACATGACAGACCTAACAGAAGAGGTGGTGGTCTAGCCATAATTCACAAAGCAGGAATACATCTTTCCACTTTAATTAACGCAGAATACTTGACTTTCGAAAACCTTGGTGTTGAACTTAAAAGCAAAGGCTCCCCTCATATCAACCTTCACACCATTTACCACCTCACTGGTGATCGCGCCCTCTTCGCTGAAGAGTTGTCTGACCTAATTACTCAGTTTTCCTTAACTGACATGAAAAATGTGTTCTTGGGCGAGTTCAACATCCATTGGAACAACTCTGAAGACACCGCAGTCTGACTACTAGCAAACCTTCTCGAAATAAATTACCTTAACAACTCTGCAATGAACCAACACACATCAAAGGCTCCACTCTAGATGTGATTATCACTAATTATGAACTGGTCTTGCTCAGTTCCATTTCACCTACTGACTGGTCTGACCACCATCGCATCCTGTTCAATATCAATACCCCGGTCAGACCCCACCTAGACTTAACAAATAACCCTAAGCAGTGGACTAGAAACCTCAAACAAATCTCAATCACTGAACTTGAATCCAAGATTCGTGATCAACTACAACATCACCCCCTTACACTTACCGAGGATGATCTCACCACACACTAAAACAGCGATGTCGGAAGTTCTTGACCAAATGGCACCACCCAAACTATAACAACCTAGACCAATCAAATCAAAATCTTGGTTTAATACAGATCTCAACAACAAGAGAACACAACTCAGACAAGCTGAAAGGCAATGGAAACAAAACCCCTCGAGAATCCACCTATCACTACTTAGAACTACAAGGCTGTCTTATAAAAAACACATTTTTAAAGAAAAGCCTCTTTCTTCCGCAACCAACTAGACCGTGCAAAGAGTAGACCCAGGGAGCTCTTCAACATTGTCAAACTTCATACCGTGTCCTCACCCCCTCTTGAAATAATCACCGCCAATGAACGCTGTGAAGAAATTATAAGCTTTTTCATGGACAAAGTTAAAAAAATTGAGCAATCCTTCTTACAAGTGACTTATCTACCCGCCGTCCCAACCATCCTCACCAACCCACCTCCTTCCATGACAGTTCCACCCCCTGAACACACCAATGACCAAATGGCTCTAAAAGATACTTACAGCAACCATTACAGCACCCAATTGAAAAACAATGCCAACTGGTCTGACTTCAAACCCATGACCGAAAGTGAAGTCTTCAATATTATCGCGAAATTAAAGCCCATTTCACACACGAAGGATCCCCTCCCATCCAAGATTGTACAAAATCTCAACCACATCATTGCCCTGTACTGGACAAAAATCATCACTGCATCTCTCGCCTCGGGCTGTGTCCCTGACTCCCTCCAACGTGGCCAAATCACACTCATTCTCAAAAACCCCAAGGCTGACCCTAATGATCTCAACCTCAGACCTATCTCCAACCTCCCGTTCCTAGCCAAAGCTTTTGAAAAATGTGTCTTACAGCAACTTAACAATCATATAGGGGATTTCAACCTCCTTCACATCTTCCAATCAGGGTTCAGGAAAGGCTGCAGCACTGAAACTGCCATGCTTAATATCTCAGATGACATCGACAGATCCTTAGACAATGGTGACACCTGCCTACTCATCCTACTTGACTTATCAGTGTCCTTTGATACCGTAAATCCCCCAGCCTTACTTGAATCACTGAAGATCCGCTCTGGTATAAATTGGACAGTCTTAAAATGGTTCACTTCATACCTACAACATTGATCGCAACAAATTCAAATCAAATCCTGCCTATTGTATCCCACACATGTCACACCGGGTGTGCCACGGGGCTCAATTCTCTCCCCTTCCCTTTTCAACCTCTTCATGGAACCCCTTACAATCATCCTGACTCAAGCAAGGATCAAATACCACCTGTATGCTGATGACAGCCAACTCTATTACAAAATCAAATTACCTAGTCACATCCTAAATCTCAACGCCACTCTGAGCAAGATACAATCTTGGTTCAACTCTAACATCTTAAAGCTACACCCCAACAAAACAGAAATCATTCTGTTATCCCCTAAAAGCAACCACCTACCTATCCACGAATGGCGCAGCTACCTGAATGCATTAAATTGTTCTCTCACTCCATCCAACTCAGCAAAATCCCTAGGCTTCATCCTGGATAACATCAAAAACTCAGCCAAAGGAGCGCTTTACACACTTTAACACCTCAAGAAAATTATACCATTCATTCCCTCTGATGATTTCAAGATGGTGGTCCAATCTCTCGTCCTCTCCAAACTGGACTATGGAAATTCCATCCTCACAGGGATGCCGAAAACCTACCTCGCCCCCCCTTAGATCAGTTCTAAACATGGCGGCCCGGCTCATAACAGGTGTTAAACGGTTTGAACACATCACAGCAGCCCTCATGGTTCTCAATTGGCTTCCCATCAAAGGAAGATGTACTTCCAAGACTGCCTGCATCATCCACAAAGCCCTTCACTCACATACTCCCAACTACTTAGACAGCAAGCTCACAAAAGCTGGAAAAACCAGAACTTTGAGAAGTTCCAACTCACTCCTTCTCGTACCGCTGAAACTAAAAAGGAAATCCACCCAGACTCGCTCTTTCTCTGGAAATGCATCTAGCATATGGAACTCATTACCTAGAGAACTACGAGGGAACCCCTCCTTCTCTTGCTTCAAACGTGACCTGAAACTCCTCCTCCTCAACAAATACTTTAACACCTAAGCATGCGGAATATTGTTAATTATTTCTCTTTATAGGTCTCAGACCTCTGTTATAGTCAGTTGTGTTTTATTTCTGATGTTTAGTAGGTGTTTCTTTCCCTTAATCTTACTCTGTTCTTATTGCCATTACAGTTAATCCATGCTCATTGCCTTACGATTTTCTTTGTTTATTTTTGTGTGTGTTTCTAAAAATCTAATATGTCTCGCATTTTCTGGAAAGCTACCTGATTATACTGTGTTTTTCAATCATTTAAAGTGCTTTGATACCCTCGGGTCCGTATACACCCATTACAACGCATTTTTTACAACGCACTACCGTTACAACGGGACTTTTACAACGCAAATACTATTACAACGCATTTATTTACAACGCATGTTTTTACAACGCAGGTACCTTTACAACGCATACCATTACAACGTAAGTATTGGTAAGTATATAATTATATTTAAAATGTTATATGTTAGGTTTTTTTTAAAGGGGTATTTTTAGGGTTCAGAGTCAGTTTTGGGTTTTTGGGTAAAGGGGTATTTTTAGGGTTCAGGGTCAGTTTTCAGTTTTTGGGTAAAGGGGTATTTTTTGGGTTCAGGGTCAGTTTTGGGTTTTTGGGTAAAGGGGTATTTTTAGGGTTCAGGGTCAGTTTTGGGTTTTTGGGTAAAGGGGTATTTTTAGGGTTCAGGATCAGTTTTGGGTTTTTGGGTAAAGGGGTATTTTTAGGGTTTAGGGTCAGTTTTCAGTTTTTGGGTAAAGGGGTATTTTTAGGGTTCAGGGTCAGTTTTGGGTTTTTGGGTAAAGGGGTATTTTTAGGGTTCAGGGTCAGTTTTCAGTTTTTGGGTAAAGGGGTATTTTTTGGGTTCAGGGTCAGTTTTGGGTTTTTGGGTAAAGGGGTATTTTTAGGGTTCAGGGTCAGTTTTCAGTTTTTGGGTAAAGGGGTATTTTTTGGGTTCAGGGTCAGTTTGGGGTTTTTGGGTAAAGGGGTATTTTTAGGGTTCAGGGTCAGTTTTCAGTTTTTGGGTAAAGGGGTATTTTTAGGGTTCAGGGTCAGTTTTCAGTTTTTGGGTAAAGGGGTATTTTTAGGGTTTAGGGACAGTTTTCAGTTTTTGGGTAAAGGGGTATTTTTTGGGTTCAGGGTCAGTTTTGGTTTTTTGGGGTACAGGGGTACAGGGTAAAAATAAAATTAAATTAAATTAAAATTAAATTAATTAAATGAAATTAAATTAAATTAAATTAAAATAAATACAATTACATTAAATTATATTAATTTTAAATAATATACAATTAAAAAAATTATATATACCTACCAATACTTACGTTGTAATGGTATGCGTTGTAAAGGTACCTGCGTTGTAAAAAAATGCGTTGTAAATACATGCGTTGTAATAGTATTTGCGTTGTAAAAGTCCCGTTGTAACGGTATGCGTTGTAAAAGTATGCGTTTTAACGTCATACATCCCCTCGGGTCTAGCTAGCGCTATATAAAACCAATTAATAAATAAGCCTATATCAACGTATCTTGCATACTGCATGCAGTCATGGATCACTGCGTGCTACCTGCAACGAGAAGCCTACATCAACGTATCTCACGTCCTGTAAGCAGTCAAAGATCACTGCGTGCTACCTGCAACGAGAAGTGTAGTTCGTCGTGTCTTGCATACTGCATACAGCCAAGGACCACTGCATGCTACCTGCAATGAGCAGTCTAGATCCGCGTATCTAGCATACTGAAAGCAGTCAAGGATCACTGCATTTATTATGCATGGATATCATTTTGGATTACCTCAGCTTGGATAAGGGGTCTTCAATTCCGTGGCTGAACTATATCGCTAAAACCCTTAATGCTTTGGGACTATCCTCTTTCTTTATAGACCTGAGAAGCCTAATAAAGACGACGAATTATGGGTTGAATCCCATTTCCTAGAATACAGAGAGGAAGTGAGATTGAAAACGGAATTATCTAGATGCTCAGTGTTGACTTACTATAGATCTTTAGCATCAGTAGAACCTGTATTGTATTTGTCATTAGAACTCGTACACTGGGATGGATCCCTTTTTTCGTTTTAGATCACGAAAAATCTGACGGCTTCTGTGTTTTAATGGAGATTTTGGTTTGTTGGGGGACTTAGCTTTATCTTGCCCATGCAGTAATAAAACTGAACAATCATTGTTGCACTTTATGTTCTTATGTAGTTTTTTTTAATTTTCAGTGCAGACATTATCTTAAACATTTACTAAAGAAGATGGGGCATCGCAGGTGTACAGTAGCTTTGTTTAACCTACAATTATTGAATTCCCCAGAAACATGCTTGTGGGTAAGTTCCTTTTATAAATCTGCAGTAAGAACCAAAAATCCGTTGGATATGAAACCACAATCATATTTTTATAAATTCCATTTACTGACTGTTTTATCAAATTAATTTTATAATCGTGAACATTTCAGGCTAGAGGTGATTAATGTGATGAGATGTATGAATTAGTTTAGCCTTGTTAGCTGCCTATTTACATGCGCCTTGATTGATGTTATCTTCTTTCCTTAATACCTATAGGAATTGTATTGTTGACAATCTGGACATATTGTCTTTTATATTGTCTTGTGTCTTCTTTTATGACCTAACTAGGTTGAATAAAGATTCTTTGAATTTGATCACTGCACGCTACCTTGAATGAGAAGGCTAGCGCAACGTGTTTCACATACTGCACAAAGTCAAGGATCTCTGTGGGCTAACAGGAAAGGGAGGTCTAGATCAACGTATCGCACATACTGCACATAGTGAAGGACCACTGCATGGAACCAGTAAAGAGAAGTCTAGATCAACATATCGCACATACTGCACGCAACTAAGGATGACTGCATGCTACCTGCAATTAGAAGTATAGGTCAACGCATCTCACATGCTGCATCAATTAAGGATCACTGCATGCTACCTGAAATGAGAAGTCTAGATCAACACAACTCACATACTGCATCAATTAAGGATCACTGCATGCTACCTGAAATGAGAAGTCTAGATCAACGCAACTCACATACTGCACGCAATTAAGTCTAGATCAATGTATCGCACATACTGTACGTAATTTAGGATCATTTCGTGCTACCTTTAATGAGAAGTCTACATCAATGCATTTCACATACTGCAAGCAATTTAGGATCACTGCATTCTACGGGGAAAGGGAAGTCTAGATCAACATATCTCACATACTGCATAGAGTCAAGGATCACTGCATTCTATGGGAAACGAGAAGTCCAGATTAACATATCCCACATACTGCACACAAACAAGAATGTCTGTGGGATACGGGATGTCTAAACCAAGGTATCCTGCATACTGCATAAAGGCTACTAGAAATAAGAAACCCAACTCAACGTATCCCACAGACTACACACAGACATAGATCTTTGCACGACACTTGGAATGCATCCCATGTAGAGCACTGTAAACAAATGGAATACTTGACAAAGCCATGAATCTCTGCAGGCTACTGGACTGTACTACATGTAATGCATTTAATTATGCATCACTTCAGGCTACTGGGAATGGGAAATTTAGACCTGATAATGGCAAGAATAACGCCATGGGATCACTGTGGATTACTGTGAATGAAACATCTAGATCAACGTGCCTTTATTGTATGCAATCATGGATAACTGCAGGTTAATGGACTGGTAGTCTACATCTAATTATACGGCACAATGTGCTACCAATAAAGAAGGAATACTTGTCCGGGTCAAGAATCAATGCAGCCTACTGGACAGGGACTATATATGCAGACATTGGGATGGCTTAAGTAGCAGGTTTGTCCATTCCACAGGCTGCTCTACAATAACAAAAATATATATGCACATAATCTTAGATGATTTTTCGAAAAAGTTCATCTTGAGTTGTTTTTAGAGAAAGTAAAGTGTCTAAAAACGTAGCCTGATAAACAAAGGACTAGTGTGGAAAGTTGGCAGTTCAGCTCGTTGGACATCTCCAGTATTCAGAGTATTTCGGTCAAAGGTATATGTGAGCTGGTTCTCGCTGAAGCAAGACTTTGCCATGGGCTAAAACTAGTAACACTGCAGCGTCAGATGGGGCACTGCTTCCAACCTAGATTAATGAGAAGTATGTACACAGATGACAGCAGATGCAGTACTGCTCATCATATGGTTGCTGCTTTTTGACACAAGCAATAAAATCAAGCCTTTTAAAGATGGCCACCAACCAGAGTTTGGTGGCATTAAACATCTAACAAAAGCTCCCCTTTTTATGGTCTGGCTTGACAGCGCTCCTGGCGCCAGACAGTTATGTGAGAACCACCAGTAGCGGGGCTTTGGCTCCACCCACACGTTAGAACCATGAATACATGCATGTTTTTAGTTGGCAGAAGCTGTGTGATTACACAAAAAACGCTTGCCAACCACACAGCTGTGATCGTTGTTTATGTATCCAGCTGCCCGAGCTAGGACGTTAATACCAAGGGCGAGGCTAGACGAGCCCGCCTTTAGGGCCCGGCCCCCCGGCCCACACCGCGCCGCCATTGGTTCATAGGCCCAGGAGGCTGCCCTATGGGCAGCCATCCTGGGAAGTACTTCCGGGTCAGGGGGCGCGTGACGCACGTCCGGTGGGGGCGTGGGGCAGAGGCCATGACCTATTTAGGTCTGGGTCACGGTCAACTCGGCCTCTTTCCCCGCCTGCGCCGGACCTGATCGCCACTCCCTGTCCGTTAGTCAGCTAGTTTTAATCTTTAAACTTTAAGTTAAACTTAGGTTGCCCAGTAGCTTCCCCGCCCCATAGTCTGACCCCCGAGGACATCGACGGAGTGCCGACGAACCTCGACGTGCAGCGGAGGAGAGAGCGCCGACCGGGTCGCCAGGTGAGGTGCCGGGGTTAGCTGAGGCTGGGGGCGGGCGCGGGTCCGGGGCTTGTTTGACGCCTCCTCCTGCTGCAGCCCGGTGAGGTGTTGGGAGCGGAGAGCGTGGTGCGGGCCCGCGTTCGCCTGCAGCGGCCTTAGGAAAGGGCAGCAGAGCTCCGGCGCCGTCGCCTGGCGGCAGGGTGGGTGTGGGGGCGAGGGAGAAGGGTAGCGGGACTCAGAGTAGTAGGTAGCGGTGCAAAGAAGGTACCATGGCACCCAGGGGGCAGAGCCATAAGCGCAAGGGCAAAGACCCGGAGATTGCGCAGTTACTGGCCTTGCTCCTCCAGAAGTTTAACGGGGACGACGAGTGCAGTGAAGTAGAGTCTGAGGGGCCCCATTCCGATCCGGAGGGAGAGACCCCGAGCATTGCGGAGCGCCCACGCAGGCGTGGTGTTCCGCCCAAAGCGGCGTTCCCTCCCCTGCCCAAGAAACCGAGGGCACAGAATCCTAGGGGCTCACGTGGGCAGAAGAAGACAGGGAGCGGTGGGGGAGCGGGGCTGCCCCCCCCTCCGAGGGTTCCTTCGCCGAGTGCCCCCCCATTGGCGCCGTCTGCACCCGTAGCTCCTCTTCCTGCGCCCCAGGCGCCAGTACTCCCGTGGGCGGCGCCTCTAGCTCCAGTAATTCCGGCTTCCGCGCCACAAGCGCCTGTAATTCCTGTTTCTGCGCCACAAGCGCCTGTAATTCCTTCACCCGTAGCGCCTCTTCCTGTGCCCCAGGCGCCAGTAATCCCACTGGCGGCGCCTCTAGCTCCAGTAATTCCTGTTCCTGCGCCACAAGCGCCTGTAATTCCTTCGCTTACACCACTAGCGCCAGGGGCCCCTCTACCCGCGCCTCAAGCGCCTGTTATTCCCCCAGCGGCACCAGGTGCTCCGGCGATACCCCCGGCCCCGGTGCCTACGGGTGACATCTTGAAGGAAATCTTGGGGGCCATAGCGGCGCTGGGATCTCCCCCGGTGCTTCCTGAGAAGGTCGCAGTGTCCCCACCAGTGGTAGTAAGCCCACCCGCCCAGCCCCAACTCGAGGGCGCTGGGACTGGGGGCGCTTTGGGGGAAATCTTAAATGCCCTGAAGGCGCTCACTCGAGCTCCGGGCGCAGCACCCCCTCTTCCTCCGGTAGCCGTGGCACCGACCTTGGTCCCGGCAGTCACGCCTTGGGTCCCGGGGAATAAGGATGAGGGCCCACTAGGCGAGATCAAGGAGCAATTGGCGCTGTTAGCCAGGACGCAGGCTCTGAATGCCCCGGTGGCCCCATCGGCGGTGGCGGCCCCCGCTTGTGCCCCCAGTACTCCAGGAGGTAAGCCTGAGATGAAGGGCCCGGAGCCCGGGGCGGGAGCGATGGTGGGGGGTGGCCAGGGTTATGTCTTGTCTAAACCAGGCCGCCTGGCTACACACGTATCTCCCGATATGAAGGAAAAAATTTGGAAGGGGGAATTCGTAGATATATTTGCTTTGATTAGGCCCAAGAGAATGGAGGTGGAGAGTAAGGACAAGGAGGGCAAGGATAACTCCTCCAAGGATAGGAGACCGAGGGTGGAAGAATCTATCACGAACTGGCTATTTGGTTTCCAGGTGTTCATCACAGTAGTTATTGAGAAGAAGCCAGAGTTGGCGGGGCCATTGGTGTACTATATGCACAGGATTTTGAAAGCGCACACGACGCATGGAGGGACAGCCTGGCTGGATTATGATAGGGATTTCAGATGGGAGAAGGTGCAGGACCCAGACATGGGTTGGGACCAGGTGGAGGTCAATGTGTGGTTGGAAAGTGTGAATGCCAAAGCATGTGGGTCGCAAAACAATAGACAGCCCTTTCGGACATCCCAGGGGGGACCTGGGGATAAGCGGGGGACATGTTGGCAATTTAACAGGAAGGTGTGCACCTGGCCGCCGGACAAGTGCAAGTTCAGGCACGCATGCTCCTTTTGCGGGCACCCCTCGCATCCCGAATTCAAGTGCATTAAAAAATCCAAGGAACGGGGAGGGGGGGGCAGAGAGGTTAAGCCCTCCCAGCCATAAGCTGCCCACCCCGGTGGACATTGGGAAACTGGTTTTTTGGCTGAATCAGTATCCAGACCGGTTAGCAGCCAAAATCTTGTACTCAGGGTTCTCAGAGGGGTTTCGCATTCCAGCTCTTGGGGTCCCCCCGGTTAGGTTTTGCAATAATCTTTTATCTGCGAGGGCGATGCCTGCGGTGGTTGAGTTGAAGGTGCAGAAGGAGCTTAGTGCGGGGCGTGTAGCTGGCCCGTTCGGGGCCCCCCCGCTCCCAGGCTTTGTCTGCTCACCCCTAGGGGTAGTACCGAAGAAGGAACCGGGGCAATTCAGGATGATCCATAACTTATCTGCCCCCAAGGGAGAGTCTGTGAACGATGCTATCGACCCAACTTTGTGTTCAGTATCTTACTCGTCCTTTGACGTAGCTTTGAATAAAGTGAGGTCACTAGGGCCTGGCGCCATCATGGCCAAGACGGACATAGAATCCGCTTTCCGCCTGTTGCCTGTTCACCCGGAGGATTGTCACCTGTTGGGATTCCAACTGAACCAGCAGTTTTACTATGATAAGTGTATGCCCATGGGGTGTGCTGTCTCCTGTAGGTATTTTGAGACCTTTAGTTGCATGCTACAATGGTTGTTCTCTCATAAGACAGGCTGCAGGGAGGTTGTGCATTATTTAGATGACTTCATGGTTATGGGGCCGGCCGCCTCCACGGCTTGTAATCAGGCGTTGGACCAATTGGTGGCCTTATTCAGGGAATTTAATATTCCGCTGGCCCCGGGCAAGACAGTGGGTCCTGATACATGCATGACATTTCTGGGGATTGAAATTGACACGGTGGCGGGGGAATGCAGGTTACCACAAGACAAAGTGAAGTCTTTTTCCCACGCCATTGACGCGGTCTTGGCTTGTACGAAGGTGACTTTACACCAGCTTCAGGTTGTGGTGGGACAGCTAAACTTCGCCCTCAGGATCATCCCCATGGGACGCCCCTTTTCTAGATCTATTGCCAGGGCGATGGTGGGCCTAACACAGAAGCACCACAGAGTGCGCCTACGGGCCGAAGTAAAGGGTGATTTGAGAGTGTGGCGAGATTTCTTAGCGAATTTCAATGGCACGGTTGTCTGGCCGTCCGCCCCGGTGTCCAACTCTGAGTTAGGATTATTTACGGATGCGGCAGGCAGCGTTGGCTTTGGGGCTATCCTCGGGCCTAAGTGGTGCGGGGCGGAGTGGCCGGAAGAGTGGCACAAAACAGGTTTGACAAGAAATGTAGCCTTTTTGGAGTTGTTCCCCATACTGGTGGCGGTGTCTGTTTGGGCAGAGCACTTCAGGAACAGATCAGTGATATTCTGGTCAGACAACATGTCTGTGGTTGAAGCCATTAACCGGCAGGGGGCCACGTGTAAGAATGTGCTGAGATTGTTGAAACGGTTGGTGTTGGCATGTTTGAGGTTGAATTTAACGTTTAAGGCAGCACACATTCCAGGGGTCGACAATCATGCTGCTGATGCTTTGTCTCGTTCCAAGCTGCAGGAGTTTCGGAGGTTCCATCCGGCAGCGGAGGATCAGAGGACGGTGTTCCCACCATCACTGTGGAGGATTGGAGCCCCGCTTTAGCGGGGCTGGTAGGTGCCTCATTGAGTGACCGCACTCGGAAAACGTATCAGCAGTGTTTTTTGTGTTACAGGACATTAGTGCAAGAGGCGGGTTTCTCATGTTGGCATTCTGATCAAGCTATGTTTCACTTTCTGCAGCACATCTATGACCAGGGCAAGTCGCTCTCTTATGCCAGGACGCACGTCACTTCTGTGGGTTTCTTTGCTAGATTAGCGGGCCTGTATGATCCAGGGATGTCTTATGTAGTCAAGAGAGCTCTGACTGGGTGGGCCAGGAGGGAAGGCCCTAAGCGGGACAGTAGGAGGCCCCTGGACGTGGGGACTCTGAGGAGGATGCTAGACGCCCTCCCTAGACGGTGCACTTCGGCCTTTGAGAGCACGTTATTCTCTGCAGTCTTCTCGTTAGCCTTTTATGGGGCATTTCGTCTGGGGGAGATAGTGGGGTCCTCTCGCGTTGATCATAATGGGGGGCTGCAGTTTGGGGACCTCAATCTTACAGCAGGGACCATGGAGGTATGCCTCAGAAAGTCTAAGACCGACCAGCTGGGTAAAGGTGCCTGGATCCAGTTGGGCTCTGCGCCTGATGCGCCTGTGTGCCCGGTAGCCTGTATGCGGGCATACCTGGCCATCCGCCCTGGGGAGAAGAGTCAGGCCTTGTTCATTCATGAGGGGGGTGAGTGTGTCTCGCAATACCAATTCAAGGCTGTACTACGGGAGGCTCTGGGTGACCTGGGCCTTGGGGATTCGGGCTATTCATCCCATTCATTCAGGATAGGCGCTGCCACATTGGCGGCAGGGGCAGGGTTTTCTTCCAAGGCGGTGAAGAAGGTGGGCCGTTGGTCGTCCGACTGCTTTAAAAGATATGTAAGGCCCGAATTGTTATGACGTCGTGTATTGCCATGCCCATGCCTGACTTTTCTATTTCCTCTCCGATTACTAGTATGCCAGGGAAGGTGGTGTGGGTATTGGGACACTCGTTCGTTCGACGGGCAGCGGTGCGACTGCGGCAACGGCGAGTGCGGAAGCCACCCGGGCTGGCAGGGACGGAGTTTTTGTGGCATGGTGTGGGAGGAATGCGGATTCGGCACCTGCGACGGTTGGTGGAAGACATCAAGGGGCGCGAGAGGCAGTCTCCCGCATTGGTCATCTTACACTTGGGCGGCAACGACATGGTCGACAGGGGCCGCCTCGCAGTCAAAGAGGCACTACTTACGGAAATTGCTTGGCTGGGGCGAACCTTCCCCCAGGCCAGGATAGCATGGTCATGCATGATCCCACGACGATGGTGGGGCAATGGGATCCGGCCGTACCCGGTGAACGTGTCTGTGAGGCGTCTCAACGGAGAATTGGCAAAGATGTGCTCAGGAAAGGGCCGCTTGCTACATCTCCCGCACAGGATGATCTCGGGATCTGAAATGTTTCACCAGGACGGGGTGCATCTGTCGGACATTGGTATGGATGCTTGGATTCAAGGCATTTGGTCATTTGTGCTGAACTTGGCGGCAGGGGGGAAGGGCGACGGACCTGAGGGCCCTAGTCTCCCTTGTGGCGGAAAAGAGACATTTGAACACTGATAGACTGCAAAAATGGAGTGGAGTCCGCCTTGCGCACTCCCTACGCCAGCACTGAGGGGAGAGAGGGTAAGCTCTCCGCAGGGGGATGGAGACCACCGGCTGGGGAGGCAAGGGCGTCAGGTACGAGCCTCATAGCAGCGTGGTGGATGAGAGGTGGGGCCCTGGAAATGGCGGACAAGGACCCGAGGGCTGGGGCCCATCGCTCGTGGGGCGCAGGTGGGTGGCACCTGGCGCGGGCATCGTACTTGGGGGATGCGAACCTAAGGGCCCCTTGGTGCTGGGGGAAGCAAGAAGTTATGAGCAAATAAATACAAGTTGAAACGTATAATAAAGTTGATGAAGAAGAGTTGATAATAAAGGAAGGAGGTTGCTCATAATTTGAGATATGTATAAACGATTTACTTGTCATGTTTATGAAGTGTAATTAAACATGGCCTTTTAAACCCACCTGTTCTCAAGTGCTTGTTTTGGTGGGTAGGCGGGTGTGGAGCATGCTGGGGGATCCGGGGCCTATACCAAGGGCGAGGCTAGACGAGCCCGCCTTTAGGGCCCGGCCCCCCGGCCCACACCGCGCCGCCATTGGTTCATAGGCCCAGGAGGCTGCCCTATGGGCAGCCATCCTGGGAAGTACTTCCGGGTCAGGGGGCGCGTGACGCACGTCCGGTGGGGGCGTGGGGCAGAGGCCATGACCTATTTAGGTCTGGGTCACGGTCAACTCGGCCTCTTTCCCCGCCTGCGCCGGACCTGATCGCCACTCCCTGTCCGTTAGTCAGCTAGTTTTAATCTCCCACCCACCCGTCCCTTGAGGCAGTGATTTGAAGGGTGCGTTGCGGAAAAGAGACATTTGAACACTGATAGACTGCAAAAATGGAGTGGAGTCCGCCTTGCGCACTCCCTACGCCAGCACTGAGGGGAGAGAGGGTAAGCTCTCCGCAGGGGGATGGAGACCACCGGCTGGGGAGGCAAGGGCGTCAGGTACGAGCCTCATAGCAGCGTGGTGGATGAGAGGTGGGGCCCTGGAAATGGCGGACAAGGACCCGAGGGCTGGGGCCCATCGCTCGTGGGGCGCAGGTGGGTGGCACCTGGCGCGGGCATCGTACTTGGGGGATGCGAACCTAAGGGCCCCTTGGTGCTGGGGGAAGCAAGAAGTTATGAGCAAATAAATACAAGTTGAAACGTATAATAAAGTTGATGAAGAAGAGTTGATAATAAAGGAAGGAGGTTGCTCATAATTTGAGATATGTATAAACGATTTACTTGTCATGTTTATGAAGTGTAATTAAACATGGCCTTTTAAACCCACCTGTTCTCAAGTGCTTGTTTTGGTGGGTAGGCGGGTGTGGAGCATGCTGGGGGATCCGGGGCCTAAAGGGACACATGACATTGTAATGTTATTAAGGTGTCTTTGAAAGCTAGGGAATTCATGGCGCTTTTTTTGGCAGCAGCAGGGATGGGAGAAGGCTGTCAATGATGTACATGGATTTTACTGTCTGGCTTTACATTCCATTTATAAACCAGACCTATTGGCATTGCCAATGCTTGTTAATCCAGTACTGAAGACAGTTCCAGTGGTGAGCGACAAAGCATTCTTGACCTTGCACATATTTAATTCCACTTTTCTTCTTCAAGGTGTGCCTGACCTAGCACATATTTAATTCCACTTTTCTTCTTCAAGGTGTGCCTGACTTGGCACATATTTAATTCCACTTTTCTTCTTCAAGGAGTGCCATAAATTCCCGCCTTAAAAACAACAAACTGCATACATGTTCGATCCCCAA
Source organism: Lissotriton helveticus (assembly GCF_964261635.1). Taxonomy (NCBI): domain Eukaryota; kingdom Metazoa; phylum Chordata; class Amphibia; order Caudata; family Salamandridae; genus Lissotriton; species Lissotriton helveticus. Next base: position 2,135,890,326 of record NC_136063.1, on the reverse strand, counting down.
AAAATCTTCTAAATCAGCCTCCAGATTATATTGTTATGCAAGGAGATTGCGAAATGCAGTGCAGAGAACTTAATTCTGGATCATCGATTTGAAGGCATAATGCGCAGATAATGAAAACGAGCTGGGAAAAGTTAACCGGTATGCTGTTTGTTTCTTGAAAACAGCCCATGAATGCGCAGTCAGCGGGCAGAGCTAATGAAAAGACGTCCTCTTTAGTCCTGCAGACTAGCCCATTCATTCGTCGCCAGCAAGGAGTGAATATCCGCTCGTTGACGGAGTGCCAAACAAGACGAACTCCATTTGCATAATTTTACTGCATGGGCTGGACTCCCAGGATAGCAGCTCCCACCAACCCCCATCCTAAAATCCTAAGGCAGCTGCCTGGACTGCCACTGGAATCTGTCCGTTCGGTACTCCCTGCGAGCATCCATGAGGCCAGAGGGAGCCTACGTCATGACTGATGACGGCATCGACATGAACGGGCGCTGATGTTCCATGCTGCCATGCCTTCCTTCATATTACCGACTGGTAACCGGCACCGATGCCGGTTTGGTCCACTCGATTGGCCACGTAACGTGGGGCGTGCCTCAATAGAACGAGAAATACTAGGCCTGCCCGGGAATATTTCAACAAATACTTTGAGGCCTACGTGTTATCAATCTTCCTATTAATATGTCACACTTCACTCCCACATCAGCTTGGTATACTCTCCGGGATATAACTACTGGTTAAATCCTTTTTTTACAACTATTCGTTTTCTTATGGAGCTTTGTTCGGACTACTTTGCATTTGGTTGCATCTTAACAATGTATCAATAAGACAAATATGTCCTAAGATCTTTCAAATCAAATCAGTCTGCAATCCTAGCAAAGCACGTGGATGTCCATTCACTCTTTGAATGGTGGTTGCTACACTAAGACTCAGAGTTTTGGAAATGTCACTGCCAGAGCTGAATCAAAGACCTCACGTTGTTTTAGGACATGTGGGAGATGTTTAACCATCCGTGGGTTTTTTTTTAGGTGTATGACACATTGCGTTCTAGGGTGTTAAGTATCCTATTGGAATTCAAAAAGATGTGCAGTCAAATCATGACTGTTTGGAAATCTTACACTCAACGTGAGGAAATCGGAGAGCTCTGCTGAAACGCAATCCAGATTTAGTAATAAATGAAAAATGAAATACTAGATATCAGATTCTGTGGATGCAACAAAAGTATTTGAAAGAGTACGGTCTACGTTTCTGATAGGGACTGTAGACTCTCCCCAAAGGTTCTTGACAGGGACTCACTTCCCGGCTCATCCTATGCCTTGGAGCAAGGGATGTGAAGTGGTTGCCTCACCAATCCTTGTTATTCCCATGAGCACATGTGCTAGGCTCCACCAAGAGAAGTACAAAAGACAAAGGTTTATGACGACCTCCGATGAAACTCCAAGAAAAAGGGAATGGATGCTACTGGTTGCACAAATGTCAATAAGTACGGTTCCCTTAGTGTCAATCTGTAACATTATATCAGATACCCAGTAGTGGCACCGATGTAAATCAAAAGTGTATCCTAAGTGGTACAAGAGGGTGGTGTCCAATCAGTAATATTAATAATCAATGCTTAACAGTGGCACCACTGAAAATCAGAAGTGTATGAGTGCCAAAGGAGGGTGCCCAATCAGTAGCAAACTCCTGTGATGATAAAAGAGCTACGGAAAACGTCTAATGCTCATCAGTTGTCGGACCTCGTGGGGCAGTCAAAACCAACATACCTGGGTAACCTCCACCTTCAGAAGATTTCTGTCCGAGGAACATATGTGTATCTTTAATGCATCAGTTTCTTTGTGGCGAAAAGTTGACCACTCCCTTTTCTGCCTACCTAAATTGAACCCCAAGCAGATTGCTGCTCATAAAGGAGAAAGGTAAAGTTGTATTGCCTCAGCCTCATTCCACATTGTACTAGAGAACTCAAAACTCTAGACAAATAAAATATCTGCAACAATAAAACCAATATTGGAATTCCACCAAGCATGAGTTAATTAGAACTACTCGACACTTGGTTGCCGCTTACGTTGGTACAAACTTGAACCTTTTGCACACATTGTATGTTTATGCCCCCAATTATTAAGAGAAGGAATTGAACGGCTAAGGACAGTCTTTTTGACAGGTGGCTGATGTAAGATGGATGAGGCTGTAAAGTACGCCTTAAATGAGAATAATGTCCTAACATTATATGCGCTAGAAAAAAATATGAATGCTGCCATAAAACTGTTGCCAGCAAAGGAAGAAGGTCACTGTTCCAACAGAGTTACCATTTAGAGACCTGTTCTAATGGGGGGAACGATTGGTAACATATGGGGCAGCTAAACAATATCCTAAAATAAGTGTTTTTCAGTCTGGGCTCCTTTCTTTCCAGAATTGGCATTCTACACTGAATGGTCTAGAGACCCACTTTTTACCCAAGAGATACTTTTTAAGGTCATACTATTTCAATAACTTTTATATATACACATTTATGGATGTTAACATTTTTTTTTTTACTTTTACCATTTTAACATGTTTTGTATTTATATGTTTTATGTTACTGTGTCCTTTATGGTTGTAATTAATCAAATAAAGTTCTTTTGTCAGTTTCTTACTACATGAACACCTCAAATGGTAAAGCTGTACTATGTCCGGGCCAAGAAAATGAAAATGTTTAATCAAACATCTGTAAATGTAAAAATGCTTTAAATTCGAGATTCACTTTGCAAAGAACATGCTACATTTACCTTGTAGTTCTAGTGGCTAGAAATATTAAGCACTCTTGTCCTGTTATTGATGAAATATGATGCATCAATAAAGTGAATTGTGTCAAATGGAATGAAGGAGACCAACTCTTGCTGAGCCTGTCACGACAGCTCACGCTACCAAGAGCACCCGTGTCCCGAACAGATTTACGTGGATTCTTCACCTTTTGACAGCTAAGGAGCCATGCGGTTCCCAAGGGTGGCGTCGAGGGACTTGTAAATCACAGCGTTGTCAGTTAGTACTTGTTCAACCTTCAAAACAGTTCAATGGCTGCGCCAAAGAAGACGTTTAGGCGTCACACCTTAGGCACAAATTAGTGTAGATCTAATACAAAAAATATCCACCATATTAGAAGCAGAGTAAGTTAGTGGAACAAATATTACTTTCATGAACTCTAATTTCGACCCGAGCACTTTATTCACCTAACACTTAGAGAAAAATAATTCTTGAAGCTACAGTTGTCGATTAACGGATGCCAATGCAAAATATTGTAATTACTAGAGATTATTTTCTGTCTGTAGGCAGATGGTTAATTGCATTACCATCCCGTGTATGCCAAGCCGGAAACTCATTCAGCTGGATTTTATTAGTCAGTTTTCTAGTTAATATCTAAATGATTATTACTTTACAATTAGCTTATTTTACCATCTTCTTACAACGTGACCAAGTGAACATTTTTCCAGTGAAACAAAACGGCTGCGCGTTTGTCTTGCAAGCTCAAGGCATGGCCACATAGCTTGTTGAAAGCACAAGCCAGATAAAGGTGTGGAAACACGCTGACATCCAAGGGGCAGCTATTCCATTTGCTCACAGAAAGCCCTCTGGGCTCCAAGTTATTAAAGGTGCAAGCTCATTTTCGCCAAGCCTGAGTTTAAACAGGTGGCCTAACCGGGTCCTATAGCATTACAGGCTCTGATAAAATATGTTTAAAGGATGGCAACTAATGGCTCAAAAATGAAGTTATTGCGGTACCATGTTTTATACTACAGAGCAGACGTGCGTGAAAAGTCCAGCACATAGACCAGGATCCCGTTCAGACCAGATAATAGGAACCAGAGTCTGATTGAGAGAGGCAAGTGACCATATTATTGGAACTGGGTTTGCCAATAGACTGCAGACAGTATTACGTTTTAACGTTTACCATATCCCCGTTACATATCACACAGCTAACAATGTGAGGCACAAAGCGATCCCCAGATTTCCCCAGAGCTGAACTGCTCTTTTGGTTAAAAAAATAGAATTCAAACAAAGTTTCTTGGTTGTAGGGTCAGCCGTCTAAGTTACTCGTCTACGGGAACCCCAACATTTCGACACTGCTGTATTATGCTCTGACTGTGTACATTTTGCGCTAAATAAATACAGAAAACATACTGTGAAAGATACAGATGTGAGATGTGTTGAGAAAAGCAGAACCAAGTGTACCGCGCTTATCGTAAAGTGGTGTGTTCATGCTGAGTCAACAGTTCAAAAAACAGCACCTGTGCTGCTCGTCGGAACGAGGGTAGAGCAGAAGCCGCGCATGCGCAGGCATCTAAGGCCTTATACATTTCAACAGTCTTTCTCGTGGCTACTCTTAAGACCAACGTCCAACAATAAACTGTTTTTATTAAAAGATGGCGTGTTGGTGAAAGCCCTCGACCGAGTCCCCCAAGCTGCCTAGAGTTCTTTTCATACATGGGGTGATAATCCTACAGTCCATCGGCCTCAGACAGTAGGAGCCTATGATAACACTGCTGCACACCCCTCTCATGGCCACAATGAATGGCACGAGAGTGAAAAAATAAACCCAGCAGCCATGTCTCACGTTTACAACAGCCACGTTATTCCAAAGTGTCTTTCTTTATTACTACAAAAACGCAACACCACGGAGCAATATTCTACCCGTGTTTACAGCAGCATCCCTAACCTGTGCAACAAACGCACACGCACACAGTCCCCTCCTCCCCCAGTATTTCCCAGTAGCCCCATCTTCATTATGCAAGCCTTAATAGTAGCGCAGCTGCACGCAGCCCCCTCCTCCCGCACAACGTGGCACTTTACGGCTGATTCGACAGAACGCAGGCATGTACCAAACAATACATTCATTGCACGCACTTTCAAACAGCATCCTCCCATCTCGCACTTACTGAAACAGTGTGCACTGCTCCTCCTCGCAGAATGCGACAGAGATCAGCGTGGAGTGCCTGCTTGTAACATGCATATGTGGAGTGGCGGGCCGATACATCCATCAGCCACTATTGTCCGGTGACTTTCCGTAGGACCCGCTGAACTCTTCTACTGCTCAGATGTGCACGCTGCATGTGAATGAGTGCATTTGTAAACCTTCTGCACACGTAGATCACCCAGCACTCGCTAACATGCATTCTCATTGTGGCTGGGACTTCGTCATTGCATTGCTCTATTATCACTCACTGCGGCACAAACCAATGCACACTGGAGCTTATCGCAGTACAGGGAGACGTGGACCTGTGAGCGCCGCACATACTTTACAAGAACATAATCATCAAAGGCCAATGTATTTCATCCACATCAACAGTGACAGTGGGAACTGCTTTCTCTTCGCTCAGATCGGCTTGTAACGTACTTTATCATAATACAAGACATGAGGAACAATCGTAAAAATACTGCACATGCGTCAGTCAAAATGCCAGAATTAGAAGGCAGACTGCAGCAGCAGAACCATGCCACGCTCCTTACAATGCGTCAATACAAACTGAGTTTACCATATAAGCGCACATGTGAAGTAAAGCTTCTGCACACGTGTCTCGCGCCGCATAGCCACAGGGTCTCCTTTATTTGTGATGCAGTCAGTAGTCCCACAATGTTGCATTGCTCTAATACATGAAGCCGAGTAACCAATTACTTTCTGCTCATTGTTAAAACACACATATTGTACACCAGGCTTTTTGCCTGTGCTAACATTTTCAAAATCAGCGCAAGAATGAACCTGCGTACTATCATAGAGCTGTGAAGCCATACCCCTGACATTACGTGAGCAACATAACTACGTATAACATGACATGGATGGCATCCAATCTCCTTCAACGAACTGCCTTCTTTCAGCACATGCTTACAACACCACATTATTACGTGCACGAATTCATTTTCAATCTATAACACACAATTATTCAGCATGTTAGCCTGCTGCTCGCACATATCAACTATCCTACTCAAATGTCCCAAAAGTGTAACTACCGGGAATAACAATAAGCGGTTGCATATTTGGTTAATGCTGTGGGAGTCAAAGCTACCAACATTCGCCATTGCTCTGCTACTGTAGTATAATGCACCGCTGAGCCTACAGTGAGGTTGAGCACAGACCACGAATCTACAAACAAGCAGAAATTGTGCCCATTTCATTCCACCTGGCGCCCGGTACGTCTTCTTAACGCTTACACAGGTCTGTTTACGGGTTCTGTACAACACGTGCATCTCTGCAGCAGTAACAACTCGCTGCCCCCCTAATTCGTCATTTATTGTCGCACAGGCCAGTAGTAGCCCACTCCGCACCGCTCTCAATGCAAAGGACGTGACAGGGCTGCACTGCCAGTGCAGCTGGCCACAATGCCCTGCATTCACAGCCAAGGGGCACAGGTTCTGCCCAGAGGGGCTCACACACTGACCTGCGACGGTGCACAGCACACAATGCCACCGACAACAGCACTGCCGCAGCAGGGTGAACGGGAGGGCTGAGTAAACAACACCCCCAGCCATGCCAGCCCCTCCTCTGGGTGCCCAAAATGGCCTTTCTCGGTGCACGCTGCTGCCACAGGGCCCCTTGTGCATGCCGGGCGGGCCCTGCACACCGCTGCCCTTTGTTGCCCCCCTCAAGGCCCGTGGGCTCGGCGGCCCCAGTGCCGTGCCCTGCTCGGGGATTCACAATGAATGGCACGGGCACTGCGGACAGGGGAGGGATGCTGCAGTGCACCTCGCCTCTACACAATGAGTGCGGGACCTACCTCCCTCGCGCCGGCCCGGGCCCCCTCCGCCGTCCCGCCGCTGCCCCGGGTCCAGTCTTAGTCACAGTTCCATGCCCCCAAAGCCTGCTCCGGCCGCGGCAGGTGGACACGCCTCCTGGGGATGCTGCTGCTGCCGCTGCCCCTGGTGCTGAAGCTGCACACACGCCCCCCTCCTCCGGCCGGCCGCCTGCTGCAGCGCTGCAGTCCCCGCGCCGCGGTCAGCGCCTGGAGCCCCTGGGTAGCAGGCCGAGCCCTTCCCCGCTAGCTCGCTGCTTCTTTTTTTTCCCTACGGCGGCCACTGGCTCCCATCACTGGGGAGGGGAGAGGGGCGAGCGGGACAGCGGTTGGCGTCACGTGACTGCGCTCGCACGTCAACGGCGAAGACGGCGCGTGCGTGCTGCGGCCGGCGCGAGGCCACACCCTCTCTCCTGTGACAGCGCCGTACGGGGAGGGGACAGCGGCTTGGAGGTGTCCGATTGGATCGAGTCCCGCGGAGGGGCGGAGCCTTGTGCAGGAGACACTACAATGGAGCGAGAATTCAGCACTGAGAAATGGGGAGTGCGCTGTTCACTACTTCAGAATGATGCATTAGTGACATGGAGGAAAGACATACACGCATTGTAAGTTTAACAGTATTTATATTATAAGAAAAGGAGCAGCAGCTCGGACCATCAACTGCTCAGTTCTGACTCTTGCCCATTCCACCTGCCATTCCAGCCCATCACACATGGAGTATGACTAAGGCCAGAATCCTTCTAAGCATGTTTAACACACCCTGCTTTCCATTGAAATATTTTTTTTAATTAACAAAACGAAATTGTTAGAAATTGGGTTGTAGTTTGAATGGGGTATGAACCTTAGTCCAGCACCAGGCACAATCTTAGAGCATGAAGCAGGCAAATCCCTAAATTAACCTGTCCTCACCCTCTGGTAGCTTGGCATAGAGCAGTCAGGCTTAACTTAGAGACAATGTGTAAAGTAGTTATGCAACACTTCAAACAGTGAAAATACCACTAAAAAAATTACACGCAGGGTTTGAAAATAGAGCTTTGTGGTAAGTCAACGAAGGACAGAACATACACAATTTTAGATAGGGTCTGAGGCAATCTTTAAAGACCTGCCTGGATATCTTGCCCAAACTGTCAACACGTATATACCATAAATATCAAAGGTCTGACATCTATAACAATAAAGCTCTGAAAATTGTGAAATCTGGAGCATGAATATTAATGTGTGCGCCCAATCTCTCAAGTAAGACCACTACAATAAATAATAGGATAAACGGATTCCCATCACCCACCAATTGTTGACATGCTTCATCATCTGGGTCTCCTATTGACGTCACTCTAGTGACACTAAGGGCTACAACCCCATCAGAAGGATCAGGGAGCCCGAGGATGTTTTATTTATAATAGACAGAAGAAACAACTATACTCCTGTCTACCTCACCAGAAGAGAGCAAATTACTTATGTGGGTAGTAGATGCAGTGCATAAGGGCAAAGTGATATGTGAATCTAAAATGAAACCATGAGAAACCCTACTTTTATTAATGTCTCACACAGTCCAAACTGAAAGTGCAAACGACAGTGTGCACCAAATAACTGTCTGGTGTTAATAAAAAAGGTCACCATGTTTCAGCACATCCGTACAGCTTTCTATCCAATGCCTTCTTCAGGACCACTATAATATTGCTACTGCAAATGTGACAACAGTGAAATAATAACAAATGGATACAGGTACACTTGAAACGGTTGGAAACGATACAACCGGATCACCTGTACTCAGGAATGTACAATCCTTCCTCAGCGAAACCCGTACAGCTGACGGTATCTGTAACATATTGAAGGAAAACAAGCGCACCATTTTTAATAATCAACACAGAGTTCCAATGTTCAGAACAAATATCAAATGTAGTGATATTCCCATTATCATTTACACATGCCCAATCGTGGGTACATGCCATTCGTTCTTACCTGATATGCATGAGGAGAATATGTCATCTTACCTGGCAGGGGATAGGAGGCACCGCTCTGTGAGAGAAAGTAGGAGAAAACCCCATTCATTATGGTATCCTACTACACCCAACATCCTATGGAGTCACCCTGTACTACAATTGCAACGTGTAGACACACAGCACGCAATTAAAATTATCTGATATGTACTTCATCGTGACCATCTTGTTTGGATCAATCTGCTATTCAGAAAGTCGTCTCCTATGTTAGTATAAAAGTTGAAAACATGCCTGTTTCCCTCTTATCAAACTACATCAAGATCCGACTACTCCCTCTATATTGCAAGCATTAAAATAAAAGTAATAGCCAGATAACAAAAATCCCCATTCCTGTCAATAGTTTAGCTGACAAGGCCAAGGACACCAATACCTGCCCGGTATGTGTCAACATTCTATCACCCTCATGAGCCAAAAAATATATATTGTATTTATGCATTACTTCTAGACCATGTGAAGGGTGGCATGCAGAATGATTCTACCGCCCGTTCTTGCCACTCGGTAATGCATATACCATCAGCCTGAACTATGCAAATAATGATACGACTCGTGTTATCAGGGTAGACTTATTAATAATAGAGTCTCTACCCCTTTACCCAGGGAGAAGGGAAACAAGCGATGCTATTGTGTGTCTATGCAATCATTTGCTGTCCAAAAAGCCGTTCCACAACATTCAAATAAAGTCCCCCACTTGGGAAAAGGAAAAGAAGATCTCAATCGCTTACCTATCCGTTGGTACCTCTTGACGGTCTTCCAAACCGTCTGGGGAGGTACCGGCATTAGAGCGCCGCTATGTTTTGTGTCCTCTGCGTCAGGTTTGACACATGCACATCGGCTACTTCGTGTCTATGGCATGACATACTCACGCCACAAGCATTATGGGAGTAGCGGTTTTATCCCTGCATCCCGTATAGAGAAGACTATCATAAACTTTAGTTATAAATGACTCAACAATATGAACATGTATGCTCATGACTAGAGTGTCTGGTCGTGAAATGAAAACATGAAAAAAGCGTGCAACAATTCATCAGTTTGGCTGTTCTGAACCTAGATTAAAAAAACAAAACCTCTTGTGTATTAAGGAAGCTTCTGACATATCGCTAAACCAAAACAGCAACTAGCAAGATATCATATGCAAGCGCTTGATTTTGCCGATTTGTGTATTTGTGTATTCATGAATCAAATAGGTCACACACAGCATGTTGTTAACTCATCTAGGGCAGACCAGCTACACCTATATCCATAAGAGTCAGCCACCTAGACTCCAGTGTGTCCTATATTGTCATCACAATACTGCTGGCAACCCAACTAGTGGTCCAGCTAATCACCAGTTATCCCCAGCGCCAGATAGAAAATGGCCTTAGATTATTGGTGTGTAAATGTATCGTCAATGCTGACAAAAAATATGTTGAAAAATATGTTTTAAAAGATTAGGCTGCGACCACAGCACACAAAAACAAACACTGAGTGGGAAAAGGATACCTCTCATAGCATCACCCAAGGTATAGCATCATTTAAACCTGCTTTGTCACTTTGTAGTTTGAACATCCACTTCTGCTCTTTCAGTAGAAGGAATTTAGAAGTATCAGTGATATGCCCTAGAATGTATGGTTGTTCCAAAACTGTCCAAGTGAAATCCACTGGTCGATGATTGACTTCCAAAAAATGGCTCGTCAATCTGGTTGCCTGCTTCTTACACCTCACTGTGCTTCTGTGCTCCATAATCCTCAATGTCACCTTTCTAGTTGTCATCCCTACATAGTTGAGTTTACAGGGACACATAATGAGGTATATGACTTTAACACTTATGACTTTAACACTATTGCAGTTCGTGAACTTCTTCTGCACCCAAGGTCTCTCAGTGCCAATGTCAATCGTCTTGGATTTCTGTGTTTGAGAACAGACTCCACAAGTGCTGCAAGGAAAATGCCCCTGGACAGCGGGAAGATCCCACAGTGTCCCTACTGTATTTGTTTTACATGTCCTAGGTCTAGTATGCACGAGCTGATCGTGCACGTTGGTGCTCCTCTTGAAAGAAAAGACCGGCAATGGAATCGATTCACTCCCAATATTGAGTATCTTCCAATGCTTTTGAACACTCTTTTGTATGTCATTCGACATTGTACTAAATGTGTTCACAAAGGTCAATCTGGACAACTCCCCTTTGGGTTCGGATAGATCCAAGATGGCATCCCTGTTGTTATTAATGGCCCTTTTCGCAGAGCGACGAACCACACTGAGAGGGTATTTTCTAACACACAGTTGTGATGTTAGAGTTTTGGCAGTCTCTTCTCCTGGAAATAGAATGGCTGAGATGAGTATTATCGTAAGCCCTGAAAGTAGAGTGGAAGTTCCTTCACGTGAAATCTATTCTATTCACTCCACTGAAAATAATGCTTCTCTATCTATTATTGACTTATGCTCCAAGTCTAAAGTGGATGACCTTATATTGGAGGACTTTACACTTCCTGATTTAAATATTGATTTAAACCATTCCCCAAGGGCTTTGAAATCACCTAAGCCAAATGCCTCTGTTATTTCACATTTTCCAAATTCCCAAATTCACCTTCCCGGTTCCCCCATTAAAATGCGTCTTTTTAGTAGTACGCCTAGTGGAGCGGACTCAATAAGCTCAATAGCCTCTACCACTCCTGATTTTCTTAGGAATCCTGACCCGCCAATTAGGGAGTCTGAAGATAAATTATTATTGTAGGAATCCTTGGTTTGCCTGGAAAGAGTTTTATCCTCTATTTTAGCTCTCATGGAAAGATCTGTAAACAATTCTGATTATATTCTTGATTACTTGCTGGCATTGACTAAATTGATAGTTCCAGACCACACACAGTTATTTAGTAAAGATCCACCATGTCCTTTAATTGATAAACATAATTGTATGTACAGAGAGCCCTTCTTTATTCTTACTTTCACAGGTATCAAATTTGAACCCATAGAAATCTACTCAAACGAGTTTTACTACAAAATTGAACTATCAAGACTTTGGCGTACAGGTGGATATACCTCTTGACTACTCAAAACCTAAAGACAAAAAAAGTGTGGACTATCCAGACTTTGGTGTACAGGTGAACATACCTCTTGACTACTTAAAACTTAAAGATAAAAACAGTGTGGACTTGTTTGAGGACTCTCAGCGCTTTTCTTTACAACAATTCTTTGAGCCTGAAGTTTTTCTGTCTTCTCCTGTTAATTTATCTCCCCTAACTATAGAAAAAGATAAAGTTATGGTAGAAAGTAAAGTCTACCCAATATTTTTTTTTAAAATAGGGACTAAAAAAATTGATCATTCTACTACGAAGGAATTAAAATCAGATCATATATTACCACAAGAGAAGGCCTTAAAAATGAAGGAAAACCTGTTAGAAGAAAGAAGAAAACAAAAAGAGGAAATACCCGGAGGATTAAGTAGAAGAAGGCCAAACAGCTTAGTTTTTACCCTAATTTGAATGTTTCTTTACTTCCAATGTCCGTTGTAAAAAAACAGAAAAGGGAAGAAGTTGAAGCGGAAATTTTACCATTGGACGGTAACCCACTTCAGCGAAACCCTAGTCCGATAATCTTGGTGTCACAAGAAGTTACTTCTACAGAGCCAAGTACTGTAGCAATTACAAAAAGGAGCTTGAATCCTGATGCAGTATTTTTACTCATCCACTGTGGACAGTGATGTGATTTACAATGCTAGTAAACAGTCTAAGGGAAATCATTATGTTAGCATTCAGCCTTCTGCCCCTTTTTCTTTGGATTTTATTTTTGATTATGAGATATATATGAATAGATCTTATTTATTGAGTTTTCTGCCGAAATTTACGATCTAAAAAAAATACAGAGTGGCGATTCGGCTTTGGTTCAAGTTCTAAAATATGGCAATCTTGGGGGTGCCAGAGTGACGTTTGGGTCCAAGGTGACGTCACATTTAATGATCTCAAATTTAGATAATTTACGGTGCGGTGGTATCAATGTATTGGTCCCCAAGGAAGAGAAAGCCCCTGAAAAAGAATCTATTAATACACGGCTTCTCCCTATAGAAGATCCATCGTCCCTTTATCCCAGCACTTGGAAAGAGACAGGGTATTGCAGATCTTCCTCTGCAAGGATGGAAGGAGAGTCTCCCTCCAACCAGAGGAAAAGAGCGGTAGAGTACTATTTGTAGTTGAAGGAAACAAGAAATGGAGCTGGGTGGCAGGGGCCCTGAACACAAACAGTACAGTAGGTCTAAGGTCTGGGAATTTCACCTAGCAAGGGCCTAAGCACAAGTACAAATAAATGGCTGTTCTTACATGAACAGAACGCCAATATAATATGCATTCAAGAGTCCTGGATTGTTACAAATTGGTCTATGGAAGATTATTATGTGCTGAGCCGTCCTGCGTTTCCAGTGAGTAGGGGACATGCAAAATGTGGCATTGCTATTTTGCTTAGGTCAAGCCTTAAGTGGACTTACAAAACAATCCCACATTCTTCTAATTTATTTCAGGCAATTAAGTTAGAGACTCAGGTTGATCATAATCACCCTGAGTCCCTCTTAATTGTGAATGCATATATTCCTCCAGGTGCTTCTAATACACACTTAATGAAAGATTTGTTTGCCTTCATATTATCTCTTTTCGAAAATTTAGAATGTAGGAATATACTGTTGGTTGGAGACTTGAACGCTAAAGTCTCCACCCATAGTTTGGCGCTTTTTGCTAACCCTATTAAAGAGGAAGCACTAAATATATCGGATCACTGACATAATATAGAATGACAAAATATAGACTTACCAAAATATAGTTGCCAAAATATAGAATGCAAAAATATCGAATTCCTATCTATAAACAGGTAAGTACAAAAATATCGAATCCAAAATATAGTCTGTAAAAAATATAGGCAGTCAAAATATCGATTTTTTTTTAAATGTCTTATAAGTAATTTAAAATTAATGAAATAATCAATATAATTAACTAAAACATACTTAAAAATACTCAAGTAACCTTAAAATTAAGATATAATTAATTTAAGTTATTAATAAAAAATGTATAATATTTTACCGTAGGATAGCAGGACAGTAAAATGTAATATTACCACTCCAGTGAGTGCAACAGTAGGGAAAGCGTTCGATAGCGTAGGGGTAAAAAATACTATTCCCACTCCAGTGAGTGCAACAGTAGGGAAAGCGTTGGATAGCGCAGGGGTAAAAAATACTATTCCCACTCCAGAGAGTGCAACAGTAGGGAAAGCGTTGGATAGCATAAGGGTAAAAATTACTATTCCCACTTCAGAGAGTGCAACAGTAGGGAAAGCGTTGGATAGTGGGAGGGTAAGAATTACTATTCCAACTCCAGAGAGTGCAACAGTAGGGAAAGCGTTGGATAGCGTAGGGGTAAAAATTACTATTCCCACTCCAGAGAGTGCAACAGTAGGGAAAGCGTTGGATATTGGAAGGGTAAAAATTACTATTCCCACTCCAGTGAGTGCAACAGTAGGGAAAGCGTTGGATAGCGAAGGGGTACAAATTACTATTCCCACTCCAGAGAGTGTAACAGTAGGGAAAGCGTTGGATAGCGTAGGGGTAAAAAACACTATTCCCAATCCAGTGAGTGCAACAGTAGGGAAAGCGTTGGATAGCATAAGGGTAAAAATTACTATTCCCACTCCAGAGAGTGCAACAGTAGGGAATGCGTTGGATAGGGGGAGGGTAAGAATTACTATTCCAACTCCAGAGAGTGCAACAGTAGGGAAAGCGTTGGATAGCGTAGGGGTAAAAATTACTATTCCCACTCCAGAGAGTCCAACAGTAGGGAAAGCGTTGGATATTGGAAGGGTAAAAATTACTATTCCCACTCCAGTGAGTGCAACAGTAGGGAAAGCGTTGGATAGCGCAGGGGTAAAAAATACTATTCCCACTCCAGAGAGTGCAACAGTAGGGAAAGCGTTAGAAAGCGTAGGGGTAAAAATTACTATTCCCACTGCAGAGAGTGCAACAGTAGGGAAAGCGTTGGATAGCGTAAGGGTAAAAATTACTATTCCCACTCCAGAGAGTGCAACAGTAGGGAAAGCGTTGGATAGCGTAGGGGTAAAAAATACTATTCCCACTCCAGAGAGTGCAACAGTAGGGAACGCGTTGGATAGCGGGAGGGTGAAAATTACTATTCCCACTCCAGTGAGTTCAACAGTAGGGAAAGTAATGATTTAATATATTATTACAAATAAATTAAATATCAATACCAATAAAACATTAATTGAAATTAATAACCAATTTAATATTATGTAATAATTAATTAGGAATACAAAAATTAAAAATTAATAACCTATTCATAATTATTTAACAACTAATTATTTTTCAATAACAAAACTAATTAATAATAAAAATTAATACCAATTAATAATTAACAGTCAATTAATTATCAATACACAAAAAGTATTTTTATTATGTAATTAATTACAATTACATTACTTTCCACCCTATTCCCCTATAAACCCACATCCCACTACAGAAAATACATTAATGCAATTATCATAATGATCAAATATTTAATTAATACAAATTAATTACCAATTAATAAAACGTAATTGCCAATCAATAGAAATTAATTACCAATCAAAAATTAATTAACAATAAATTTAAAATCAATACCAATAAATAAATTAACAATATTTACTTAATTACAATTAAATTACTTCCCACCCTATTCCCCTATAAACCCACAACCCGCTACAGAACTAAAAAGCTAAATTTAATTAAAAATGTATAATAATTGCTAAAAATTAATATTTAATTTAATATAATTAAATTACTTCCCACCCTATTCCCCTATAAACCCACAACCCGCTACAGAATTAAAGTACGCAAAAATTAAATACCATAAAATTCATTACTTAAAATAAATTAAACATACATTACAAAAATGAATATACACTTTTCACACATATACTAACATACAAAACAATTTAAAAAATGTTATATTATTAAAAATTCGATATTTTTAATGCCTATATTGTATACTTCGATATTTTGACTTCTATATTTTGAAAATCGATATTACTTACCTTCAATTCGATATTTTTAACCACTATATTGTGTCCATTCGATATTTTGTCCATTCTATATTTTTACTTCGATATTATGTCCATTCTATATTTTGGAATCGATATTATGACTGTTTACCAAATATATCACCAGCTCTATTCCCCAATTATAATCGTACAGATAAAAGAGGAGTAATCTTGGAGGTTGTAGTAGTCAAGAGGAGAAACTTGGAGGTTGTAGTAGTCAACAGAGACTAGGAAAAGATATTCCAGCAAAAAATACACTTAAGGGACCGATGGGTGGCTCCATTATTGATTATGTATTCTCCTCCGCCGATTTCTTTAATAGATTATCAAATTTGGAAATTTTTGGAAAATCACTTTAGTGACCATATGGTCATTAGTTTAAAAATAGATTTGTCTTGTTCTGAGGAGAGCTAATGGAATTTTAGGGATAAAGCAGTAGCTTTTAACAAAACAAATGGCAGAATTTATTGGAATTCTTTGGCTGTCTCAAAATTAAAAGACTAATGGGTGATGGAACTTTACTTCCCAAACCCAAGGTTCAGTCCAACCGCATGGTTGTGGTGTCCAAGTATTCTACATTATCTAACACTTTCCAAAAGATCATTCGCAAACATTGGTCAATTTTAACCATGGAACCAGATTTCCAAGGTATATTCAACTCACCACCTATGTTTGCCTTTACAAGAGGCCGTAACCTGAAGGAAATCCTTATGAAGCAAACGTCATCTGACGGTCAGCTCATGTACACAGGCCTAAGACCTTGCTATAATTGCAGCAACTGCAACAATTGCATTCGTGGGAACACTACTAACCATCCACTCAAAGGATATCCCATCAAACTCCGCGTCAATGCCACGTGCAACAGCAGTAATGTTATTTACCTACTCAAATGCCCGTGTGGCAAATGTTACATCGGCCACACGGAAAGGAAAATACGTGTTCGCATTTTGGAGCACAAGAGCAACATCAGGACTAATAACTCCAAATCCAGTGTAGCCACACATTTCTCTGAGAATAGACACAATGTGGCACAATTGAAGTTCCTAATACTGGAACAAGTAAAGGTGACAATCAACAATAAGAACACACTGTTGAAACGCGAGAACTTTTGGATCCGTTATATGTCCACCATGATACCACAGGGGCTCAATGACAGAATGGAATTTCAATGTTACTTATGATATAATTTTGTACACTCGTGCATGTGCATGTAACTTCACGTTTTATGTATCACCATTAGATTCCTGATTCATACAGCACTGGTAATGCATTCATCTTATATATGATTCACGGTCCTTTACCACACTCCAAGATGGCGCCCGTATTCACACACGATTGACACCTGACCCTGCTAGACACCGGCCTTTTTTTATGTTTAGTTCACGCCCCCTTTTGCATACGTCCGTTTACTTGAACACGTTGATTTCTCCATTGCACGTTGGAACTCCTCGGAGCCCCGGCACTGTTTGGTGTAACGTGAGTACTTGATGAGCGGGATGTAGCCGTTTATGCAATGGTTTTAACTGCATGGGCACTTATCCGGGTTGTGGCTGTGTGGGCAGATTGGTCCATTACAGTCCACGTTTGTTTTTCTGTAACTGATTTCACGCACGTTAACTGAGGGTGTCATGTTGTTAAACCTTTTCACCGGGTATGCACGGTCCTTCACACGGAGGGTTCAATCCTTCCGCTGAGTAGCCTACATAATTCTGTTCTTGGATTTTCGTTTTAACTTCACGATGTCACCACGCATGCATTACTTGTTTCCTGCACTGTCTATTAGTACACGGACTCATGAGTAACAACGTGATGGTTAATTGTTTATTGGTACTACGATTCTTTCATTCTTTTTGCCTTTAGAGTCATCCCCTGAGGAAGGGCAGAGCCCGAAATGCATCGGGATTGGCTATAATTATGATACCTTCTGTGCAGCAACAGCTTTAAATTAAACCATGAAACGTTAATGTGTTTAATAAATCGAGGATGATTCAAAGAAAGCCACGCTGCTTGGACTAACTTCATTTATGGAATAAGACCCAGTTGGTCATTTCACGTAGTGCTCGGAGACGCCTCCCCCGGGCAGGGGTGGGCATTGTAGTAGTCCTCAAAATTAAAAGAGTCCTTAACTGTTTCAATAGGTGATAAGCAGCTTAGAGTAGCAGAAGTCCAAGATCACCCCCGAAATTTGCTAGAATTTTATAATCATAGTATAAAAACTATGGTTGAGTCCTGTACATTTTTTCACTCAAAAATTAAGCAGAGAACAATTATGAATCCATTACTCCAAATAAATAAGGATATAAATAAACGAGTAAGGGCCCAATTTGGAAATTACTCCCCTGAGGGAAATAGACTAATAGGTATATTAAAGAGGAAAATACATTGGAAAAAACTTTCTTTAAAACAAAAAAGGAGGACTATGAATGGGTCCAATTAAAAGAAGCTGAGGCCAAAAATAATTCAAAACGGTACTGGGAAATAATTGCGGAAAGTTGTGGTACTAGAATTAAATCTCTTCCTATTCCAATAAATGAAGACGAAGGGAAACCCTACCTACTAGGTCTTTATTCAGCCAATTTAAACTCCCCTTCGCCCAACTACCCTCGAATGACCTCCTCAGAAACTTCTATTTATCCCCCCTTTACGGAAGACATTTTTAGATTAATTGAAAAAATGAGAGCCTCAGCACAATCGGGCGAGATGAAATCCACATGTCCATTATAAAAAAAGAGTCTGTTTTATGGGCAACATACCTCACCCCCTTGTTTGAATACTGCTATCGATACGGGCAGACCCCCACGTCATGGTCTGGTAGCATCCTAATTCCGTTGCACAACAAGGGCGAAAGACACCTTCCAGTTAACTACCGGTAAATAGCCTTATTAGACGCAGTAGGGAACATTTTCGCCCGCAGTATTCTTGAGAATCTTACTGACTGGGAAGCGGAGGAGAAAATCCTCCCCACTGAGCAAGCAGGGTTTAGGAAAAATCATTCCACCTTAGATAACATCTACATGTTAAAATTAATAGAAGAGAAATACACGGTCCTTTGCAAAACAAATGTCTATGTAGCATTTATAGACTTTCTACTGCATTTGATAAAGTAGATTGGCCACTTCTTTGGAAAAAGTGATATAAAATGGTAATGCCTCCAATTTTGCATTACATTCCCAAACATGGTGTCGGGTTTTAATGGGGGGAACTCAGGGCCTATCTTTAGTTATTACTATGGAAAACGGATTGAAGTAAGGTTGCTTATTAGCACCTCTATTGTTCTCTTTATATGTAAAAGATCTACCAGATTGTTTTATTTTAACAGAAGGAGATGCGCCAAAGATAGGGGACCGCTCATTTCTTGTCTTATTTATGCAGATGATATTGTAATTATGGACCTGACCCCTATAGGTTTGAATAAAAAAGTAAGGTCTTGGTTTTAAACCATGGAAAAAACAGAAAACGGTGTAAATTTAATTGTAGAATTGGATACGAAAAACTGCAGATTGTAGATTCCTACCTTTATCTGGGGAAAGTTATTTCAAGTGGTATAGTGCCCATATTGATCATAGCTCTTCTAAAGCAACGTCACATGCAAATGGCCTACGCCTTTTTCACAGTACAATGGGTCGAAGACATTTCTCACATTTGCTTTTAGTTTTTAAAACCAAAATTCCCCCTTCCCTATTATATGCAATTGAATCTATACCAGTAAGTGACTGGAGCTATTTGGATAGGATCGAAGGCCACATTTTTTGTAAAATATGCAACTTTAATACATGGGTGCCAATAGCTGCTATTAGGCTAGAATTCGGCTTGGTAAGCTCCTTTTCACAAGGATTAGCTGGGGTAATTCGTTGGGGATATCAAAGAATAGTGAACCTCTTTCTTTGCGGAGTTTTATTCAACAGGACATTTTTGTTGGACAAATGTATAAGTACTCTTTCTGTAACGATTTCATGCTGGCACTGCAACATTTAAATGTGCAAGAGGATTTTGTACTATATCTATCTCCTATAGAATTAAAATCTTTTTTAAAGATTTCTAGTGGCTTAATTAGCTATCAGAGAGATATTGGGATTTGTAGAATGAGAGCCAGACTGGAAACAATAGTCAAGTATGCTTCCCTGAGAGTTTCTCAGAAATATCTATTGTGGAACTTAAGCCACAGTATTCATAGATTATTCTCTACCGGATGAACCTCTTACCTTTAAATGATTTAATTAGAAATTGGTCACCCAGCAAGGAAGGTGGAAAAAAATTTAACTTTTGTAATCAGGCTACTCAGAATCTCGATCATGTTTTGTTTGTTTGTCTTGCTCTGATTACATTTCGATTTAGGTGGCTACGTCCAATGTTTGTCCAGAATGGCATTAAAAATGTTACATTACCTAGAGAATTTCTGCTCTGTACAAAAAATGAAATAGTATGCATTAAACTTTTTTACTTTTTTATGGCGTTTATGACTATATTTTAAATGGTTTTATTAGACCCTGACTATGACTGTTGCTAATTCTCTGTTGTTTGTACTAATTGGCTTCTTTGTTTATCTAAAAAGTGTTAAAGGGAAATATTGCTGCTACTCTTGATGCACCTTAGATAAATAGTATTTATTCTTAACATGACCTAATTTTTATGGTTTTAGAATAGGAGATAATTGTTTGATTGCTGCTACCCTATTGCTGCTGTTAGATGCACTTTACTTAATGATTTGTTATTATTGTGATATGAAGCACTTTATTCCATAACATGCCATTAGATGAAATTGTTTTTTAATGTTAATGTTTAAACAATATCCTAGAGGTGATATTGAAAATGTTTATGTTTTTTATGATGAATCTTTACTGAAGTATTGTTTTAAAGGCTGTTGGGTTTTTGCAATGATTAACTTTGTATGTTTTAAGTGGACCTCATTAGAGATCCAAATGCTTAATAAATATATTGAATTGATTTGAAATAGTACATCCATTTCGAGTGGTAGTCCACAGCCAAAATCAAATACCTCAACTCCTCCGCTAACACGTTATAAGAACCAGAAAATCCAATCCAACTTTATCCCAAGGTTTCCCAGGAAACTCAGTTGGATGCAAAGGTAACTTAGAAAGTTTCCAGTGCTTGTCTGAAAGCAAACATTCTTCACAACCATCCACAAGACGTCTAATCTGAGCATCTAAAGTAGGCCACCAGTAATGTTGCTTTATTTTCATGCAAGTTTTTGTCACACCCAAATGTCCCTCATGAGCGACCCTAATAATAGAACCTCTCAGGCCAACTGGAGGAACACATTTATCCTCTCTCAGCACAAAACCATCTTTAATAGAAAGTTCATCAGTCACTGGAGCGAAATTCCTTAACCCACCAGTTAAACTTCTCACCTCCGGCCATTTACTAGAAGAATATTCCAACACCTTGGACAGAATAACATAATTTGTGCGGGCAGCCTTACACTCAGTTTCTGAAATAATTAGACTACAATTTTCCACAGCATCCAGCACAGCACAGCACAGCAACACACTCGACTTCATCATCATCGAAATCTTCTACATCATCGTTCTTCATCACCATCCATGACAAGCAATCGGCTCGAACATTTTTGCCCCCCTGAATGTGTTTCATATCAGAGTTATACTCTAGCAATTTAGAAACTAAACAAGTATTGGACCTGGGGTTACCAGTCCACATGGGGTAGCCTGGCTCAAGCGGTAAGGCCACACTCCAAAGCTGCCTGTTGTACTTGCGTCACACTCACACCGTAACTCAGCGCACGTCCACCCCAAAAATGACACCACACCTTGACTTAGTTGTAAAAATAGAAAAGCTTTTATATTCTCTCTTAAGATTAGTTTCTTTTTGTTTTCATTTACATGTCTCACTATTTACCAATATTATACTTGACTCTGTGATTCATCAATTGTGCTCCACACTTGAAGTACAATTGAGACCTCTCAGCTTTAGTTTACATTCCACCCAAGCATGAGTAAATTACAATCCTTCCCATTTTTGGTCTACTTCTCTATATCTAGAGAAACAAATTGTTACTGTCCATAAGTATATCACCATAACCAAATTCAATAAATGATAACCATTGACTTTCATCTGCGTAAGATCTCACATTGAATCAGCTATGCATGTCATCATTTCATTTTGATTACAGTCTCCCCCTCACTTCCCTCCTAGGTCCACAATTAAACTGGTGTTGACACTCTAATATTGACTCGGTTCTCCCTTTTTCAGGTATAATTGTGCACTGAGTTAGCTCACTTTCTCTCCTGACACAGTTTACGACAATTTCCCAAGTTCTCTGTCTTCCAACAGCCCTCAAGAACGGTGGAAGGCTTTCCAGGGAAGCGACGATAACCTCCTTCACCCCCACCCACCACCACTCTTACTTCTTAGTAGTTGTTCCCGCTGTTGTGAGGTGGTTGCGGGGGTCACGGTTGTCACTCAGGGAAAATTACGGGTCAGAACAGAAGGAGCACGAAAGGGAAAAGAAGTCGTTTCTGTATATCCAGCGAGACGCTTTGACCCCGAGCGTTTCCTTCCTCAATCAATTCTGTGGGAAAGGAGGACGGGGGCTAAGACTTCACTTCAAGGAGAATTCCGTTCAGGGCGGCACAGTGCGCAGAAGTCAGCCACAGCTTCGTAGCCGAGCACCCAGCAGTCGAGTATCTCCGCTTCTGCGCAGTTCACATGCCACACGCCTCCCCTCCTGGTCACGCCTTCTCCCGCCTCTTTCCTTCCGGCTCCGCTCTCGCTCTCACTTTTGGCCTGCCCCTTTTTCAAGACCTCAGGACACCCGCTAGGTGACGGCCTGCTCCACTGAAACTAGCCTCCCGTCACCCTCCACCTCTGTCGCTTCCTCACCCGTCTCAACTCAGGAGGCGCTGCCGGACTCGTCACCTCTACGCAGCACTCCTTCAGCTCCGAGCCCACTCAGACCCGCCTCCGCAGACCACACAGTTACAGGGCTACGATAAGGCAGCAAAGTCACGGTAAGGGGACAGGAGTGGGGATGGCACCTCTAAGCAATGTTTTCAATGCCCGCTGCCAGCTGGGAGTTGTATTAGCCTTCCGCTTTCACCGCTAGGGAACGAATCAGGGAGAGGCTCCTTGTTCCTTTACTGGAGGCTGACCTGACCACCCTCACCTGGCAGTTCCACCTTAGTTCCCATCCAGAAGTCCTTACAGGGTTTGGACCCACTCCTCTGGTTCTGATGTGTCGGTCAAGTACCACCGGGTCAGATCTACAGATGAGAGGGGGGCGTCAAACAGCGGCGAGAGCAGCCACAGGGGACCGTCAAACCCCCCCCCACTGCGCGCCCACCTCCACACACCACAGCCTGGACTCCAGCTGACCTCCTCTCACCAGCCCTCTACACAAAATGGCCGCCCAACATTCCACTATTTATAGAGGGTCTAGAGTGGAACAGAAAGTTCTGGAACCTCTCATCTCACCCAATGGCCCAAAGCCATGAGGTGAAAAGCTGGCAGTTGGTAGCCACCATTTTGTAAGGGATCTCTACACTTCCATCTCCATTTTACGAGAGCACCTGTGCCCCTTCACAGTATAAAGTTCGTGAGGCACCCAGAGCTCTAAGGACAGCACCAAAAAAATGTCTGGTGGACAAAAAGGGAAAAAAATATAATGTAGGAGGCAGAAAGGGGACAAAACTAAATAAATAATAGGAGGGACCACCCAAGGGCTGACAGGTCTAACACGCGTCCCCCCCAGCTGAAAGTGGGGAGAGCTTCCCAACCCCTTGGGAGTTCTCATCACTAAGGCGGAAATACCTAGAGAGACCGTCTGCATTGGCATGGTCCACTCCAGGCCAATTTTCCACCCGGAAGTCCATTCCCTGTAGGGAGATGGACCACCTCAACAACTTGGGATTCTCTCCCTTCATTTGCATCAGCCAACGAAGGGGCCGGTGGTCGGTCTGTACAAGGAAGTGTGAGCCAAACAGGTATGGCCGCAGCTTCTTCAGAGCCCATACCACCACAAAAGCTTCCCGCTCAATTGCACTCCACCTCTGTTCCCAGGGAAGCAGTCTCCTGGACAGGAAGACAACAGGTTGATCCAGACCCTCTTCATTGAGTTGCGATAACACTGCCCCAATGCCATGTTCTGATGCGTCTGTTTGGACAATGAATTCCTTAGAAAAATCCGGAGCTCTCAGGACTGGAGCCGCACACATTGCTTGTTTCAAGGTGTAAAAGGTTCGCTGACAAGCCTCTGTCCAGACTACCCGTCGGGGTTGCTTTTTGGATGTGAGTTCAGTTAGGGGTGCCACAATTGTGCCATACCCCTTCATAAAGCGACGGTAGTATCTGGTGAGGCAAAGGAAAGCTCGGACTTCAGTTTGAGTTTTGGGGGGCTCCCAGGCCATGATAGCCTCAATCTTCGCCTGGAGGGGCTGCACCGTTCCCCTGCCCACCAAGTGGCCTAGGTACACCAACGACCCCAGCCTGATCTGACATTTACTGGCCTTCATTGTTAAGCCAGCCTGTTTCAGGGCCTGGAGAACAGCTTGTAGATGACACAAATGGTCCTCCCAGCTGCTGCTGAAGACGGCAATGTCATCCAGATAAGCAGCGGAGAAGGCCTCCATCCCGGAGAGGACCTTGTTCACCAGCCGCTGAAAAGTGGCAGGAGCGTTCTTGAGCCCAAAGGGCATCACACAGAACTGGTAGTGGCCCTCAGGCGTGGAGAAGGCTGACCTTTCCTTTCCTCCTTCTGTAAAGGAGATCTGCCAGTACCCGGAAGTGAGGTCAAAGGTACTCAAGTATTGGGCAGCTCCCAGCCGGTCAATGAGTTCATCCGCCCTAGGGATCGGATGAGCATCAGTTTTGGTCACTGAATTCAGTCCCCGGTAATCCACACAGAACCTTAGTTCTGGAGTGGTGCCCGGTGGGGCAGCTTTTGGTACCAGAACCACCGGACTGGACCAGGGGCTACTCGAAGGCTCAATAACTCCTAGCTCCAGCATTTTAGTGACTTCACTGTGGATGCTGGCCGTCACCTTATCTGACAGCCGGTAGGTCTTCTCTGGTGGGCTGTCTCCTGTGTCCACATCATGGGTACACAGGTGGGTCCTTCCCGGGATAAGGGAGAACAGTGAGGAGTACTGCTCCACGACCTGGCGGAAGTGCTCCCGCTGTTCAGGAGTTAGGGATGGGGAGATAATCACTCCCTCCACCAACCCATCCTTTTCCTGAGACGAAAATAGATCAGGGAGAGGCTCACTCTCCTCTTCCTCTGCTCCATCGGTCACCATCATTAAAATGACCTCGGGCCTCTCATGGTGGGGTTTGAGGCGATTAGCATGGAGCACCCGCAGGGGTTGCCGGGGGGTCTTCAGATCCACTAAGTAAGTGGCCTTACCCTTCTTCTCGATCACCTCAAAGGGGCCTGTCCAGCGATCCTGGAGGGCACTCAGCTCTCCAGGTTCCATCACCCACACTTTCTGGCGAGGCTCCAACTCCACAGGGTGAGCATTGTGGTCATACCACTCCTTCATCACTGCTTGGCTGGCTTCCAAGTTGTCAGAAGCTTGCTTCCACAACTTAGCCATTAGGCTCCGGAAGGCCAGCATATAGCTCACCACATCCTGGGGAAGCTTCCTGGGAGTCTTTTCCCATCCGTCTTTCACCAGGCTGAGAGGTCCACGCACAGGGTGCCCATACAGAAGTTCGAAGGGGCTGAAGCCCACTCCCTTCTGTGGCACATCCCTGTAGGAAAACAACAGACAGGGTAGGAGGACGTCCCATTTCCTCCGCAGGCTCTCAGGCAGACTTCTGATCATGCCTTTCATGGTTTTGTTGAACCTTTCCACTAGACCATTGGTCTGTGGATGATAAGGAGTGGTGAACCGGTAGGTAACCCCACACTCCTTCCACATAGCCCGCATGTAAGCTGACATGAAGTTGATCCCCCTGTCGGACACAACTTCCTTGGGGAAACCCACTCGGGTAAAGATCCCCATCAGGGCCCTAGCCACTGCAGGTGCCGTAATGGTCCTCAGAGGAATTGCCTCTGGGTACCGTGTGGCGTGATCCACCAGAACCAGGATAAACCTGTGACCAGCTGAAGTTGGTGGATCCAATGGCCCCACAATGTCGATGCCCACCCTTTCAAAGGGGGTGCTAACGACAGGAAGTGGTTCCAGGGGAGCTTTTAGCTTCACCTCTGTTTTCCCACTGGCTTGGCAAGACACACATGTCCGTTAGTAAGTGTCGGACGCCACCTTCATCTGAGGCCAATAAAAGTGGGGGACAAGCCGGGCAAAGGTCTTGTCCTGACCCAAGTGTCCTGCCATGGGTATATCATGAGCCAGTTCTAAAACAAAGGCTCTGTAACGTTGAGGGACAACCAAGGCCCGTGATGAACCGTGCACCGGTGCCTTGGGTTCACTGTAGAGGAGTCCATCCTCCCAGTAAATGTGGTAGTTCCCAGTAACGTTACCTGCTGCCTGGGCTTCGGCCTGACGCCTCAGTCCCTCAAGGGTAGGGCGCTCCTTCTGGCCCTTACAAAACTCCTCTCTGGTAGGCCCCCCCTCCACATGCCATTCAGCAGGGATTGGTAGGTTCTCCAGTGAGACAACATCCCCCTCCGTGGACTCCAGGTCCACCACCTCAGGTGGCCTATCCATCTCACGAGGCTTGGATGCAGAGGCAGGCTTCTCCTGTCCCCGGTTTGTTCCCTTCCTGGCAGCTGGCTGTGCCTTTGTTCCAGGCTCCAGCCCCTGCGAGCTCCCCCTCCGGGTAGTCGCAGACCTTGTACTGGCACAGGCCCAGTCAGGTGTACCCAGCATCTCAGAATGAGTCCGGTATTCCACCTCCTTCCAAGCATTGTGCTCCATATCATTCCCCAACAGACAATCAACTGGCACGGCAGGGCTTACGGCAACTCGAAGTAAACCTGCAACCCCTTCCCACTCAAATGGAACCTCGGCCACCGGGTAGTGACCCATTCTGCCGTCAGCCATCGCGGCGGGGTGGAGTACATGTGGAATCACCTTCTCTGGAGACACCAGATGACTTCTTACCATAGTCATACTGGCTCCTGTGTCTCTCAGAGCTTCCCCTCGTTGGCCATTGATGGTGACCCACTGCCCATACTTGGTAGTATTTGAGGGCACCTGGATCTTAGGAACCATCTCCCGATCTCCCAGGGACACTAAGGTGACTCCCGCCCACTCCCCCCCTTATCTAAGGGCAACTCCTCCCCGAGCACTACACTAGCTACTCCCGGGCTTTTCCTCCAGTGGGAGGGGGTGGTCTCTTTGGGCACTTGACATCACCTTTATAGTGCCCAACCCCACCACACTCATAGCAGCAGACAACCCTTGGCTGCTGACTATGGTCAGGATGAGGGTTTCTTGGCGGGTTAGCCTTGAGAATGAATCCTGTTCCCTTTCCCTGGAAACAGTTTTGGGGGCCTCTTGAGAACTCCCTCTTTTTATCTCCCCCCTCTTTCTTCTGGGGAGCGCCCTGTCCGGTCCTTTGGGAATCCCCTCCAGTCCCCTTTAAGGACACCCGGGTACTAGTCCAGATATCCGCCTCCTCAGCAAGCTTCCGGGGGCTGGTCAGCTTGCTGTCCACCAGGTGTTGTCGCAGCTCGGGAAAACATTTCTCGAATAGGTGCTCCTTGAGGATAAGATCATACAACCCCTCGTAGTCCCCCACCTCGCTGCCTTGCACCCAACCCTCTAGGGCCTTCTTTGCATAGTCTAGGAAATCCACCCAATTCTGTGTGCCCAGTTTGTGGCTGCTCCTAAACTTCTGTCGGTATTTTTCTGGAGTCAGCCCAAACTTTTTTATCAGCGCCACTTTCATGGTAGGGTAGTGGGTCTGCTCTCCCTGCTCTAGGGCCAGAAGTGTATCCCTTCCTGTAGGAGGCATGTATTTATACAAGCCACCCCCCAGTGTTTTTCCAATATCCCATGGGCTCTTAAGGAGACCTCATAGGCAGCCAGCCACTTTGCAATGTCATCCCCTGCGCTGTAGCTGGCGACTACGTCCTTGGGCAAATAGGGTCTGGGTTCCCTGGTTGTGTCTTTGGATTCGCTGCCACCAATAGGAGCACTGGGAGTCCCTATTTGCAGGGCCTTGAGGTCTAACTCTCTGAGACTCAACTCATGAGCCTTCCTCTTTTCCTCCCTCTCCTTCTCCAACCTAGCTAGCTCCCACTTCAACTGCCTTTTCTCTCTCCCGTCAGCTAATTCGGCTTCGGTCAAGCTCCTTACATAGACACTACTGCCCTCCCTCGAAAGTGTCCTAGGACCTGTTAGTAGGTTCCCTCCTTCGGTTTGGTACAGTACATCCACTCCGATGACAGTGTTCCGATCCCCCTCTTCCTCCTCCTTCCTCCCATCTGGATGAGCTGCCACCCATGCTCTCAAGCTGGTTTGGAGTTCCCCCTTTTTAGCACCTCCCTTGAAAAACACCCCTTTTCTTGGCAAAAGTCTCGGAGTTGGGCCGTAGTATAGGTCTCCAACTCCTCCAAATCAAATTCCATTTTCCCAACAGGGTATCAAACAGCCACTTGGAAGAATTCAAGGAAGGGTATCACGTGAGGGCTTCCTCCACCCACCACCAGGAAAGAATTTGGAAAAGCAAAACGGTAATTAGGGAGTCCGCCGGGAGAAAACTCCAGGTGTGGGTATGTGGTGTACACTAACCTACGACTAAGTGGACGCAAGCACAAGCTCTAATCCCACCACTGATCACCAATTATGTTGGACCTGGGGTTACCAGTCCACACGGGGTAGCCTGGCTCAAGCGGTAAGGCCACACTCCAAAGCTGCCTGTTGTACTTGCGTCACACTCACACCGTAACTCAGCGCACGTCCACCCCAAAAATGACACCACACCTTGACTTAGTTGTAAAAATAGAAAAGCTTTTATATTCGCTCTTAAGATTAGTTTCTTTTTGCTTTCATTTACATGTCTCACTATTTACCAATATTATACTTGACTCTGTGATTCATCAATTTTGCTCCACACTTGAAGTACAATTGAGACCTCTCAGCTTTAGTTTACATTCCACCCAAGCATGAGTAAATTACATTCCTTCCCATTTTTGGTCTACCTCTCTGTATCTGGAGAAACAAATTGTTACTGTCCAAAAGTATATCACCATAACCAAATTCAATAAATGATAACCATTGATTTTCATCTGCGTAAGATCTCACATTGAATCAGCTATGCATGTCATCATTTCATTTTGATTACAGTTTCCCCCTCACTTCCCTCTTAGGTCCACAATTAAACTGGTGTTGACACTCTAATATTGACTCGGTTCTCCCTTTTTCAGGTATAATTGTGCACTGAGTTAGTTCACTTTCTCTCCTGACACAGTCTACGACAATTTCCCAAGTTCTCTGTGTTCCAACAGCCCTCAAGAAGTGTGGAAGGCTTTCCAGGGAACCGACGATAACCTCCTTCACCCCGACCACCACTCTTACTTCTTAGTAGTTGTTCCCGCTGTTGTGAGGTGGTTGCGGGGGTCACGGTTGTCACTCGGGGAAACTTACGGGTCAGAACAGAAGGAGCACTAAGGGGAAGAGAAGTCGTCTCTGTATCTCCAGCGAGACGCTTTGACCCGAGCGTTTCCTTCCTCAAGCGATTCTGTGGGAAAGGAGGACGGGGGCTAAGACTTCACCTCAAGGAGAATTCCGTTCAGGGCGGCACAGTGCGCAGAAGTCAGCCACAGCTTCGTAGCCGAGCACCCAGCAGTCGAGTATTTCCGCTCCTGCGCAGTTCACATGCCACACGCCTCCCCTCCTGGTCACACCTTCTCCCGCCTCTTTCCTTCCGGCTCCGCTCTCTCTCTCACTTTTGGCCTGCCCCTTTTTCAAGACCTCAGGACACCCGCTAGGTGACGGCCCGCTCCACTGAAACTAGCCTCCCAGGAGCCCGTCACCCTCTGCCTCTGTCGCTTCCTCACCCGGCTCAACTCAGGAGGCGCTGCCGGACTCGTCACCTCTACGCAGCACTCCTTCAGCTCCGAGCCCACTCAGACCCGCCGCCGCACACCACACAGTTACAGGGCTACGATAAGGCAGCAAAGTCACGGTAAGGGGACAGGTGTGGGGATGGCAACTCTAAGCAATGTTTTCAATGCCCGCTGCCAGCTGGGAGTTGTATCAGCCTTCCGCTTTCACCGCTAGGGAACGAATCAGGGAGAGGCACCTTTTTCCTTTACTGGAGGCTGACCTGACCACTCTCACCTGGCAGTTCCACCTTAGTTCCCGTCCAGTAGTCCTTGCAGGGTTTGGACCCACTCCTCTGGTTCTGATGTGTCGGTCAAGTACCACCGGGTCAGATCTACAAATGAGAGGGGGGTGTCAAACAGCGGCGAGAGCAGCCCCAGGGGACCGTCAAACCCCCCACTGCACGCCCACCTCCACACACCACAGCCTTGACTCCAGCTGACCTCCTCTCACCAGCCCTCTACACAAAATGGCCGCCCAACATTCCACTATTTATAGAGGGTCTAGAGTGGAACAGAAAGTTCTGGAACCTCTCATCTCACCCAATGGCCCAAAGCCATGAGGTGAAAAGTTGGCAGTTGGTAGCCACCATTTTGTAAGGGATCTCTACACTTCCATCTCCATTTTACGAGAGCACCTGTGCCCCTTTACAGTATAAAGTTTGTGAGGCACCCAGAGCTCTAAGGACAGCACCAACAAAAATGTCTGGTGGACAAAAAGGGAAAAAAATAAAAAATGTAGGAGGCAGAAAGGGGACAAAAATAAATAAATAATAGGAGGGACCACCCAAGGGCTGACAGGTCTAACAACAAGTCAGTCTAGCAGACATAGTATTACTGGTGACTTCGCTGATAATAAAAGTGAGCAGCTTGAGGTCCGTAAAGATTTCACATTTGCGATCCCAAATTTACATTTTGAATTTTTGAGCATGCAATGCTTGGGCCGAAACAATGAAATCTTTCACTTTAGCAAACACCTTATCTAGATATTGAGACCACAAATTTTTGTAACCCTTCTTGAGTAAGACATGGAGAGGCTTAACAATTTGAGCATAATTGCCAACAAATCTAGCGTAATACTCAGCAAGCCCCAGGAAAGAGCGAAGAGTATCTTTATCACAGGGTGGTTAAGCCTCTTTAAGGGCCTTGATAACAGAAAATGTTGGTTTGAAACCTTCACTAGATGCGGTATGACCCAGATAATCTAGCTCCTTCACCCCAAACTTACATTTATCAGCTCTTACATTCATGCCGTGTTCACCAAGAGCAGACAACACCTTCTTCAACATATCATAATGCTCTCTCGAATTTTTAGAAAAGATTAGAATGTCATCTAAATAGGCTTGCACACCTTTCATGCCCTTAAAAACTGTGTCCATTATCCTCTACAAGACGCTAGCAGCGGATGTTAGACCGAAGGGAAGCCTCAGGAAGCACCAAAAGGTGTAACAAACGTAGTCAGTTCCTGAGACTCCCTAGCCAGAGGAATCTGGTGGTAGGCAGACTTTAGGTCGATTAGAGAAAACCATTTAGCTCCCCCCAAATTTGCTAGAAATACATTAATTTGGGGAAGCGGAACGCAATCGATCAAGGTGTTCTCATTTAGACCCCTCAAATCGGCTCAAAGCCTAATCTCGCCAGTCTTTTTGCGAGCAACAACGATGGGGGCCACACATTGTGAAGATTCGTTGGATTGAATGATACCCTGAGAACATAATCCATCAAGCATGGATCTTAACCCCCTCTCTTGCAACTTAAGGGTACAGGCCTGACCTTGTGAATCATTGGTTGAGCATTAGGTAATAACCTAATTTTATGTTTGAAACCTTTCACGCAACCAACGTGATCATTGAACACAGGTTCAAATTCATCCAACAAACTTTTAAAATCCACTTCTGATTCACCCACACTACACACTGAGGTTTCCTTAATTCTAAATGGATTATCTTCACCCGGCACTAAATACAGACCCATCCTAGCAAGATCTTTTCAGTCCACAATGTTCTTCCTCTTTACACCCATGTACACTTTAGTAAAAACAAGACTTCAACATTAGACATAAAAAAACAACATGTCAATGTCCTTCTTTCCGAAGGCCTTCGGGTTCACATCCCTATGAGACAAAGTAACATTTTTGCCCCATTTCTCATAGAAGTAAGAATCACGAAGAATTGTTATTGGAGACCCAGAGTCAGCCATACCCTTGGTTACCACTCCATCAATTAAAGCGTCACATAAGGGACCTTTAATTTTCCAAGAGATCATCTTTCTAATCCAATGTCAAAAGTAAATTTTCAAAGGACTCTGTACACCTGCCCATTTCAACGTTCACACTGTTCTATTTGATAGTTTTTCTGACTCTTGCAAAGTTTTGGAAAATTACCCATTTCTTTTACAAATAGAACATCATTTACCCAATGCCAGACAGACAGGAAAATTACCAATGTGGAATTTTGAACCACGTCTATAAAAATAAGTTTGGCCTTTCTTTTGCGCAAATTTTGTAGCCTCATCCTTTACTCCTACAGTGAGCAAACTATCCCCCGAGGCCTCCTCTTGGTCAGAAACCAGGTTAACTTTAACAGGAGCACTTGCTTACATGACTTTAGTAGAAATGACAGATCTCTCAATGCTTAAGGCTAAGTCAATTACTTCAGAGAGAGGATTTTTACAGCTCAGAATCCTTTCTTTTATTTTGTGAGAAGCGCAATTAAAAACAAATTGGTCCCTGATGAAATCATCCAATAAAGGTCCAAACCCACAAGTTGTAGCCAGGACCCTCAACGCTGATATGTATTCTTCCACTTTTTCCTCTTCATCCTGTTTGCGTTTGTAAAATTTGTGTCTTTCAAGTATTATATTAGGTGGTTCAGAAAATTGTTTCTTAAGTCTTGCGATTGCCTCTAAATAAATGTTCCAATGTCTGTCACCAGATTGGGCAGGAGGAATTGGAGGCAAACTATCAAAAATCACTGTGCTGTTTGACTCAAAAAGTAGAGCAAATTTATGGGCAGGAGAATACTCTGTGGCTTCAATAGCCACCAAGTGATTTTCAAACAAACAAAACCACTCTGACCAGGGCATGCATGGCTTCCCCGGTTTCCCCAGAAATGGAGGAGGTTGCGTGATTTGTTGTGCAGTAGCCATAGTTACAAGAGGCCAATTTGAAATCTCCTGTTCAAAATGTGGTTGTAGAAGTGACAAAGGTGTGCGTGTCACCGAACATGCAGCTTGCAAATGTTGATCAACTGAGAAAAATCCTAATTTTAAGACTTTCAGTATTCACAGAAGGCATTTAGGAGTCCGAAAGTTAGGAGTCCTAACTTTACTACTACTAAATTGAGAAAAATCCTAATTTTAAGACCTTCGGTATTCACAGAAGGCATTTAGGAGTCCTAAAGTTAGGAGTCCTAACTTTACTACTACTAAACTGAGAAAAATCCTAATTTTAAGACTTTCGGTATTCACAGAAGGCATTTAGGAGTCCTAAAGTTAGGACTCCTAACTTCTGTGAATACCGAAAAGAGTAAGTATCTTCTGTGAATACCAAAATGAGTAAGTGCCTTCTGTGAATACGAGAATGGTAGTAAGTTTAGGATTTTGTCTTAAGTTAGTTCTGTGAATCGGGCCCTTTGTGATTAACTATTTCATGAGACAAGTAAACCCCGTGGTACATCCTACCCCTTGTTTTTAAACTTTGAATCATGTCAACTAAGGGTTCACTAGTGCTATTATAATTGTTTCTGCACTTACCATGACATGTAGTGAATAGCATTTCTTCTTACCAATAATTGGTCGTTAAGTCAAGTGTGAGCTTAATTATAAAGTTGACAGTGATGGTAAATAGATGTTTTTGTATTTTAGATGCCCCTGACGAAGGGACTCGTCCCGAAATGCATTGGGTTTTTATGTTAATAAAATCATGACATGTGGAACCTATTCCTGCTCCTGAGCTTGTGTGAACATCTGCGCAAAGTGTCGACATGAATAAAACAAATTGAATGAATAAGAAGCATGAAAAGTATTAGAGAAGAAAAATATACATGGATAAAACAGAGAATAAAACTATTGGAATTTCATTTATTTGATTCATTGAATGATGCGGCTGTGCAGCTTCATGGAACCTCAGTAGGTTCCTTTCGTGGTTTGTAATATTGCAGCGCAATGGGGCGAAGCGCGGAGAAAGCATGCACGCTGAGAAAGTTCTAAAACTTAAAACAATTAAAATGGCTTAAACATTGATTACGTGGGATTATCAGGTGTGCATCTCACCACTCTTTAAGCTTATTACATGGTTAGTGGAGCCATCAAACTCAACAGCTCCAGCAGGCACAGCTCCAAACACAGTGAATCATAAACATTCTTACAGTCGCCAGGAAACAGCCAACATCCCAGAATTAACTGTATCTCTAAAAGTTAAAGGGACACATACAAATTGAGTTTTCAGAGTACTACACATCTTCCCTTCTTCCGCCCCAAAAAATAAGAAACAAATATAAGAAAAATCAGAAAGAACAAAAACAACTGTTACAACCTGTATTTAGCAGACTTAACTCTGACTCTGGAACTCCTTCTAAGGCAGACAAGTTGAGAAATTGCATCATCACACAGAGAAAAATTGTTTTCACACCCAAGCATTGGTTCCTTAGAGCAAACCTTGACCACTTTGTTGACGTTCTACCAATGGCCGCTATTCACCTTCACAGCATTTCCAACAATTTTCACAACCTTCACTGGCTCACCAAATTTACTTTCTCCCTTCTTGGTATATACAGGAGACTTAATTTTAATCATGTCACCAACCTCAAGTGGAGCGATTTGGACCCCCATCTTGACATCATGCCACTCCTTCTGTTTACCTTGAGGCAGAGAAACATTCTCTCTTACAATGGATATTAACTTGGAGACATCTTACTCAGACTTTATCTATTTGACATAAACCCTGGTCTAAAATTGGTGTTAGCTTTCCTCCCTCTCAAAAGCTCAAAAGTGGAAATCTTTGTGGAGGAATGCGGTGTTGTCCTGTAGAACCAAGTGTAACTGCAACAAATGCTGAATTATTCAAACATTCTCCCCAGTCAAGAGATCTGGGTTAAATCCATTGTTCTTTTGCCCACTATGCCACCCCAGTTTGGACCCATCCATATGCAAATCAGTCTTGACCCTTTGTCTCATAGGAACAGTCCAGACCGAACTGTCAAGCCAGGTCCTCTCTGGACCGGAAACAAGCATCCTGGGACCGGTTTCGGGGTATGTCACCCTTCATCAGCCAGGCTAACTTGAATCCAGTGGCACAGTGAGCAAGGGACCCACGTCTGGGCATGCCCATCTCACTTAGGGCGAAAAGTGTAACTGCAACAAATGATGGACGGAATGCTGAATGATTCAAACATTCTCCCCCAGTCAAGAGACCTGGGTTAAATCCATCCATTGTTCTTTTGCCAACTGTGCCACCCCAGTTTGAACCCAGCCATATGGAATTAAGTCTTGACCCTGTGCCTGTTCTTTTTGCATTTATTCTGTGTAACCAAACCATACTATTTAGGGCACAGTTTATCCTCTAAACAAGGCTGTTCGTTTGAGGGTGGTATAGAGAACTCCTCATATGCTTTTTCCCAGACTCACTCAGGAAAAGTCTGGAACTCAGTGCTCACAAACTGTTTCCCATTATCAGATACCAAGACTTCAGGAAATCCTTCTCTCAACCACACCTCACTCAGAAATCCAATAGCACTTTGAGGATTCGCCTCCTTAACCAGCTTCAATTCTGGCCACTTGGATGAGGACCAAGACGAACCTGAAATCACCAGGGAGGCTATCATAGGGTCCCATGACATCTACACCAAGCATCATCCACAGACCTTGCGGAAATTCAATGGGCATTAAAGGAGGAGTTGACACCTTGAGACTCTTGTCCGTAGCCCCACACGCACAATAACCAGCAATGTACTCCTCAATCGCAGTGTCCATACCCGGCCACCATTAGGTGTCACGGATGCCGCATTTAGTAAGAGTGGACCCCAATTGCCCCTCAGGAGCCCTTTGAATAATACACTTATGGAACACATGTGGAGGAACAAACTTGTCGGCTTTCCAGCAAACGGCCTTCAAGCGAAAGCTCACTCTCCACCTTCCAAAAAGGTTGAAGAAGGGGCGATAAAGCCTTCCGCCCGGGCCAACTATTCCTTACAAAAGACCAAAGTGCTTGCAACACAGAGACACCCCAAAAAGTTTGCACCCACTCATCTTCCGAACCCAAGTTTAACCTAGGCAACTCCAGGGCCGCCACTAGACAATCATCACAATCTTCACTGATGAGATCACCAAACTTGACCTCATCTTGTTCATTCAACTCCACAGGGCATCGGGATAAAAAATCTGCTCTTCCATTTTTCCCTACAGAAATGTGTCTACCTTCAATCTGGTACTATAGCTGCCTTGTGACCATTCTCAATATTCTGGGTGTACAACACTTGCTCGTACCCCCACCCAGGATGCTCACAAGAGGTTTGTGATTCGTTTGCAGAAAGAACGGCTTACCCCAAATGTACGGACGGAATTTCTCAATTGCCCAAGTACAAGCAAGGTGCTCGCTCTCTATGTCAGAATATTGTAACTCAGCAGCTCTTAACACTCTGCAAGCAAACCCCACAGTGTGTTCGACACCATCCTCTTAACTGTGTCAAAGTGGCTCCTAGCCCTACGTCACTGTCATAAACCATGACACAACAAGAAAGTTTTGGATCAAAAGGTTTGAGAGCAGAGCTGTTTTCAAACGTAACCTTAACTTGTTAAGAACCGCCACACATTCCTTGCACCGCTCAAATCTCGCACCTTTCTTTAGTAAACTACTGATGGGCCGCTCAACAGACGCAAAATTGGGAATGAACCTAGACTAGTACCCACACATTCTGAGCAGAGATTTCACATCATTCTTGTCCACAGGTGCAGGGGCATTAACAATGGCCTATAACAGCCCAGGTCTGGGATTGATACCATCTTGTGAAATATCATGACCTGTGGAAAATAATTGGCGTTAGCATGAGCTGAAGCCATCTTGTTTGTGGCATCCAATTTGTCAGCTATGTCATTCTTCCATCTTCACTGTTGCTTGCCTTTCTATTCTGCTTGTGTCATCAGCTTTAGTTAACTCTTTCTGTACTGAGCCGAAGCAATGTATGAAAAAAGGACTGTAGCTGCTAGAATGCACCTGGCTAAAGATGTAACTGTTGATCACTCTTTGCTACTGTAAGCAGTTCTTATCCCCCTCCCACTTTGCTGACTACGTGATCTCCATCTGCCCATGTTTGTCGGTAATTATTCCTGTGTATGTTTGTACCTTCTATATGTAACTACATGTGCACCAGTGCAGAAAAAGCTGTATATAAGGCCTGTGTTCTGTGACTTCAATGTACTACCTCAGGCAGCACTTGAGGGTGCTGTGTGGATGTAGTCCCACTCATGAGTGATTAATAAGCTTGTTCTTTAAATTCCATCTTCTGTGCCAATCTCTATTTTGTTGGTCTAATGACCCGTGTACAGGGAAATGTGACACCTACACCGGTGTGCTCATTGAAAAGCACATTTCCACACTTGGCGCCCGATGTGAGTCTTCATCGGAAATGCGTCCGCCCCAAAGGAATGGTCTTGACAGAAGATTGGAATTCTACTGAGGAGACGTCCTCCATGAGGAGACCCTTGTCTTTGTATCCAAAGTGATTTTTCCGGTTTTCTTGATCTGACCCTCCAGGTGGTGGCCGGTCCAGACTGAGGTTACCTTTGGCGCAAGTATTTGCAGTGACCATTAGGTCGACCAAGAGATTGGCAGTTGGAGGTTGGAGATTTTTGTTTGGTAAGGTCGCTGAAACGTCACTCTTGATTTGCTTGGCCAAGATTTTGATTTTGTTTGTTTGATTTATCCTTTGCACATGACAAAGGCAGGTAATTTGGAGATTTTTCTCTACTTTTGAGTATATTTGCTAGGTGATTTTTTACACAAAATTGGTAGGATGCCTGTTCCCAGCACACTCCGTAGGCTGTGTTGTTGTCTCAGAGGTACCAAAATGGATTTAGAAAGAAGTCAGCCGGCTCCCCCAGAGGGGACACTTAATAGACATATGTACATTAAATACAGTATTTCTTCCATAATGTATAGTACACTGTGGAACAATTATACGAAAAAGGATGCTGATTTACGATGGCCTGTGAATGGGTCATTTGACTTTAAAAAGTTCCAGTATGTAGAGCAGTGTTTGTTTAAACTTAAGAGTCGACAAGATATGATTGATTGTGTACGAATGTGGGAGAAAGAAGTGCAAGAGAGGGTGAGGAAAGAAGAAGATATAGCTGAAAACGAGCACTGTACAATGATATATCAGAAAGTATTGAAATTGAAAAATAAGGAAATAAAGGAAATTAAGGAAAAAGAGGAAAGGGAGCATCATTTAGAGGTAACTGGCCAGTACACTATTAGGCGCCCTATTTATCCCATACTTAATAAACCTCAAGATGAGTCCATCTTGTTAGATAGACCGCCACCCCGTGTACATTTCCTAGTGCCCATTAGAATGAGGTTTCTGACGAGGAGCATTTGTCTTCAGGTGAAAAAGATATAGATAAGCAAGGTGGGCTTCACACTCGCTCTACTTTGACCACGGAAGAGAAAGATAAATTACGGAACATTGCCAGAGAGGAAGCGCATTGGACTACTACAGCGACGGTCCTCACAGTTACAGTTCAGACTTGGGAAAACGACAAACAGTTGTATTTTTTAGAGACATTCTCTTGGGTTGGCGGCATAATTCTAATGAGCCAGACGATATAAGTATTGATTATAAACAGTTAGTAGATGGGACTTTCCTTTTTTTTAAACTTACCTGATATGATTAGGCGAGTGGTCAAATTACGAGAAGAAACATTGCGTTTACAAAAAGAGAAAGTTAGCTTGAAAAAATAACATTGTAGAAATAGATCCATCTCAGACAAAGGAAGTAGATGCTTCAGTAGATGCGAAAGTAGTGAAGCTGTTATGAAACCAAGGCATGAAGCAGCACCTCTGTAAGTTCCGCCAAAGGGAGCGGGAACGAATGAGGATAAAATCTCAGATGATGCAAAGGGATATTTTATTTATAATTGTGTTTATACCCCTTGGAGTAGAGCAGATGTTATGGCTCTTAAAGCTGCTTTGCCTCATCCGCGGAAAAATCCAGTCGCTTTTTAAGAAGAAGTGGAAGGAGCTATTAGCTCCTGTACTATGACTCTGCCAGATATTGATATGTTTTTTGGACTTATTTTACCCCCGATATGTGGAGACCAATTCGGAAGGTAGATGATATGCTTATGGTGATACTTGGGTACATTTAGAGGAAAGAGATGTGGTTAGAGAGCCTGCGCAGAAACCTCAATAGGTGATATTAGATCTTCTCAAAGCTATTGTAACTAAGTTGAAAACTCTTATACCCCCTAAGAAAATAGACTGGACAACGTTAGCGTCTTGTAAACCGAAAGCGGATGAGTCAGTTTTTGATTTCTTTTCACGATTTGAAGAGACATTTCATGACTTTAGTGGGCAATCATTGACAGATGACACGGGTGAGCATCTGCTAGTTGACAGATTTGTCGCTAACATGTTGCCAAAAATAGCTATTCGCCTAAAGGCCAGAGAGAGTTCATGGACCACGGCAAAGAGGATAATGTGGTTAAGGATTTAAAGACGAACGTTATGTTGGCTCACCATTCAGCGGTAGTGGTAGAGATAAACATGCAGTATATACCCCTGGTGTACCCCCTGTCCCTCAAGCAACGTTGTCTTTTGATCAGTGTGCCTTTTGCAAAGAGATTGGACATTGGCGTTCTGAGTGCCCCCTTTTGTGAGGTCAGCAGTATCAGCGGGGTAGAGGAAGCGTGAGAGGATGCCCAGGGAATTCAAAACAAAGGGTAGGAATAGGAAATCACACTAGATTCGATGCTGTTGAACACAGACCAAATTATTCTAATACCTTTGATAGAGGAAATCAATATCAAATGTCTGATTATTCGACTGATGGTCTGGAGGATTCTAATTATGCATAGTAATGCCTAGGATGGGGTAAGGAACTGGTTGAGGTCCCAGTAGATCAGGAGGGTCCCTATGTTGATGCAAATGTCTTGGGTTCTATTGATCAGTTTCTGGTTGATACAGAAGCTGCTTGTAGTGCTCTAACTTAAAAAACTTGGTTCCAAGTGCTTCCCTGTCTGGCGCAATAATAACAACGATAGGATTCGATGGGACACCTACACTTAGCCCACTGTCACAGCCACTTGCATTTAGTCTTGATAAATTCACTGCAGCATGTCCATTTTTGCTTTCCCCTAACACGCCGGATAACATTGTGGGAATTGAAATTAAGAAAACAACTGGTAGCCAGAGATAGACAGGGCGCACTACCACAAAAATAAGGTAAATCTATGAGCGAACAGTTTCATAAGTGCTACTAAGGGTGAAAAAAGGGAGAGGCTACCAGGCTATCTCACAATCCCCTTAATGGGAATATGAATTACTAGTAAAGGCTTTTCCTTCCTGAGCAATTGTAATAATTAGTGAATACATATATTCAATACATAGTAAAATTCAAAGAACAAGTAATTGTCAAGATAGAGTCAATCAATATTCTCATGTGATCCAAAATAGGTGTTGTTCAAATTAAGTTCTTACAGTCCTTCTTCTTCAATAGTTCTTTATTCCAGTTCTAATATCCCAAATAATCGAAGATGAACAGTATCCATGAAACAGCCACAACAGCCTACATGTGTTTCGTCAAGCATAAATCTTTGCAATTGACTTCATCAGGGCTGTAGAGAACAAATATTTATTGTTATAAATATGGTCAAAAAAGGAGGTGATATAATACTTCCAAAACCTTCTAACTAAAGAGTAAGAATAAGTAAAATTGTAGGACATTTTATTACCGATAAGACGTAATAGAGGAACACCTCAAAAGTGAATAAAGTGTAGACCAAAGAATACAGCAAGTCACCAGGGTTTAGAGAGCCACTTTTAGTGCACAACTCCACCAGGTAAAAAGTTCTGAAATCAACTATAACAATTCACCTTCATAAACACAAAGAAGAAACGTCATCCTATATCCAAGTCGATCCACTAACATTGGACTTGAACTCTAAAATAAATTATAAAGTTGCCAACGTATAAGTAAACAATAGTGACAGTAGATTGTTCATTTTGTTGTATCCACCGTAAAATATAAGCGGGGTTGATTATAAAACTCACCCCCAGTACAATAATCATACTCTCACCTAAAGTCCCATGTCATGTAATACTCTTGATAATAATCCAGTGATTAGATATTGTTTCTAATGGAAAACATAAGTAAGAGTGGGTATAAAACACTGGTATTAAGATAATTAAAATCGTACACTGCGTGTAATATCCACATTGTATGGTTATCTGAGCCTACTCACCAAATTCACTAAGCACTTAATCCTGATCAACAAGGTTATATCGTTATATGGCATATAAACCTGAGACCAAAACCAGAAGCAGAACAAAAAGTAAGACTACGTTTCTAAGTCAGCAATATTCCTGGATGTGTGGACAACCTCGGAGCATATGGAGTAGATCCGCCTCTATGAGGCCGCATCTAGGGCACGCTGCGTCCGTTACTCCAAAATATGTTGCCACTTTGCTCAGGGTCAAGTATGCTCTGTGGAGGATGAACAGGTGTATAAGTTGGAAGCGCGCATTCCTAGTACTTTTCCTGGCCCTGCGTACTATTTGGGACCACGTTGTGTCGGGGATTTCTTTCTGTAGGTCTGCCTCCCATTTCATTTTGAGTGGAGTGAGGGGTTGAATGTTTTCCGAAGACAACCGGGAATATAGGCACGTGACTGCTTTGAAAGTCCCCGCCGCCATCATAGCGTATTGGCACACTAGTGATGTCTTTGGCTCGACCAGCCCCTCACCCCAGTGCGTTTGTATGGCCCTCACCACCGCTGCGTGTATTAGATAGTCGCCTCTCGGAAGGTCGTAGCACTCCTGAAGTACCTGGAACGGTGCCAGAACTCCGTCGTCGTATAGGTCCCCTAACATCTGTAAGCCTGCGTCCTCCCAGTTCGGCAGTCCTGACCAGTCCCCCCCATGTGGGAGTGCTGTCACCATGCCCAGCGGAATTTTGGGCGCATACGGGTGCGTCTGCTCCGCTCGCTTCTGCGATCTGTTCCAGCACAGCCAAAGCGTCCGTTCCTCCAGAGATAGTCCTCCGAGTGCCAATTTCTGTTGCATAGTAATGTATGCTAGGACATGGCGGAGTATGCCAGTGTCCCTCTCATGCTCCGGACCTCGATAGGCCCTCGCGACCTCTTGTGTAAAGTATTGTAATTGGGCCGCCAGGTAATATAATTCAAAGTCCAGGACCGCTAGGCCACCCTCGTCCTTCGACCGGGTCAGCGTCGTTAAAGCAATCCTACGCCTGCCCGCTCCCCACAAAAAGGAGATTACTAACGACCTAAGCCGTTTAAAGGTCGTCCCGGGAATCCATATCGGGAGGGTCCGGAAAAAATACAATAGTCTGGGGAGGGCTATCATTTTCAGCAGCGATACTCGACCCGACATGGACAAGGGCAGGGTTGCCCAAAAGGAGATACTGCCCTGCAAAGCTCTAATGCAGCGTCCGATGTTGCCGTCCAATAGGTCAGCTGGGTCATGGTATATATGCACCCCCAGATAGCTCAGGCAGTCGGGCTCCCATCTCACCTTGAGTTGGAGGGGGGCCTCCTCCGCAGGGGGAAGAGACAGGTTTTTGTCCAGTTTACACGTAGGCCAGAGATATCGCCAAAGCATTCTAGCAGCCTCTCGGCACCCACCACCGCCTCCCCAGCATCCTCTAAGAAGAGGAGCAGATCATCTGCATACAGGGAGATAAAATGGCGGGTTTCTCCAGAGTCTAGGCCACAATAGTGGTCGCCCCGTCTGGCTGTCGCCGCCAGGGGTTCCACTGCGAGTGCGAATAGTAGGGGGGAGAGTGCACACCCCTGTCTGGTTCCCCGGTTCACCTCATATCTTTCTGATATCAAGGCACCGACTCTCACTCTGGCTTTCGCCGACGCGTATAGTACTTTCGTCCACTCTATGTATCCCTCACCCAGGCCAAAGATCCTCATTACTCTATAAAGGTAGTCCCACTCCAGGCTGTCGAATGATTTCTCTATGTCGACCGCGAGCACCAGGGGGGCCCGTGCCTCGGGAGGAGGATTATCTATCAATCTGAGGAGCCTGCGCATGTTGTGCGTCGTGCTTCTCGTGGGGATGAATCCCGATTGATCTCTGTGGATCAATCCTTGCATGTGGGACAATAATCTGGTGGCCAATATGGTACTGAGGATTTTGTAATCCGTCGTCAACATAGACAGCGGTCGGTAGGACGCTGGGTCTGTGCTGTCTCTCCGAGGCTTTAAAAGGGGAATCATTATGGCCTCGTGCATTGAGCAAGGGAGTCTGCCCGTCCCCTTGGCCTCATTATAGATTATTTGGAGGCGTGGGGCCAGTTGGTCAAGGTATTTGACATAGAATTCAACGGGCAGCCCATCCAGTCCCGGCGTTTTATTATGCGCCATATGTTTTACTGCACCCCTTATTTCCGTCAAGGCTATCGGGCTGCCCAGGGATTCAGCGTCTTCTCGAGTCAGTTGGGGCAAATGTAAGTCGGCCAGGAAGGTGTCCGTTGCCGCGCCCCGGTCCACCAGTCTGCTCTGATATAACCGTTCGTAATAGGAGCGGAAGCAGTTCAGTATATCTGGCTGCGTTTGGAGCATGTCGCCTCCACTCCCCCTAAGGGACATAATCGGCTGACTGTTCCGGCTAGGGTTCGCTAGCCAGGCTAGGAGCGTGCCGGGTTTATCCCCTTCAGCTAGGGTTCTTGTCAAATACGTTTTATAGTCAAAGCTGCGCAGGCGCTCCACCTCCACCGCCACTGCTTCCCGCGCCGCGCTGACCACATCCTGAAGTTCAGGGTGGTTGGGGCGATCCCGCACCTCTTTGCGCAGTTGTAATTCTGCCTTATCCAAATCCTCTACCAGCAACCTGCGCGCCCCCGCAAATTTTCCAATACAGTGCCCCCTCACCACTATATTAAATGCATCCCATTCTACTGCTCTAGAAGAGGCAGTGTTCTCGTTCTCCGCGAAGTACTGCACAACCCTCTCACCCAACGATTCGCGGAAAGGCGGGTCATCGAGCGTGTCCGGTCGTAACCGCCACGTCGGGATAAGTGTGGGTTCGTTCATCCAGTTCAGCGTGAGGAGTAAGGGGTTATGGTCGGATATTGTGCGCGCTAAATATTCAGTTTGGGCCACTGATGGGAGCACCGTTTGCGAGCATAGAAAGACGTCAAGGCGGACATGCAACTCGTGAATGCTGGAGTAAAACGAATAGTCTCGATCCCCCGGGTGCTGTACCCGCCAGGCATCTGAGAAGTCCCATTTTCCCTGCCAGTCTGCTCGGTGCTTTGCCAGTCTGTGTACTGGGGATGCTGGTAATGGTGGGTGCGATCTGTCCAGAGAGACGTCCGCTATGGAGTTGAAGT
This sequence comes from Lissotriton helveticus, assembly GCF_964261635.1. Lineage (NCBI taxonomy): Eukaryota > Metazoa > Chordata > Amphibia > Caudata > Salamandridae > Lissotriton > Lissotriton helveticus. The sequence goes on along the minus strand of NC_136063.1, from coordinate 2,135,845,976 downwards.
CCCCCCCCATCAGTAAAGGATTAGTGAAGTAGCTAGCCAGAGACTTAGAGAGTTTCGTGAAGAATGCTGCTTGGTCTACATTTGGAGCATACACACTAGTGAGGGCTATGTGTCGGCCTCTAAGCAGGCCCTCGACTGCCACAAATCGCCCATCCGGGTCTACAGTGTGTCTAGTGGCCTGGAAAGGGGTCCCCGCTCTGATCCAGATTAATACCCCTCTAGCGAAGGCAGAGTATGTAGTGTAATATAGGTGGCCCCTCCATCTACGCTGTAGTGCCACCCCCTCTTTCCGTGTCAGATGGGTTTCTTGCAGGAATGCTATGTGCACCCCTACGGACTAAATAGGAGTGAATCTTATGCCTCCTCGTCATTGTATTTAACCCCCGCACATTCCAGGACACACAATTCAATGATCCCATATTAGCCATAGTCCCATTGCGTACGAGTCAATCCAAGTATTGATGGCATCCAGACAATAGGTACGACAGCCCCAAACATCCCCCCCTTGAACTGTGCCCTGAGTGTCCCCAACTACTCCAGGCTCCCTCCCCCCCAGAACAGGACCTAACTGCAAAAGAGTAGCTCCCATCCAAACCGGTGAGCGATCGTGCTCTAAACTTCTACTTGCCCGTGATTAGTATCACGGAAGCCTTATGGGCTCTGGGGAGCGTGAGCTAGGTACTGGTAGTTTCCAATGTCGCCTCCACAGATCCCTCCTGCCATATGCAGTAGAACTTACGAAACTTCAGTCTAATAGCGTCCTGATCAGGTGTGCGTAGAGGCCATTCGGCATGACATTGCTAGGTGACCAGTGGCCAAGTTCGGGAGGTTAGCTGCCGATTATCACTTCCGAAGTTTGTGGCGTGAGTCTCGGACCACCAGTTTTGCTCATTTCCAACAATTCAGATTCTGATCTCGAGCCCCGTTCTTCCGATCCCGAGTCTTTTTCCGATCGGTGCAGAGTTGATCCTGAGACCTCTTTCACCGCCTGGAGCGCTGCTTGTCGTTCGCCTTCTGTCTGGGACTGCGTCGGTTTCCCGGTGCGCTGCCTCAGCCTCCGGAGTCTCCTCGATTTCCTCACGGGTGGGTTCCTGCGTGCTTCATCAGCCCTGAAAAGTGCCCCATCTGTGCCTGTTTTGTAGGTGTCCCACCAGGTCCAAGCCTCCTCAGCAGTCGCAAAGAACTGAGTTTTCCCATCAATCTCCACCCTGAGCCTGGCTGGGAACAGCAGAGAGTACCGGATGCCCTCCGTGCGTAGTTCTTTTTTGATAGAGAGGAAAGAGGTGCGCAGCCGTTGCGTTTCAAATGTATAGTCCGGAAACAGGGTTACAGTGCTGTTGTCTACTTGGAATGGTCCAGTTTCCCTGGCCCGTTGCAACAGCCAGTCTCTATTTTTGTAGTGCAACAGCTTGATGACCACTGGACGAGGCGGCAGGCCCGGTTTCGGGGGTCTGGAAGGGACACGGTGCGCTCTTTCCAACGTGAAGAAGGGGGAGAGACCCTCAGGGGCCACCACAGTCCGCAGCCAGTCATCTAGGTAGGCCACCATGTCTGCACCTTCTTTTTTCTCCGGAAGGCCTATGAGGCGCACGTTATTTCTGCGGCTTCGGTTTTCAGCATCCTCAGCCCGCCTCTCCAGCGCCTGGATGCGGTCCAACGCCTCAGTGAGTCGTCCCTCCGTTGATTTCTGCGCTGGTGCCAAGGTCGCAATGGAGTCCTCTGTCTCCTTAACCCTATCTGCCAGTTTCGCATGGTCTGCACGAAGGAGGCCAAGGCCCGTAGCGACTTGTGCAATATCGCGGTGCAGGGCGTCTTTCGTGTCTGTGATCGCTTGGAGGATTGTGTCCTGCATGCGTTGTAGGTCTGAGGTTGGCGGAGGAGATTCCTCCGGAGGGTCCGTAGCGGGGCCAGCGTCCTCTTTCGGTCCTTTCGTTTTCCCCATTGTAGCGTACTAGCAGGAGAGCCGGGCAGTGGCGAGCGAGAGAGAAGCCCGGCGGTCCTCCCCAGTGGTGCGGGGGCCGCCGATATGGAGTGTGTACCGCGGCAGCTGGGCCTGTCTCGGGGCGCTGCTCTGCCGTATCGCCGCACGCCAGGGAGGGCGATTTACCGTGTTCTGCGGGGTCCCACCTCTGTCCAGTCGTCAGCCGCCTGGTGATCGTGGACGTCCTCAGCGCCCCCAAGTCCGGTCGTGCGGCCCCAGGCGGACCACGGTCTCCCGCTGCAGCGGGGCGTCCCCGGTCCGGTCCGGGGGCCCTCCCCGCCAGGTCCGGGGGTCCCTTCAAGCGTCCCACGAAGCCGGGATCCGTGGACAGCAGTTCCCCCCAGGGAGGTCGAGGGCGCACGGCCCAGCACAGCTTTCTCGGGTCCTTTGCCGGTTAGGCGCAGTCGCCCCTCAGGATCACCACAAGGCGCGGGCCCCAGCGAAGTCAAGGCAGTCCGGGTCCTCGCTGCGATATCTCTACTCTCGGCCGAGGGCCAGTTAGGCCGGCGTGCGCTTTCCCAGGGACAGGGGAGGGAGAGAGGGGGGGGGGGGCCAAGAGCGTCCTCCGGTCGCCTCAGCCCTCCAGGCCAGTAGTCCACTGCACTTAGATCACCGCGGCGCCCCCACGGGCGAAGGCCCCCCAGGCCCCCTCCGGCCGCCGGGCACCCTCCGCAGTCCTCCGCGCAGGGCGGGGCGCCTCAGTCCGGTCTCCGGAACGGAGGCAGAGCCGTCTTCTCCCCGGGTAACCCAGAGCCGCCTCTGGGCACTCACCGCAGGCGTCGGGTAAATATCCTCGAGGTCCCGATGCGGGGAAGGCACTCCCCCCGGGGGGGCGCCGGCCGCGCCGGAGCAGCAGTCGCGGTTCCCCGCGTTGGGCAGGCGCGCCCGCCCACTCTGGGAGCAGCAGGCCTCGGTGAAGCCGGGGCCTCGATTTCAGCCTCCCGGGCAGGGAGGAGTTGCCTCAGGGCCGGGTGGGCGCGGATCTCAGTCCTCCAACGGCCTCTCTCCTCGATCATAGAGGGCCGCCGGGTTCCGCCGCCAGGTATTCTCCCCCGATCACTCCCGGGTCTCACCTCCGCACCCACATGCGGGCTCCAGGGTCACACCGCAGGCCTCGGCGCTTCGGCGGCTATGGGACCGCCGCCATCTTGCGCCTGAGATCCGGGGGACGTTTTCTGGGCAGCACGTCTCCCTTGGTGCAGAAAGCGGCTCTCCCGCAGCACCGGAGCAGGCGGCAGGATATCGCCGGGGTCACCCTCGGTTCTCCCGGGGTTCCCGGGCGTTAGTCAGGAGAATTTGGGCGGATTACGGGCGGTGGGCTCGGGAGCCTCGTTAGGCTGCCACCATCTTCGTTGGCTGCTAGCCACGCCCCATTCACCTCGTCAGCCATGTCCAACTTCCTAACCAGTTTAGCCATAACAAACCCTAAAAACTGCTCTGTACTATCCTTGAGCTAATGACTTAGTCGAAAGAGTAAACAGAATTGTAAAAGAGAACATACAGCTAGCATGTATCAACTGCATACCTGTGGAACACTCTATTCAAGATATGCTCTGGGCATATCACACCACCCCCAACCTGGTCACAGGCATATACCCCTTGTCATCACTCAGGAGAAGAAAACCCAGTATTAAGTTCTTCCCCGACTGGATCGGGGGAGGGGAGGTAACAGCACACTCTCATGACAATGCCAAACACAAAATAGCTTCCCATCAAGCCAACTACAAAGACCGGTATGAACAAAAACATGGAACAAAAAAACGGGAATGGTCTCACACTCGCAGGGGATACTTATCTAAGTTATATGACCCCAAAAAAAATATTAGAGATCAAAAACAACATTGTGGTCCTTGAGAATGGGCAAAACAGGAGCATGGAGCAGTTGGCTAAATGCCCGAACTCAGAGGACACCACCCATGAAAATTCCCTGACATCTGTGGGCCCTGGAGACCCTGCCACCCACCTAGGAACTGTATCACAAGACCTATTGTTTCACCCAAATGGCATAAAGACTTTATTAGGCAATAGTGTTAACATTTGTTTCTCTTACATTGTTTTATGGGGGAAGATGTGTTATAATTCCCTGACTTTACTAGGTTTGTAATATGGTATTTCCACGTATCCTTGTGTGGTCTCTCCCTCCCTCTCTCTCTCTCTGCCCCCCTCCCCCCTTCCACCCCTTGAATATTCCCACAGTTGAGCCAGAGGCTGCCTTGGAATGTTGACAAGAGCAGCCTGACTGGCAGAGTTCGTTTGCCGTTTTTCTATGAGCGCGACATGTTAGATGTTCCAGAGTGCAGACCGTAATAAAGAGACTGAATCATCACCTACCTGTTCCAGGTGTCTTTATAACAACAAGCTTACTCCAACCTTCAACCAACAGACTCAATAATTTCAATGTCCAGCCAAGTGCTTATCCTTTAAGAAAAATAAAGTACTTTTAACCACACAGTGGTACTAAATAACACACATTCAATTTAAAGTACACATCAGTGATCCTGATGATGCCTTCCCCTTGTGGTGCTACACATGCTGATTCCCTTTTCTTGCCACCCCACCATGGGTAACCCTTTAGGGGCTGGTCCCCCCAAGGCCCCTAGAAGTGATGGCAGAGGGATGAATCCATTACAGGTGTAGTCTATACTGTCAAGTGATTAAGCAAACAAGAGCATCTGGTGACTAGACCAAATGTTTGCACATCTATCTATTGTCATTGGCTAAAGTCAAGCATTAAATACAAGCTTAGTACACTTCGTGGTGCTGTCGTGTTTAGCCCCAAGCCACCTTTGGTGCAAATTTGGCCACACTTTGGAACAAAGTGTGTGCCCAATGTCCAAAACAAAATTTGCACTCAAGCAAACAATGCTTTCTGACAATGCAGCTGCAGCATTGTTTGAAAGCATTGCTTGGAAATCTGCATTTGGAGTAAAACAATTGGGTGGAACACCTTACTTTGTGTGGACTGGAATTTATAACGGACTACAAACAGAAGTCCTAACTTATGATACAAATTGTGTGTGCTTGAGTGCACATTTTTTGTAGTCTATACCATCCCCCACAAATAATATGCACACTCATTCCACTTTGTTGTCAAGATTTTCACCCCTGGTGGTCTAGTACATATGCAGCAGTTCATGGTACTCTAAGGAGCATATTCAGCATGTCTGAGTCCTTCCTCCGGGCAAGATGCAGTGAGACCCTTAGCTCCTCCAACAGAAATTGCAGACTTCAGATGATGTACTTCACCTCTGAGAGACTGGCTGTCAGAAAGACACTGGCGCTCGTCACACAGCAGTCCTTTGATTATTCTGCAGAGAACTCCCTTCCTTGCCTCGAAGAACTTCGAACTGAAACATAGTGGGATGGTCTGAGTCTCAATTATATGCACATTTTCTAGATGGGGTGTGGAACTACTGTCTCAAACTTCAGAACTGGGTTGGGTGTCTCAGGCTGTTCTCAGACACAGGCTTTGTGTGGAGTGTTGCTTCTCAAAGCCCTTTGCAGTGGGGCTGTCTTCAAGCTGGAGCACTCATAACGCAGGTACAATGAGGTGTGAAGTTCATGCACCTTGTTGTCATCAGCTCAAATGAAGGAGTAGTAGACAAAAAGGCAGCTTTGACCTGGAAACGTACTCACCTTACACAACAGAAACTACAGCCCTACCCCTCACCCATACCATCAATAAAATAGCAGTGGAATTTCTAGAGGTAGCCACCTCACCATCCTCACTTCAATGGCGGGATCTCCAGCCACAGAAATGTGGGCAATACACTGTCTAGGGAAGCTGTCCTTATCCACCATCTTGTGCTGTGCCAGGCCTGAGGTATTCAAAATGGTGTGCCCCCTGAATATCTAGTCAACAATATCGATGGGACAGAATATTTTCTATACCTAACTCTACATATATGTACCTATGCAGTACATATATCTTCAAGGTACATAGATATGGAGTTGGAAAAAGTGAATTTATATTTCCCTAGGGGGACGCTAGAGGGCGCAGAGTGGAATGGCTGCCTGCTAGGTCAGCACCGCCGGCCAGGTACAATTAACGATGTAAAAGTGCATTTAGCGGATGCCCACAGAGCTTTTGAAGACAGAAGCGGCCGTCGGAATGTTTTAGCTGTGATATGTGTGCAGCGTGAGTCCATAACAGTGCTGTTGCGGCTGTGAACTCAGTGAAGACGCTCCGGCGTGGTGCGGCCCGTATGCTGTGCAAGATGGCGGCGCCCTATGAAGAGAATTAATCGGAACACACATGGTAAATGCCTGCAAAGCCTGAAACACCAGACTAACTACAAACAGTGAGTGGGCAGGCATTGTGAGCAAAACGGGTCCAGGAGCTCCGTTATAGAGCAATGGAGCGGCGCTGTAATGCATGGGTTGCGATAATAGCATAACCACGAGGATCGGGACAAGATGGCGCCTTACACTGTCGGGGTCTGGCACTCATGGACTGTAACGCGCTAGGTGGCCATAACGTAACGTCTCTAATGAGGTGCAATGTTCTGCGAGAACTCGTTACAGCAGCCGCGCTTTCAACCTCTATTGTGCACCGAATAGAGACGGCGGATTGGTTGCGCGAGGACTACTTGTCACATGCGCGCGTGATCCTGAGGAGACAAGCAGACGTGGTGCAATGTGGCAATACAGGGTGCTGGTGAAGAGAATACACTGAAGGCTGGTGGGACGTGGCGTTGAGACCAGGTGGGGACCAGGCTACATGTATTGATTGCGATGTTGTTGGATGCTGCGATCTTAGATCTGGGAACGGACTCCTGTGTGGCGTAATGCGCTATCCCCCTCACTGAACCTTGCATGTGTGCACACTTTGATGCGAAGCGTACCCCTCCTCCGGCCGGGAGGTGCTTGATGTGAGTTTCCGGTGGTTATTTCAGATACTGTGGCCCTTGGTTGATAAGAGATCCCGCTAGGTCTATATTACAGGTCCCACGGAGGGCTAACAGTGTACTTTTGCTCACAAACATCTATAACTTGGTATCCATTACACAAAATAGTGGGAGAATACACGTGCCAGATGCCGGAAGAACTTTCCATTGCTGTAACGCCCTGCTGTCTGATCGCTAGACTGGTGGCATTGCTGACTGCGACGATGGGAAAACCTGAGAAACAGCAGGCCAAACTGACGTTTGAGGCAAAAAAAAAAAACCTAAGGGCGCAATGGCCAACTCGGACACTGAACTTGATAGAGACACGGCGACAACTAGTGGTATGGAACATGTCTTACAGGCTATCCAGCAGAGCCTCCAGGACATCAACGATAAACTGGACACCATCACTCAGAGAGTTGATAACATGGCGGCTAAGCTGGATAAACACGGAGAGTGCCTGGTCCAGGCCGAAACCAGAATCTCAACAGTGGAGGTTGAGTCACATGGAACAACCAAAAAATGCTCAGACAAGGAAAAGGTGTTGGAGGTTATCCGGAATAAGACGGAAGACGGAAGATTTGGAAGCGAGATTGATGTAATCAATAAGAAGCTGGAATGTTAGAGGTTTGTGAATGTCAGTTGGGTGAGGGCTGAGCAGCAGTACAGCTGCTCCTGATGGGGTTATCACTTTATCTTATTATCAAACATCTTAACTAAAATAAAGTAACTTGCTTAATCTATATGGAAGTTCCAGCTTCTTATTGATTACATCAGAGATCTCACCGGAATAACGTCCGTAACACGGGTGTACCGGAGTCCACCAATCAAGGTAGACTGGAAACATATGTAGAGGAGATGATTTGAGGAGTGTTCGATGAAGAGGCCTTCTTGTCTGTGCTGCTGGTGGAACGTGCGCACAGGTCCCTCGCTTCTAAACCGAAACCAGGCGCTCCTCCACACCCTATCGTCGCTCGCATTATCAACTACAGAGATCGTGACACAATTTTGCGACTTGCTCGTGAAAAACGTCACATCAACTACCAAGGAAACGTGTTGGAATTCTACCCGGACTTTACAGTAGCGGTTCAACTTGCTCGTAAGGAGTATAACCCGGCGAAGAAGAAAATGCGAGAGTTGGGGATAGAATAAGCCATGCTCTACCCAGAAAAACTTAAGGTCACACAAGATGGCTGCTCCACTGTACTTCCAACAACGCAGGCTGCGCAAGAATTCCTGCAGAAGATTAACCATAGGCTCAAAGAGAGAACCCGTGAAGAGCAGCAGCAAGACTCAGACTGAAAGGCAATCGATATGGTAAGAAGGTCTGCTTCTTGCATCTTGTGTCTGTTGGACGGCAACTCTACACTGTTGATGCTGTTTTGAACTGTCATCAGTCCTATCAGTAATGTTAGCCTACAGCACTTAATCATGTCTACAGATACTCACTATTTGGTGATATTATGGTAGCTCAGTGCTCCTGTCCATGCTGGTAGATGGGCCAGGAAATGTGCTTGGATTAGATGGTGGACTGGTCGCACTGTTGGAACATTCACGTCGACTGTTGTGTCTGTTAATTTCAAAAGGGGTTATCTCTTTGCACAAATGCTAACAAGAAGTATTTCACTCCCTGGGGCCAGCCCTGTAGCTTCCTGACTGCCAGTATGTGACACATGGAACTCTATCGAATGAAAAGACTTGGGCCTGGTGCCTAATAATAAATATTGCAAATGTTTTTGTCTAATGCAGGTGATAAGGGACACTGTGCATCAGATTTCTTAAAAAGCATTGCAATATATGACCAGTCAGGTTATGTTGCGCAAACATATTGCTATACTGACTGTACTGCTCTCTCATTACAAGTTGGGTTAGTTACACCTAAAAGCGTAGATGTGTCTATATCCTAAGAGACGTCAAGATGCATATATAATATGTATAAAGAGCGAGTGGTAGACTATGGCTGTCTGGCCTACATTCACAATTGCAAACTGACTAATTGTGGACTACTTTACAGAGGAGATGTGGGAATGATTATTATAGTGTGTATTATACATATGTGATGTATCCTTTCACCGTTATTAGGTAAGGCATGGCAGTTGGATCAAGATTAGTCTGCATAATTAATGTATACCTGGCCACATGTTGGATGAGAATGTGTGTACCGGGCGGCCACCCCACGAGGGTGCACCCCGACCGCAAGGTGGTTCTACTGGTGGAGTTTGAAGGGTTATGTCTTTGGCATAATTGGGATGCTGAAGTGGGAGGGGCGTGGGGAGGGAGATGTTGGGTATTATGTTATGGCTCATTGCACTTGAGAAACATCGCTGAAATCCAATGTACTATAGATGTATGTACTGTTCTTGCATTGTTCTGCAGGAATTTACACAAATCATACAGTTTGGAAATATATCATGGAGATCCTTAATGTGTACTTATGGCAATCACTGACAAGTTACAATCCAAACATATCACCTTTTTAACCTGGAATGTTAGGGGTTTAAAGAATACAAGAAAGATCAGGCAGATCTTTGCGTATTTTGACAAGATTAGGGTAGACGTTGCATGCCTACAGGAAACACACATTGCCCCATATACGACACAGACTATTGGGCGTAGATGGGCAGAATTGTCTCATAGCTCTGCATACTCTTCGTACTCCAGGGGGGTGCTGATTTTGGTAAGGAAAGGGTTGCATTTCAATATTAAAAATGTCATTACGGATGAGGAGGGGCGGTATATACTGATCACAGGAATCCTCAGGGGGCAGAAACTTGCATTACTAAACAAGTACAGCCCGAATGTAGATGATCCTGATTTCTATCACAAACTATGGTGCAAACTTAAAGACTTACAGGACATCCTACTAATATGGGCTGGGGATTTCAACATAGCACTGAACAATGATCTTGACAGATCAGGTTCATCAATTGAACCACATAAACGGGCCCTAAGTAAATTAAAAGATATTATGGAAGATTTACACCTAAATGACATTTGGAGAACCCGTCATCCAGAGAACATGGAGGCGACACATACGTCAGCAGTTTATTGGCTGGGCACTGATGATGTAGCATTATGGACAAACTCTGTTAAACATCTCCCTCGCACACTCTCCGATCATAATCCGGTGTTGCTTACACTCACTATACCATTATATGTGCCCCCACCTTATAGTTGGAGGTTTAATGCAAAGGGACTATTGGACAGCCAGTACACTGACGCAATAAGCCACGCTATCACTGAATAATTTGAAATGAATGCTCCCACCACTATAGATCCAGGCCTGCTCTGGGAAGCTTTCAAAGCAACTATTATGGGTGTCTGTATAAGTTCTACTGCTGGCATTCTTAAAGATATCCGAAGACAACTCACTATACGGGAAGATAGTATGAGAGCATTAGAGCAGAACTACGAATGCACGCTAGACACAAAAATATTGGGAGAAATTAGAACTGTCCTAACAGAATACCAAACATATGCAGATGATGAACTAAAATATGTGGCGAACCGGCAGGTGGCGGGATCTTATGGGGAAGGAGGCAGACCTGGGCGTAATCTGGCAGCCAAAATATGTGAAGGGCATGCACCACAATCAATCCAGGCGATCAAAGATGCCAGCGGGGTCCTGCAACATGATATACAGGGTATTTTAAGAGATTTTAGGAACACGTATGGGAACTTATATACTGAGCAACCGACTGCTACCCCGGAGGAAATAATGGAATACCTAGCTGATGTCTCGATTGTGTGGTTATTGGATGCGCAGAGGGAATACCTTTCATTGCCTATCACGGTTGAGGAAGTTACTGAAGTCATTAAAACATTGCCGAATGGTTAAGCATCGGGCCCAGACGGCTTCACGTGCGAGTTTTATAAGACGTTTGTTGACCAGTTGGCCCCCTACTTGGTGAAGATGTACGGTGACGCCCATGATAAACAACTGCTGCCACCAACGCTGAGAGCACCCATGATCATTGCCCTTTTAAAACCACACAAAGATCCGGAATATTGTGATTCCTATAGACCCTTATCCTTAATTAATGTAGATACAAAATACTAGCTAAATTACTGGCTATATGATTACAACCGATGATGTCCAAACTAGTATTACCGGACCAGTCCGGGTTCATTCCATCAAGATCTACAGCGCATAATACTAGAACTCTCTTTGGATTGTCACATTACCTAATCCCTAATACTAAAGCAGCTGCAATATTATTGGATGCGGCTAAAGCATTTGATTCCATAGAATGGTCATACCTTCACACGGTGCTGAATCGCATGGGATTCCCCCCTATGTTTACGCAGTGGATACAAACTCTATACTCCGCACTAATAGCACGGGTGAAAATTAATAAATATATATCGGAACCACTGTGTGTTGAGAGAGGGACACGTCAAGGTTGTCCACCGTCTCCGCTAATATTTGCCATAATACTTGAACCATTAGCTTGTAAAATAAGACAAAGACACTACTACTCGGCACTCCAATTCCCACAACGGCCGCTGCACATATCATTATATGCAGACGACATGATGTTGTACGTCCGAGACCCTGCGCAAAACTGAAATCCTCTTCTGAGGGAGTATATTAAGTTTGGTCAGCAATCGGTCTTTAGACCGACTTCCTTTCGTCTCTACGGTTGTCTCTTCCCTTATCCTCACTCTCTCTCCTCCCCTACCCCCCACTACTTTCTCTCTCCTTTCTCTCCTCCCCTAATGTATTGCTGATTGTTTGATTTAATGTTTACTTGTCAATCTTTTTCTGGTATACTGTTGAACCACTTTGTTGCACTTCCTTTCGTCTCGCCTATTGTCTCCTCCTGCATCCTCCCTCTATTTATGTCTCTCCTTCCCTCCTCTCTCAATGTATTGAGACCAAAATATTTTGTCTGATGCCCGATGGAGCTACCTGGTTTAGCTATAGGGGAGACGGGTCATGAACTCCCTCCTTGGCCGTCACCTACCCAGTCGGTCTTTAGACAGACTTCCTTTCGTCTCTACGGTTGTCTCTTCCCTTATCCTCACTTTCCCTCCTCCCCTACCCCCACTACTTTCTCTCCTCCCCTAATGTATTGCTGATTGTTTGATATAATGTTTATTTGTTTGATTCTTTTCTGGTATATTGTTGAACCACATTGTTGCACTTCCTTTCTTCTCTCCTGTCGTCTCGTCTCCTACCGCATCCTCCCTCTATTTATGTCTCTCCTTCCCTCCTCTCTCAATGTATTGAGATTGAACTATTTTGTCTGATTCCCGATGGAGTTACTTGGTTTAGCTATAGGGGAGATGGGCCGTGGATTGCCTCCTTGGTCGTCACCTACCCAGTCGGTCTTTAGACAGACTTCTTTTCGTCTCTCCTTATTGTCTCTTCCCTAGCTCCTATCCCTTCTCCTCTGAATCTCTCCCCTTGCCTGCTACTCCGCCTACCCCTCTGTCCTTTGTGCCCTTTGACTAAGCACTCCTTCTCCCCTTGTTCGGGAAAGATCCAATATTTATACTCTGGAGTCTCAGCGAACCCGCTGAGTGAGCCCACTGCGCCAAGGGAGCCACTCTCACTTGAGGTATGGTATGACACCCCTTTCCAAAGCACTCCCTCTCCCCTTTTTTGCGGAAGGATCCAGTATGTAGGCCTTGGAGTCTCAGAGACCCCTCTGAGAGAGTCCACTGCGTAAAGGGAGCCTCTCGCAACAGAGATAGGGAAGTGATACCACTTTCCCTGGGATCACAGCTTACTGGAATTTGGACGTTGCCTTGACTCGTCTACCGGTTTGTGTCCCCGTCACCCTTCCCCTCCTCTTCCCATGCTGTGTCTCTCACCCTCCCCTCCTCTTTACCGCCTTCATTATCTGTCTACTTCCCCTGCTCCAACCCCCCTCCCCTGAATCTCTCACCTTGCCTGCTTTTCCCCTTACGTATTTGTGCTTATGGTTTATCTCGACCTTACAAGTAACTATGTTGCCATGCTCTAAGAACTATGTAACCTTTGTAACAATGTAACCTGTAACTATGATCTGATGCTCATGTAAAGCGCTCTGATACCTCCGGGTCTAGCCAGCGCTATATAAAACTTTTTAAAATAAAATAAAAAAAAAAAAAAAAACAGGTCCAAATCCCTCATTATACCACTAACAGATTCTACACTTCCACATCCGATGGATTATCCATTAGAATGGCAGTCGGAACCGGTGAAATATTTAGGAGTCTGGTATCATCGCGACCCGAAAATAGTTATCAGCACTAATTATAGTAGAGCAATAGGAGCACTGGAAGACAAAATTAAGAGATGGATTGATTTGTTTACCATTGTCGTTAGCTGATCGCCTGGCCATTGTGAAAATGGTTATCCTACCTAAATTGCTGTACCTTTTTAATAATATTCCCATTCAGCCCCCAGTAGAGGTGCTTCGTAGGATTAACACCCTGGTTCTGCAATTAGTATGGGCGGGTAAGCAGGCCTGTATTGAAATGCGCACACTCACATTGCCTTATTCACAAGGAGGTTTAAAAGTGCCAGATTTTTTGTTATATTATTTATGTGCGGAAGCACAATACGCACACTATTGGTATCACAAGGTCCCCTTCCTTACATATGTTGCAATTGAGGAGGGAGATGTGCTACCAATACCACTGACAGCGATCATTACGCTCAAGAGACCTCCTTTGCACATTCGAGATATAAACTCTATAGACACAACAAAAGCTTGGAGAATGATGGGGCGAAAAGCAAAAAGATTTCCATTATATGCTCCTGCGTTACCGTTACACTACCACCCAGAAATTTCAGTAACCCAAGAAAAAGTGGGAATGAATTTACTTCAGGCAGTGGGTATAGATACCATGGGCGATCTTTATTATAATGGCCGATTCAGGTCACCTGAAGACCTCTCTTACATAACTAACCAAACACTGTTATTTACATTCACGTATCACAGACTACAGGGTGCGATTAAGAAATTATATACGTCTTACCCTACAGAACCACATCAACTATCCTCATTGCAACTACTGATTACCACTCCCACAGCCAAGCACTTGTGTCTAGGCAATATGTTGCATTACAAGAAGATATAGCGGGTAACACACAAAACGCTCTACAGAAATGGAACGATTATTTAGCTGAGCCACTGACAGTGGTAGAATGGACGAGCGCATGCTCATTAACAAGTTTATTGACACCTAATGGAAACTTGCGTATGATACATTATAAATATCTCCATCAGACATATCACACGCCAGCTAGTCTTCACAGGTTTGGACTAAGACAAGATTCAAATTGCCAGCGGTGCAAGGTGGAAATGGCAGATTTCATACATTTGTGCTGGAGCTGTCCTGCAATAGCAGAGTATTGGATAAAAGTGTCTCAGGTGCTGAGTATTATGCTAGATATGACCATTGAATGCACAGTGCGTATATGTTTGCTAGATCTGGTGCCTAATGTACGCGCCATAAAGAAAAAATTCTGTGCAATTGCACTATTAATGGCTAAACAACGTATCTCACTATGCTGGGGTGGGAAGAAGGTACCGAAGATCAAACAGTGGCTTTATGATTTAGCATACTGTAAAGACACACTGCTGACGTATGAGGAGGAATTGCCTGCGGGCTCACGACCAAGAGATTATTGGACATTTCTAACTGCATATTTGAATTTGCACCAGGTTGACTAATTATATGTATTGCCTGTACCGAAATGTAAGAAACTGTGCAGCATAATGTAAGATTACCTATCTGGATGAAGGATGTTGTTGTGCAATGGTCTGTAAGTTTTATTGATTGTTGACATCTTATGTCTTGAAAATGGCAATAAAAAAAACCAATTATATTTCCCTATATGCACTTACCTTTTGATATTTTGTCCGTTGATATTTTATCCATAATAATTGTGTGCCACGCTATTGTTGGAGTCAATATTCAGTCATACAATCATCCCAAATGGACCCCACTCGCTTCAGCACTCAAGGCTTGCTCACACTCATAGCCCTGCCACAGCACATTCACTGCACACCTGCACGCCCTCAACTCATACACGGCTGGTTCTGGGCATACGCATGACAACAGAACTTTACAGACAGAAGGCCAGTAGCTCTCACCCTCAATAACACAAACAAACAGGGCTGGGCACACTATTAATCTTGCAAAACATAGAATGCTGTCACCATTGCATTATTCACTTTAGCCAGGACAGGGACAGTAGTCTTCTGCCCACAATGAGGACACACGTTGTGCACCCCTCCAGGGCACTGGAGAGGTTCAGAACCTTCATCCTCTTATGACAGTGGATGCGACGGTGCTTATGGAGCCTCTGCTGTCGCACTTGCCTCGCAATGGTCTGCCAGATATTCTTCTTGTAGTGGAGGCTGACCCATAGAGAGTAAGACAAGCACAACACACACACACACACACACACATATATATATATATATATATATATATATATATATATATATATATATATATATATATATATATATATGTATATATATATATATTCACTGAAAAAACCATAGGTTATAGACCATATATAGTTAGGAATTAGCATTTACAAAACCTTGAAAATTCACTGAAAAAACCATAGGTTATAGACCATATATAGTTAGGAATTAGCATTTAAAAAACCTTATTTTACTCACACAAAACCATTGAAATTCCATATATAGTTAGTTGCACTAACTATATATCGCGCACCCGCAATCCACTGCTGATGATGTCACATATTACATCATTCATGACATGGTCAGTGACATCACTGATGACATCACTGATGACATCTCAAATGACATCACTGATGACATCACTGATGACATCATCCAGTGACTGTGTGTTTCTGTAAAGTTTAAATATGTTTTACATATTGAAGAATGAGTAGATATATAAGTGTCTGGACGAAGGATTTAGTAGGTGCATGACTGAATGTATGAGTGAGTGATTAAATGTGTCTCACTGAGTGCATGGGTTAGTGACTAAACTGTCTTAATTTGTGCATCATTATGTCTGTTGTTATGTAAACTGCTGCATGTGTTGATCAGTAGCTATATAATTAACTATATGGGTTATTGATTGATTGTCCAAGTATTTGTATGGGAGACTGAGTGTGTGTGTGGCTGGCTGGGAGGTGTGTGACTCTCTGCAGATCAATGTGTACTTGTATCAATGATTGTATAAGAAAGTAAGTATGTGTTAGTATATGTTTGAAAATGTAAGGTGCTCTATGTTTAACTGTATAGACAAGAAAATTGAAGTGTGATTGATTCTTTACAGGACTGACTAGGTGTGTGAGTAACTCCATGGATGAGTGGCAGAGTGTGAGTGTCTGTATAGGTGTATGAGTGCATATGATAGTGTTGTAAAGATGAGTGATTGTATGTATGAATGATTGTATGGGTGAATGAGTGAATGTGTGTGTAGACGTAGGAATCAGTGAGTGCATATGTAGTAACTAGTATTGGTGTGTCAATGGTTTCAAAAATTATACTCTGTATTTAACACTGGGTGAAACAGAGGTTATATTAAAATGTGAGGAGATGCATTGTATTGTCACATGAATGATATCATCAGTGATGTGGTCATTGATGTCAAATGAGATGTCATCAGTGATGTCATCAGTGATGTCATTTGAGATGTCATCAGTGATGTCATCAGTGATGTCACTGACCATGTCATGAATGATGTAATATGTGACATCATCAGCAGTGGATTGCGGGTGCGCGATATATAGTTAGTGCAACTAACTATATATGGAATTTCAATGGTTTTGTGTGAGTAAAATAAGGTTTTTTAAATGCTAATTCCTAACTATATATGGTCTATAACCTATGGTTTTTTCAGTGAATTTTCAAGGTTTTGTAAATGCTAATTCCTAACTATATATGGTCTATAACCTATGGTTTTTTCAGTGAATTTCAATGGTTTTTTAATAGCAAATATCATAAGCTGTCGAATGTCAAGTACGTGGTAAGTGAAAACATTTTCGTGTTTATGCACACTGATCTGCTTTGAATGGTGCCCCTCCCCCCCTCATTTCTATTAGGAGTACTCTCTCTTTGAAGATAGTGAAAGGTAGTTAACGCAGGCCTTTGCCCCCGTTGTAATACGTCGTGCCTGCTTCTCTCTCCATTTGATTGATTGTTATCCAAGCATTTACTGTTTTAGAATTGGTTCTCTTTGGTTCATTCTCTATTTACAAACAGACACAGAGTCACAATACTCTGTTTAGTCTTTGCAGATAACGAAAAATCGTGTAAATAAAAAAGAAAAGGAATCGAGCAAAATCAGTAGGCCACTAATGGGATCTCTTTTTGACCTCGCTAAAATAGAAACATTAGGAACAACCCCTCATGACAAATACAAAACTAGTGAGATGAACTGAACTCCACACAATGATGGCTGCAAAACAGCTCGGCTCCGCCACCCACCCCGCCCAAAATAACGATAAAGAGCGGCTGCCATGATTGGTTGCGGAATGGCCACGACGGAGCTACGAAATGGTGGTGCTCTCATGCTAACCCCAGCTTCAGTCTGAAACATCCAGAAACACTGTAGACTACCAATTCGATCAGTTCCGGTAGCGCCCCAATGTAACCCGGTAGAGAAGAACTAGCCCTCCCCTCTTTGACTGATGGTTCTTGTTGCCTGTCCCTTCTGTTGTCATTTAACAGAACTATTTAGCCTGCTGAAAGGGGTTGTGTTCCGACCGCTGGTTGGTGGAGACATTTTGACTATATTCTGGACCTGCGTTGTCGCGTAATGCGTCATATGACACGCCGCGTTAGCGCATCCGGAAGTCATCCGGGGCGCGACGCGCAGCGCGTAACGTAAGCATAACAAGTCATGTGACTTGTTAATAAAACTTTTCATTGGTTCATTTTACTTTTCTTATTCTAATGATGAAAGGCTTGGTCATATGACCTAAAAATTACGCTTTTTATTACTTCCGAACATTATTTTTTCTTAAATATATGTTATAATGTTCCAGGCTAATGTACTTTCCCGGAAAATTTACAACTGTCCTGCAAGTAAAATATATTCTTTTTTCGAGAAAAAGAGCGTTTCTTCGTCCCATGACGGAGCCGTTGAGCAAAAGAGGGTCGACCTGCTGTCTTAGTCGCCGATACGCCTGAATATGAGATTCTTATTGATCACTTTATGTTGCAGGAGTAGAAAACACAACAGCCCTTGACCATTTATCTTTACTGCGTTCCTGCGTATTATACCTTTTACCCTTCATGTAATTGGTCTGCTTTATTTCACTTGCCTTTTAATGATTCTAAAACAGTGACTATTATTAAAAACTTTACCAATGTATATACTACTACCATGTTTTCTTTTAAAAACCTTTATTGTGAAAATTTCATTATACAAATACGAGCCTATAACCACGTGGGCCGGCCACGGAGCAAACTGTAATCGTATATGATGAGTAGACATTTACACTGTAGAGGAACGTAACGGGCGGGCCATTAGGTTGCAAGAACTAAGGTGTCTAACAGTTGCGGAATCGGTGGACGTACATTTTATAATTAAAATACGACAGGGCCAGTTACAATAAAATTATCTAGATATACATTTGCGGGCAAGTATCATGGGTGACGTTAATTAAAACTTTCAATAGTACAGTAATCAATAACACATCAGAACTTAATATCAATAGGGATGTCGAAATATTCAATCAATTCTCGTCCCTGCCCGCCATATGCTTCAAAACTGCATACGTATCTCGTGATTTCAAGGTTCTGCAACCAGTACACAACAAGGAGTTACGAGTCCCATTTATTCCGGCGCCATTTTGGGCGAGGACGGGCAGGTCCAGGATATAGTCAAAATGTCTCTACCAACCATCGACTATGATGATGTTCATATGCTGTATTTATTAGAGTAACACTCATCTGTCCACATGAAATTAATTTGCCACAATCTAAACATGTCATTTTAATCTTTCCAAAGTTCTAAATATTTGGGACCATTTCCCTTGCCTCTGATGCTGTCAGTGCCACTTCTTTGATGAATGTACTGGCAGGTCGGGGGTTCTCCTCCAAATCTCTCTTTTATGCAGCACTATAATTAATTGGTGCCACCTCTCCATATGACGATGCATGGTATAGTTACCATAACTATATTTTTTTTCGGTTCCTCTGGAGAGTACATCGTGGCAGATGAAGCGTGTAACGTACCGGGCATTTACATTTTTTTGCATGTACAGGAAAGGAAAAAAAAAAATCGAGCGTCCGAGTTCTAAAGTGTCCCAGGGCCATTTTAGTAGACCAGGCCCAAATCCAAAGAACAAGCCGCCATTTTGAGAGTCCTGTTGCAGCCGCCTGTCGCTGTAACATCAAGAGCAGCCGAAACTCAGCTGAATGGCAACTGAAACGGTAAAGGGGCGCCCCACTACAGCAGACGAGCCTCCACCTAGGAAGGCCCGTTCATGCCGCCTCCCCCCCCCCCTTTCGGGCACCCCACGCCGTTATTCGGAGCAGTATTGTAGGATGGCCACACCAGTGCGGCAACTTGCTAGACATCACCTCGGTGGTAACCGAATCTCAGCGCCTTTTGGTGTCTTCTCTTCAGAAAATATTGTTGCGCTGCCTTTGGCCCCATTCGCACATCGGTCCGCTACTGACGCCATCTCACAGGCTAATGGGGCGCCCCACGCCGAGTTTCAGCATTGTAGGATGACCACACCAGTACAGCAACTTGCTAGACATCACCTCGGTGCCATCCGGATCTTCGCATCTCAACGCCTAGTGGTATCTTCCATACAGAAAATATTGTTGCGCTGCCTTTGGCCCCATTCGCACATCGGTCCGCTACTGACACCATCTCACAGGCCAACAGGGCGCCCCACGCCGACTTTTACCATTGTAGGATGGCCACACCAGTGCCACAACTTGCTAGACACCACCTCGGTGCCATCCGGATCTTGGCATCTCAGCGCCTTGTGGTGTCTTCTATTCAGAAAATATTGTTGCGCTGCCTTTGGCCCCATTCGCACATCGGTCCGCTACTGACGCCATCTCACAGGCCAACGGGGCGCCCCACGCCGACTTTCAACATTGTAGGATGGCCACACCAGTGCGGCAACTTGCTAGACACAACCTCGGTGCCATCCGGATCTTGGCATCTCAGCGCCTTGTGGTGTCTTCTAGTCAGAAAATATTGTTGCGCTGCCTTTGGCCCCATTCGCACATCGGTCCGCTACTGACGCCATCTCACAGGCCAACAGGGCGCCCCACGCCGACTTTTACCATTGTAGGATGGCCACACCAGTGCCACAACTTGCTAGACACCACCTCGGTGCCATCCGGATCTTGGCATCTCAGCGCCTTGTGGTGTCTTCTATTCAGAAAACATTGTTGCGCTGCCTTTGGCCCCATTCGCACATCGGTCCGCTACTGACGCCATCTCACAGGCCAACGGGGCGCCCCACGCCGACTTTCAACATTGTAGGATGGCCACACCAGTGCACCTTACTAGACACCACCTCGGTGCCATCCGGATCTTGGCGCGTTGTGCTGCCTTCGGCCTATTCGCACATCGGTCCGCTACTGACGCGAACTCACAGGCCAACAGGGCGCCCCACGCCGACTTTCAGCATTGTAGGATGGCCACACCAGTGCACCTTACTAGACACCACCTCGGTGCCATCCGGATCTTGGCGCGTTGTGCTGCCTTCGGCCTATTCGCACATCGGTCCGCTACTGACGCGAACTCACAGGCCAACAGGGCGCCCCATGCCGACTTTCAGCATTGTAGGATGGCCACACCAGTGCTGCAACTTGCTGGACACCACCTCGGTGCAATCCGGATCTTGGCGCGTTGTGTTGCCTTCGGCCTATTCGCACATCGGTCCGCTACTGACGCCGCCTCACGTGCCAACGTATTTTCTCCGCATTTTATACCCTATGCCGCATAACAGGTCATGTGACTTGTTTATAAAACTTTTCATTGGTTCATTTTACTTTTGGTTTCCTAATGATGGAAGGCTTGATCATATGACCTAAAAACAACACTTTTCATTGGATGAAAACTTTTTTTTTTCCCCAAACGATGAAAGCCCCAACTTGTTTCTGGATGTTTCAGACTGAAGCTGGCGTCACCATGAAAGCACCACCATCTCGTGGCTCCGTCGTAGTCATTCCGCGAGCAATCATGGCAGCCGCTCCCCACCAGAAGCCTGCAGGAGTCGGGGGCCCCCAAAACTTTTGATGAATCCTCAAGGCGGAGGGGACGCTTTCGAGAATGGGGTCCAAGACCTAGCAGACAAGCGTCCGATTTCCAAGGTGTCCCAGGGCCATTTCAGTGGACCAGGCCCAAAAAGGAAACAGCCTGCCGCCATTTTGAGAATCCTGTGACAGCCGCCTATCGCTGCACCGCAAGAGTGGGCGCAACTCAGCTGAATTGCGGCTTTTGACACAGTGGACCAAAAGCGGACGGAATGGCAACTGAAACGGTAAAGGGGCACCCCACTACAACAGACGAGACTCCACCTGGAGAGGCCCGTTCACGCCGCCTCCCCGGGGCGCCCCACGCCGTTATTCGGAGCAGCATTGTAGGATACCAAAACCAGTGCGGCAACTTACTGGACATCACCTTGGTGCCATCGTTCTGCTGCCTTGGAACTATTCGCACAACAGTTTGCTACTGATGACCCACCCCCCGCGACGCCCCACGCCGGATTCCGAAATCAGTGAAATCTGGACGTTGTGCTGCGTTGGGACTATTCGCACAGCCGACCGCTACTTTGTTGTTTTTCCCTAAAAATGTTTATATGTTATTACTGTTTTTGTTTTCTTGTATATATTTATAAGTTATTAAAGTTTTATAATCTTACTACTTTGTTGGAGTGCTATATATTTTTAATGTGACACATAATTGTAAAAACTTTGATGTACAAAGAGTCATCCCTGGAATCTTCCGCTTCAGGCTTGGTCCCCTCCCCAATCACAATACAGGATGGTTTTCAGATAATAGGAACGCGTCTGCTGTGACGGATCTCATCGAGTGTGGGCCTTGATCTACTATAACTCCTTTGAAGAGGGGTGATTCTTTACAGCTGGGGCCATAAACTACATCTGCAGGGCTAGCTGATACCCTAGGACCGGCCTGGACAATCGGACACAGAGGAAAAGGAGTGTCAGAGGGATGCGGTAGTGAATAGGGCGAAAGGGAGGTGTCGGGCGGGCACAGGGTGTGATTCTCAGGGAAGAGCAGCGCAGATGGGGGGTGGTTTATTACCCATGCATAAGACAGAGAGCGGGGGTGACCACTGCCTGGGGGAGATGCTTGCGAGGGTAGGGAGCCATGCTAAGGATCGACAGCGTGCAGAGAGTGGGTCTGGTCAAGGCATCTAAAATGACTGCCGTGCACGACAAAAGTGTGGCATTTGAAAAAAGGCAAGATGACGCAGACAATGTTTTTCAACACTTCCTGATTTCCTTCGAATCGAACGTTAGCAGACGTTGGGGCATATTACCAAAGTTAAGCGATATTTATCCCTAACGATGCTTAGCAACGAATTTTTTACCGCTAAGCATCTTCAGAAATTATCGCAGATAAACCTTGCTATTATCAAGGTTTATCGCAAATACGATAAAAAACGACCGCAATGCATTAATATCGCTGAAAACTCAGCGATATTCATGCATTACCGAGCTAATGCTCTTAGCCATGTTATCCACCTCCCATTGGATAACATGGCTAAGAACTGCTCAGGGCAGGTGGTAGCTTTTGGAGATATTCGCGCTTATCGCGAATATTTCCAAAAGTTGGTAATAGGAGATAGCGATGTTAGCGACTGTTTCCAGTCGCTAACATCTTGGCATGCCCACTTTGCATGTCATTAGTGATAAATATCACTCACATGCAAAGTGGGGCCCAAGATGGTCGCTATCTCCTACTAGCCGTCGCTAACTGGTGTTAGCAACAGCTAGGTAATACAGACATAATTTTATCTCCGCGAAGCGGAGCGCTGTTACAGATATATATCTTGTTTTTGAACGTTAATTTCTCAAAATCCACTGAAGCACATATATTGAGACCTAGCAAAGGCACATCGAGCTACCAGTCCCTACAATTTTGCCAAGTTTCGTGCAAATCCATTCAGCCGTTCGATTATTATTATTATTATTTTTTTTGCCCCGCGGGGCCCTTTTAAAACCTCCACATCAAACCTAAGAGGTCAAGGAGGATCTACTATGCCCCCTTATGGTCATTTGCCCCTTCGCTTTGGCCTCCTCTTGTCTCTCGATCCTACCGAGAGACAAGATGGCGGCCGCTACGGACTGTTTGCAATGTTTACAGACGCCGGAGAACCAATCAGCTTCGCAAACCTCCGTTACGCGAAGCGGAGCGCTGTTACAGATATATATCTTTTTTTGAACGTTAATTTCTCAAAATCCACTGGAGCACATATATTGAGACCTAGCAAAGGCACATCGGGCTACCAGTCCCTAATATTTTACCAAGTTTCGTGCAAATCCATTCAGCCGTTCGATTATTATTATTATTATATTTTTTTGCCCCGCGGGGCCCTTTTAAAACCTCCACATCAAACCTAGGGGGTCAGCGAGGATCTACTATGCCCCCTTATGGTCATTTGCCCCTTCGCTTTGGCCTCCTCTTGTCTCTCGATCCTACCGAGAGACAAGATGGCGGCCGCTACGGACTGTTTGGAATGTTCACAGACGCCGGAGAACCAATCAGCTTCGCTTCACAAAGCTCCGTACCGCGAAAAGTCCGCGAACCGGAGCGCTGCCCGGTCCGCTGTTACAGATATATATCTTTTTTTGAACGTTAATTTCTCAAAATCCACTGAAGCACATATATTGAGACCTAGCAAAGGCACATCGGGCTACCAGTCCCTACAATTTTGCCAAGTTTCGTGCAAATCCATTCAGCCGTTCGGGCTAAAAGTGAGGCCAACCGCCCTATGGAAAACTCAATGTTAAAAACACGTTTTGGGACCCCCCTTTTTTCTCGGCCCCCCTTGACGAACCCCCCCAAATTTTCGAGGGCTGCTCAGAAACAAAATGTGCCATTTTCCTGAAAATTTCAGCCAATTCCGTCCACAAACGCCAAAGTTATTAGACATAGAATTTTCAAAAATCCCATAGAGAAAAAATCCTAAATATATATACCTACTGGCGACCGCCAGTACGTAATGTATATATATGTATATATATACACACATATATATATATATATATATATATATTACTAAAAATGTTTTCTCATAACACAATAAATATAAAGTATATTTATGAATAGATATGAATTACTGCCAATAACTGAACAATTGTTTTCACATGTTTGTTTGGTGTTCAACTGGAACATATACAATACACCTTATTATAAGTACCCAATGTGTAATGGAGTAATTCTTTTGGGTGGATGTGATATCTATTACCTTTAAGACAGTTGAATATTCAATAATATATAAAATAAGCCAAAACATATCCTTAGCATTTTTATTGTAAGTATTTTTTAACTCTACCTGTGGCCATAACCAAATGTATTGTGATGAAGTTCATGGCCAAAATCATGCAAATGTGTTCCTTTTTATTTATAAGTTAAACTCATTACTAGGGGATGTAACAGCACTACAACATAGTACTAGTGCATTCAAAAGTTATTGTTTGGTTCCAATGCATGGCCTGTCACATTGTGATGGAGTTGGCCTTATTTTTCTAAATGACTGTAGCTCATTGTGTTTTCTACATAATTTGTTTTGAAATTCAACAGGACACAAATGAATACATGTATGTTCTTTGTCTAAGCAGAGTGTACAGCTGTTCTGCCTGGCACGATTAAAATATTCTAAAGTGGTAGAAAGTCTTATACAACATCCAATGTGTCACTTCATATCACATATGTATTTAGAACAAAATTCACAGTTAAATGTGCAAAAATATATGACAGCATGGATGTTTTCATTGTTATAGTAGCTGTAAATGTACACCACACAGCTTACTCATATCAAAGGCTGGACCTTCATGTCCTCTCAATGTTTTACAGTTATTGCTGCTAACACAACATAAGATGTGGGCTTTCATGATTTTCACACAATTGACTATATCCTATGCTTAATTCCTAATTCATGGTACTGGACTATAATAAAATTAAAATCTAATGTATTTGAACATTCAGTGACTTGTTCTCACCCAATGTGGCGGTTGCCCAGGGTGAGATGTTTTTACGTCTTTAATACTCAATGTAGGCCCAGCAAGCCTGGTCAGTAATGTAATAGGCACATTGGCTCACACTTAGGGGTCCATTACGATGTCGGGCGGATTGCGTCCGCCAGGCTGGCGCTAGCCACCGCCTGCCTGGCGGAGACAATCCGCCCGACATCATTTCCCGAATTCCCCCCTCGCCATTTAGTGTGGCGGGGGGGACCGCAGCGGACATAAAGACTGTCCGCCGCTTTTCCGCCCCGGTCGCCTTGCGGCCGGGGCGAAAAGGAATAATATGGTGGCGGTGTCTATCAAACACCGCCAGCCATATTAGGATGGGGTGAAACAGATGCCTTTCCGTGGCGGCGATGCCGCCATGGAAAGGAATGCGGTCTTCACTTTGGGGGCCCCCAAAGTGAAGGAGGGGTGGGGGATGCACACGGGGGGTACCTGTGGTACCCCCCTGCATTTGCATATACAATGCGGTAGGAACCGTGCGGTGCCTGCCGCATTGTGTATGCAAATGCATACAAGCATTCATAGCATTGTGGCGGGCGTGTTTTGAATGCAGGATGCGCCCGCCACTGTGGCGGCCGCATCCTAATGCCACCCACGGGACCCCCGCCCTTATGGCGGGTGGTCCCTAAACCCGGACCGCCCGTCATCCTAATGACCCCCTTAATGTTTACATTACATGAGCATGCTTTTCAATGGTTTTTTTTATAAACAGATTTTATTGTGTCAAGTATCAAATATAATGCAGAGCTCTGTAACCCAGAAGACTTCTGCCACAATACACATTACAGGGTCATAACTTTGACATTTAGATTATATGTTAAAGAAGAAGAGAAAAGAAATACAAAAACAACAACATGAGAGCCCCCTTCCCATTGCACTATTACCTTCCCCCAACCTATGCTTTTCAATGTTTATTGAATTAAGGATATTTATTAATATGTCTGATATCTATATAAAACATTACATATAGTTTGTGAAGTCACTCACATTCATTTTTAACAAATCAGACACATTCATGTTAGGCCTTTTAATGTGTGGAGCTTACCTGAGGCTCTACTGGACCATACATGTGGCAGTAGTTGGTTGAGGGCCCGTCCGCAAGGATGTCAAGTTCATTGAGGGCTGCGTCATCTGCACACTCAGCCATGGTGGGTCCCAGCAGAAGAAAAATAGCAGTAACTGGTGACACTCGAACATTGGCAGTCAAGTGACAAAGTAGCCCCCAAAAATGTGTAATGCAACATTTCGGAAAAGGACGTCAACGGATGCCTACCCTCCTTTGACTTATTCCATAAATCATGTTCCATTTTAACCATTGGTACGGTTGCTCAAATAAAGGAAGGTACAGACTGCACTTGTTAGAGTGTCGTTCATGGTCGACATGTCAACAAAAACCTACACTGTCAGTTTGATTATGCCTGACAATATGGCAGATTAGTATTACAACAAATTTGATGGAAGCATCTGCTATCCATGGCATTGCTTTTGTCAATCTCATCTAGAACATTTCCCATATAAAATAGAGAGAGAAATAATCGCCTCTATTGTAGTATGCCTTTGCAAAAGTCTGTTAAGTAGAATGCCTAAAAATATTTAATTAAATAATACCATTTGTAACACCCTAACCTGGAAATGGAGGTTATAGAGAACATTCCACACCCTAAAATAGTAAGGTTGATGTTAGTGAAAATGTTTATAGAAATATTGAAGTGGGATGTAATAATTTGTGTTCTTATTTGTAGTGAGTGACTGCTGACTCAAGAAATAATAACTCTGTGATGATGAACCTTCAGACTTAATGAATAAAAGGAACACTACCAGCTTGTCGGTAAGGTACCAAGCAGACAGGCTTATTTAAGGCAATGTGTAAAATATTTTTGGACTAGTACAATAGTAATAAAGAGAAAACTATCATCTAGAAAAATACCAAGGCGTGGCCAAACCAGCCAAGATGGCGGACGCACTCTCCTAGTGCTCCGATCGGATACCCACGGGAACACCACCTTGCCACGCACGGAATGCCGCAAACACGCTGGTTTGCACCGCGGGGCAGCAGGAAGCCGATGAGGATGCTGGCGGCGCTCCAGATTTCCGCCTAGTCCATGCGGGAGCGGATTTACAGGTCGGACCTGCCGGCGCTCGAGCCCGCCTAAAATGGCGGCGCCCATCAGCAGTCCCTGGCGAAGCTGCGCAAGAGAAGTCCGGCGACTCCGGGCACTGTGCCGCTGCGTGGGGCCCACTAGCGCTGAAGAGGCCGCACCGGAGCTGCACCCGCGCCGCCGCGTTATCACCGTGAGTACACCGGAGGGACCCCGGAGGCTCCCATAGGTGCAACGGGCTTGCGGCGTGGGGGATCCTTGCCTGTCAGAGGGACCCTGGGCGATTGAGGAGGCGGGCGCTGAGAGCCGGCACGCCGGAACCCGAGGCACAGAGGGGGTGCGACTCTGAGGAGCACCTGCGGCAACCAGGAGGCAGCGGAGTGGGGGACAAGCCGGGAGGCCCCCCCCGCCCAGGGAGAAACCCCCCCTTCCCCCCTCCCCTTGTCCATCAACAGAGGGGGTGTTGGCGCCCTGCAGGATACGGGTCCCGCAGCGACTCCCCGGGGAGGTGCACACCAAGACCAGAGGCCCCGGGAGCCCCGAAGCTGCCTGACTGCAAACGACCGTGTGACTCCGTGGGAAGAGCCCCCGGCGGTGATTTGCGCATCAACAGCACAGCGGCGGTGCCGCTACCACAACAACCTCGCCAGTAGGGAGCGCTTTGAGTGAGCTCCTACCACCCTCACACACATCAACCGTGAACGGTGGGTGGCCTTGGCCCCCCCCCCGACTCCTCCCTACTGATCTGCACTGAGGGTCGGGACGCCGGGACCTGGGGAGCTGTGCAGATGGACTGCTGAGGGGTTGGGCATATGCCTGCCGGGCCCACACAAAATGGCAGCGCACATTGACCGGTCCTACAGGAAGTGAGGCGGACCAGAGGCCAGACCACGCAGATGGAGCTTGCCGCGGCACCTGACCGGCAACGGTAGAGGACGAGCGCGGGGAACCCTGCTCACAGGGGGCCCACGTGTGGTGGTTGCCCCCGTTGCTCGTGAGGTGGCGGGTGCCGAAGTCAGGACCCAACGCCGCGCCAGGACAGCAAGCACAGACAAACCCCAGGTGGATCTTATGATAACAGCAATGCCTTTGCACACAATACATACACAATACATACAGTAATTTAGACAGTATTTTCAGTAGTCAAAACAGTTTGTGGAAAGAGCCAGTAAGTAAGACAATCGGATTCAATTTAGGTGTAACAGAAATCGTTGTAGGTTTATTGGTTCCACAACCAGCCGACACGTGTTTCGTCGCGTGGGAACAAAATCACTGCGACTCCTCAGGGCTGTTTTGAAGACTTAACAGTCTATAGGTCAGAATATTTGAGAAAGTTCACGTCAACTTTTCACAGGTGATCCTATACGTCCCAGCCGGGTACGTATTGTGGTAAAAGGGAGCTTCTTGTTAGCAAAAGATCCGGTTAGTTAATAAACCTACAACGATTTCTGGACACTTAAATTGAATCCGATTGTCTTACTTACTGGCTCTTTCCACAAACTGTTTTGACTACTGAAAATACTGTCTAAATTACTGTATGTGTTGTGTGCAAAGGCATTGCTGTTATCATAAGATCTACCTGGGGTTTGTCTGTGCTTGCTGTCCTGGCGCGGCGTTGGGTCCTGACTTCGGCACCCGCCACCTCATGAGTAACGGGGGCAACCGCCACACGTGGGCCCCCTGTGAACAGGGTTCCACGCGCTCGTCCTCTACCGTTGCCGGTCAGGTGCCGCGGCGGGCTCCTTCTGCGTGGTCTGGCCTCTGGTCCGCCTCACTTCCTGTAGGACCGGTCAATGTGCGCTGCCATTTTGTGTGGGCCCGGCAGGCATATGCCCAACCCCTCAGCAGTCCATCTGCACATCTCCCCAGGTCCCGGCGTCCCGACCCTCAGTGCAGATCAGTAGGGAGGAGTCGGGGTGGGGGCCAAGGCAGCCCACCGTTCACCGTTGAACTAGCATACACTAGCGTCCACACTAGGTAGCGTGCCCTTCAATTCTCTGAAGTACTAAAAACCCCATGCCTGTTTTCTAAGAAACCCCAGGTGGATCTTAGAACACCCCCCCTCCTTTCATCTTGGACATGAAATCCCGGAGGAGCGGTAGATCTGGGACGCACCCTGTCGCAAGCGGCAATAGGGGCCGTTGGATACCGGACAGTCTCAGGGGTCCTTGCCACCGAACGGGTCCCAGAAGACTACTAGGGGGGGAGGAGAAGACGGATAGCCCACCTACACGCGAGACCCATACGTCCCGGCCATACGGGGTCTGCCATCGGGATCCCTCCACTGGCCTGGGTGGCAATGGGGAGACCACAGTGAACGATGCCCACGACACCAGCGACGGCTACGTGGCGGCAGCCCTCCCCAGGACCATCGGGGAAAACACAGAATGGAGAACCACCACATGCGGTCGATATGTCGGCCAAGTTGGACAAGGTGCTAGCAGCAATAGAGCACTCCCAGGTGACCATGGAGAGTAAATTCCGCGAGCTGGCCACGGACCTTAATCTATTGAGAGACGATCACAGGAAACTGGCTGAAAAAGTAAACCAGGGGGAAAAAACGCTGCACGTAATGGAGCCGCAGGTACAGGCACATCAGAAGGCCATCAAAGAGCTACAGAACAAAGTGGGATTCCTAGAGCGCAAAGCTGATGATTTGGAGGGACGCTCTCGCCGGAGCAATATACGAGTCCTCAACTTACCGGAAGGCGTGGAAGGGACAGACTCCATACGGTATATAGAAAACTGGATTAAAACCTTCACTCAGGCCCAGGACCTATCACCATTCTTCTCGGTAGAGAGAGCGCACAGGGTCCCGGCCCGGAAGCCACCCGCGGGCTCCCCGCCCAGGCCGTTTTTGCTCAAACTGCTGCATTATCAAGACCGAGATACGGTGCTGCGAGCAGCCAGACAAGTGAGAACACTCAGAGTTGAGGACAAACATGTAATGCTGTTCCCGGACTATTCCCAGGCAGTGCAGCGTCAACGGGCCACATTTTTCACGGTGAAACGAACTCTTTGTCAAAACAACGTGCAGTATGCGCTCCTCTTCCCAGCCCGTCTAAAGATCATTCATGGGGGATCCACGCACTTCTTCACAGACCCTGCAGAGGCGAGAAATTGGTTAGAGCGACACAGTGATGACCTGCCTGAACGCAGAGCCACGCCACACTCTGGACTCCCCAATAAGCGACGACTGCGCTCTAAATGGGTCACCCTTATGCAGATGAATCGCCCGTCAACCCCCGGCACCAGGAACTCCCCAGACCTGGAACTTTTAATAGCGGACTGAAGGAGGGCCTTGCAGGCAGCGGCGGAAGCCTGGCGCATGGGAGATAACTCGGAGGGGCAACGTGGGCCGCATCTCTTCACGTCAGAAGAGGAGGAACACAGCGACCCCCACATCTCCAGAGAGGGCTCCATCTCCCCACCGATAGTGACCCCACAAACCGCTGACACGCTGATATGACGCGCACCATGAAGGTGCCATGGCAAACGCAAGCTATTCCACGCAGGTGGACACCGACACGCATCGTGAACCAAAGATGAAGGTAATGGCAGGTGCGAGCACAATTGCAGATACACTAAAATGTAGGTAGCCAGACCACTGACCACCAGAGGCGACGCCACAACACCCCCCACACGAAACGAACTAGAGACAGTACGAGATGTACAGTTTGGACATGTTGTATCGCGCAATAGGCCCCTTATGTTGGGAATGTTTCCCGAAAGTTGTTTTCATGTTCCCACTTCCCCATCCCTTTCCTGGTACTTTCACAGAGCAAACGGCTGGAATAATATTGGGCATGTGGAGGGTGGCTGTGAGGGAGGGGGAGACCCTGCCTATATGAAGGAGCGGGCTGGACAAGAGACGTTTGTAAGTGCTCAAGGACATGAAGAGAGTCCCTAACACAGACTTCACATTTGTTATGCTAAACGTGAGGTGACTGCACACAGCAAGTAAACGTTACTCAGTATATGCCTATCTAAAGCGGCAGCAGGCACACATAGCCCTCCTACAAGAGACCCATCTGACGACATTAGAGGTAGAACGGTTTCAGAGGAAATGGAGAGGCACCATATGTGCTATTGGGTACTCAGCATTCGCCAGAGGGGTGTTAATATGGATCAGACCAGGTACCCCTTTTACAGAACAGGCGAGGGTGGTTGACAAGGAAGGACGATACGCACTGATAGAGGGACTATTGGACGGACAATCGGTACTGATAGCCAGTATATATGCCCCTAATGTAGAGAAAAACGTCTTCTGGAGCCGCCTCACGAAAACACTAGCGCAACATACGCACACACCCTGGATATTGGGTGGGGATTACAACTGTGTTTTAGACACAGACTTGGACCGTTCCCGCCTCCCACCGGCACATTCACCGATACTTAGACAAACAGAACTCTTCAAGGTGTGGGTGAGACACTGTGCTTTAATAGATACATGAAGGGCGCAACACCCCACCACTAAACTGTATTCATTTCATTCCATTCCCCACGATCTACGAGTGGGTCTAGACAGATTCTTATGCTCAGCATCCTTACACTCCAAAGTGCAACACACAGATTATTTGGGGAGGGTGCTATCAGATCATGATGCCCACTCGCTAACCCTTCGGTGGCGGCCACCTCACCCCCCCGTACCTACATGGAAGCTGCCCCGGGATTGCCTCACAGATCAGGCCTTCACACACGACCACAGGGAACACTTACAGGTACACTTCGCGATCAATGCGGGAACAGCATCCTCACGACTCCTGGAGTGGGATGCACACAAAGTGGTGGCGAGGGGTCACTGTATACAGCAAGTGGTGGGAGTGTGGAAAATACTCGAGAGAGAGCTACATGACGCTGAACACACTCTATCAACCCTACTGAAAAAAGAGGACCACGGTGAGGCCACCCCGGAACGAGTAGCCGAAGCCAAAACAAGTTACGCGGAAACCCTGAGAGACCTCCGCAAATATAACTTCGGAGCTTACGCGGCCGGGGTACACCGGGAGGGCAACAGGGGGGGGGGGCACTTCTGGCCTGGCTTGTTAGGCAAGACCCCAATCAGAAACCAGTTACGGAAGTGAGGGATCAGACGGGACAGACCCAGACCTCCCAACCTGAGATTTTACAAGTCTTCCACGCATATTATTCCAGCATCTACCAGGCCCCGAGACAGGGGGACCCCCAGGCGATTGACAGTTTTTTCCATGCGCTAACACTCCCCCAGGTCCCACAAGCAGATAAGAAACTGCTAGAGAAAAAGATACGACCTGAGGACGGCAAACAGGCGATAAGAGCGCTGGCTAGGAACAAGTCCCCAGGGTTGGACGGCTTCCCACTTGAATATTATAGTACTTTTTCGGCCCACTTGGTCCCACGTATGGTTATTATGTATAATGATGCACTCGACAAAGGGGAATTACCAGGATCCCTTAGGGAATCGATAATAGTTACCTTTCTAAAACCACACAGAGATTCAACACTCCCGTCTTCCTATAGACCGATCACGTTACTCAACACGGACTGCAAAATACTGGGTAAAATCCTGGTGGAGAGATTTGCCCAAATCCTGACCCCCTTGGTGCACCCGGACCAATGTGGGTTCGTTCCACGCCGTAACACGTCACAGAATATACGTAGGCTGTTCCACATTCAGGACACGACAGGAGGGAAATTTCCCAACGCGACATGCCTAATTTTAGATCTTGAAAAGGCATTTGATACCCTGTTATAGCCGTATTTATTCGATGTCCTCCGGAGGAACAATATCGGCCCGGTTCAGCTGGCATATACAAGGCTTTTGTACACACGTATTACCTCTCGAGTCCGGAAGGGCAAATACATCTCCTCAGAGTTCGCAGTTGAGAGGGGAACCAGGCAGGGGTGTCCACTGTTGCCCCTCCAGTTCGCCCTGGCGGTCGAGCCCCTGGTGATCCGCCTGCGACGGGAGGGAGAAGACTGGGGAATCCCCCTAGCAGGCACAATGCACTGTGTGTCCTTGTATGCGGATGACCTATTAATATACGTCCGGGACGCCACCAAAGATCTGACTGCCATTTGGAGGTCACTAGCAGACTTCGCAGAAGTCTCGGGCCATAAGGTGAACTGGGAGAAATCCACGCTCTACCCGCTGAGCCCCCACTTGGCCCCATTCGAGGCCCGGATCGGTGCCCAATCTCTCACATGGAATGCAGACGCCCCTAGGTATCTGGGAGTACGACTGTACCACACCCCCGTGGATCTATATAAGGGGAACCATCGTAAAGCCCTGGCAGGACTCAGGTCAGCTGTAGGATTCTGGAAAACATTACCTCTGGCCCCCATAGGCCGAGTAGCACTGGCAAAAATGATAACGGTACCCCGACTGTTGTACCATTTCACTAACCTCCC
Organism: Lissotriton helveticus; assembly: GCF_964261635.1. Taxonomy (NCBI): domain Eukaryota; kingdom Metazoa; phylum Chordata; class Amphibia; order Caudata; family Salamandridae; genus Lissotriton; species Lissotriton helveticus. Next base: position 2,135,812,435 of record NC_136063.1, on the reverse strand, counting down.
AGTGGTTCCACCAAGGCCATTTTTTAAAGAGCTCGACAGTCTCCTCACCGAGCTTATATGGGGGGGGAGGGTGCTTGCGGGTCGCGTTGTCAACACTATACTTACCCACGACAGAGGGGGGCTTGGGAGCGCCGGCGTTCGAAGCATACTTCTTAGTGGCACAGCTCCAATGGCTATCGTATTGGACGGCGGGGCGTCACATAGGGGAGACTATTGCCGTGGAGGGCCCGATGCCACAACCGGCAATCCATAGACTGCTGCTGCCGGGTACGAAACCTAGGCGTACGCAACCACTACAGGTATCCATGGCCCGCACCTGTATGATGAGAATACATCGCATGTCTAAAGCACGGCCACCATACTCGCCCTTGCTACCATTGGTGGGTTTTCCAAGAGAAGATATGTTCTACACACTGGGTGCTCTCCAGGTGTGGACGGATCTGGCAGTTACGGAGATAGACTCATTCTTCGAAGACGGGCAGTTGAGGACATATGACCAGATGATGGCACAGTACGACCTCCCACCTGGGCAATTTTTAATACACAGACAAATACTGGATAGCAGCCGTAGGTACTGGAATCCTAACAGAGGGGAACCCCCAACGCACCCAGTGATCCACGCGATATTACACATGGGAGTGGGGCGACACCTGGTTACGTGACTCTACAAGGCAGTGCGTGAGCTCATCCTCCCATCCCTTCAGCTCCTGCATCAAAAGTGGGAAACGGACATAGGAAGGGTAGTCCATGACAAAGAATGGACCTCAGCTCTTGAGTACCCTAAAAAAGTCTCCAGAAATGCGAGATTCCGAAAAATACAGTTCAATATCCCCCACAGAGCCTATCTCACACCGCACCGCCTCCACCAATTCTTCCCAAATACACACTTTGCATGCCCCTGCTGTCAAGCCCCGGCAGCAGACTTCAAACACATGTTTTGGGACTGCCCTATACTCCGTGCCTTTTGGGACAGGGTTCACCAGACACTAACAGTAGTCACCAACATCACGACTATGTCCTCGTGGGAGGCATGTGCGCTCGGGATCTTCCGCAGGTGGAAAACCGAGAAAGTACAAATTCAATTCATGTCCCTAGCTATCCTATTGGCAAAAAGGGGTATAGCCATACACTGGAGGTCCCCCACGGGGCCTCCTGATGCAGCCTGGATAGGCGCCATGAAAAAATGTGGAAAAGCTGAGGAAGAGATACTCCGGGAGGAAGAATTGAAAGGGACCAGCAAACACCCTATTTCCCTAGAATGGGCACAATTACTGCACGAATTTACACAGGCAACAAACCCACCGGAGACGCCGGTAGCCTCACAGTCCCAAACCCAGCCGGCAGCTCAGGCCCTCAGTGCCCTGGAGGCGCCACGACAAGGTCCGCCACCCCAGACACACCCAGGAGTGTGACCCAAACAGAGTAGTTGCCCCCCCAGCTGTGTGAGGGTCCCCACAAGCCTTGAACTCCCGGCCACCCTCCGCCCTACACACGCTACTGTTCCTCCACGCCTCATCAGGACAGGTATTTAGGATAAGAGAAATCCCACCGAAACACAGTTCGAAAACTCCCGCTCCCCCTTAGTTCTTTCAAACCATTGCTCCAATGGTTTGAAAGGTTAGCAAGCACACACTGGAGGGGTACCCCCGCCAGGTATTTATTGGGAACGCAAATGGACAAGACTGGCACGACAGCACTATGGGATGTGCATCACGACGACCCCGGCAGGTACAGCCAGAATGACAGTTTCCATCCAACTGTAATGCAGGGTCGCTATTGTGCTTAAGGGGGGGGGGCTATGGTCCCCCGACAGATCTTTCCTATCATAATATGTGCAGTACTGAGGCTGTAGGAATATGAAGTATGTAACAATGAACCAGCCAGTTCACAAACTGTATGACAACACAACTGTCCATGCATAGGAATGTATACCTGTGACTTACTATATGTACGTATACCCAGGGTGATAGATTACACCTATGTGTGAAGCAGAGCCGCAATAGTGCTCAGAAGGGTGGGTGATCTTCCCCCGACGAGTCCCGACTATCATAAGGTGTACCACACTGACGTTACAGGAGTATGAAGAATGTGACAATGGACCAAACAGTTTAACTCGGCTGGACAACACCATACCCATGTATAGTACTGTCTACCTGTGTTCTTTTTTGTTTTTCCTCTTTGCTATTGTGCCTTTACAACATTGCACTTATGTGTTGAACTACAACTGTTATAATGAATGCTAAAACCCAATAAACAAATTTGAACAAAAAAAAATCTAGAAAAATACCAAATCAATTATTAAAAATAGAGTGAATTGTAATGAATAAAATGAGACCAACATCTCTGGTGTTTAAGAAAACTGTGTGTATTCCAGAGGTAAGTGGAATGACATTTTCAGTAGTAAGTGGAGGGCCATTACTTCTGAAAGTTTTGTATCCTAAATAACCAATAGGAACAAATGTCATTTGGAGTTGTGAAAGCTGCATGTATTTTGGAATAAAATTTTAAGAGCAGTAGTATTACGTAATCATAATTTACAAACTAAACTTTCAGGGTGAGGATAATTTTAAGTTATCAACTGTTTAGCAGAACTGCGGCTTTAGCATTGGAATACCACATAGAAATTCATGCGTTTCACTAATGCAAAAACAGTGGTGGCTCTTCCGCTAAGGTGGAGGAGTGTCGCCTCACTGCTCTTTGAGCAGTGAACGAAAACTCATAATAAAATGCTAATAACAAGACTTTATTATCATTTTATTTTTCTGTGCCACTCAAAGCCCTGTTAGAGCGGGGTGGGGCTGGGCTTGCTGGCGTCAGAGGGAGCAGGAGTGGTTTCTACTCCCTAAGTGCGCATGACGGTTTGGCCGGCCCTCTTGGGCTGGCCAAACCGTCATGCGAACTTAGCATGTTCTCCATCTGGCTGTGTTGCACAGCCCAGTGGAGATCATGCCCTACCTCCCTAAGAGGCCAAACAGGTCACTCAGACCAATCAGAACACGGCAGCATTGTTATTGGCTGGGAGAGTCCGGGAGCCTGGGTGTTTCCGGTGCTGCCAGAAGAGACAGGATGGAAGAGAGGCCTATGCAGCGACAGTGAAGGTAAGTTTTTTTTTTCATCCTCCCGCCCCACCACCCCGGTTCTGAGGCACCAGCCACTGGTCCTTAATCAGACTGTACAAAAAAATCAGTAAACTCTGAAAATTGTGATGTAGAGTTCCATCTCAGCATACAAATATCTAACCTACATTTGTAATAAGAAAACAGACTGTACAAAAAAATCAGTAAACTCTGAGAACTGTGATGTAGAGTTCCATCTCAGCATACAAATATCTAACCTACATTTGTATTAAGAAAACATTTCAAGCAGGTGAAATGCTTAGATGTCCAACACTGATGCTTACCATACTCATTCTGATTATGCTGTATGTGAAATTTTCTAGAACAATTGAAAAGGCACTGCAAATAGGTAGTTTGATTACTTGCAAGTCTGCCTCTTTCCTAACCATCCTGATTGTCAGATACAATATTTGCATCCATACCAGTAGTATATGATAGAGCACCATGTTATTCTGAAAATTGTAGGGGTGCATCATAGTCATGGGTAGTCAGCACCCGCATATTTAGAGGACTGTATTAACGTGTGACTATTAGACATGCAGTATTAAGATTGCATATATTTTGATCCTGTGTTTTATCCTGCCCCGGGAAGTATTCTTTGATAGACTATGGAACTGAGACATTTTGCTGGCACTTACCGTCTGATCCGTCTGTTCCTGGATGCCGCGGATCCTGAGCTGCGCCCTTGTTCGCTTCGGGGCCTCCGGAGCGAGCGGGCCTGAAACTCCTCGGCGGCGCCCGGGCGGGGCGGAGCGCTGTGGCCGGCCCCTGGTGGCGGTGTGGGCTCGGTCGGAGTGGCCGATGTGCAATTAGACCGGTTGCGGCTATCCGGGCCTGATCCGGCGGTCCTGCGGCCTGGTGTTGGGGCGCTGCCTTCCATGGACGGGGTTGACCGTGTATGTGGCTTGTCTCCCCTTTGTTCTCCGGTCCGGCCATTTTGAGTCCCTCCGCCCGGACTCGGAGAACGGAGCCGGTGGCGTGGGGAGCCGGCAACCCTCCTTCTTCTGGTGGCCCGCCTTCCTGCTCTGGGGGTGCCTCTGCTGGTGGTCGGCTGTATCCTGTTTGCCCAGATTGTGGCCGGACGGGGGTTGGATATTGCCGCGGCCCCGCCGGGCTTCCAAGATGGCGGACGGCTCCCTGTCTCTCAGCCTGGCCGAGCCTGGCGACGCTGGTCCGCCGCGTGGCACGTTTGCTGAATACTGTAAAGGTGAGCCTACGCTTGGCGACATTCTCGCCGCCTTGCGCTCCTGGAGTGCTCCCATGGCCGCACCTATCGCGGAACTGGAGGAGGATCGTTTGGCCGGGCCTGCCGGGCCCCCCCCCGGTGTGTGCGGCTTCATCGCTGCTGTGTGCTGCTGGAACTTTCCTGGAGGTCGTGGGCCCGGCGGCTGCCGCTTGTGTGGGTGTACGGATGCCCGCTGCCCTCAATCATCCTGTGCTCCCCCCTGTGCAGGGGGTCCACCGGCCGGGTCCCGACCGGACCGATCTCGTTCTATCTCCCATTCCTTTTTTGCCTCGAATGGCCGACCGAAGATCCTGTGGTCGCTCCGCCGGGTCGATTTTTCTCCTATTGTCGACGGAACTGTGCCTGCATTGCCTGAGGTGGTTGCTGTCCTTTCCTGTTCATCCGGGTCGCAATCGCTATGACTTGTGTGGATTGACGATTGGACTCCCTGTTATTCGCCTCTGGTTCCTCATGATCTGGTTCCTTGTGCGTTGGACGACTACAGCTTGGGTTAGACAAGGACAGGGTTGAGATGAACTTGCCTCGGTGGACTATTATCTTGCGGTATGGTCGGATGATCTGTTTCTGACTGTATGACTATGTTTGACTCTCCTTCATGTTCCTGGAGCTTATCCTTGTACTTACTATCTTCCCGTGGGCTCTGAGTATGTTCGGACAGGGGGGTGGGAGCTGATGGGTTTTGACTATGTGGCTCCTCTCCCGTTGTTATTCCCCTATTTTCCCTTCTTCTTTTAGTCTTTGTGGTTCTTTCTTTACTTTTAACTCTTCTATATTTCGGGTTCTGGTTAGGGCGACAGGCACGCTGCGGGGGGGGTAGGCCATAGCCTTCTGCAGGGGTGCAGGGTGGGGTGTGCGGGGTGGGGGGGGGTCTGTCATTTTGTTATTTCCCCCCTTTTTTTCCTTTTTTGGTTCTATGGCTCTTATGTATCCCCTTTTTTCTGGACCCGGTGTCGGCATGTTGGCCCCCTGGGGTGTTTCTTGGTTTGCATGGGCCTTCGGGTCTCCCTGCCGTCACGGTTTACTACGCATCCATTACTCCTGTTACCACTGGTTCCATGTGCCGGTCTATTTTTGAGTGCTTCGTTAGCCATGGGGCGCCTGCCATGATGCTGCGTTCTTTCTTCCCCTCTTTTTTCTTTCCCGAAGTCCCTTCCCTTTTTCCCCCTTCCCCCCTTTTCCTTCCCTTCCCTCCCTTGGGTTGTTGTAGCGGAGGGCTCTTTGTTTTGCAAGCCGATTTTCAGTTCTTGTGTCATTGTGTGCTCTTGTGGTGGTGGGTGGGCGCTGGGCAGCGGTTGCAATTGCTTATTGCTGTGGGACTCACGTTCTGCCTTTGCCAAAATGTACCTGTTCTTTTCGAATTTTCCTGTTTATTGTACTTCTGCTTGCTCGCGGCCCGCCACGGCCCTCTGGACTTTAATGATTGCCATTATTCTGCTATACCCTTTCTTATATTATAAAATTAACCTTCTCTCATCCTGCATCCTGCTCGCAGTGGTTGCTCTGTGGCTTTTCGCCTTTGCTTCCCGTTTGGATTGCTGTGATATCCTGCTGGAGCTTCTGTACTGTACACTGTGTTTCTATACGTGTGGTGGCCGGCCCGATGGGTTGTAGGCCCGTATTTGTGAGCATTTTCTGCATAATAAAGGTTTAAAAAAAAAAAAAAAAGATTGCATATATTAGAAATGCTTAGAAATGTATTCATGTCAATGTTTATTCGAGAATGTGCCATAGGTAATGCAAATTGTATTAGTTCACGTATAAATTGATACATTAGGATGAACGTGCACCATATTAAAGCTTGCACGTGTAGATTTGTTTCATTGTGTAATAGGAAGTAATGCATTGGTCATTTTAAATGTAATGCTTATATTGTGTCTTTAGAATTGAGTGTATAAATGTGTAAAGGCCTGATTCCATATACGTATAAGAATAGGCCTATTTGTGATTTCTTATGTCGGCTGATTCAGTAGGCCCGAAATGTATTTTTCCTTGGGAAGGCTCCTTTTCTTTAATTGAATAAAAGAACAGTAGAATCTGTATGCGTGCAAGGTTGCGATGTTTACAAGTTTCCAGTTGCAGGTGCAAGGATACATGTCTCGTTAGGCAGAATAACCCTTTTGTTTTAGGAGTTAGGACGGTTGGGCCAGGCGCCAGGGGAGGATTCTGGAATGCTGATACGATACTTCAAGCGAAGACGGTGTCTGGAACTCAAGGTCGACCCAACGGTTCTTGGATGAAGTCAGAGTTTTGATGGAAACTTCTAGTGAAAAGGCCTGCCTAGAGGGGTGTGCTTAGGGCGTGGCTACTGTTTTTGGATTTTGTATTAGGGACAGTACCCCCGAGGGTGGAGCAGAAGAGGACTTGAGGGGAAGCTAGAAAGAGCATCTTAGAACGAGCTCTGTTGCTTTGGCTACTTCTGATTGCAAAGTGAGTGTACTTCTAAGGAAGTCTTCACTGCTGACACCTTTTTCTCTTGCCTGGGGATGATGCTAATTAGGGATGCCACTTTAGTAATAGAGTAGGGATAGATTAATCTTTCTTTTCTTCCTTTAGGTCAATGCATTCTACACTACAAGTAGGGACTATAATAGTTTGCCTGATGCTTTTGGAGATTACTTTGATAAAAATCTTGAGTCATCTGAGACTCCTGCGTAGGATTATGTTTGTATTAGTGCCCGTTTATTTTCTTCTCCTCTTGGTGCTTGATTGATTGATTGAATAAAATGTATACCGCTCAGACAATAACCCGAAGGCATCAAGGCGCTTAACAAAACAGATCATAAATGTCATCACTACACCACTACAGATACGCTTGCACAAAGAGATGTGTTTTCAGAGCACTTCTGAATGCCTGAAGAGTGGGTAGAGATCTTATTTTCAGCGGGAGGGCATTCCACCACTTGGGCGCCAAAGTGGAGAAAGCCCTGCCACCCCATTTCACTCTCCTGAAACGGGGGGCAGATAGGAGAAGTCTGCCAGAGGATCGCAGATCCCTGGAGGGAGTGTAGCGAGACAGGATGGATCCTACACCGGTGGGACTGTTTTTAGCTAAAGCCCTGTATGTCATACATAGGGTCTTAAAGTGAATGCGGTCCTCAACAGGAAGCCAATGCAACAGCTTTCTAGCCGCTGTAGCTGAGGCGCGTTTAGAAAGATCCAGGACAAACCTGGCAGCGGCATTCTGGACTACCTGCAAGCGCTGCAGTAGACTCTTATTCATTCCCGCATACAGCGCATTGCAGTAGTCCAGCCGGGAGCCAATGAGGGCAACAGCAAGCTGTTTCCTTGCTTGTAGGGATAGGTAATGCCTGATCCTCCTCAAGACATGGATAATGCCCCAGCAGGTGGAGATGGTTCTGCTGACCTGTTTACCCATGTTAAGGGCAGGATCAATCATGACCCCAAGATTTTTTGCAGAGGAGGTAGGGGTGGGACAGGCTCCTAATGAGTCTGGCCACCAGCAGGATGACCATACGTCATCTTTCCCTCCAAACACCATTACCTCCGTCTTCTCTCCATTTAATTTCAGCGAATTAAGGATCATCCATTGACCGACTGCCTCCATACAAGATCTAAAATTGGAGGCAGTCGGGACGCTAGACTGTGAGAGAGAGACAAGGATCTGGGTGTCATCCGCATAGGAAACTATCTTCATCCCAAAAGATCTAATAAGCCTGGCAAGTGGGGTCACATAGATGTTAAATAGGGTCGGGCTAAGAGCCGACCCCTGAGGGACCCCACATTGCACAGGGAGGGATGGAGATAGGTACTCCCTCAACTTCACTCTTTGCACTCGATGATTGAGGAAAGAAGTGAGTAGATCTAGAGCTGCACCTTGCACCCCAATCTCCCTCAGCCGAGATGTTAATACTGAGGAAGAAAGGGTATCAAAAGCCGCCGTCAGATCCAACAGGATCAGAAGGGTGGTCTGGCCCTCATCAACGCGTGTACGGATATTATCCAACACTATGGTGAGGGCCGACTCAGTGCTGTGATCCCTCCTGAAACCATGTTGAGAGGAGTCAAGACAGGCCGAGCTCTCTACAAAAGCAGCAAGATGCGTATTAAGATGTGCTTCTAACATCTTTGCTGGTGCTGGAAGTAGTGAAATGGGCCGGAAGTTTTTTAAAATCGACGGATCTAGGGAGGTCTTTTTTAAAAGAGGTTTTACCACTGCACTTTTCCATTGGGTGGGGAAAAGGCCGTCTCTGATGGCTCTGTTCATAATATCCACCAGAGGAGGCAGGAGAGTTTCCCTGCATTGTTTAAGGATCCTGAGGGGGCACACATCCAGGGGAGAGCCCGATTTAGTTTTATTAAGGAGGCTGTCCAGATCCTCTAAGGAAAGTAGGGGGAAGGAATCTAAAATTCCCAAAGGAAGAGTTTCAGCCGGGGCGTGGTCCATAGCCCCTAAAGCAGGGGGCCCACTCATAAGAGATTTTTGTAGCTCCAAGGCAGAGTAGATATCTAATATTTTTGCCTGGAAGAAAGAGGCAATGTTGTTGCAAAGTTCTTGGGAAGCTACTACAGGATCTGGGGTTTGGAGGGTTATAAGTGAATCTACAACCCTAAAGAGCTCTCTTGGGGAGGACAATGAAGTTGTCAAGGCCTTGAAATGCTCTTGTTTGGCTTTTATAATTTCAGCCTTATACTTCCTCAACAAGATCTTGTGAGCTTCCTTATCTTTTAGGTCCCATCCAGAGTGCCAGAGGCGCTCCCGCCTCCTTACCTCCTGTCTCAGGAGTCTAAGGTGTTCCGAAAACCAGGGGGCTGAGGGCCTTTTTCTGGCACAGCGGCCGGACTGAAACGGGGCTAATTCATCTAATGCTTCAGTCATGATTCTTTCAAAGTGCATAACAGCTGTAGAAACACTTTCTTCTTGAGATAAACACAAATTGGGAGCCCAAGGGGAGAAGGAGCTATTTGAGATATCCTTAAAGTTCCTACGAAGTTCTTGCTTGCTGGGTGTATTTATGGGCGCATAGATGAGCGGACAGATTAGCTCAAATGGGACGGCCAGATGATCAGACCATGACAGAGGAATAGGGTCCTTGATCATCAGCCTCTCGTCATTGGAAAAGATTCCATCGAGCGTATGCCCAGCTCGATGAGTGGCCCCTTTGACCAGCATGATCAAAGCCACAGGCTGACATGACATCCAACAAGGAGATGGTATCCTTGATGTCGTGCCTCTCTAAATGGAAGTTAAAATCTCCTAGAATCGTAAAGTCTTTTTGACCAAAATAGGGTTCCAGGACGTGGAGCAGCCGTTGGCCAAAATTAGTTCGTGGGCCAGGAGGGCGGTATGCCAAGATTCCATTAAGGAGGACTCTGTGGCCACTTTTTATGGAAAAGGAAAGTGCTTGAAAGCTATCCCTTGGGTCAGAAATAGCAGCAGTGTGGCAGTGGAAATGATCCCTATAAAGAATTGCTAGTCCTCCTCAGTCTATCTTGCCGAGCCAAGCAATATCCTTCCGGGATTGCTTCAATGAGATCTGGACCGGAAGAGTCCTTTGCCCAGGTTTCAGTAACAAAAACCAGGGAAGGCTTCCTATCTGATATAAATTCCCTGAACAAAATGTTGTTTTTAATGAGCGAGCGGGCATTGAGGAGAATACAATCTTCCTTCCCTGCCCTAGCTCCAGGAAAAGTGAGTTGTTTGGGCCTATGCCTGGATGGAAGGGGGGTAGGGCTTACCATGTTAGATGTCCAGCAACCACATAACAGAGGGTGTAAAAGATCGTCAGGAGAGCAGGTATGTGAACATGTGCGCCTCGGGGGTTTAAACTCGAGCAGAGTCTGAAAGGTATATCTATAATGAGGGGAGTCAGAGATATCAATACCGGACGTCCAGCTGTCCAGCCCGTCCTCAGCGCGGACGGGCGCAGACGGGCAGGACTCTGGCGTGACTCCGGCGTGGCAGCGGCGTACACGCAGCGCGCACACGCTGCGCGCCATAATGCCCGGTTTAAATGGGCCTCCAGCCAGTCCACCTGACTGCTAGAGCGCCGTTCAATGCAGCGCTTCCCCAACCCCCACCCAAGATGGCGCCCACCTAAGTCTGAAAGGCGAGGGACCGGCCCGCCAAAGTAGCGGTGAGGGTACAATTAGTGTGGGGCAATGCGGGCAGTGTCAATGCGGGATTAAAACCAGGGGAAAGCTAAGTGCAACCGAAAATTAAAACAAAGGACCAAAACGGGGAATTTTAAAATACACGAGCGTCCTAGTGCAGGCGTAAGTAGAGCGGCAATGAGCCTGAGCAGCTCATTGTTTTTGGCTTTGTAATAAATCTTCAAACTTTATTTCGTAGTCAATGGTCCTTTTAACTTGGATTGATTTGGTCTTATATAAAGTTATAAATGAATTGGGTTTTCTCCCCTTTATACTTCCTAGCAGACAACAAGGATCCAGTCAACCAAGGATTCTAAAGATTGGTAAGATAGAGATAAAATCTAGAAAAGAATCCGGCGTCATCAATTGGTAGCAACCGAGGATGGTTGCCTCTAGAATGAGGGGAGATCTAGATTTGGATAAAAGTTTCCCAAGCCCCATAGAATCCAGGTGATGGTTGTCCAGCAGATTGTTGGCGGAAGATGGCAAACCGACGGAGAGTGTGGGTGCGGTGAAAGCAGCAGTTCGTGGGAGAGTGAGTATGAACAGGACTTTGTGTTGTTAGATTGCGGTGTTGTTTAATGTTGTGATGTCTTGCGGAGTTGGAGTGAGTGTTGAGTGATTGTGAGATCAGGCTGTGAGCACACTCAGCCCGGGAAAATCTTAGGCTCGACGGGTAGCTTAAGTGATTGTGGTGTAGCAGACACCCAGAGCGTAATTGTCAACCATTGTGAAGGGAGTCGTGAGGTACCATCGACTACCTGTACCGAGATAGGGGGAGAAAATGTGTGAGTGTGTGAGTAACTGATGCTGGTCGTGGGTTGCTGTATGTGGAACATCAAGCATTTGTAACCTATCAGCTGAGGTGATTGTCCGGTCGTTTCGCGGGCAAACAATTGCCAGATTGAGGTAGACAATTACATGAGACTGTTTGGACACTTGTAGACAACAGTTATTTCAGCGCATGAATGGGACGCACGAGTGTGTAAGCAACGGATTGTAAAGGAGGGGAACTGCTGCGAGTGGAGGAAAGTGACGTCAGGAGGCACCGTGCTGCGATAGGTCGGTTGGTGTGAAGCTGCCCTGGTATTGTGGATTGTCATCAGGAAGTGAAAGAGCGCTGCAAAAGGAAGAAAGCTGATTTGATCATGAAATGTTTTAAAGTATTACAAGATTTGTGTAGAGGTGAAAGAAAGGTGGCTACTAGGGGAGGAGAAGAAGCTCCGCCTTAGGATACCCCAGCTCATTACATGGCTACAAATGTGGGTTTGCATACTATACTTTAGTTTGAAAATTTGTGCAAAATGACAGAAGGAAATGAGGAATTGACCTTTCCCCGATATGGGATCTTTAGATTGGAATTGTTGTATCAGTTGAAAACAATCTTGGCTTCTTTGCGACCGTTGCCTAGACCAACACAGTTTGAGGCACTACATGCCGGGATTAGGGCAGCTCACGAGAGGAAATGGGACAGGAATCAGGAAAGAGTGAAAAGGTCGGTCAGGGCATTTCAAGATGCAGAATGGTACGCATTAGAGAAGAGGTGGAGAGTGCAAACCGTTGAGGGGGATAAGCTGTTCCCACTGATAGTCGAGGAAGGGAACACCCAGAAAAAGAATGATGAGGAAGATGACAGTGAAACCGATGATAGCTTGATAGAAAAGCTGCTATCAGAGAGACCACCTCCATACAACCCAGACTCAGTGGGGGAAAAAATCAGCCCGATGGAGGGAATCAGAGAATCGCAAGTTCCACCCTAGTGCGGGAGTAGTTGGGAAACTCTTGATTTGAGGGATGGGAACACAGACCCCAGAGAATGCAGATACTAGGAGGTTGCCGGATGCCCTCACGGTACCGGTTACCATTGGTCCCGTAGTGTTGATGTATGATCCAGATCAGGTGAGGAATGGAAGTAAATCACAGCCAGTAGTGGTAGCGAGAATTAGCTCTGGAGGGAATGGTGTGGTGAGTGGAACAGTTCACCTACCAAGACCCATAGAATCAAGTACGCCACTGCCAGCTATGGCAGACTCGTCAAGGAGACCAATGGATCTGAGGGGGCCAAAGCCAAAATCGTTTGCGGAGTTAAGATCAGATCTGAGAACGTGGGAGTTGCTTGAAGTGAACCAGAGTGGAAGAATGACAGAAGGTTGGGATCATGGGAGTACAGAGAACAGGACAGCTTTTAGACATATGGCAGAAGCCAATAGGTGCAGAGAACAGGATGCCGACTGTAGGGAGTTGAGTGGTGCATCTAACCGAGGTACTTTGAAAGTGGCTATTGAGGGTGAAGATGTTAGATGTGATGCGGTTAAAAGCGGATGAGATAGTCAAAGGAAACTTGCCTTTGAAGAGAGTGGAGCTTTATGAACCAGACGAGTTGCTGTTTGTAGCCAAGGATGTGACTCGCAAGGCAAGATCAGCGCATGAGAAACTAACCGGATTGGCAAACAGATATGAGGTGGATTTGTCTAAAACAAAAATGTTACAGGGGAGCCACAGATTACAGTACAGTGACCAAGACTTAGAAGAGAAGAGGGTCATTGGGCTAAAGACCCACATTAGAGAACTGATTGTAGGGATACGAGCATGGTACAGGCTCGACAAGTGGGAAGAAAGTTGATCCAAGAAGAAGAGTACCAAAAAGAGTGTAGCAGAGACACCACATCCAGGATGGGGAACGTTAGGAGAAGGGAACTACCCTTTGCGAGAGGTATCTAGTGGAGAGTATGTGCATGTACCTTGGAGTAGAGGTGACTTAGCAGCATTCACAAATGATTTCCTTAAGCTAAGAGAAATGCCGGTCGAGTGGTATAAGCAGGTTGAGCGGTTTGTTAAAATTTCAAAGGTATTCTGGATTGACCTGAGCACACTGTTTGACATTGTAGTACCGAGTGATTTGTGGGCAGCTTGAAAAGTTGCAATTGAGTGGCCTACCTCTGCGCCAGATAGGGATGCTGTCACAAATGGTCCTTCACCCATTGTCATGAAAAAGTATGAGCAAGCGATCACATGGCTGAAGTCCAAAATATTGCCACAGGATATTTATTGGGTCAAGCTAGATCGGACAGTTCAGGAACCAAAGGAGACAGTGCATGAGTACTATGAGAGGCTCTTGCAAGTCTTTAAACAGTATAATTGGCTGGATACCTGAAAAGAAGCGAGATCCACACGACAGGTAAGTGGAAGCCCAGACTTTATTTGACGTCCAGCTACAGCAACTCCCTGGCAGTTGTTAACCGGCAATTTGGACACAGTTGGAAGCTTCAGAGATGGGCCCTGGAATGAATGGCACTTTTCATCAGAAAACGCCGATTTTCAAATTCCGACGGACAGCAGAACTGGTGCAGAGATCTTCCTCGGAGTTGGGGAGGCTGGAAGCTGGAACCGATCATCGCCACTGAAAAGAAGCGAGATCCACACGACAGGTAAGTGGAAGCCCAGACTTTATTTGACGTCCAGCTACAGCAACTCCCCGGCAGCAACTGCCAAGGAAAGAATCAACCAAGTGTTCCACGCAGGGAACATTCTATGTAGAATGCAGGGAGAGAGAGAAATCCCAACAATACCTTAGACCCCAAAGACATGGGACAGTTTGTTTCCGAGTTTGTCTTGGGTCTGAGACCTAAGATTTGTCTCATGATCCAACAGCATTTGATCTGCTGGCAGAACAAGCCAGTAGATGAAATATTGCGATATGCCAGGTATTGCAGCAACGAAGTGGACTCGAAGCTTAGAAAGCTTAAGGATAAGCTGATGTTAGTCCAGATGCAAGCAGCTGATAAAGGAGCTCAGATGCAGTCAATTTGAGGAACACTAGGAAGGAGACAAAATGGTCAAACCAAGGATAGGGAAATTCAGGGGACCCCAAGGCAAGAGTAGACGTGGCGACACTGAAAAAGACCACCTCATGTCACCTTTGTCACCAGATTGGACATTAGAGACGCAAATGTCCCTTGAACCCAGCGAATCAGCTGCAGCAGGAGGGAGAGACAATACAGGTGCCTGAAGTGGCAACCACTATGATGAGGCCAAGATCAATTAAAGGGGGGACGCTAGCTCCACAAGTGCAGGTGCCCCAGCCACTGAGGATCCCGCAAGGGACTCAGACTTACCAGCAGATGCCTCTTTTTGATGGTAACTATGAATGCTACTTAGACCCGATGTCATGACGGTGTCTGAGGGGGGAGGAAGACTGTACTCTTGGGGCAGTCTTAGAGGTAGACCAGAGGGGACCATTCGTAGAAGCCGATGTTGATATTCACCCTACCACCTTTCTAGTTGATACTGGTGCTACCCATTCTACTGTAAGATCTGCAGTAGTCCCCCACCTACCCCTCTCGGGACAACTAATCCATGTTGTAGGTGTTGCAAATAAGAGAATGATGAACCCATTGACTGAGCCGATTCCTGTAAGAATAGGAAGTTTCCTAGATAGACATCAGTTCGTGGTATACGATTCAAGCCTAGTCTGCTTGCTGGGAAGGGATCTATTGTGCAAGCTCAACTGCACTATCTATTGCACCCCCAAGGGAGTGGAATTGCAGATTAATGACGATGATGCTACCTTTAAGGTTACAAATCAGCATTTGAGTTTGGAAATGTACCCTATAGTGACAGTGGAAGAGCTTCCACTTGACTTGAGAGACTCTGTCTCAGGGAAGGTGTGGGACTTCACAGGAGAAGACTTTGGCCTTATCAAGGGAGCTGAGCCAGTTAAGATTCAGGTAAAGCAGAATGTTGATTTTCCAAGGACTCCCCAGTATAATTTGACACCAGAAACGATTGCAGGGATCAAACCTGTGATTGACTCCATGATTAAGCAGGGGATCCTGAAGGAGATAATGGGCAGTCCATGCAACTCGCCCATAATGGGATTGCAGAAACCGAGTGGCAAATTTAGGATTGTGCAGGATGTGCGCAAGGTCAACAACATAGTTTTTCCATGTTGTCCAGTGGTACAGAATCCATCAGTGATATTGTTCCAAATACCACGTAAAGCAGAATGGTATACGGTGATTGATT
Source organism: Lissotriton helveticus (assembly GCF_964261635.1). Taxonomy (NCBI): domain Eukaryota; kingdom Metazoa; phylum Chordata; class Amphibia; order Caudata; family Salamandridae; genus Lissotriton; species Lissotriton helveticus. The sequence continues at coordinate 2,135,796,937 of NC_136063.1, read as the reverse complement.
TATGTCAAGCATTCTTTTCGATACCGTTACATGAAGAAAGCCAATTTCTTTTTCAGTTCAAACTGGAAAACCGTGTGTTAACATGGTGTCATATCCCTCAGGGGTATACAGAGAGTCTATCGATCTTTAATCAGATCTTAAAGAAAAATCTGCCGCAGAACTCTGTTCTCGTGCAGTATATAGACGATCTCCTTATTGCGTCTGAAACTGAAGATGCATGCAGGATTGACACCATCGCCTTCCTGAATCATTTGGCAGAGAAGGGACACAAGGTGCCCCCAAACAAGTTGCAGTACTGCTTGAACGAGGTGCAGTATTTGGGTCATCGAATTGAGAAAGGGAAGAGGAAGGTGTCACCCGACAGAATCGAGGCAATAATGAATATGGCTGTGCCTACGACACAGAGGGAAGTCAGAATGTTCATAGGGATGGTGGGCTACTGTCGCCAGTGGGTTACCAACTTCTCTTTGAATGCGAAGCCCTTGCACAAACTGACGCACAACGATGTGTGTGATCCGGTACCATGGGACAATGATTGTATGAAGGTGTTCTTGGAGTTGCGAGAGGATCTTTGTCGTTCTCCGTCACTGGGAATGCCTAACTACAACAAGCCTTTTTCACTATTCTGTTGTGAACGAGAAGGTTGTGCATTGTCAGTTCTGACTCAGGATCATGGAGGAGTCCGTAGATCAGTTGCCTATTTCTCAACTACTTTAGAACCAGTAGCTTCAGCGTTGCCCGGATGTCTAATATCCGTTGCTGTAACGGGTGTCAGCATTGAGAGATGTGAAAGCATTGTGATGGGGCATTCTTTGATTGTATAAGTACCACATTCTGTTGAACTGTTGATGACAAGGACCAAGACACAGCACCTGACCAATAATAGACTCACGCGCTACGAGCAAGTCATTCTTGCTGAGGATAATGTGACTTTTAGGAGGTGTTCTGTTTTGAATCCTGCCACATTCATGCCGTTAGCAAACACCCTTGATGAGGATTGTGCAGACCATGACTGTCTTGATGTGACTGAACTTTGCACCAAACTGAGACGTGACATTGTAGATGAACCATTGTCTGACCCTGATGAGATTTTCTTTGTCGATGGTTCATGCTTAAGGGACACTGTCGGTCAGTTGAGAGCAGCGTTTGCTGTATGTACTATTACAGGGGTGGTTGAAGCTGCCTGCCTAGAAGGAGTATACTCCTCCCAGGTAGCTGAAATCATAGCCTTGTGTCATGCATGTTTGGCCGCTGATCAAATTCGAATCACCATTTACACCGACAGCCAGTACGGATTTGGTGTGGTTCATGACTTCGTACAGCTATGGTCACAGAGGGGCTATATGACATGGTCCGGATCACCCATTAGGAATGGGGAGTTTGTGAGGTTACTCTTAGAGGCTTTACAACGTCCAAGGGAAATCGCAGTGGTAGAGTGTACAGCTCATGGGAAGGTGACAGATTTTGTTTGTCTTGGAAATAGGTATGCCTACAAAGTTGTACGTTTCTGTGCTGAACAGGGTTGCATTTTTACCGAAGCCTATACAGGGGAGAGCCAAGAAAGAACCGAGTTCAACATGATGTTGGCCATGGCGGATACTTGGAATGAGAAAAAGTGTGTGTGGATAAAATCAGATGTACGAAAGGAGATGTTGACTTTTGGATTTCGAGTGATGGAAGGGCAGTGTTGCCGGATGATTTGTTGAACCCAATGGCAAGACAGATTCATGGTGCAGTACATCTAGGGAGAGATGCAATGTTGCGAGTGTTCAGACAAACGTGGTACAATCCACGATTTCCTGCAGTGGCAGAAGCTCTGTGTCAAAGGTGTGTCACATGTCAACAGATGAATGCTGGAAGGAAGACTGTAGTTACATTAAACCACATTGGGAGGTCTGGGGGACCCTTCAATAGAATGCAGTTGGATTTCATTGAGATGCCTAAGTGCAACAGGTTGAGGTACATTTTGGTGGTAGTGTGTGTGTCCTCAAGGTGAGTGGAGTCTTACCCAACACGAAGGTGTGACACACTCACTGTAGCTAAGCTACTGTTGAGGGAGCTCATACCTAGGTTTGGGTTTCCGACCTCCTTGGAATCGGACAGAGGGACACACTTCCATAGCGAAATCATGAAGATGCTTTGCACAGCATTGAACGTCGACCAGAGAGTCCATTGTAGATATCGTCCAGAGCCTTCTGGGATAGTGGAACAGGTTAATGGGACTTTGAAAGCTTGAATGGCGAAAGTGTGTTCTTCTACGTCTCAGAAGTGGCCTGATGCATTGCCACTGGTGCTAATGAGTATCCGTAGTACGGCAGACAGGAGAACATGTCTTTCACCCCATGAAGTGTTGATGGGGAGGGCTATGAGTTTACCAGCAGTGCCAACGACAAGAAGAAACCTTTGCAGAGGAGAGGAACCTGAAGAAACTGAGGAGAGACTATTCCCAAGCTGAAGTGCTGCTTGGGGGATTGGCCTGCAGTGGTTGCCTTACTGCCAAAGGAAGGAGAAAGGAACTTTGTGTACTTTTCTTTCAACTTGTGAAGGATCTCCAAGGGCTTGGAAAAGAGCTTGCCTCCTGCTGAAGTCTCAGGGACAACAGACTTCACCCCCCAGCTCCCCAGAGTTATTTTGGAATTGCCTGCTGCTGTTTTGGGCTTTCTGAGGAACTGCTTCTCGCAAGGAACTGGAAGCGCAACTCAATGAGAAGAAGCGTGTCGCCGTCGCTGTGCCTGCCGTCGCAACTCCGAAGGAGGGTGTCACCGCTGGAACTGTCGCACTGCACCGTATCGCAGAGAAGCGTGCCGCAACGAAGAGTAAGCGTGTCGCTGCTGCTGCCGTCCCAACTCCGAAGGAGGGTGTCACCTTTATAGTTGTCGCACTGCACCGCATCAGGAGAAGAGTCTCGCAATGAGGTCAGAGCGTGTCGCAGTCGTTGTGCATGCCGATGCAACTCCGAAGTAGGGTGTTGCCGCTGGAACCGTCGCACTGCACCGCATCAACCAAGAGCACCTCGCATCCCCGAGAAGCGCATCGCCATCAGAGCTGCTGCCGTCGCATCTTGGATGTCGCCGCTGTAGTTGTCGCATCGAGCAGAAGCTTCACACATCGTGGGAGAAGACCGTCGTAAGGGTGTCGCCGCTGCAGTCCACGCATCGAACTGAGAACTTCTATATAGGTCCGGCTCACTGCTCCTTCTTGTGACCGAGGGAAACGAGTTTCTTGTTGGGGTTAGGGGTTGGGTAGGTAGGGAAAAAAGCAGATCTTTTACACAAGCCTACTTATATTGATGTCAACTGTATATTGTTTCTGGGATATTGTCACCTGGTTTCTGTGTGGATTTTTGGATATCGCCGCCCTACCTTCGGGATGTGGGCTAAATGGCTGTGTACGATAGTGTTCGTGACTGACAACCAGCAATGAGTGGAGACTGACGGGATAGTCCAATTGTTTGCATAACTCTGATTCTGCAATAAAAATTGTTTTAACAAAAAAATCGAACTGAGAACTTCTCGCATCCCAGAGAAGCGTGCCACATCTGGAAGATCTTCACGTCTTTATTTCTTTGTATCTGAACTTTACCGCACATCCCCTCGCTGCGACATTGCTTGTCGTTGAAGCGCAACGCAACCTAAGGTACATTGACGCAGAGTGTCGCATATAAAAACTGAACTGAACTAAGCTTAAATCTACCATCTTAAAGTAATCGTATTGTGTATTTTTGTTGTTTATGGTCTTGTGGTAACTCTATATGAAGTCTACTTATTTTTTATATAAAACCTGTGTGGTGTCCATTTGAGTGTTATCACTGGGTTACTGTATGTGGTCACAACTGCTTAACTTAGGCCTCTAAGATAAAGCCTTGCTGCTCGTGCCAAGCTACCAAGGGGGGGCAGGGGTTATTTTAGGAGTGTAATCCCCTTATCCTGACTAGAGAAGAGGGTCCCTATTTGTCACACGTACCTACCTGTGTCGACTAGAGACCCCCAAATCTAACACTATTGATGTAATTTCAACACCGTTGGGCCTAGACTGCTAGTAATATTTCCAAGTGTAAATTATGCCCCGAAACATATGATGTTCATGTTGTGTTGATTATTGTATGTGTTGAATACAAATGTACAAACCCTAAACTCTAAAGTGGACCAGTATTGCATTGTGATGGAAAACTTTATTCTTTACAGTAATCTACCATCTACCAATTAGGCTTTCTTTTGGCTATCTAATGGGCCAGATGCTAGAGGGATGTGTACCCCAGCCTGCTTTCATCATGTTTCAAACTGCTTACAATGATTTTGTGTTCTTTTCACCCAGAAGCAAATCCTGATTAATGAAAAACTGTAGCCCACATCTCGGCCATGCACACTTTAAAGTGGCCATATCTGTTGAGCCCCTTTAAGATGGTCACCTTGGGCAAATCCTTTAACGTGGACACAATACACTCTTATTCCATCTTCCTTCTCGTCCACTCCCTTCTCACTCCCCCTCTCCTCCTTCCCTCTCTACTTGTTTTGCCCAGAGTACACATGATCTCTACGCTGACAGCGGAGTCCGAGCATTTTGCCCGACGCCCGGTGGAGCTGCTATGTTCAGCTAATGAGGAGATCGGCCTTGGTTCATCCCCTGACCATCATTTGCCCAGCCAGGCCTTGGGCACAGTTTCTCCCCTTATCCCTGTCTGCCCCCCCCCCTCTTATTTCTGGCACTCTGCTTTCTCCTCGTCGCCTTTCTTTCCAGCTGGTGGACCGATGCCCGGTGTAGCTTCCTAGAGAGCTATAGAGGAGACTGGCTTTGGAATATCTCACTGGCTGTCACCTACCCACTCAGTCTCTGGGCTGACTTTCTCTTTATCTCTTTTCCGTCTTCCCCCTCGTCCTCTCCCTTCTCACTCCACATCTCCCCTTTCCCTCTCTATTTGTCTCTCCGGACATTGGACAAAGTTCTTCCTTGTCTCTCTGCTATGGCTCCTTCCTCCCCTCCTTTCTTATAAATTGTCTCAACCTCGTTGTTTGTTTACTGTACCTTACTACGCTATTGTAACTAATGTAATTTGTAACGCAACATTACTCTGTTATAGCGCTCTGATACCTCCGGGTCTAGATAGCGCTATATAACCTTCACAAATAATATAAACTAAAAACTGTTTTTTCCTGAACGCTGAGACCTGTGCAACATGGCTGATGACCGGTGGAGCTGCTTGACAGCTAATGAGGAGATTGGCCTTAGTTTCCCCCTTCGCCTACCCAGCCGGACATTGGGCATTGTTCCTCCTCGTCTCCCCGCTATTACTCCTTTCTCCACTCCCTCCTACGAAATATTGAAACATTGTTTATGTGTATTGTTCCTTACTATACTCTTGTATCTGATGTAACTTGTAATGCAACAATCCTGAATGTAAAGCGCTCTGATACCCTCTTGGGTCATGTTCGCACTATATAAAACTTTATAAATAAATAAAATAAAAATCACAGACAATTTGATCCTTGATTATTGCAAGGGACTTGCTGATGTGGTCTGTTCTGTGTCTCATCAGATGCAGGCTGCTGCTCTTCCAGCTTCAAGCGACCTTTGCCATGACCTAAGTCCTGGGGACTGGGTGCTGGTTCAGAAGCACGTGAGAAAGAGCTGCTTAGATGTTTGTTGGAGAGGCCCTCACCAGATTATTTTAGTGATGAACACTGCAGTGAAGTACGGAGGATTGCCAAATTGGGTGCATGCTTCTCACACCCGCAGAGTTTCAGCACCCTTGAAAGAAACAGCTACTCTCCCGAATGAAAATTCATCTGTGGTAGCAGGGCCACAGGAGGGGACAAGCCAAGCTGTGAGGGTAGCTGAAGAAGCTGGTTGCTCACCAGACCGAGCTGAGGAGGGTCACGAAAACTGCCTCATAAGGAGGAAGTTGCTGTGAAAGTGGTCCAGAATCAGATGTAGCAGAAGGAGACTGTGAGCAGGGTGAGCGAGAGAAGTGCAGAAAAACAAGACGCACAGGAGAAATGTGGCCTGCAAGACGGAAGCGACTGAATTTGCGCCTGGCTTCTGAGAGAGCTCTTGCTCCTGTGTCAGACGACTCAAAATCAGAAGGCGAAGAAGAGCAAGCTTGTGGAGGTCTGAGAAGATCAAGACGAACAAGAGTGCCTTCTCAGAGATACGCAATCCCGGAGTGGACATACGTTGTGACAAATGCTCGGATTGCTGAGTTCCGGGAGATTGAGGTCAGTGACAGTGGTCTGCAACAGCCCAAATGTGAAGATTGATGTGATGTTGTTGATTCCAGGCCTTTAAATCGAAGGAGTATTGACCTTCACTGTTCCAAATCCTCTGACATTGAGTGGAGTTTGTGACTTGGTGCTGAATAGATTGGTATTCCCTACCTTTGATGTTGAAGTTCCATCTCACAAAATAATTGTTCTTCGTCTTGAGCTTTTGCAGCATGTTCTAGAGATAATTGGAGAACGTCTGATTCTGAATTAAAGAGACTTTGTCACATTTAATTTGAAAAGGATATAACCTAGGTCCGAGTGGAAGAAGAAGAAATTTAAGGACTTCCTGCAGAGGACGTAGAAGGGTTAAGGTTGTCTTTGCATTGTGTAAATAAGGAACTGAAATCAAAAAGGGGACCTCCAGTGTTGTTCGAACTGGTTCACAAGCAACTGAAGGAGGAGAAAAAGAGACCTTTGAGAGTTCATTGCTGAACTGAGTACTTTAAAAACATTTCTGAGACCATGGAGGCTGGAAACCCAAATCGTAGATCTAGATGTATTGTAGGTACACTTGTAGGTGGAGGTATGATTTTCATAATCCTAGTAGTTATAGTCTCATATTTAGCCCCACATGAGCAGGCAGTGGAGGTACAGGGAACACCTACACCTATCACTCCTAGCAAAAAAGAGGTCAATATAGGAGATGGGAGATCTTTGCTGCTAGAGGAGAGTCGTAGGTTTCATATAGATCTTTCTAGAAGTGATTTTAAGCTTAATGCGTATGCAAAGTTGTTGTATGAATCTATTGATGCGATGGTTGCGAAAGATTGTTATGTGTGTATGCAGTTACCTGCCTCAGTGGACGAGGGCATTCGATATCATCCCCTTCCACTAACATATGGTATTTCTTGTAGTTTGCTGATTAGCATCTTTTATGAACGAGGCCAGTTTGAGTATTTCTTTTCCAATTATGATTCAGTGCTTCCTGAAGTGCCAGCTTATAAGCATTTGAACAAGTATGATTATTACAAAACAGAGGATAGGCTTAGAAAGTTTTTCATATCATCTTTAGAGTTAGATACAGCATAGGCTCATCGGCATAATCTGACATGTTTGTTGTCCAATGTGGAGAAAAAGTTCATAGATCAGGTGCAGGATAGATATAAAAAGCAAACACAGTTACGAGATTCAGGAGAATGCAGACTGTATTGGACGGATGAAGAAAAGTTATATAAATCAAAAGGGAGTTAAGGTCCGATAGCGCTAGATGAAGAATTGAGAGGAAAGTTGTACATAAGGACGTATTATGAGAATGTTGCAGTGGGACAGACTATGTGTGATCATGTCTTCACTTTAGAAGATTCAACAAAAGACTTTTTGCAAGGTTCTGTGCAAATGATACCAACTGTGTATTATGTCTGTGGAAAGAATGCCTATGTGAGATTCCCTGCGAAGTGGTACGGCGCGTGTTATCTAGCGATCATTTTCCCTAAGATTTATCATGTAGAAGATTTGGAACTCCTAGAAGGAGGAAAGCATTCAAGGGTGAAGAGGTTACATGACATATTCTATGAAATATCAGATTTGTAAGAAACGTTACTGAGTGGATACACTACCTGTGGGTTGCTCCCTTGTTCAATTTCCCAAAGCACCAAACTGGATCTGTACATGTTTGTATGGCTCTTCGATGGCATTACGGGGCACAGACTCCAAATCAGCGAAGAAAACAATGCAAATATTGCATACCTTTACAAAGTTATATGCAAACGTTGATTCATCCAAATGAGACTTGACATCATCAGGATGCTATAAATATTTAAAATGTGCTGCTTCCGCATGGCTTGAAAATCATCCTTCAGGAGTACTTGGCTCCTCCACATTGATTGAGGAAATAAAAACAGTAATTAGATCCTTTAAAAAAGACTCTGCCCCAGGAATTGATAGCTTACCGGCTTAATTGTATAAGGAGTATGTGGATCTCCTTGCTCCCTTCATGCATGGAGTATACACCGAGTCATTTTAAGATGGGGTACTAACTCCGTTCTTGCACGAGGTGATTGTGAATAGATATTGAAACCTACCAAACCTCCACAAAATTGTGGCTGATATTGTCTTCTCTCATTTATAAATGTGGATGCTAAAATTTTGGCTAAATTGATTGCTAATAGATAACTTTCCCTGCATGCAATGCTGGTAAGGCCAGATCAATGGTTGGTGTTTGGTGCAGGTTGTTCGGTACCCCGGAAGTTAGTGCTACATGGCTCCGGTTGGTCCTGGTATCTTCACACTCGGCGGGGAGACATATCGGTCTCCAGAGCATGAGTACTCCTGGTCATCTGTGGCGTTAGTAGGGCTGGGGAGCTGCAAGGTGGTGGAACGGACTCTGCTTGTTGGTGCCTGTGAGCTGCAGGGGAGTAGCACTTTTACTCCAAGGGAGACTTTAGGCGATTTTCGAAGTGCTGGTAGGCTACCTAATGCTTTGCTAGTTCTCCAGCTTGCAGGACAAGTCACTGTCATGATTGTCGAGAGAGTTGCGCGCAGACAGGGTTGCCCGCCAAAAGTTCTGTGCTCTTCTGCTGTTCTCGCCAGGCTGTGACTCTTGTTCATCCTTCTTCTCTTGATCCATCGAATTTGAGTTCTTGTAATCAGGGTTGCCACCTAAATACTCAATTTAGGGGCTTTAAGAGGAGTGACAGGTAGTAGCCAATAGGCTGCCTACTTTTAGGGTGTCTAGACCCTCTATATGACCACTTCCTGTGGGAAGTGGGCATAATTCTGACCCTAGAAAGCTAATTCCACCCAAACCAATATGGAGGAATCTAAAAAATGGGGTCAACATCAGCTAGTCCACCTTAGCAGTGGTGCTGGCTAAGTGTGGGTTCACCTCCTAATCTTACTAATTTCCAAGCCAGTCTTGCTGCCAAAAAGTAGGGTCAGGGAAGGGGGGTTTTTATCGCCAGTATCTGGAAAGGCCTGGGTCTTTTAAAGGTGGCAGGGCCTTTGAAGCTTCCTGCCCTGGAATGCACATCCTGCATGGAGGAGGTGCAAACACCTCCGCACAGGAGAGGCTTTGTTCCTGGCCTCCGAGAGTGCAGGTTCTCACCTCAGGCGGTCAGAAACGGGTCTAGGGTGGCTGACTGGTCGAGACAAATCAGTCAACACACTAGCAGTCAGTAGGTGTTCAGGGGGCACCTCTAAAGGTGCCCTCTGGATGCATTTGTTAATGGATTCAACACTGGCAACAAAGTGGCGTTATTAAAATGAGATGTTTGGCACCAAACATCTGTGGGTACAGATCGGCCATCATGGACTAGTTATGGCTTCCCTGGACACATGGGATATCTAAGGTTTTGCTTAGATACCATAGGGACACATCCACTCATGCAGATATGCCCACACATGGGGTATAGTGCACCCTGCCTTAGGGCCATATGGCTTACTCTAGGGATGACTCACCTAAACATCATGCAGTGCTTCACAGGCATAGCACTCAGAGATGGATGCCATGTTGATTCTTCGTTTTCTCTGCCCCAAGACAGGCCGGATGCAATGGCAGTTTGCATGAACTTGCTGAGGGTTCCCTTAAGGTGGTACAGTTGTGCTGAAGCCCTTAGGAACCATCTTGAGGTCCAATGCCGTAGGCACCAGAGGCACCATTTACTAGGGGCTTGCATGGAGCCTAAATTGGTGCCAACTATGGAACAATGGTACAGTGTTAGGGAAAGGACACTGGTGCTGGGGAAGAGATCGGCAGGAAGCCAGCACCCTTTCGGTCAAAGTTGCATCAGAAACCAGGCGAAAAGTGGGGGGTAATCATGTCAAAAGGAGCACTTTCCTACAACAGTTGTAGGCGAGGTTGCACCGGTGGTGATGCTCCTTAAAGGTAAACGGATGCGGTAGCTGGGGCATGAGATCACTGACTCTCAATGTGCATACTTTTGTCAACATATCAAAGATGTATCCTTGAATGGCAAATTCAGATTTATCCAGCTCATTTATATACATGGAGCATATTACACACCCATTAGCATGCTGAGATTCCGACTATTCGATAATGCGAACTGTTAGAGGTGAAATAAAAAAAACATAACCTTACCATGAGGGTGGTCCAGCGTCACTTCTCCTGTCTGGCAGCCAGGCGCCCTCCCATAAGCCAATCACAACGGTGCAACGCAGCATTGAGATTAGTCTGAGTGCCATGACACAGCACTCAGCCAGGGGCTGGAGGGGTGGGCATGTTCTCCATGTAGGCTGTCATGCAGCCAGCATGGAGAACAGGGAAGTGCACATGACTGATTTGGGCAGCCCGAGAAGGCTGTCCAAACAGTCATTGTGCACTTAGGAAAGGGCAAACAACTCGTCCCCTGCCATGCTCCGTGAGCAGAGCAGCCCTGTTCATCCGCAAAACAGCAGGACACGTCACAAAGCATAAAATGATAATAACCTAAAGTTATTATAATTTTATGTTTCTCTTCTTCACACTGCTTAAAAACAGTGGGGTGACGTTCCCCCGCCATAGCGGAGGAGCTGCCCTGCTAACCGTACAGTCTTTGATTTAATACAAGTCATCCATCTCATATTAACCCTGTCACAACTTTGTGATGATCACTTCCGGCCGATGAAGAGTGACCTTGCACTGTCAGAGTGGTACTCCCCCAAGATGACTTAAAGATTTATCTACTTGTAATGAGCATGCAGTGACATACCATATTCTACAGTACCCCTCTTGTTTAATATTGTGATGCCTCCGTGGACAATGCTGTGTATTTGTTGTGTTGATGATGCTAATCATCTATAAGGTGAATCATTAAGATTACAAAATGCAAATACAAGTTTTTAAAAAAACGAGTGCGGCAAAAAGTGCCGCAAGTGATGTCACTGGAGGCATTAAGCGGCCAACCTACACACCAAAGTCAGTTCCGCATCTATTTTTTCCATGCCCTTTCAAGCCAAGACACGGAAGCTATGTCACTGTGCAGTAATCTATTTTTTTTTTTTAAATAAAATTGTATTATTTTAAACAGGAAAAAAGGAATAGACATGACCGGAGCCATACACACATATGAAATATCAGGGTGGAAGGGAACAATAGCAGGATAACCATGGAGCAACAAAAATCAATGAGTGGTCCGCGACAGTAAGCATAAGATACGACTAGTAAAATTACAGTCAATGAACAGGTTAAACGTGGACCCCCAAGACCTTCCCACCCAGGCTCAAGGCAGCTGAAGATTCATGGCAACCAGACATTAGAAGGAAAGAAAAACAAAATCAGGATAATTCGACAATGATACAAAAAAGGCTGAACTAAAAGGGATTGAATTTTTTTTAAACTATACGGGCGATAACAAAAAGAAAACAAAAAAACCCCAACCCCCCATCCTGCACCCCTGCAACGGCTATCGCCTAACCCCCACTAGCAGTGTGCCTGTCGCCCCAACTAACTAGGTTCTAAAAGTAGAAAAGTGGGGGAGGAAAGTGACATACGGCTCCCGGTCCCCCCTCCACCCCGTCGGAAACAGCGACCCCTGAGCACATAACCAAAAGAAAAAATCCAACAGGATATTTGAGCAGATCTAGCAGGGGAAGTTATCAACACCACCCAACCCTCAGAAAAGAAAACAGTGGTAGCAGTCCTGTGTCCATTAGATCAACACAACTGGTCCCTTCAGTCAATATCAACCTTGGCCCGTACGGTCTACAACACGGACTCCCACGGGTGGAACCATTCTCGCGACTGAATAAGCTAGCTGGGAATTGAGGGCAAAAATGTTCAGTTCGTACAAGAGCAAGAAGAGTAGACCATCACGAATCCCAGTCCCCCATAAGCGACCCCTCCCCGACCGTAAGTCACAGTATAATTTCCCCCAAGAACACAATGAACCTGCCGGGGGGAAAACTTCAATGTTGCGCCTCGAGAATTGGTGAAAAAGGGCTCCTCAAACGGATGGTCGCGGGGATCTATCTTCACCTGGGGGACTTGCAAGTGTGGCAATACACTCTCGACACCAAGGTTACCAACAGTAATGCAATCAATGAGCAAGGGATTCAATTAAACCTCCAGCACGCAGCCATCATCCACCGGCAAGGCATTCACCGTGGGAAGCTCCTCACACTTGGGCTCAGACAATGAAGCAGAGTTCGGTCTCAGGCGCTCAATTTCAGCTGTACAGGTGGACATCTTGTGAATCAGAACATCCACGTGTGAATGCAGAGCCCCGATGGCAGCCAGAACGGTCCGCAGCGGCGGTTCACCCTCCGTCCGACCCATTTCTACTCTGTGACGTACCGGCAGGATATTTGTCTCCGGAGCTCAAGTTCACCAGGAGAACAGGCCTGAATGGAGCGGATGGTCACAGCGGGCGAGAGATCTTGTACCGCACAGCAATCTATTTGTCGCCACCGCAACCGGGGACCCCGGACCTTCGAACTGGGGGAGGGGGCGCACCCGATCTCCGGGACGGGGAGCCCCGAAACGCAGCCAAGGGAGCTTTGCCCGGCACCTCTTCTTCGGTTTGAGCGGATTGAGCGACCGCCACCAGGAGCAGGCAAAAGAACCTCCACAGAGAGAGACCGGACCCAACCTAGGTCCCACGGCCGATGTTGTTCAATTGCAACCCGGCCTGGCCAGCACTCGAGGTCCCGGCTCCCAGCCGGGTTAGACCGAGAAATTCAACACGGTGTAACTTCGGCAATGATGTTCGAAAAATGCTCGGGATTGCGCCACCAGGGTCAGCTACTATTCATCCATCTGGAGGTCGGGTGTAAGATCAGGAGATATAACAGGATATTCCGACGGGAGACGGAGGTCGGCGGAGCCAGGAGCCTAAGCGGCCATCTTGTTCACGATCGTAGCTCCTCCCGCGAGTAATCTAGTTTTTAACTTTTTTATTAGAATGCCACAGGGGTCAAACACCTTTTGATACTGTCTGCATAGATAGAAGTGGTTCCCTTCATATGGCTTTTGGCTGCATCTGCAGCTAAGGTGCAGCCCCAACCTTTTACACATATGCATATTAGTTCCGCACTAATTTACATTATTCAGGGCTTCCAGTGAAGCTTTGTACATATCTAGTGATTACAGGTATTGTATAGTTATGACTTGGAAAGCATCATGGGACTTGCAGACTCACATTTTATTTTATGTATTTATATTTTCTAAATGGTCAACAGTCAAAATATCGAATTTTAAATATCGATATGGCAAAATATTGAGTTTAAAAAGGAACGAGTGCACATAATATCGATTGTCAAAAATTTAGGGGCCGATTCCGAATTCGGTCGGAAGGGCTCCGAACGATGATCGGAGCCCTTCCGACCGAACTGGAACGTGTCATACGGATTCCTTTCCGCCCGAGCCATTCTGATGAGCTCGGTTGGAAAGGAATCCGACTCGGTTTTCCGCATTGCGGACGAAAGGCTCGGAGAGTTCGTCTGCCGTCCGGAAATCCCTCGGTACTCCCACCGAGGTAGTACGATGGCAGTTTTTCACTGCCTTTTCGTGACGGTTATTCTGTCACGAAAAGGAAGTCGTAAACTGTCTTTGGGGGCCCCCAGTAAGGCCCCGATGGGTGCCTGGCTGCAGAATTGTGGCCTGGGGCACCTAAGGTGCCCCTCTGTGGATCCCTGCAGCCGGTGGCAGGCACCTTGGGGTGCCGGCCACAGGGTGCATGGATGACTGCACCCCTGCTTTTCACAATGCAAGCATGCATTCCGCTCGGAATGCATGCTTGCAATGTGAAGTATACGAGTGTGACGGAACCCTGTTTGGTCGCATCGTACTAGCAGGGCCGTAACCGAGGACAGCAGGTCTGTCGGTTACGGCTCCTGACCGATGTCGGACGGACCTGAGTCCGTCCGACATCGGAATCGGCCCCATAGTGGTGCAGAATATTGAAATGCAGGTAAGAAGTATTGATTGTCATAATATCGAAGTTAGTAATATCGACAGTCATAATATAGTTGTTAAAAATATCAATTTTTATTTAGTGTGTTTTAAGTGTTAGTATATGTGTTAAAAGTAAGTATTATTTTTGTAATGGATGTTTGAATTTTTTTAAGTAATGAATTTTATGTTACTTCGTGTTTGTGTAATTTAATTATGTAGCGGGTTGTGGGTTGTTAGGGGAATGGGGTGGGAAGTTATTTAATTATAATGTATTTTAAAGAATTATTTAGAATTAATTAATTATATGTTAATTACTTTTTGCGCAATTTAATTCTGTAGCGAGTTGTGGGTTTATAGTCGAATAGGGAAGGAAGTGTTTTAAATGTAATTAAATAGTTAATTATTGTATTAATTAATAATTTAGTATTTGATAATTTATAATGGTAATTAAGTTAATTAATGTATTATTAATTAATTATACATTGATTAATAGCAATTAATTGGTAATTATGTTAATTGTGGTAATTTTGTTTTATTAATTAGTAATGAATTAGATATTAATTGTTAATAATTATTTTGTAAATATGTTAATTGTGTACTCTTTTTATTAGGAGTGGGTTGAGGGTTGATAGGGGAGTAGGGAAAGAAGTAATTTAGTTTTATTGTAATTGTTATTATTTTTATATTATATTTATTAAAAGTAATTTTATTGTGTTAATTGTGTGAATTAATTTATATTTTATGGTTATTAATGGTATTGTTAATTGTTTTTAGCTAATTAATTAATTATTAATTAATTATGTTAATTTATTATTATTTTACAATATTTTAGGTGATGTTTATAGGGGAAATGGTGGGAGGTAAATTAATTTTTGAAAAAAATTACTTGTTAATTAATGTTAATTATATTGCAGGAGTGGGTATACTAAACTATTACCCTACGCTATCCAACACTTTCCCTACTGTTACACTTGGTGGAGTGTGAATATTAAATTATTCCCACCTGCTATCCAACACTTTCCCTACTGTTGCATTTTCTGGAGTGGGAATAGTAATTTTTACCCTCCCGCTATCCAACACTTTCCCTACTGTTGCACTCACTGGAGTGGGAATAGTAATTTTTACCCACCCGCTATCCAACAGTTTTCCTACTGGTCCACTGGAGGGGGAATAGTAATTTTTATCCACCCGCTATCCAACACTTTCCCTACACTGCCACTTGCTGGAGTGGAAATAGTAATTCTATCCTTTACGTTATGCAACGTATTTAGTATTGTTATATTTAATGTAGTGTAAAATATTATTTTTAAAAACAATATTTATTTTAAAGTTTTAACCTTATCACATTAAAACAAATGTATATATTAATATTATAGGTTTATTTATATATTTATATATATATAATTATATTTAAATTATGTTTTTAAAAAATAAAAATAAGAATGATTTTTTAATATTATTAAGTGTATATATAATAAAAAATAAAAATGCATGTTTATTTTTTTACATTACATTTATTATTTATTAATTTTAACGTTTTTTAAATTATTTTAAAGTACATTTTACTTAATTATATTTATTATTTAATTAATTTTTATATTACTTTTAAGACATTTAAAAAAGTTGATATTTTAGCAAACTATATCATTTACAACGATATTTAGGATTCAATATTTTTTACTTACTTGTTTGTAGATAGGAATTCGATATTGTGTCACTCGATATTTTCTCACTTATATTCTGGCAGCTCGATATTCTGCTCCTCGATATTCCGTTGGGGAATTGATCCCCGGTCTCCTGCGTGGCTGGAGGGGATACTGACTACTATGCTAAGGGGAAACAATTTGCAGTCCCGCACTCATAATGGGAAAATTAAAACATCAAATCTTGCATAACAGTGCATGGGTAATCATCCCTCAGAACAGGAAGGTGGGTGAGATCAGTAATGAATCTACAGATAGACAGAGTATCTGCCAGAGGGAAGGTAAGTCATTTTATCTACTGATTTGAAAACAGTACTCCTCTCAAGGAATGGTCAAACATGAAAATGCTGTAAAACTGAACCTGAAAAATGGCCATACCTTCTCACCTCTGAGTTCAAACAATAAGGCTTGATAAAGACATGAAGGGAAGACAATGTCGCCACACGATAAATGTCAGCCACGGGGACTGATCAGTACTAAGGTGGTAAATTGTTGTCCTGGTGGAGTGGGCTCAAATTCCCTCCTGTGGCTCCTTCTACGCAAGGGCATAGCACAGCTTTATGCACAGGATTATCCAACAGGATAAGATCATCTTTTGAACTGCTTTTCCCTTCATTCTGTCTGTGTACCCCACAAAGAGCTGGACATCAGACATGATCCCCTTAGTGCGGTCACTGTAAAAATTGACTGCTCTTCTGGGATGCAGCCAATGTAATCTATCCTCCTCTTTCATTGGGTGACGTTGACAATAGAAAGTAGGGAGGCTAATGGACTGACTGAGATGGAAATGGGTTACCAACTTTCAAAGGAAAGTCACTTTAATCCTGAGCACCTACTTGTCTGGGAAGAAGCGCATATAGAGCAGATGAGCCCTCAGTGCCTGCAGCTCATTGACATACCTCGCCATGGTAATAGCCACAAGATTATTTTTTTTAATGTCAGCAGTTGCAACCCCATCTCAAATGGCAACTTTGAAGGGGCTTGAAAGGAGAACCCATCAAAAGATATACAATGGTTAAACAAATGTGGTAAGTGGAAATACATTTCTCACTCCCTACAAAAAACGTCTTCATGATGGGAGATTTGAATAGGGATGGCTGGTCTGGAAAGCAGAGCAATGCCAACATGTCTGCAGTGTATCCCTTGACAGTGCCCATGGCATAACCCTCCTGGCCTAGAGAGAGTGCAAAGGAAAGACCTCCGACATGAGAACCTTGAAGGTATCAACACACCAGGCAACAAATGAATTCCACTTTTGAGAGTAGGCCAACTTAGTGGAGGGGCAATGAGCTGTCAATATTACGTTGACCACCTCTGGTGGCAGTGGGTAGGAGCTCAGGTGCCCCTGCTCAATCTTCAGTCATGATGATGGAGACTCTAGAAGTTGGGGTGTAATACCTGCCACTCTACCTGGGAGAGGGGGTAGTCCTAAAACAGACCTTGGAGCTGAAAACAGAGCTTGGAATGCCGGAAGAGGTGTAGAAGATCTGCGTACCACACCCTTCTTGGCCAATCTGAAGCAATGCAGATGACTTGGACCCAGGATTGGTGAATCTTTCTCAAAACCAGAATAATCAAGGGTATGGGAGGAAATGGGTGGTAAAGTGGAAAAATCCACCTCAACCGAAACACATCCCCTAAGGCTCCCCTCAAGGAATATTGGAGGTCACAGAACTGTGGCAATGGATATTCTCTCAAGAGGCAAAGAGATCTACCTGAGGGATGCACCATGGGGCAAAGATCAGCAGTACCACCTCTGGTTGGAGACACCAATCATGGGCCATAAAATTATGCCTACTGAGACTGTTGTCCATGGTGTTCAGAGAGTGGGCCAGATTGTTGGGAACTACCTACTTCCCATTCTGGCATGATCACGCTTTTAGCCTCTGTGCTTCTAGAAAGAGATGGTGAGACCCCACTTCTCCATGCTTGTTGACATACTACATTGTGGTCTTATTGTCCATCAAGATCTCGACACATTGACCAATAAAGGAAAGGACGAAGTCCTGGAGCACCAGCCCACTCATCTTTTTTTCCAGCAGGTTGATGTGCAATACCTGCCCTACTGAAGACCTGACGGTGTGGATCTCCAGCTCCTCTAGATAAGCAGATAAGCACCTGACCAAGTGTGGATGCATTCCCACTAGCATAGTCAAGGCTAGTGGGGAGCAGAAGCATATGCCCTGAGAAAGGTCCTCCTCACACAGACCACCACTTTATATTCTCTGCAGTATCACTGGGGATCACAATGATGCTCAAGAGGTCTCATGTGTTGGAATCACTGCCTGCAGAGGTACCACTCATGTTCCAGGGTGCGTACCTAACTCATAAGTTACAGGAAGCCAGTTGACCCTGTGTTAAGGCAGGTCCCTCCCCACGCCACACAGCTAGCTCCACCTGTCTGTGCCCGCGACTCCGCCCGCTGCTGCCGCAAGTTCAAGCCTCCTGTGGCCGCTCTCGCTTTGCTCCTCGTGTTTCACTTTCAAGGCTTTTCTTTCCCCTGTATTTTTGCGCTTTTCACTCTCACTGCTCTTCTCGCTGTATTTTGCCTCCTGGGCTACTGTGCCACCTTTCCTGCTGTTTTCACTTGAGCCCCCTGCCCTTCTCTCCCCGTAGACCGGTGTAGCCCCGCCCCCCTCGCTCGCCCATTCGCGCTCCCACCCACCTCCCAGCTGCTCCTCCCACCCAACTCCCCTTCATTAAGGCGGCCGCTGAGCAGGTGCGCGCAGTGGGCATGCCTGACGCAAGCCTGTCTGCACCCGTCTGCGCCTGGACCGCGCCCAGTGCCAGACCCCTTGGCCCCCGCGAGCGCCATGACACCAGGCACTGCTATGATGCCAACATCCTCTATGCACTCAATTCCGGCTGATCCACCACCTGCTTCCAGGCCACCCTGAAGTGCACCCACGGACCATTCACCTGCCAAAACTGCAGCTTCACCAGCCAGCGTACACCAGCACGTCCTGCCCCCCCACCACAGCAAGCCACAACCATCTCAGATGCATACTGCTCAACACCCGCTCCATCCACAGGCAAGCCGTCGAACTCTGGGACCTGCTCGACTTATCTTCCCCGGACGTCACTTTCCTGACGGAGACCTGGATTAACATCTCATCGGCACCCGCCGTTGCCATAGCCATCCTGGATGGCTACAAGATAACCCACAGGGACCGCACCAACGGACAGGGAGGAGGAATCGCCATCGTCCACAGAAATACCCTCAGAATCTCAACCAACACCAAAGACACCCTCCGCACGGCGGAACACCTGCACTTCCAGATCCACATCGATCCCAACATCATCCTCAGAGGAACCCTTGTGTACAGACCCAGATCTCCCCCAGATCCCAACCACAGTTCAGCGACTCCATCACAGATGCCGTCAGCTTCAACGCCTTGGCCTCCACAGACTACATCCTCCTCGGAGACCTGGACTTCCACCTGGAGAACACTGACGACAGCAATTCCACCACACTGATGGACAACCTCGCCAACCTCTGCCTCAATCAGCTCGTCACAACACCCACCCACTCTGCCGGACACACAGTTGACCCCATTTTCTCCGCCAGCAGCCATGTCACCTTCAGCCACACCACTGGATCGACCACCGCTGCATCCACTTTTCCTTCAAGAAAACCACCCCACACAACGACCAGCAAAGTATCCCCCACCGCAGCTGGAACAAGGTCACCGTAGAACAGCAAATCACCACCCTCGCCCCAGACCCACCAACCGACCACAGCAATACAAACACAGCCACCCACAACCTCAGGCAATGGATCGACGACTGCGCCAGCACTCTCACTTGATCAAGAACCACTCATGTCGGGCCCTTCTCCGCACCAACAGAAGGGCCATCTGGTTCACCTTCGACCTCCAAGCATCCAAGCAGGCCTGCCAAAGACTAAAGAAATGGCGCCATGAGCAAACACCGGACAACCATGCAACCCTCCAGAATGCCAGCCGCAGACACCACCAGCTCATTCAAAACGCCAAAAGGACCTCCTTCAAGGAACGCATCGACAACAACGCACACAACAGCAAAGAGCTCTACAACATCATGAAGGAACTCTCCAACCCCAGCTCCAGCTCCAAAGACATCCCGCCGTCACAAGACCTCTGCGACTCTCTTGCCACCTTCTTCCAGCGCAAGATCGTAGACATCCATGACAGCTGAAACACCCATACCCCCCGACAGCCGCCGACACCCTAGACTCACCGCCCCCCAGTCACACCGGACACCTGATCTCCTGGAACAACGTAAACGACGAAGACACCATCAAGACCATGAACACCATCCACTCCGGCTCACCATTAGACCCCTGCTCCCACCACATCTACAACAAAGTGAGCTCCATCATCACACCCCAACTCCGAAAGATCTTCAACAGCTCATTCAAGACCACCACCTTCCGGGAAAGCTGGAAACACGCAGAGATCAACACCCTACTCAAGAAACCCAAGGCAGACCCAAAGGTCCTCAAGAACTTCCGGACCATCTCCCTGCTCCCGTTCCAGACGAAATTCATCGAGAAGATCGTCAACAGACAACTGACCCAATTCCACGAAGAGAACAACACCTTGGACTCGTCCCAATCCGGATTCCGCAACAATCACAGCACCGAAACCACCCTCATCACCGCCATGACGACATCAGGACTCTGCTGGACAACGGCGATGCCACGGCCCTCATCCTCTTGGACCTCTCAGCCACCTTCGATACTGTCTGCCACCACACCCTACGCACACGCCTCTACAATGCAGGGATCCGCGACAAAGTCCTGGACTGGATCACCTCCTTCCTGACCGACAGAACCCAGAGAGTCCACCTCCCTCCATTTTGTTCTGAAGCCACCAAGATCACCTGCGGCATTTCCAAGGATCATATCTCAGCCCGACCCTCTTCAACGTCCACATGACACCGCTTTCCAACTTCGTCCGATCGCACAACCTCAACATCATCTCATTTGCCGACTACACCCGGCTGATCCTTTCCCTCACTAAAGACCGCGCCACCACCATAACCAACTTCCACGAAGGAATGAAGGCCGTCACCGAATGGATGATGAGCAGTCCTCTGAAACTGAACACGGACAAGACGGAGGTCCTCATCCTCGGCTCCGCCCCCTCCACCTGGGATGACTCCTGATGGCCGGCCTCGCTGGGAACCGCGCCGAGACCCACCGACCACGCACGCAACTTGGGGTTTATCCTGGACTCATCTCTGTCAATGACGCAGCAAGTCAATGCCGTCTCCTCCTCCTGCTTCAACGCCCTCCGTATGCTTTGCAAGATCTACAGATGGATCCCCACCAGAACCAGAAGGACGGTCACCCAGGCCCTTGTCACCAGCAGGTTGTACTACGGCAACGCCCTCTACGCGGGAACCACAGCCAAACTCCAGAAGAGACTCCAACGCATACAGAACACCTCCGCACGCCTCATCCTCGACTTCCCCCACCACAGCCACATCACTGCCCACCCGAGGGACCTGCACTGGCTCCCCATCAACAAGAGGATAACCTTCAAGCTCCTCACCCACACTCACAAAGCACTCCACGACGCCGGACCAGCATACCACAACAAGCGACTCACCTTCTACACCCCCATCCGCCAGCTCCGCTCCGCTGACCCCGCCCTCACTACAGTTCCATGCATCCATCGAACAACCACCGCCGGCAGATCCTTCATCCACCTCGCCACCAAGACATAGAATACTCTCTCCATCCACCTGCCACAGACCCAGGACCTGCTGTCCTTCAGGAGACTTCTCAAGACCTGATTGTTTGAACAGTAGCAGCTCCCCTCCCCCCCCTCAGCGCCTTGATAACCTCACGGGTGAGTAGCGCGCTCTACAAATAATTGATTGAGCTAACAGATGGAGATCCTTCAGGACTGGAACTAGAGTTCTCTCCCAGTACATCAGAATCATACCAAGGGTTGAGCAAGGGGCTAATTTATTGAGACCTTTACTGGACCCTATACTGTGTTGGTGGCCTTATTACTATTGGTAGGTGCATACTTACCCCTTTCAATAATCTACTGTCCAACATACTGGTTAAAAATGTCGGGGCTCTTTAGATTGGAATTCATAAATATGGTTTGCGTACATAAATATTTAGGATGCACTAAAAATAGATTTATTAAATAATAGCGTACAGGGTTAATATGCCTGCGGAAATAGCAAGAGCCACAGGTAGGGAGCGCCTGACCACTGCCCAACATTGCCTCTTGGGGCTCTATCCTCGCCCCAAGGCAGGGAAGCCCACAACATGCTTCACGGATCTGGCGCTCCTTTTGGTCAAAAGTTCCATAGCGATGCAATGGAAATGTACATCTCCCCGTTCCATCCTACACTGGCATTCCGAGATGTCCAAGTGGGCGGAGACAGAGAGCGTTGCTCTACACAGAGGGGAATAGTGGTGCCGTTGAAAATTTCCCATAGCAGATCACTGGGAACTAATCCTTTGTGACCTGATACCTCAGCTGGGAGATGACTCCCAGCCATCGTCGGCCTGTAGGAGACGACTCCATGTACCCACCCTTTTACCCATACCCTTAACGGGTGCATCAGGCACCTGTATCCATTGGCACCCCCAGCTACCCGTCTGCAAACATGACCCTCTGCATCTTCTTCTGCTCAACCACTAGTCTGCTTTCTTACACCCTTCCTACTTTGCTGTAATCCTTAGAACAGCTGCCTAGAGAGTTTCCAGGGGGCGAGACAATGTTTAATTCTCTTCTTTTGTTTTCCCTTTGTGTTTGATTCACCTTCAATACATTGTAAGACGCGCTACAAAGGACTCTGAGCTACCCAGGAGGGCAGAGGGTACATGGCCAACCCCTGCCCCAAAGCCATGCGGACTTTCCCTCCTACTCACTGTCTGTATACATAATTCTGCTTACTATTGTATCATGGTTGCTCTTCAATGTGTTAATAAAAATTTGTTTGAAAAAAAAAAAGATATTTTTGTAATATGTTTCCTTGTACTGCAAAGTAAAAAAAAAATCTTCCATTGTCAATAACTATGCATCTGACATGCATTACACTGATTCCTTACCCTTTTTGCACGACAACATCTCTCCAGACACATTGGCTGGATTTCCAAAAGCACCTTGTCCTTATGGAATGTGCGTACTAAATTTACATTAGGATGTTTTGCTAATTCACAAACATACCCTATGCCAATTAAACCAGGCATGCTCACTTACATATTGTAGGCCCAATCCACAAAGCCATTTGCACGTTTTGCACGTAAATGTTACTTACTTATGCTCACAAACAGGAATTTTCGAATGTTCTCCACAACTACACTTGAATACCTATGACTATCACAGCTCATGAGGCACACTTTGAAAAGTTTGTGAATACCTGAAAGTTGTAACTGCACTCTTGAAAAGTTGTAGACTTGCGGGTGCGGATTTACAGCTTTCTTTGTAAATAGTGCCCTGCGTAAATGGACTCAGGAAATGTTTGTTAACAAAGCTCCATGGGGCATATTTATAAGAGCATAGAGCCACCGGAATGCCACTTTTTCCGATGCTCCGGTTGCGCTGTGCCCTGCTCCATATTTACAAGGTGATGCTAAGCCACTTTGCGTGGCCTAACTCTGCCTTGTAAATATGGTCCTCTTCGATGCACTTATCTGCAGCAAAGGGGCGTGCAATTATTATTATTATTATTATTTAGAAGTTTTCTATAGCGCTAGCAAGACCCGAAGGTAACAGAGCGCTTTACAGTTAGAGACTGACAAATGAACAACATGACATATAAAAAGTAATAGCAGTCAACGAATGACAATATAGAAGGAGTAGGTAACAGTATTCAGCGTCGCCACATAGTTCTGGGGATGCTTGCTGATCCGAATTAACCACAGCCTAGGGAACGGATAAGGAACAAGGATTTAAATTGGCTCTTGAATTCCACATAGGACGGTATGGTTCTGATGTGCGGGGGGATGGAGTTCCATATTTTGGGGGCGTTTCCTGTGAAAGAGCAGTCCGCAGTTTTCTTCTTTCTGGTTTTAGGAAAGATGAGCAGCAGGGAGTTAGAGCTTCTCAGATGTCTGAATTGACCTGCTTTTTTGAGCTTGTTTGCCAAGCATTCAGGTTTGCCGGTATGGAGGGCTTTATGGGTTAGGCAAGCCGTTCTGAAGGTACTATGCATTTCAGCTGGGAGCCACTTGAGTTCTTTGAGTGCCGGGGAGATGTGGTCAGATTTTTTGATGCCGGTGATCATTCTTGCTGCCGCATGTAGTGTTGTTTTTAGTGGTGCCATGTGTGATTTAGGGATGCCTGTTAGGATTGAGTTCCCATAATCCAGTCTTGATAGTACTATAGATTGCGTGGCTAATTTGAGGTCCTAGTTGGGAATGTAGGATTTGATTTTGTTCAAAAGTCTGAGGTTAAAGAATGCACTTTTCGCCGAGTTCTTTATGTGATTTGTCAAGGTAAGTTTGGGGACTAGGGTGAAGCCAAGAGATTTTACGGAGTCAGCTAGCGTAAGATTCCCTTTAAGCGCATCGATTGACTTTAGCCACTCGGTGATTTGAGGGTTGTCTTCTTTGTCCGAGATGAGGAGTGTCTCGGTCTTGTCGGGATTGAGTTTCAGATGATTATTTGTCAGCCATTCTTGGACATCATTAAGGACGTCATTTAGTCTGTGGATGTCATTTAGAGAGGAGGTTTCCAGATAAATCTGCATGTCATCCGCGTAGAGGTGGAAGCGAATGTTGGCTTTCCTGAGTAGCTTGGCGAGCGGTTCCATATAAATGTTAAAGAGCTGAGGAGAGAGCACTGAGCCTTGGGGGACACCCTTGTTGACTAGCTGGGTTTCGGAGGTGAAGTTCTTGATTTTTATTATTTGCGTGCGGTTGTGTAAAAAGGAGGAAAACCACTTGAGAACTACCTTGCCGAGGCCAGCTCTTTCTAGAAGAGCCTTGATGAGGAGCTTATGGTCCACCGTGTCGAAAGCTGCGGAGAGATCGAGGAGAATGAGGAGGCAGCATTTGTCTGCGTCGAGAGATCCATGAATATCATCAATAATGTTCAGCATCACGGTTTCTGTGCTGCGGGCTTGTCTGAACCCAGATTGGATGGGGTCCAGAAGATTAGTGTTTACCAAATGTTGTGTCAATTGCAGGAATACGCAGCGTTCAAGTGTTTTAGAGAGCAAAGGGAGGTTAGATATCGGTCTGAAATTGTTCAAGTCAGTTGAGTCAAGACCGGGTTTTTTCAGCAGAGGGGTGACTTGCCCCATTTTTAGACAATCAGGGACCGTTCCGCTTTTTAAGGAGCTGTTCATGATTTTGCCCCAGATAGGTGCTAAAGTGAGCTTCATTTTTTTAATTAGTAAGGGAGGGATGTGGTCCGAGATGTGGGCTGATGGTTTGGAGGTCGAGATCAGCGAGATTATCTCTGTTTCCAGGACGGGGCGAAAGCTAAGCCAGGGGGAGAGAGAGGGGCCGGAGGGGAGGGCCTGTGGGATAGCCGGGCTGCTCTTCTTGAGGTGTGAGTTGTTGATGTCAAGAGATAGTTCGAATTTTAGGACCTTATCGTTGAAGAAGTTGGCGAAGTTATCGCATAGATCTTTGGACCCCTGTAGGGGTGTGGACAGAGGCTTGGATGTTTGTTGTCTGATTATGTTGTAGAGCTCCTTCGGTCTGTTTTTTGCTTTAACCAGTGCCTCACGGAAGAAGCTGGATTTCTTGTTTATGTTATGGTTGTTGTACTTCCTGCGGTCTGATTTTAGTTTCGAGGCGAAGAATGGCGGTTGGGTTATTTCTCCTCTTTCTGTCTTTGGCTCTAAGGTTTCTTCTTTCTGAGTTGAGGTCAGCGTTGAACCAGGTTCTGGATGGAGTGGCTCTGCTTCTTTTGAGCTTTAGAGGCGCTAGTTTGTCGAGAATGGAGACTAGCTCAGAATTATAGTGGTCGGTGAGATCGTTGGTCGAGAGGTGTGAATTGTTGTCCGGAAGAAGGGAACTTAACTGATCTTCCAGGATATCTAGGGGTACTTGGGAGAGGTTTCTCGACCATTTAGGGGGGTCTTGCGGGGGTTTGAGAGAGATGATGGGGTGGTTGATATGAAATAAGATCATATGATGGTCTGACCAGTCAACGGGAAGTATGTGGTTGACCGTGATTTAATTATTTTGTTCAATGATGGCATCCAATGTGGCTCCTTTGTAGTGAGTCTCTTCAGTACAGTGTTGGGTAAGGTTGTTATCATCAAGAAGGCTGGATAGCGATCTGATTAGAGGATTATGAGTCTCGTTCCAGCGGAGATTCAGATCACCAAGAATTAAGTTTTTGGAATCGCTGAGTGCGTCTTGAGCTATCAGGTTGGATAGTTGTTCTCCGAACTCATTGTTTCTGCCCGGGGGGTGATAGAGTAGGTGACACAGTAGAGAACCGTTGTCTTTGGTCTTGATGACGGCGGATAGACATTCAAATGAATCGTACTCAAGGAGGAGGTTTCAGTGATGCTCCAGCTGTCCTTGTGGATGATGGCGACCCCACCTCCTCGTTGCTCTATCCTGTCTTTGGATATGAGGGAGAAGCCAGGTGGTACCAGCATGTCTAGGCAGGGAGGACATGTCTTATTTAACCAGGTCTCCGTGAGGAACGCAACGTCAATGTCGTGAGTGAGGATAGCTTCCGCTAAGTCCGTTGCGTGTAGTGAAGCCGATCTGCAGTTGATTAGGAGGCAGTTGGTGAATTTCTCCTGATTGCTGGCAGTTCGGTCTTTATTCTCTCTAGGTATGGCGGTGAGGACTGGGAATCTCTGTGGTTTGAAGTTGGGTAGGTCTTTCCGGTGACCTGTGATTACTTGGATTTTGGATTTAGGTGAATCTGCGTTGGGAGAATCGTATGTAGCGGCTAGTATGGCTGCTTCACTGTCTGACAGAGGTGCTTCAGATCTTAGCGGCCTGGAGGTCGGGTGTTTTCTGCCCGATAGGGTGGTAGGTGGAATAGAGATCATGGGCCTGGGGCAGGGGGCTCCGGTTGTTTCGGATTTTGAGGACCGGAACCCTGGACCCTGTGGGGGGGATCGATAGGCTGGGAACTAGGGAATTCTATGGGCCCCTGGGTGATGTTAGCGTTGGCGGAGAGGGGGTCCAGGGAGGGGATTTCGGGGGTTTACAGGCTGTACCAACGTTGGAGAGGATTTCCATTAAGCCTTGGGTGATAGTGTCAACCTCGTTTTCAAGGTCCGCGAGCCGCTTTGCTATAGAATCAAGAGCGGGGTTGTGGCCATCAGGGGTGGAGCCGAGCGTGTTATGGTTCAAGAGGATGGGTTGGGGGATAGGGATCAGGGTAGAGGACGGGGGAGGGGTAGGGAGAGGGACAGGAAGAGATTTAGACATGGGGGGTCTGAGAGCTGGGATTTTGCTGTGGGAGTTCCCAGGCAGCACCCATTGCTTTTTTACTCTACCCCTGATTTACAAGGATCCATAATCTGAGGCAGCGCAAAAAAAACACCTTTTAATAGGAGGCGCTAAATGTGGCGCAATGAGAAGCAATACTTTTATTTCTCCTAATTTCTTCCTTTTTCTATATGTGCTGCATTCTGCAGCACACATAGGAGGAGAAAAACCCATTAATTATTGTTTTTGTGCAGGGATGTGTCTCTTCCTGTACAAACACATCCCTGCAATGCAGTCACCCTTGCATCGTGGTGCAAGGGTGCCTGCGCTGACGCTAGGCAGATTCTTTAGCACCGGCGCAGGGGAGAGCACAGGGGTGCACTGTATTCTTGTTAGTATGGCGCATGCCTAAGTTTTTGAAATTACGCAGCTCGGCGCAGCTAAATTGCTTGCAGCGCTGTGCTCTGCCATTTCAGTGTAAATATCCCCCTATGTTTCATGCTTTTGAGTGCACAGACCATTCAACAAATTAACGTAATTTGCACTCAACTTTGCGGATTCACACCACTGTATCTGAATTACATCGCAATATGGCTGACATCATTGACCATGTCAGGTAAACTTTTGCACGTATGCACAATAAATGATATAATAATGCATTGCAGCATTTTTGCAGCTTGAGTTATAGAGAATGGAGCAAACACCACTTGTTCCTAACTAAACTTACGTGTCTAAGTATCTAAGTATGTAAAGAAGGAAGCTGATACAACACCATCTACATAACATGCAAAGTTTATTCTAAGACCAGCATTCTCATTTTTATACAATAGCCATGTCATTTTTTTTTTTTTGCCTCTGCTTCATAAGCCAAATTCACCATACTTGCCCTGGTGTAAAAAAATCTTTATGTGGTACAGACTGGAGAAAATCCTCTTTGCTTCATTACCTGTTAAAATAGCAACACATAAGTTATGAAATGGATTTGCTCTACCATTGCAGCAAGGTTTGTGCACTATGCAGCACCTCGAAAACTCGCGTTTCTTTTAATAAATACATTCAAAATGAATTCAATTGCTTCTATTTGTCTTATTTCTCTATTTTTAATAAATCTCCAACTGCGAAACTCCAGATCAGACATTCAATCCACTGTTACTGAAACCCTCCTAACATGACAGGGGTAGCACTGTGCAGTGCCCTGGAGCGGTATGTGGGGAGTGTAAATTCAGCTAGGTTTAATTAGGCGAGTTAGGCACACTTCGATGCACCTGTGAGCTTTCACTGCCTCAAGAATGGAGGCCGAGGAGGTCACAGCATGTACATGGATTCAGGCCGCTGGTTGATTAGATGGATTGTGCAGAACAAAGAGCCCTGGCAGAAAGCGGATCAAGGAAAGGCCTGGTTTTGGAGCGCAGACCAAGCTGGGTGATCACCACCTGGTGAGAACTTGTAAAGGTCCTTGGTAGGTCGGTCCCTTTTCTTTCAATGAGGTTCATGAATCTTTGAAAATGTGGCCATTTATTTTCTGGGTGAACTGGTGTGTTCATAAACAGATACTGGAATGCCTAAGGTGACTCTACTTTTAATTATGCTGGGCTAAGACACTAATATATGAGGCAGTCAAGTTCAAAAACTAACATCTTTCAGAAGTTTAAATGAGTTTGAAGTCTTAGCCAGAGATCTTGCAAGCATGATCACCCCATAGATGCAATCAGCTGACATGGGTGGAGAGACCATAAGTCTTGTCTTCGGATTCCCTATAGTATTCGTGGTCCTTGTGAAGACTCTGGCAGACTGTGCTCCTTTTCGCCAGGACAGCAGAGGGTTTTACACCACCGTGCTGGAGGGTTAGTAATCTGAAAAAGGCCCAAGTGTTTTACGACTTTAAAGGACTTGTGTTTCTTTTATTGTGTTGGTTTCTGTCTGCCACGCAGTAGTGGCTGCTACTGGATCCGGGTAGTGGGGCGGAGGGGTGGGGGCCAAGGACAGAACGGCGAAAAAAAAACCTACCTGAAACGGCAGCCGCCGTCTCTCCTGCATCCGCCGTCATCTTCCTGCACACTCCTGGCCAGCACTAGGAAGCACCCGGCTCCCAGGATCCAGCGAGCCAATCACAACACTGCAATGCAGCGTTGTGATTCGGCACTCAGGTGGGAATGGAAGGTTTTGCATGTTCCTCATCAGTCTGTGTAATGCAGCCTGGTGGGGAACATGCAAAGTGCGCATGACTGTTTGGCCGGCTCAACAGGGCCACTACTCTCCCTGCTCCACTAGCCCCACCCCTCCCCGCCCGAGAGCCACTGACAACTATAGGAAAAATAAAATGATAATAATGATGGTTATTATCATTTATTTTTCCTCTTGTTCAGTGGGGTGACGCTCCTCCGCCTTTCGGGAGGAGCCGCCACTGCTGCAACATACACATATACATGTTATGTTATCTGATTATATATAGCACGTGGCTACCCAAACGCAGGCTTCCCAGCTCTATACAGGCATATGCATCAAAGTAAATACCGGTCGCAAATGGGCAGATTCTCAGAATCTGCCCCTTTGTGACCGGTATTTTTGCATTTGGGATGCATCATCCCAAATGCAAAAATCGCAATTTAAGGAATCTCTAAATTGAGATTCCTTAAATTGCAATAGCATTTCAAGAATACCAAATTGAGATTCCTTAAATGCAATGCCTGAAAGTAAAAAAAATCGCTAATAGGAGTAGCAAATTACCATGTAGTTGAACTTCATGGTAATTTGCTAAAACTTTGAAAAAAATACTTTTGTGCATTTTCAAAGTTTCATGTTGCGCACACACATGCCCTTAGGGCATGTGTGTGTCCGACATATGCGCAGAGATCAATTTCAGGGGTGCAACAGTGTGTCATTTTGACACCCTTGCACCCTTGAAATTGCATGAGCAATTTGCGAGTATCTACTGGTACTCGCAAATTGCTCATGCAATCTCCAATTCATTCCTATGGGCCTGTAGGCCCATAGGAATGAATGGTACAGCATACCTTAATTGCGACTAGCAATTTGCGAGTAGCAATTAAGGAATGTTTAGGAATCGCTATTTTAGTAGTGATTCCTACATGCATAGGCTTTTGCTATTCCTAAATAGCGATTCCTTAAAAATTGCTATTTAGGAATAGCAACGGCTACGTTGATGCATCTGCCAGATAGTCATGGCGAAGTAGTACAGTGACTAGATGAACAGATGGGTTCTAAATTGCTTTATAAAACTGGTGAGGTTGCCATTTGTTCTCAAATGTATGGGAAGGGAACTCCAGAACCTGGATACCACATATGAGAAAGACCATCCCCCACTTCTGGCCGTTTGATTCTTGGGATGGTCTGGAGAGAGCAGTTGTGTGAATTCAGATCTCACATGCTGTCATGAGAGACGATTAGGTGGCTTAAAATGTGTGGGACCTAGGCATATTTTATCTTATTTGCTGTGCACAAGGCTTTGAATTCTATCCTTCTCCTTGCTGGTAGCTAGACTGGCCAGCTCTGGGCATGCAGATTGTGAATTAGGGATGTTTAATAAAACCCATGCTGCCGCATTTGATATAATCTGCAGTATATTTACAACATAGGCGGGGCTGCCCAAGTAGAGCGAATTGCAATACTCAAGTTGTGCGAGTACAAGATCCTTTACTATTTTTTATTTTTTATTTAAGAAGTTTTCTATAGCGCTGGCCAGACCCAAGGGTATTGGAGCGCTTTACAATAGGTACATAGCAGAAGATCAACAGATACAAAAATAGAAAAGTGACACATCAACCTAAGAACATAAAATTAAAGAGCAACACGATGTAATGGAGGATAGTTAATTGCCTTCAGAGTGCTTCCGAGACTTAGAGCTGAAGCAGAGCTCGATGACCGCTAGCTGCCCGGTGCTATCCATTCCCTAGGGAGCAGTTGAGGAACAGGGTTTTGAGTTGGCGTTTGAATTCTACAAAGGAGGGAATGGTTCTGATGTGAGAGGGAATGGAGTTCCAAATTTAGGGCGCGCTTCCGGTGAAAGATCGGTCCTCATTTTTTTTTCTTCTAGTTTTTGGTGGTATGAGTAGGAGGGAGTATGAACTTCTCAGGTTGCTCGTCTGGCCGGTTTTAGTGAGTTTTTTGGCCAATTACTCAGGTTTACCGGTGTGAAGGGCTTTATGATTGTGGCAGGCTGTTCTGAAGCTAATCCGCATTTCGACTGGAAACCACTTTAGTTCCTTGAGAGCAGGGGAGATATGATCGAATTTCTTGATACTGGTGATCATTCTGGCGGCCGCATGCAACGTTGTTTTTATGGGAGCCAGGTGTGATTTTGGAATTCCTGAGAGGACTGCGTTCCCATAATCCAGTCTTGACAGTACCAGAGATTGGGTGGCCTGTTTGAGATCATTGGGCGGAATGTAGGGTTTTATTTTGTTCAGTAGTCTGAGGTTAAGGAAAGCGCTTTTGGCAGAATTCTTAATGTGACTCTTCAAGTTCGGTTTTGAGTCTAGAGTGATGCCTAGAGATTTGACAGTCTGCTAGAATGAGATTTCCGTTGAGCGCATCAATGGCCTTTATCCATTCAGCAATTTGGGTGTTATCTTCCTTATTCGAGATGAGGAGTGTCTCAGTCTTGTCAGGATTTAGTTTCAGGTGGTTGCTTGTCACCCAATGTTGGACATCTTTCAGTACATCATTAAGTCTTTGTATGTCTTTAAGAGAGGTAGTTTCCAGATAGATCTGAGTATCATCGGCGTAGAGATGGAAGCGGATGTTGGCTTTTCTGAGAAGTTTGGAGAGAGGTTCCATGTAGATGTTAAAGAGTTGCGGTGATAGCACCGAGCCTTGAGGCCCTTGTTGACTTGCTGGAGGTCAGGAGTGAAGTTTTTGATTTCGATTTTTTGTGTGCGATTATGTAGAAAGGAGGAGAACCATTTGAGGACTATCAAATTTGACAATTCTTAGGCTCTTACGCGGCTGTTGCGTCACTTTATGTGACTCTGCGACGGCATAAAAAATGCACCACACTGCGTCATATCTATAAATTGACGCATCTAGGCAAATCCATCACTTTGTAAATCCGTGCACTACTTTATAACTGCAACAGCTATAATGTATGCAGGGTGGGCGTTCCAGTGCGAAAAAGGCTTGTAGTAGTGTTGCAGTGAAATCTATGAGATTTCACTACGACACTTATACGGCCTCACTGTGTCAAATCCCTACTCCTGCTTGGAGCAGGCGTAAGGGGTGACGCAGGCCTTTTCACATGG
This sequence comes from Lissotriton helveticus, assembly GCF_964261635.1. Classification (NCBI taxonomy): domain Eukaryota; kingdom Metazoa; phylum Chordata; class Amphibia; order Caudata; family Salamandridae; genus Lissotriton; species Lissotriton helveticus. The sequence goes on along the minus strand of NC_136063.1, from coordinate 2,135,764,523 downwards.
GGCTTGCCCTATGTGAAGTGACACATTGATGGAGTTGCATATGTTTTCAGACACACTCCAGACATACGCCATGTTTACCCCAACAGATACGTCAGGATTCCTGACATATCTGTCAATACTTGCAACATAGAGCACGGTTCATTAAATACGGCGCATTCATGGTATCGCAAGGAGGGCACACTGAAAAGTGTTGCATCGCTATTTTACTGCAGCACTGCAGCACTTTCCATAAATGAGGGGTTTAGTGTTTTAATGTGTCTTCCTCAATGCACATAATAATGTGAGGTTATTTTTAATTTCCTTATATCTCCAGCATATTGCATTGACTCCACATACAGTTCAGCACGAGAGGCCTCTAGTATTTGGTCTAAAGTTCACATTTTAGTTAGAAATCCCAAAAGTTGAAAAAAACTAAATTGAAAGCAAAAAGTATGGAAAACGTTTCAAAATCTAAAAAGACATTGAAATAGTGTTAGAGATAAGGGGTAGAGGGATGAGGGGTGAAGGTTGACAGTATGTTTAGGGTTAGTGATTTAGTGCTAGAGATGTAGCTAGGGTTAGAGTGAGATTATGGAGAGAATACGGCACAGTAAGAGGGTGAAGAAATCTGTTGCGCACCCGGTAAATAACCCACACTGAGTAATGGTATTTTCCAGGTGTGGTAGATATTCCCCCCCACTCCCCCCACCCCTGTATTTCTCACTACTTGGGACCTCGGGGATAGAACTAGGAAAAGGGGAGGTGATGCAATTAGTGTATGTGATGGATTACGGTTACAGGGTGTGGGTTTGGTTGGGGCATCTTAAATTTGGGTCTCTACCTATAAAACACAATGTAGTACTAGAGAAATGTAAGCACTTATGTATTTTCGGCGTTCGAGCTATCTTCCAGTTAGATTTGCTGTGCACACTCTCAGCGTTAAGTTTTCTACTTTTTCTTTACTTGAACGTTAGGTTTTTCTCACTTTTACCTATGGCCTAAAACAGGCAAACGTTTCTGAATTTAGCAGTTATCTCTGGTGGCTCCTGGCAGAACAAGGGAACAAAACACCCCTTGCATCCAAATGAAAATACTGATGAGGCTTGGGACTTCACGCATCCTAGGCTAGGAATGCGAGGAGCCCCGGAAAAGTATTTACCACAACCACTAAATTGTGGGTGGTATTTACTCAAGGCAACACACGCACGCACGCTATTCTGAGTTTTCATCCAGCCAATGGGCTGTTTGCATGCAGAATTTTATGTTTTCTCTGCAAAATTGTGTGTGTATCAGAATTTACTGCATGCTTTTCTTCTGATAAATTTCAGCTGGTTTCATCTTCCGATATTTCTCGGGAAAGATGTGGGGGAGTGTGTGTGTGCAACAATACTTGGAACTCTATCCCTCCCCCTTTAACCTCCTTCACTGGTCTCTGTTTGCTCCCTCACCCCATTGTGTACTCGCTGCTGTCACAGGCACTCTCCTTTGATGGAAGGATGGAGGGATTTTTGGGGTGCGCTATGTCAAATGACTTTAACATTATTGATAATATTTTTTAAATGACGAGTTTGGTGGAGGGTCGATTTTGTCTCCTCTGCTCTTTAACATCTATATTTGACCATTGGCTAATATACTCCATCGGATGTAAGTAAAAGTTTATATAGATCCTGACGACATACTCAGCTCATTTTTGGTCATTTGCCATAGTAAGGGAATTTTTGCACACTTTCTGCGGACAAGATGCTTGCAATATCAGTATCCATTTTACTTTAAAAAAATTACATGAGTCCACTCCAGAGACAGACTGAGTAGGTCGAAGTTCTCTCTGCATGTCGATAAGGAATACATCTTTGGATTTGAATTTGGAGAACATAATCTCAGTAGGCCAATCAAGATTCAATTATGTAAATACCAACAATGGATGTAGTGACTAAAATCTCATTAGTGTGTAAATTACATAAACTAGAATATGATATTTAGGGTACATAGAAAGAATAAAAAGAGAGTATTTATATTTTCAAAGGTTCAAAGTTTGCAAATTTCACATAGAACATGGGTGCTACCAAAAAGTGGAAAGTAATATAGCACAGTGTTTAAGTGCAAAAGTGTGCAAAAAATGCAAATAAACACATATAAGCACAGGAAGGCATCACCTGTCTGTATTTTGGCATAGTGTTGATGAAGCAAAGTTTCGCATCGCGACTTGCTTTAGTCATGAACCTCGCTCGTGTGTAATCAATTAATAATTTGTACGTCTTACTAATCTTTATTTCATGTTTGAACGTAATAGATGAAGCTTGCACATGTGTATTTCTAATACGATTAATTCGAGTCTATAAAATGGCCGCCGCTTTGAAATAGCTTCTGCGCATGCGTTAGTCTCACTCACGTGTCCTGACGTGTTTGCAGGCTTGGAGGGAAAAGATGCGCATGCGTAATACATAGCTTTGGTGATAACGTGGTACTGCTCGTGCAGTCGCTCTTGTGACCGTGTATATGTTGCTAACACGCAAAATGCATAGTATATTTTTATAATGATAAGTTCAAAGTACAAAACCCATGATGTGTTTTCATATCGTCACTTCTATGTTTTAATTTGTTTTCGCTTACTTTTCATGTATCCTCGACTCGGAGGGGTGCTGGGCCTGGGGAGTCCATCTTGGAGGGAACTTGTGCGCAGACTCGTCAGGAGCCCTGATGGCATTGAATTGATGCCAAGGAAGGTTGATACCAGAAGCCACCCTGGGAAGCTGTACCTTCGCCCAGCAGCATCATGATATTGTTCTATTATGTTGCTAAAATGTATTCTTTCACTGTATTCTGCGCGACTTTCTCATGGGAACCCCAATCTTGCTAGGCGGTGCCCAGAGATGTAAATAAGGCCTCCAAATAGTCTGTTCTGATTGGTGTGTTACCCAAATCCTATTTTAGGACCAATCCAAATTGAGGGATTCTGACACTTTGCAACATTGGGGGGTGGTACACCGCCCCAAACAGTATATCTACCCTGGGTTCACCTAGGGAAATCGTCCGACTTGTCTGGTTTAGCTGACCTGTCACTGACCCAACGCACTCAATAGGTGACTGAAGATACAGAGCACTGCGGAGTACTCTGTCCGAAATTGACCATAGACTAAGGTTTTACTGAACCTTAAAGTGCTGGCGGAGCACTTGGCTGGGAGTTCGCTGACCCAATCGGGGTCTTGATCGATAGCTGCAGAGAGGGTGGAGCGCAGGCGTTGCTTCCAAACTGCGGGTGCGGTCCTGTCCTGAGGGGTTCCTGTCCTGAGGTCCTGTCCTGATTCCTAATCTGAGGGTTTCCTGTCCTGTCCTGGGTGTCCATTCTGCATCTGCTGTCCATTGAGGGGTATCCTTCCTTGAGGGTTTCCTGTCCTTAACTGACCCGTGGCCAGGGTTTGGTTTCCACACCAGTCTAGGTAAATATTGCTCTGAAATCTTTAAAACTTGCACCTTTCTATTTTTCTGTCTTTTGCTTCAATAAAGACACACCTTTGCATATGTTAATTTTCCATGCTTTTGCCGCAACCATTGAATCGTAAAGTCATTTGCATGTTTCATAACGTGTTCCCATGTTACCCTACCTGTTAGAAATCATATTTTGCATTGCAGTTTGTCATTTTCTGATATGGTCTAGAACGTCCTTACTTAAACTGTCCAAAGAACTTTTGCCCTAAATGCATAGCTTTCCCTGTTGCATCCCATATTAGCATTTCCATGATTACCCTGACTTTATTTCTCTATAGTTATGTACTTTTCATTATCTTGATTATCGATTGTCTTATTCTTGTGAATCTCATGATTTCTGAAAACGAACTTTAGATAAAGATTTTAAACTTCCAGTTGTCCGTGGTCATTTTACAAAAGTATTGAATGTCATTTTGAGTTGTATTTTGCTGCCTTTCCTTTTACAGCTAGCTCCCTGATCCATTGTGGTCATAGGTACCCGTGTCGGTGGATGGTAAGTTGGGTACGCTGAGTAATAACAGTAGGGAATTCACACAAATTGGTAGCAGCCCGTGAAGTCACCCGGTCAATGTATATGGTGAATTGAAATATATGGGCCCGAAGCCGGAAGCGGCGAAATTATTGGTTGGGTGACCTCGCGCGCTCTATCAGTTTATCTGGTAGCAGAGGTATGGTTAGGGACTAGTTAAAGGTTAGGTAGGACTAGTTAGGCTAGTCAAGTCGGTAGCTGCTAGTATATTAATGCTGCTATAAGAGCGGGCGTTCCGAGGGACCTGATCATTCTCTTGAGAATACGCTGCTTTGAAATTTATGAATTGTTTGAAAATTGTTATTCTTGTTCTTATATTGTTATATGTATTAATCCATGCGTTTGTAAAACGTCTCGTTCAGTGTTGTCAGAACTCCCCGGGGAATTGAATAGGCAAGTGGTGAATAGAATCCATTGCCTTGAGGTCGCAGGCTCAAGGAAAGTTAGGTGCAGGTTAGGTACAACCAGGAAGCACTAACTAGGGTTTTTTCCTAAATACGTGTGTGAATAAATGTTAGTAACGAGGTTTATTGGCAAAATTCCAATAGTGGCGTAACCTAGTAAGGGTCACATCGGAAGAGTAGCGGGTTCATCGGAGCTTGGGTGAAAGCAAAGGGGTCTGCTGGGAAACCTTAGACTCGGATATATCCCGGAAAGAGTGGATGGGTCTAGGGAAGTAACAGGTTCACTGATGCTAGAGTGAAGGGTAGGCGGAAGAGATCTACCCGCAGCGCATGAAAAGTAAATGGAAGTAGTTTACTTGCAGTAAGACAAACTCTTTCTCTGTCTAGACACTTGAGCACTGTGGCGAATGTGTATTCGTTGTAAAATAACCAAGCACTAGCACTTTAGAAAGAAAGGAAGTTTCCGTTACCTTGTGAAGGGAGGGAGTCAGTCGCGAAGCGTCTCTGACGTCACTCCGTGCCGCGCTGGGATTGGTAGAAACAGCGGGCGGGTAGCGGAGCTGGAATTGTGAAGGAGGGGTGAGCGCCGAAGCGTGAGAACTGTCTCACGAAGGGGCCGCGCACCCATTGGTCGAAACTATTTGAACGCGTGCACCCCATTGGTCGCACGGAATTGCAAGGCGCATTCTGATTGGAGGTAACTTTGTAAACAAAGTTAAGCGTAGAAATCGTATGTGGCACTCGTATTGTCCAGAGACTAGACCCGATCCAAGAAACCAAGGGTTTGAAAGGGATCAGTGGAAAGCCAATAGATACGATATTATGTACGGAACTAAGAGAAAAATGTCCCTTGTAAATAAGGTGAAGAATTACTTCAAAACGGACAAACCGATTAAAACCAGAGAGGGCGTTATTGTTCCACCACCCAATACTCCCGCCTCTTTCATGATGTTTGATCGAGGGTACAACACCTGTGTGTGGTTGGAAAATTGGGTAAAGTACACAAAAGATGACGGAATATTGGCTTTTCCGTTAGATGGCACTTTCAATGGTAGGATTTTATTTAATTTGAGAACCCGAATGAATGAATTGCATCCCAGACCGAGACTAACGCAGTATGAGGCATTAGAGGAATGGGAGATTGAGGCTTTCGAAAGAGAGAAACCCCGAATGGACAAAGGTCTGACCAAGTGGTACCCAAGGCTGAAACAAGAAACCAGGGATAAAAAGATGAAACAGTGGAGACAGAGCATGATTGTTGAGGGTCTGTTTCCCATGATGCCAGCATGTAACCCTTCTGGGGGAGAGAAAAAGACAGAAAAGTGTAAGCATTGGGGGGCTCTTGGGGAGTCAGACGATGAATTATTAGATGACATCTTTACGCGAAGTCCGCCCCCTTGTAATGAGGGAGCCCGACCTTCCAGTGCAGGAGAAAATCCCCAGCGTCCATCTATTAAGGAGGAGGACAGATCCCTAAGTAGGGGGGGAGGTTGTCAGATACCGCCCTATTTTGAGAATCCCGGACCCGCGGAGGTAAGAGATATATATCCTAGAGTGCCCGTGAGCCCGGAGGAAAAATATTCCCGTGAGAGAGTTTTTTTCCCCAGACCTCTTTATGAAAACGAAGAAAAACCATTGAGTTCAGGAATGCCCTTTTTACAGCCTCCATATGAAGAAGAGCGTAGGTCATTTGGCAGGGGAACTTTGTTCCCAAAACCAAATTATGGTGGGGGACCAAGTGAAACGCATCCTAGGGCCCCGAGTTTTACCCCTCACCTGACCCCACAGATAATACCTGACCGAACATTAGGAAGGGTACTGGATGAAAGGGAGCAAGAGGCTCTAGCTAAACAGAGAACAGAAATAATTCAGAAAATCTCCCAGTTAAATACCAGTCCTGAGGCTTTGACTATTCCGGTAACAATTGGACCAGTGGTTCCGTTATATGGGAATAATCAGGGAAGCCCAAACCCTCCAGTTATTAACCCAATCATGGCCCCACCAAGGCAGGAACCCATAATCATAGATGATCAGTCCAGTGAGTGCGAGTCTGAAGTTGCGTTCTTGGACCTGCCAAACAAACAGACCGGGAAGGGAATGCAGAAGAGGCATAATCCTTTTAATGCGAAAGAAATTAAATTGGAATCAACGTCAGGTACTAGGAATGTCTCTCTGGTAACTCCGGAAGAAATTGAAAATTGGAGTCGTGAATTAGAAAAACAGACTCCGCAGACGAAACCTTTAGACCTCTACAAACTGAGGATAGAAATAGAGGAATTAATGGCAGGAAATGTGGGATTAGACAGATTAAATACCTACTCAGAAGAAGAGCTGCTGTTTATGTGTAAAAGCCTTACCAGAAGTACCAGAGTGCTCCACGAAAAGCTGACAGACACTGCAGCTAGTATGGGGGTAGATATTTCAAGGTCCAAGCCATTGCAAAAACCTTACAGAGCTGATTTCTCAGACAAAGATATAGAGAACCTGAATGTGTCAGGGAAAAAGTTGCAGATTAAAGAGTTGCTAGCAATCCTGCAAAAATGGGGAGATGTGGAAAAATGGAAAAACAGGTGGGCACGAAAGAAAGATGAGGCTCGATCCAGACAAGCGACCCCTGAATTCGCTTTGAGAGAAGTAGACAAGCCCGAACAGTTATGCCCCATGCGTGAAGTACCAGGTGGGAGGTATGTGCACGTTCCATGGTCCAGACAGGATATTGTGTCCTTTACTAACGATTTCCCGAAATTGCGCGAAAAGCCAGTTGACTGGTACCGGCAGGTGGAAAGGTTCGTAAAGGTGCAAAAATGCCTGTGGAAAGACCTGGATGGATTTTTCGATATTGTGGTCCCGGTAGATCTATGGACCGAGTGTAAAATAGCCATAGCCTGGCCTAGTGAGGAGTACCCGAGGGACTCTAACACAGGGGAACCGTCGATTGAAGTGATGAAAAAATATGAACAAGTAATTCAGCATTTGAAAAATAAGGTGCCCGCAAAGGAAACTGATTGGACCAGAATAGATAGGAAAGAGACGAGACAGTGCACTCCTATTATGAAAGGCTGTTGCAGGTGTTTAAAACATACAGTGGTATAGATAACATCGAGATGAAGGATATGACGCATTTTATTTACAGGTTTGTAAATGGTTTAAGGCCTGAAATTTGTCAGTGGATAAAAGATAACAAAATTTGTTGGCAGTCCAAAAAGATAGACGAGGTCCTACGGTATGCAAAATACTGTGAGGACGAGATGGCAGAAAAGAAAAAGGCTCTCAAAGAGAAGGTTATGTGGGCTCAAGTGAAGCTCGCAGAACAGCAGGAAAAACAATTGGGTAACATGGCCAAAAACACTCAGAACCAAGGTCCTGGGGGTGGGGGAGGAGGTAAGCCCCGGCCCAAAATGAGCAGGGAAGAGGCTATGAAGAAATTTCCCTGCCACCAGTGCGGAGAAATTGGACACTGGCGAAACGAGTGTCCTTATTTGCCAGATGATAACCCCAAAACACCTGATTTAACTCCACAGACGCAGAAAGAAAGACCAAGAAAGACTCAACCACAGGTAAAAACGATTCAGGTGCCCCGAGCTCCAAAGCAAGTATATAAGGGAAAATCCACAGAGGGTGATGAGGTAGAAGTCTGGGAAAGCAATGAGAACAGAAATGCAGCAACTTCGCAGTATTTGTTAAACGATACCTTCCTTTGTGATGACCAGTACTGACGGGGCCTGAGAGGGGAGGACGAGGAGTGCGTACTTGGCGCCTCCTTGCCGGTAGACCAGTCCGGACCATACATTGAAGGAAAGGTTGACGGAAATGATGTCACTTTTCTGTTGGACACTGGCGCTACCCATTCTACTGTGAGAACAGTGGACGTTCCCAACCTACCCCTCTCGGGAGAAGCCATCCAAGTAGTGGGTGTATCTAATCAATTGATTAGTACTCCTGTTACCAAACCCATGGAGATATCAATTGGAAACTTTAAAGAAATGCATAGATTTGTCGTTTGTGACACCAGTCCAGTGAACTTACTGGGACGTGATTTGCTGTGCAAAATGAACTGTACCATCTTTTGCACACCAAAGGGAGTTGAAATTCAGACCCCAGATGAAGATGGCATTTATAAATTAATGTTAATCAGACCTGACTCAGAGATTAAACGAATGACTATGCAGGATTTGCCCAAAGAACTCCAAGAAGCAGTGAAGCCAGAGGTATGGGACTTTACTGGGAAAGATGTAGGGTTAATGAAAAACGTGGACCCCATACAGATAGCAATCAAGGACAATGCGGTATACCCCAATACTAAACCCTACAGAATGAATGCAGAAGTGAGAGCAGGTGTTACTCTGGAAATACAGAAATTACTAGAAGGAAACATCATACAGGAAGTAATGAGTAGCCCATGTAACTCACCGATTATGGGCATCAAGAAGCCTAGTGGCAAGGACAGAGTAGTGCAGGACCTAAGAAAGGTAAACAAGATAGTGGTTCCCTGCTGCCCTATTGTCCCGAACCCAGCAGTGATTCTGTATCAGATTCCCTAGGATGCTGAGTGGTTCACTGTGATAGACCTATGTCATGCATTCTTTTCCATTCCCTTGCATCCAGACAGCAAATTTCTTTTCTCATTTGCCTTCAATGGTCACGTGTATGTCTGGAACAGGGTCCCCCAAGGGTACACAGAGAGCCCCTCTATCTTTAATCAGATCTTGAAAAAATGTTTGGAAACTTTGGTCCTACCTGGTAACTCTGTCCTAGTGCAATACATTGACGACCTCTTGGTGGCGTCCAAAAGTCATAGGGATTGTGTGATTGACATCATTGCCCTACTGAGTGAGAAGGGACATAAGGTGGCCCCTGACAAATTACAGTTCTGTGCAAAATCAGTGAAATATCTGGGGCACCAGATAGAGAAAGGCGTCAGGAAGGTAACGTCAGAAAGAGTGAGAATAATTCAAAAGATGCAGTTACCCCGTACTCAGAAAGAGATCAGAATGTTCCTGGGGGTGATAGGATACTGCAGACAATGGATTCTGGGATTTGCAGTCCTAGCTAGGCCCTTGATAAAAATGACCAAGAGAGGAACACCGGATATTGTACAATGGGATGATGAAAGCTTAACAGCCTTCACAAAACTACGGGATTGTCTGTGTACAGCCCCTGCGTTGGGAATGCCAGACTATACCAAGGAATTTGCCCTGTTCTGTGACACTCGCGATAACTGTGCATTGTCAGTCCTAACACAAGAACATGGCACAACCAGAAGGCCTGTGGCATATTTCTCTGCCACCCTGGATCCAGTGGCTGCTGGATTACCAGGATGTCTGAAAGCAGTAGCTGCTACCTGCGCAAGTTTAGAGCAGAGTGAGTCCATTGTCATGGGACATCCTGTAACTGTGTATGTTCCACATGGAGTGGTAATTTTACTGACCAGGACGAAGACTCAGTATCTCACCCCTGGTCGGCTGACTAAATACGAGAGGATTCTTGTGGGTGCTGCAAATGTAAACATTGTCAGGTGCAGTATTCTGAACCCCGCCACTTTGCTCCCCGACCCAATGGATATGGAAGATGGGGAGGATGATGAGCATAACTGCATTGATTTAACAGAATTCAGCACCAAACCACGCCCAGACATTAGAGAAACACCATTGCCTATACATGACAAGGAATTGTTTGTGGATGGTTCATGTCTAAGACATGAACAAGGAGGCCTGAGTGCTGCCTATGCGGTAGTCTCCTTAACCAAAATTGAAGAAGCAGGTTATCTATTTGATGTCAAGTCTGCACAAGAAGCCGAATTGATCGCTATGATAAAAGCTTGCAAAATTGGGAAAAACATACGCATAACAGTGTATACTGACAGTCAGTACTGTTATGGAGTTGTGCATGACTTTGGCCAGTTGTGGCTACAGAGGGAGTTCCTGACTTCATCAGGTACCCCTATTCGAAATGGAAAAGTTGTTCAAGACCTTTTAGAGGCAATCCAGTTACCAAAGGAACTGGCAGTGGTAAAATGTGTTGCTCATAAGAAGGGCATTGACACTGTATCACTGGGAAATGATTTTGCTGATCGAGTGGCCCAATGGTGCGCCAGAGATCGATATATCATAAATCCAAAACGAGGGGGGCCCGGAACCAGCTGCCAACTTCAAGTGTTTGAAGAAGTGCCTACATGGGATGAAGTGAGAGAGTGGCAGCAGGCGGCACCTTGGCAAGAGAGAGAGAAGTGGAAGGAAGACGGGTGTAGACCAAGACGTGTGGATGGTGTCATCTTGGGCCCAAGTGGTATGCCTGTGTTACCTAGACACTTACTTGGCACAATGGCGAGATTGATACATGAAGGATCACACATTGGTAGGGACGCCATGATTCTGGTGTTCCAACAGACTTGGTACAGTAAAAAGTTCAGGAAAGTAGCAGAGTCCCTCTGCCAGAGGTGCCTGCCATGTCAAAGGATGAACGCAGGCAAAAGAACGATGGTAGAACTGGGGAAAATTGGGAGGTCAGCGGGTCCCTTTGTCAGAATGCAGGTTGATTTCATCACCATGCCACGTTGTGAAGGGAAGCGATATGTCCTTGTCATTATCTGCCTATTTTCAAAATGGGTGGAAGCTTTCCCTACTCCCCAAAATGACGCGCTGATAGTAGCCAAGTGTTTACTGAAAGAACTGATACCTAGGTTCGGGGTTCAAGTCACTATTGAATCAGATAGAGGCCGACATTTTCAGAATGATGTAATCGACGAACTCTGTAAAGCCTTTGGAATCAAACAGAAGCTTCACTGTGCATATCATCCAGAGGCTTCTGGAGTAGTGGAACAAGTAAACGGAACTATCAAAAACAGATTAGCAAAACTGTGTGATGCATCTGGCATGACCTGGGTGAAGGCCCTGCCCTTGGTCCTGATGGGACTCCGAAGTATTCCAGACCGAAAAACAGGCCTGAGCCCCCATGAAATACTGATGGGAAGAGTGATGAGACAAGCATGGGTACCAGGAAGCAAACTGTTGAGTATTACTGATGATTTGGTGCTTGAATACTGCAAGAGATTAGGTGACCAAGTGCGTTCTATCTCTCGCCAGATCGGAGAAGACGCCATCCTCAATCCAACGACTCCTCTCCACAAACTGGTCCCGGGGGACTGGGTCAAGATAAAGAAGCATACTCGGAAGAGCTGCCTGGAGCCAAGGTGGGGAGAGAAGCGTCAGGTGATCCTGGTAACAACCACAGCAGTAAAGTGTGCAGGGGTTCCACATTGGATACACGCCAGCCACACCCAGAAGGTATTACCAGACGAAGAGCCTGAAGAAGAAGGGCGTCCAGCAGAGGACTCTGCAGGAGCCAGACCAGAAGTAGCTGACGACGTACAGCCCAGTACCAGTCAAGCTGCGGGATCAGCAGACGTTGGCCCAGGAATAGTTGATGACGAACTACCAAGAGTCCAGCCTGCTGAAGGGGTCCAAGAAGCTGAGCCAGAAGTAGCTGAAGACGAGCTGCCGAGCATATGGCCAGAGGAGTGGATACCATTAATTGATCTCACCGAAGACCCCATCAGAACAAGAGAGCGTCCTTGTGAAGGTAGAGAGTGGACTAGAGAGGAAAAGCAAGGCACAGGCGAAGAACCTCAGGATCTTGAGATTCACATCAAAACTGAGGAAGGAGAAGGTCAGACAGGGACAGAACAAGTGATTGATACTCCTCCACTGACTCCTGATGTCGAAAAGGGACAGACTAGACATAGCGTAATAGTTCGAGCAGAAGAAAATCAAGAGATCGAAGTACTCGAACAGGATCAGATAGGATTAGAAGAACGTGTTCAGGAAACAGAAACAGAGACGTTTGAAAGGCAAAAACAAAGCTGTCCTGAACAAGGCCAGATTAGTAACCAGGCAGAAGAAATAGATGCTAGCCCTGGAACTAGTCAGATAGAAGAGGGAGAAACTGAAGCAGAATTGCCACCGACTAATGAAAACAAGAGGGCAAGAGAAGAAAACGAAGTCCAAGTGCCAACTAAAAGACTTAAGAAAAGAAAGCACATTGAGCCTGGTTTTGTAAAGAAATTGAGGCTAAGGATAAAAACGGTGGAAGAAAAACGTGCTGAAGAAAGGAGAAGTGCTCGCATAGCTGAGCAACAAGAAGGTACCTCCAAAAGAAGGAGTGATCGAATAAAGAGACAAAACAAAAAGTACAAGTCACCTGAATGGACGCTCGTTTTGGAAGAATTTGAAGATCTTGATATAACTGACGAAAGCGACGGAGAACACGTCCCTGAGTATTCTGCCGAAGAAGAAGACGAGCCACCGTGAATTTGCACAAAGTAAGCTACTCGTGTAAAGTCACAAAGAGGGGTCGAGAAACTTCTTCTGAGCCAAAATGTCTGATTCAAGCGTGAATGGTAGACCTAGTCGCAGTTGTTGCAAAACATGCTGCAAGGTATGTGTATGTAGTATAGTTATACTGATATTAGTTTGGATAGGACTAACAGTGTTCATTCCCTTTGCAGTGAGCAAAAATACTAATATTTACCCTACTGAAATTGTAAATACTGACAGAGAGGAGCTGACAACACAGACTGTAGCAAGACATGAGAGAGCACTGAAACAAACAAAACGAGACTTAGAAGCACCAGATGAGGGAAGACTACATTATCATGGAGTTAAGAACAGGACACATTTAAATGTTTTCGCAAACTTATTAATACACTATGTAGAGACTATGGAAATTGAAGATTGCTATGTCTGCATGAAGCTACCTACCTCTGTAGCTGAAGGCGTGACATACCATCACCTGCCCCTGACATATGGAATATCCTGTAGTATTTTAGCAAGCTTATTTTACAAAAGAGGACCGTTACAGTACTATTACTCTAACAATGACGTGATCTTTTCTGAACTTCCTATACGTGGGAACTTGAATCCTGTACATACCAAAAGTGACGTTACTCGCTATATGGGCGAATACTTTCTGACTATAGGTAATATCGACATAGGTGACGCACACAGAGATAACTTGACTTGTTCTTTGCGTGAGCAGGAAAAGATGTTCCTGAACATGGCAGAGAAAAGGAGAATAAAAATACAAAGAAAGGCAGATGACGAAAGACAGAAAAGGCCAAGATGGGCAGAGAACATGGAGGGCACCTCAACTGGTGGGGCGGGTCCTGCTCTGTTGCTGGATTTTGAAAAGAAAGGCAAGCTATGTCTTCACCGCGAGAAGACTAGCTATTATAATAACGTTTTCATTGGTTCCAGTGAATGCGAACATAATTACAAGGTAATTGGAGGTTGGGGTTTCAAAAATGGGTCAGAGCCTGTGTTTCCTGGAATTTATTATATTTGTGGGGACAAGGCTTATTTCAAATTGCCGGATCACTGGTATGGAAGCTGCTATTTTGGCATTGTCTTCCCGAAAATATACCATGTGAATGAAGTTGCTGGAAGCAGTGAAAATACTAATGGCTTAATGCGTAGTAAAAGAGAAAGCGTAGGTGAAATAATGGGTAGTATTTTCAGTGCACTGATACCTGGAGTGGGAGTGGTTCTGAACACTCACAGAATTTGCAAATTGTCCACTATAGTGGATGCGTTGTCTACTGACACAGCTCATGGATTTCTGCTGGTCAATACCGAAATGGTTGCGATCAGATCAATGGTTTTGCAGAACAGACTTGCTCTTGACACCTTATTAGCAAAAGAGGGCGGAGTCTGCCGGATGTTGAAGGCGCAACATTGTTGCACTTATATTCCGGACAAAAGTGTGCAGCTCAAAAGATATGTGAAAAATATTACTAATTTGGAAAGGGAACTCAAACCACTCGAGGTTGACAGTGCCTGGAAGAGACTGGTAGATGGTCTCTCAAATGTAGGTCATTGGCTTGCTAGCTTAGGTAAAAGCTTATTGTTCAAGGTACTGATGCCAATTGGAATTATAGGTCTTATCCTATTCTTCATATTTGTCTGTTGCAAATGCCGTAAGCACACCAGAAAGCATCAAGTGAAATTTTTGCACACTTTCTGCGGACAAGATGCTTGCAATATCAGTATCCATTTTACTTTAAAAAAATTACATGAGTCCACTCCAGAGACAGACTGAGTAGGTCGAAGTTCTCTCTGCATGTCGATAAGGAATACATCTTTGGATTTGAATTTGGAGAACATAATCTCAGTAGGCCAATCAAGGTTCAATTATGTAAATACCAACAATGGATGTATTGACTCAAATCTCATTAGTGTGTAAATTACATAAACTAGAATATGATATTTAGGGTACATAGAAAGAATAAAAATAGAGTATTTATATTTTCAAAAGTTCAAAGTTTGCAAATTTCACATAGAACATGGGTGCTACCAAAAAGTGGAAAGTAATATAGCACAGTGTTTAAGTGCAAAAGTGTGCAAAAAATGCAAATAAACACATATAAGCACAGGAAGGCATCACCTGTCTGTATTTTGGCATAGTGTTGATGACGCAAAGTTTCGCATCGCGACTTGCTTTAGTCATGAACCTCGCTCGTGTGTAATCAATTAATAATTTGTACGTCTTACTAATCTTTATTTCATGTTTGAACGTAATAGATGAAGCTTGCACATGTGTATTTCTAATACGATTAATTCGAGTCTATAAAATGGCCGCCGCTTTGAAATAGCTTCTGCGCATGCGTTAGTCTCACTCACGTGTCCTGACGTGTTTGCAGGCTTGGAGGGAAAAGATGCGCATGCGTAATACATAGCTTTGGTGATAACGTGGTACTGCTCGTGCAGTCGCTCTTGTGACCGTGTATATGTTGCTAACACGCAAAATGCATAGTATATTTTTATAATGATAAGTTCAAAGTACAAAACCCATGATGTGTTTTCATATCGTCACTTCTATGTTTTAATTTGTTTTCGCTTACTTTTCATGTATCCTCGACTCGGAGGGGTGCTGGGCCTGGGGAGTCCATCTTGGAGGGTACTTGTGCGCAGACTCGTCAGGAGCCCTGATGGCATTGAATTAATGCCAAGGAAGGTTGATACTAGAAGCCACCCTGGGAAGCTGTACCTTCGCCCAGCAGCATCATGATATTGTTCTATTATGTTGCTAAAATGTATTCTTTCACTGTATTCTGCGCGACTTTCTCATGGGAACCCCAATCTTGCTAGGCGGTGCCCAGAGATGTAAATAAGGCCTCCAAATAGTCTGTTCTGATTGGTGAGTTACCCAAATCCTATCTTAGGACCAATCCAAATTGAGGGATTCTGACACTTTGCAACATTGGGGGGTGGTACACCGCCCCAAACAGTATATCTACCCTGGGTTCACCTAGGGAAATCGTCCGACTTGTCTGGTTTAGCTGACCTGTCACTGACCCAACGCACTCAATAGGTGACTGAAGATACAGAGCACTGCGGAGTACTCTGTCCGAAATTGACCATAGACTAAGGTTTTACTGAACCTTAAAGTGCTGGCGGAGCACTTGGCTGGGAGTTCGCTGACCCAATCGGGGTCTTGATCGATAGCTGCAGAGAGGGTGGAGCGCAGGCATTGCTTCCAAACTGCGGGTGCGGTCCTGTCCTGAGGGGTTCCTGTCCTGAGGTCCTGTCCTGATTCCTAATCTGAGGGTTTCCTGTCCTGTCCTGGGTGTCCATTCTGCATCTGCTGTCCATTGAGGGGTATCCTTCCTTGAGGGTTTCCTGTCCTTAACTGACCCGTGGCCAGGGTTTGGTTTCCACACCAGTCTAGGTAAATATTGCTCTGAAATCTTTAAAACTTGCACCTTTCTATTTTTCTGTCTTTTGCTTCAATAAAGACACACCTTTGCATATGTTAATTTTCCATGCTTTTGCCGCAACCATTGAATCGTAAAGTCATTTGCATATTTCATAACGTGTTCCCATGTTACCCTACCTGTTAGAAATCATATTTTGCATTGCAGTTTGTCATTTTCTGATATGGTCTAGAACGTCCTTACTTAAACTGTCCAAAGAACTTTTGCCCTAAATGCATAGCTTTCCCTGTTGCATCCCATATTAGCATTTCCATGATTACCCTGACTTTATTTCTCTATAGTTATGTACTTTTCATTATCTTGATTATCGATTGTCTTATTCTTGTGAATCTCATGATTTCTGAAAACGAACTTTAGATAAAGATTTTAAACTTCCAGTTGTCCGTGGTCATTTTACAAAAGTATTGAATGTCATTTTGAGTTGTATTTTGCTGCCTTTCCTTTTACAGCTAGCTCCCTGATCCATTGTGGTCATAGGTACCCGTGTCGGTGGATGGTAAGTCGGGTACGCTGAGTAATAACAGTAGGGAATTCACACAAATTGGTAGCAGCCCGTGAAGTCACCCGGTCAATGTATATGGTGAATTGAAATATATGGGCCCGAAGCCGGAAGCGGCGAAATTATTGGTTGGGTGACCATGCGCGCTCTATCAGTGTGAAACATGCCTGAATACATAAGATGTGCAGAAGGCACAGGTAGACGCGCATCATCAGTGGGGATGATATAAACACTGTGAAGGAGTACATACAATAAATAAAACTAAGATGCAAAAAGAAGACACCTAAATGTTAAAAACGCACAATAAAAAGTGTTGATTGTAAAGTAAGCACAAAGAGGAACATCAAATACATTACAGATCAATTGGAGCTGGACAAGGTGAAATCTGAAAACATTAATCGACGAACGGCTGAATGATTAGGCACAGCAGCAATACATAATCCCGCAAAACATAACAAAGGTTAGAAATTGTACATACAAAGTCCAAATAAAAGAATCTAGGTAGCACAGTTGCATTAAATAAAGTCAATGCATGCTCTAGCCAATCATTTGAATATGAAAGGAAATCCAGGAAGTCTATTGGTAATTCATGAGAGGTTGTAATACAAGAAGTATGCTATTAGTTCATGAGAGTTTATAAGTAAAGCTGCATGACCTCATTAGCTTCTTTGAGTGAGTTGACCGAGTTCACCTGTCAATTCAGCGCTGTGATTGTTGTTAGTGAAGTGGTCCATTAGAGGTGCATTAGGGGTTATACAGCCGATATGACTTTTATGTTGCAAGATTCTGGCTAGTACTTTTTGTGTTCTCGAACCAATATACGTTTTCCTGCGTGGGCACCAAATGGCGTAAACAATCAGTCAGTACTTGTAGAGCCTGGCTCATCACCCGTGAGGGTATCCAGGTGCTTGGCTTGCTGGGCTCAGTCAAAAATCCAGGTCTTGAGTATCTTACTGAAGTCCTTCAGCAAGGGAGATGTACGGAGGTGGAGAGGAAGGGCTATCTAGGACAAGGCGCGGCCTTCGCTGTGGCTGCGGTGGATGCGCAGTGTCTGAGCCGATGCCTGGGAGGCAGAGCGGAGGTTTCTGGATGGTTGGTGGAAGTTCAGATGGCGGTTCTTGTATGCTTGTCCTCGGTCGTGGAGGGCTATGAAGGCGTGTATCAGTAGTTTGAATTGGCATCTTTTCTGGACGGGGAGTCAGTGGACCTCCCTCAGATGCTGGGTGATGTGGGTCCATTTGGGCAGGTTGATGATCAGTCTGGTGGATTTTACTATGAGCTATGGGTTTTAGTGAAGGGTAGGGATTTTTTGTGTGGGCTAGAGTATTTCTGTTACAGAGTGACGTTTTCCAATTATTAATACACTGTGATGTAGTGGGCCAGTTCTGAATAACCACATTAGAGCAGGCTTCTCCAACAAGTAGCTCGTGAGCTACTGGTAGCGCTCCGGCTAACTGTAAGTAGCTCTCCTGTGTGAAGCCAAACCTACTAAATTAGAAGCTTTTACTTAGTTGAATCTATACCAAATTTGAGAGTGTGTATTTGAGACAAATCGTGTGTTTTCAGAACGTGTAAGCTGATGTTTGAAGAAAAATTGATGAATTTCTAACATATATTTAAAGCTGATATAAAAGTGACAGATCATGTGGCAGGGGGTAGAATTATTAGCTTAGCTCTAGGGGCATTGCATCTATGGTTGCTATCTATTACCCATAGACATTTTCCAAATTGAAAAAAAATATGTTTACATCAGTGCTTGCCACTCTGCCTGATACACTATGGGGATCACTGCTGGTCATCTTGCATATTGCTGCCACTAATGTAAACTGATCTAATGTGGTCTGTCTTACAATAGTAGCGCGGCATGATTTTCATTGAACATAAGCATCTCTTATCACAGAAAAGATTGGATACCTCTGCATTAGAGGTCATTCAGGGGCATTGAGTCACTAACATTCTAGGGGTGGCATAAGTGACATCAAAACCCTCTACACCCTCTGTGACATCACAGGTGTGATACCCTGCCTCACCCTTCAGCTCGAGACTGCCTCCTATTTGCTGCTGAGTGCTTAGGGCAAGAGAAAGGATTGGAAACTGTAGAAAGTAAACATGTCTCTTTAAGCTCTACTCAACTTTTTGTTTCTATGACTGACTGTCTTTGGTAGAAAATGGTAAGCAAGGGGTAGCAGCTACCATAAAAGTATTTCTCCTCGTTACACCAATCTAACACATGCTTTTCAGTGGCATTAGTTTTAGGCAATGCCACAGAGTTACACTTCCTTGTAAATCTGGGACAGTGTCAAAAAGCAATAGGTGGTGTGGTGGAACGCCTTTCACGCAGATACCTGTGTAAAAGGGTATGATATTTACAAAGCAGCGTTAAGCAATGCAAAGTAACTTAACACCACTCTGTCAATATGAAGCAGGGCATTGGTACACCGCAGCATCCCACAAAGTGAAGCTCCGGGGGCGCAATGCCCTTATAAATATGCCCCAACATTTCATCAAAATAGATTTGGCGAAATTTATCTGGGGTAAAACCTTATTTATGGATTTTATCCAGTAAAATATAATTCTGATATCAGCGCAAATAGAGGTTTGTGCTGGTGTCAGAATGCAATGAGGGGCTCATAATCGAGGCCTTTGTTCCGTGGCTTTCACCTCCTTGACTTTTTTTAAGGAAGCATTTGATTAATTTAATGTCTCGTTAAATAGCAGCGCCCTTTTCCCTCGAGCACGTTCCCTGCAGTGCTGTGTCTGCTCTCTGCTGTGCAACAGGCCTGGGCAGGCCTGTGGACTCTCTGCTTCAAAGAACTCGAATGGATTCTTCGGTCTGGCGCCTCAGTCGTGTCTCTCTTCACAGCAGAGATGTGTGGTGGCAGCAGTCTCTGCACTGATTGCTCTGCTGCCTTCTCTGCAGCTCTTTTCTTCCACTTTCGCAAGCGACGTCCTGAATTGTCAATGGGCCTTAGTGCCAATATCGGCAACACTCCCCATCCCCCCCACAGCAATACTTCAGAGAAATAATCAGACACAACACATTTTTAGTGGAGAAAATTGCTGCAGGTTTATTAGCATAACAAATATGCCAACATGGTGGGTTATCTTACAGGCGATCCCAGGGCAGGCAGCCCCTCGCCACCTGCCCACCCACCCAGAAAGGGAATGGAGGCGTTGAGCCTGTAGCATTGTTGACTCCTCAATAGGTCACCTACACTTGTCAGGGCCCGGGCGTGCCATGCTGTAAGCCCTCTGCCTGAGCCTCTCCCCATGCCGCTTCCACCAGATAAAGCTGCACTTATGCGGTGGCCGAAATTTGTATTCACCCCTGACAAAGTCATGAGGGTGGGGGCTGTGCTGCTAGTTCAGACACACCAGTCTGTGCGAAACGGATGGTAGAGCCCCGATCTTGCCAAACACACCACGTCTGTCCGAGCACCATGACGCGTCCATACTGGAGGCTGAGAATGGCTGGGATTCGAAACCCAATCTCCTGGTTACAGTTTAACCCACTAGACAAAAGTGGGATTGTCGGCAGTCCCGCGGGCCCCCAACCCGAGACCCAACTTGATCCCACCCCACCCGTGACCGCGCCCTAGGGCCCCTGGCCTGCAGCACAAACGCAGGAATGTATCCCGTGCGGGGAGGACGCGACCCCGAGCTCCACTGGGAAATGTGCACTCGGGAAAAGGCAAGTACGAAACTGTGCATAAAGCATCATGAGAAAAGACACATTTTTCAGTATTATATAGTGCAAGCTTGCAGCAAGCATAAGCACCAGTTACATAGCACAAACACATGTTTTGAATCGCCGGCTGCTGCACGCCTCAAACTGCTGCACGCCTCACACTGCTGCATGCCTCACACTGCTGCACGTCACACACTGCTGCACGTCACACACTGCTGCACGTCACACACTGCTGCACGTCACACACTACTGCACGCCACACACTGCTGCACGCCTTACACTGCTGCATGCCTCACACTACTGCACGCCTCACACTGCTGCACGCCTCACACTGCTGCATGCTGCACACTGCTGCATTACTCACACTGCTGCATGCTGCAACACTGCCTCACGCCTCACACTGCTGAACGTCTCACACTGCTGCACACTGCTGCATTACTCACACTGCTGCATGCTGCACACTGCTGCACACCACACACTGCTGCACGCCAAACACTGCTGTACTGCTGCACGCCTCACACTGCTGCATGCCACACACTGCTGCATGCCACACACTGCTGCACGCCACACACTGCTGCACGCCACACACTGCTAAATGCCTCACACTGCTGCACGCTTCACACTGCTGCACGCCACACTGCTGCACGCCACACACTGCTGCATGCCACACACTGCTGCAGGACACACACTGCTACACACCACACACTGCTGCACGCCACACACTGCTGCACGACTCACACTGCTGCACGCCTCACACTGCTGCACGCCGCACACTGCTGCATGCTGCACACTGCTGCATTACTTACACTGCTGCATGCTGCACACTGCTGCACGCCTCACACTGCTGCACGCCTCACACTGCTGCACGCTGCACACTGCTGCACGCCACACACTGCTGTACGCCACACACTACTGAACGCCTCACACTGCTGTGCGCCTCACACTGCTGCATGCCTCACCCTGCTGCACGCCTCACACTGCAGAACGCCACACAACATCACCACATCACTCAGGGACACCACCATATCACTCTAGGAAACCACCACATCATTCTAGGACACCACCACATCACTCTAGGACACCACCACATCACTCAGGGACACCACCACATCACTCAGGGACACTACCACATCACTCAGGGGCACCACCACAGCACTCAAGGGCACCACTCAGGGGCACAACCACATTACTCAGGGGCACCACCATATCACTCAGGGACACCACCACATCACTCACAGACACCACCACATCACTCTGGGACACCACCACATTACTCTAATACACCATCACATCACGCAGCCCAACCACATCATCACGCAGCACCACAACAGCATCACTCAGCACCACAACAGCACTGTCCTTGCTTGCAACCAACAAGCATTGCCCTAGCCAATAGGACTCGCATTAGGAAAGTGAAAGCTATTGGCTTTGTGAATAACAATGCTATTAATTTATATATTTTCAAAGCCAACACATATTTAAAAAAAATTTAATTTACAATACCAATAGCTCACACTTTCCTAATACGAGACCTATTGCATGGCAAATGCTTGTTTACTTACCTAAGCTGCTAGGAAGGGTCATATTTCAGCAATTGTAATTCATTCTCCATTCCAATAATTGTGAATAATAAACTATTATTCACTATTAGTTTAATAAAGAATTGACTAAAAACATGGAAAGCGGAGCTGCCCTTGTGTGCCAAGGCCAGGCCAGTGCCAGAGGTTACAATCGGTCAAGCCAGGGGTCACAGTTGCAAACCCTGGCGACCCCTAAATGATGTCCATGGGGTTGCACTTTATAATGAGAATGTCAAACTGCAAAAGTTTCACACTTTCTCCTAAAAAAACATTTGTGAATTCCATTTCTCCTGTGAAAATATATGTGATTACATTTTTATCATCTAACTTTTTTAATTCTCCACAGAAGTATATGTGTCCCGCTTTCTCCTCCAGCGCCACCTATTCTTAGGATGTCCTGTTTTTAGTCTCACATTCAAAAATAAGTTAAACATTCCTCATTGGGAACGACACAGTGCAGACATCCAGCTTTGAATAAATGACACACTATCCAAATACTACAAAATCAAAGTTAGAGTCAAAATTTGAGGCATGTGCATAGCCATAAAAGGTATATAAAATAACAAAAAGCTGAAAAAAGTCAGACCAATGAACAACATATGTAAAAGTACATGAAGTTTAATTAATCAGATAGCGGCGACCCTCACTCTAAGAGCCACCCAGGCCGAGAAATCAAAAAGCGATCGGAAGGGCACCTCTGCCTCTGCAGAAAACATTTGTTTGGCACTCCCCATCACAAACTCTTTGCTCCTCTACTACTCACCTAGCCCGCACCACCAGAGCACGAACTTCCAGATTTGGAGGCAGAGCATTCAGCTTTGCAGCGGCACAGCTGTGGAACAACCTCCCATTTAACATCAGAGAATTAGAGGAGTTCGTACAGTTTAGAAAAAAAATTAAAACTCACCTTTTCCCCAGGGTGTAGTGCTGTATCACCTGCGGTAGGTAAACTCTGTGAGTGTCGTGGAACCTCTGTCCTTTCAGCGCCAGGATACCCATGGGGTGATAGAGCGCTTTATAAATCCTGGATACATACATACATACAAATGCCTCCTCTGTGAAAGGCTAATATGTCCCCTTAACCCTCCATCATTCTACTTGAACTCGCAGCAGCTTTAAAGAAGGCATATATCCCTTGACCCACTTCATGAGTATTTAGAAGAAAAAGGTAGAACAATGCGTCCTTGTACTTCCTGCAACCTAAGGGTTTTAAAATCGTTTTTTAGGTCTCGCCTGAGCCAGCGCATGTGTTGCTCTGGGCGAGACATTTAGTAGGGCTCTGAGAAATGCTACTTTGTCGGCGATCAGCTTGCTAGAAGGCGCACAAGCGCGCGCTCGACGTGCACAGCTGTCGCGGCTTCTTTGATTAAGCGCTTGTGAAAGCTTTCCCCTACCCCTAGCTGGCATGCGGCTTCTTTGATCCAGAGCGCGCATGAATGCTTTCCCCTACCCCTCTGTTTTTCCGACTCCATTTCCGCTTGTGATCGCGATAATGTTATTTTTGTCTTTCCCATGTTTTTCTGGAATTTAAATAAGGCTTATCGGGCGAGCATTCCACTCCGATTTTGATCCAGGAAGGAGCAACATCTACGGATGGCACAAAAGGTAAATTGATATTCGGAGTCTACTTTAAATTTTAAACGTATTCCTGCCCAGCCCAGGGTTCACATTATCACGGGGAGTTACTGTTCACCCTTGTAGTTACACCCGTATTTGACTTCTTCCTCAAGGCAGTCCACTTCCCGCTGAGCGCAAACCGGCTGTTAGTTATTACAATTGCCGCACCGCTTTGACAGTTTACATTTTCTTGTGATCATAAAGGCATTGTGGTGGGGACAACATTAACGTCCCTTGCACAGGTCACATTTTATTATCAACACACCATGGATTTCATATGTGGGTGGCGGACTATCATGCAGGATGAGTCACGTACAGACAGCAGCTTTTCACTGTCTCCCCACCAAGCCCCCAAGCGGTCTCAACGCCGTGTTTTAACCATTCAGGCCGGTTTCTAGTCAACTATTGCACCGTTTACCTACGGCTTAGTTTTCCTCTTTCCAGGTCATCTTTAGACTCTGTATTCCTCTGCCTGTTCACAATTAAGGAGTCTGTATGTTTACTTAAGTTTTACTCATGATTTACTGTGGCACCATATACCTACGGCGTTATATATATTTTCTCTTTGTTTCTGGTCATCCTTAGACTCTCATCTCCTCGGTCTTTCCACATTAGGGATTCCTTGTGTTTATATACTTTTTCGCATGATATTTCTGCTTAATCCAGGTTACACACCAGACTCTTATTAAGGAGGTCCTCACAGGACGGAGTACTATGCACTTTCCTTGTCATGTGTCTTCCCCGATGACAAAATTGAACATCAACACGTCGCGGTCCCTAACTTGACTCACAACCATTGGGGAACCAGGCATTACGGATATCCATTTTCTCAGCTACTTTCTGGTATGCATTTCTACAATCACCACTTTCAGTGTGCATCATTAACTTTGTTGATGCACTCGCACAGTCTGTCAGTTTTTCTCGCATTTGGTTATACTGATATGCTCTATTGGCCCCTTAAAGCATAGATGCACTATATATTTCTTTGAACAGTTTCCCCTTCGTCTTATTGTTGTTAAACCTACGCCTTTTCGAACGCTATTCGTTAATTTTAAATACTTTTTCTATTTATCCTTTCTTTCACTTGGGTTTTCTAAAGTTCAGCACTCCCTGTGCTAGCTCTCCATGTCTGCATCCCTCCAAGGCTTCCAGACACAGTGATGATTAAAGCTAAAGGTCCAGTATCAATATGGGAATACACAATGGTTTTAGTACAGTGGTTTTAAGCCTGCATTTTAACTTCTGATATATCAGCCACTGTATCATTTTATCTGTGCCTATAATTTAATTAGTATATTGGCCCCAGATATTTCATGTTCTTTGGATGCCATGGGTGTTAGGGTGAAAGTCTTGTGCAATTTAAATGAAGAGGGCTTACCCAAATGGCTGAAGAGGGCTGACCGACCGAAAGCCTCTCCGTGGATGTAAATATATATGTACCTTTTTTTTCAATTACAAGAAGTAGCGAAGGTTGCAATAGCTGTCTAAAGATCAGACCTAAACAAGCATTGGCATAGCCATTGGGTCTTGCCTTGGGAACCTTATAAGTGTTTAGCCATGCAACAGTTGATGTTGTTGCACCGAGGATATTGTGCTGCATAGCTAAAAACCTTATAAGGTCCCAAAAGTGAGACCTATTGGCTATGCCAATGCTTGTTATAAATGCTTTAAAACATAATCTAAACAAGCATTTGCAATGCAATAGGT
Organism: Lissotriton helveticus; assembly: GCF_964261635.1. Lineage (NCBI taxonomy): Eukaryota > Metazoa > Chordata > Amphibia > Caudata > Salamandridae > Lissotriton > Lissotriton helveticus. Next base: position 2,135,739,267 of record NC_136063.1, on the reverse strand, counting down.
CTCACAATTACGATATTTTGAGCTATTGGCATTGTAAATGACAATGCCTTTTATTTATATGTTTAAAAAACAACACATAAATAAAAGGCATTGTTATTTACAATACCAATAGGTTAAAGTTTATCAGGCACATGTATCAACCATTTTTGCGAGCAGAAACAGTGTGTTCCGCAAAAATCATCCATGTGCGCCCGCAAAAAGTTCATTTGCGATGCATCAAGGTACTCGCAATTAATTGTGATTTCTCAAATTGCGATTGCATTTAAGGAATCGCAATTTGCAATTCCTTAAATGCAATGCAAGAACCACTCAGCAATATCAATTACGCTACTAGGGGGCGCAAATTACCATCAAGTTGAACTTGATGGTAATTTGCAAAGACGTTGAAAAATGCACTAAAGTGCATTCTTCAAAGTTGTAAGACTGACACATATGCCCTTGGGGCATGCGTGTGCGCAACATGTGTGCACAGAGCAATTTCAAGGGTGCAACAGGGAGTCCTTTTGACACCATTTGCACCCTTGAAATTGCATGCACAATTTGCAATTACCTACTGGTACTCGCAAATTGCGAATGCAATCTTCCATTCATTCCTACGGGCCTGTAGGACCATAGGAATGATTGAGAAGGCATTCCTTAATTGCGACTCACAATTTGCGAGTCGCAATTAAGGAATGTTTGGGAATCGCTAATTTTATAGCGATTCCTCAATGCATAGGCTTTTGCAATTCTTTAATTGCGATTCCTTAATATCGCAATTAAGGAATCGCAAAATCCTACATTGATGCATGTACCTATATATCCCCTCGCCCCTCCCCAATCAGACCCACGGCCTAAGAGAGCCAAAGGGGGATGGAGCCAACCGAGCTGGCCTTATTTTCATGCTTAACCGCATGCGTGCGGCCGCGATTTCCGCGCTGTGCGGCTTTTTTTAAAAAGCCGCGTTACATGACGAGCTGAGCTCATCATGAGCATGCGAGCGGCGCAACTCATGACGAGCTCAGCTCGTCATGAGCACGGAAGGGATTACAATTCTCCATACACCCCTCTCAAGTAACACAGGCAGGGCATAAATTGTGTGTAAGAACATCAAACAATGCTCACTCGAAGACACCCACACCGCAGACACCCCTTGAGCGGGAGAGTGGGGCATGGGGTGGGAACTAGTGGGAAAACGGGGTCAGGAGCCCCGCAGCACCACCACACGGTAAAGAACACAATGGCTGCTTCCCAACACATCTTAACTCGTAAAAAAGTATATGCAGGTTTTTTCTAAAAATAATAAAAATAATAAACTCGCCAAATACTAAGGCTGTCTTGTTTTTCACCACTTCCACTCCTTTTCTCGCTCTTTCTCATCTTTCCCATCCCAATTATTTTCACCTTTTGGCATCTCTTTTGCTGAGGGTCAAAGTCTGATGGCGAAACCAAGTCTTGGGCAATTACCGGCACACAAGAAGCACTGGTCAAGTAACAAGCCAACACCGAACATCAATTCCTACAAACTGAGTCGTAATAGCACACAGACTCAAACTAATCCATGCCACTACTCCAGAAATGGAAAATAACATTGTGGTTCAGTACACTGATGGAGCAACTGGATCCTGAGAAACTCCTGAGGACCTGGCTTTTTAACACTGTTGGTTCCTGGGTCTTCTCCTTACTTCTATTCTTTTGGGCAACCGCCAATAACAATCTACTAGGCAGAGGAGTAAAATCTGATCCAATGAGGACTGCCAGATCTCATTGGGCAGAGTCCACAGAAGTGATGCTACGGTCATGTACTTCATTCTAGGTGAAGTACTACCGAGTGATGGGCAACACTGTTAAGTCTGAGAATTGGGAATTGCTGGAGTGAGCAGGAGGGGAAACTTATTGTACTTGTGCACACATGGTGGACATGTGCACATATGATGGAAAGCATCGGGTGGCGGTGTGCACTGTCAATCTTTCCATGTTGGACCTGTGCAGAGGGTAGTGTTTGTGTGCAGGCTACTGCTCTGTATGCACAAGTGCAGGGCGGCATATAAAGTCAGGATGACGGTTTGTGGAAAGTATTACAACCTGCGTGTGCATGGTTTTAACTGCCCAGCATAGACAGCTGTGGCATTGTTGGGGTGACTAGTGTTTAGTGTGCAATGAGTCTGGAATCCAGCATGACATATCAGGTAGGTACACACAAAGAGTGCAAGCCCTCACCTACTTCGCAGAAACAGTTGCAGGGATCTCTCATTAGGATTTTATTATGCACATATACACACCGTGTGCGCAATACTTAAAGTGTGTAGGGAGTGACTGGAGTGATACATGCTGCTGGAGTTGGTGTCCCTCGTGCAGGAGGTGAGTGTGTACCACGGCATGCCGCATGTGCACGCACCACACGCAGCCACTCACCCAGCTCGCAGGACTTGTGGCAGGGGTGCAGAGGGTGGCTGAGGTGGTGCATGCCATTGGTGTTAGTGCCCTGTGTGCAGGAGGTTAGTGTGCAGGAAGCCACGCGTGCACACGCAGCGCGCAACCTCTTACCTTGCTCATAGGACTTGTTGCAGAGTGTGCAGTGGGCTTCTGGGGTGGTGCATGCCGCTGTTGTAAGTGCCCCGTGTGCAGGAAGCGAGTGTAGTGCACATGCCGTGCGCTGCCCCTTACCTAGCTCGCAGAGCTGGCAGCACACCATCTCAGGCTCAGCCTTGTTGTGGCTCTCGCAGCCGCTGAGCCGCTCCAGCTCACAGGAATGCCTGAGGTTGGACCATCGGAAGAGGTGGCAGAGTGAGAGTGGCAGGGCCTGCGGCTGGGCCTCGGCGGGCAGCAGGAGGGAGGCGGTCCAGGCGCCTCCCCACCACGGCTTGCAGCAGCACCTCCAGCTGCAGCTCCTTCAGCCTCTTCAGCACCGAGTGGCCCAGCGCCTTCAGGTCCGCCTCCAGGGGGCTCGGTGCGGCCCGGGCAATCTTGGCCACCTTGCCCATGCAGCAGCCCCTGGTGCTGGTGCCGCTGAGGTGCGTGTTCCGGGCCTTGGCCTCTGCACCATCCCCGTAGCCGGGCACCCCTTGGCATGCGCAGAGGCAGCCACTTTTCTATATTTGCAGCATGCTTTTACTTTAACAATAGCTGCCAACCCACACAGCACTCGCGGGTTTGCCAACAGCTATTATTAAATTGAAAGCGCGATGCAAAAATAGGCACGCCCTTGCCAAAGCAGAATGAAAAAAAGAGTGCTTACTGACTAATGAAGGAGACAGGGTAACGCCACAAGTAAAAGATCAAGTCCAGTTGGGCGGTCACAAAAGGAGATAGGGCAGTAACAAGGTGGGACTAAGAAGCCTCATTATCAATCGGAAGCCAGCTTTTATCATGGACAATGACACCAGCCAATGAAAAATGTGGGTTCCACACCACTTCTAAAACGTACCCTACCACAGCATGCCTTGCAGCGCGTGTGCTGCAATGCTAGGCTCGACCTAAAAAGGTACACAAGATCACAAAATGCATCAGGAATTGCTGTGAGTGATCATCACAGGGACAGCCGATCACTGATGACACCACCTGGGTATCTGTCACCGGAAAACTCAGGAGCCGCACTACAGAGCAAGCCCTAAATTGAAAAAGGAGAGACCTTTCCCACCATGACAAAGGCAAGGTGAGATACAAAACATCAGTCTCAAATTCATGAACATCACAATACAATTTTACAGTCTTGTTTATCTCACTTGCAAGTCTCCGGGAGTGACAAAGATGTACAAACAATGATTTAATCTTCATCTTTCCTAATTCCGTGTGGCAAATCAAACAGGGTCGATAGATTCACAGCGCCATACATTTTGCGTACAAAGGCTAACCAATGGATGGAAAAACCTTTATCCAAGTGCAAGCAGTCCATAATGATTTCCCTATTTACATTTGCCTCACTGTTAGACCAAATGCTAATACACAGTAAAAGTGGTGCCAGCTTAGCCAGGTCACAAAAATACATAAGCCTAAATTCTGTGTGCAAGATAAAATGGGAGTAAGTGCATGATCCGCCTAAAGATGCGGTTTTCTTCAGTCTGTGGAGCGTCAATGTTGCCATAGCCCCAAACCCCAGCCCCATGAAGTGCAGCAGAGACACACAGAACATTGTAAATGGTGAGGGTTGGGGAGATGGTACACCTTCATCCGCCCTGAGGTAGATTAAGATTTGCTCCGTTTACTCTGCTAACCTTTAAGCGTGAATTTCTGATCTGCGTGGGCCTTGTCCCTGCATCACTAAAAGTAACCCCTAAGGGCCCGATTCCGATCTCGTTCGGAAGGGCACCGATCGCGATCAGGCTGGAAAAAGTACAAGCCGTACACGTGTTTTCCGCCCGACTTGTACAGCTGTACGAGCAAGCAAGTACGATGCAAGCAAGGCAAAATTCACCGACCAAATCGTTTCTGGGTCCAAACCGCTCCATACGTCTCATCCGTAAGCAAACTGTGCAATGGATGCGATTTACGACCGAGCCAGTATGATGCACGTGTCGAACAGCCGGTGCGAGCCAAAGATTCAGTCTCGCAAAATATCCAGGAAGTTGCCTTTGGGGGTCCGCCTCGGACTCCCTGTCATGACTTACGACTTGGACACAGGGGGAGGCCCAAGGGTCTCCCCAACACAGGCATGTAAGGTGCGGATGGCATGACGCGTGCCCACTGTAGGGGGCGCCTTTGTGCGAGACATACCCATTCAGTCAATGGGAGCCCATGTACGCGTCATACGACCGGATCCCATTGACTTCTATTGGAGTCCGACCGAACCGAGTCCGGCAGCATGCTGCCGCATCGTACTCGGTCGGTCGGAGTGCAGGAGTCCAGCTTGGTCGGAAAACACTCTGGATCCGGTTCAGTCGGAGAGCTTTCCAACCCAGATCGGAATCAGGCCCTAAGTATTTAAAGTCATTTACACTACCTAAAGGGTACCCCATAACTGTTAACTTAGCCAGGAGTTTTTTACTCGGCCCACAAGCCATTATGTGCGATTTGCTGTAATTAGTAACCAAATTCAGTTTGCTAATAAAAGAAGAAAGGATTCTACCAATAATCGTATGGCCCCTGAGGTCCGTGCCATAAATAATGCATCGTCTGCATAGAGCAGTGCCAGCACAAAGGCATGCTTGATTTTTGGGATGTCCCTAGAGACTGTGGCCAAGGTGGAACACAGGTTGTTAATATAAAGCACAAAAAGCAGTGGGGCCAAAATACAATCTTGCCGCACCCCCGTGCGAGTGGAAAGGCATCTGACAATTCAGAAGTCTTCCCAAACCAAACACTGGTGGCTAGATTCTCGTGAATGGAATGTAAAAAAGTCGACTAACGCCTCCTCCACCCCTAAATCTAGCAACAACAACCAGAGTACGGATCTGTTGATGCAGTCAAAGGCAGTTGACAGGTCCATAAAAGCCAAGTACAGTGGACAGTTCTTGGCGATGGTGTATTTGCCAATTATCAAATTCAAGTTTAATCACGGTTCAACTGTACCCAAGCCCTGATGGAATTCAAATTGATAGGGGCATAAGATGTTATTGCCATTTGCCCAAGGCTTCAGCCAATTGAATGTCACCCTCCCAATAATTTTCACTGAACTATCAATTAAAGAAATGGGGTGGTAACACTTGGGTGAATTACGGCCCCTTTTCGTAAAGATCGTCATGATAGTAGAAAGTGACCAGGATTTGGTAATCTGCCTGACCAGTGCATTGTGAAAGGCATTTGTCAGCAGTGGCCCCCACAGCTCAATGTTGCTTTTAATTAATTCCATGGGGACACCATCCGGACCCAGGGCTTTACCATTGGGGCTTTGTCTAATAGCAAGGTTACTTTGTCCAGGGTGATATGCAAGGTCGGTGAATCCCTTTGGCTCTTAACAGCCCCATTTAAAGATATTATCATCTACTAGGTGATAAATGATCTTAAAGTGAGAGACCCATTCTGGTCCAGAAATGGTTAAGAACGGACGGGGTTGGATGGAGCATCTCTATATTTAATCCTATTCACCAGTTCCCAAAAATTATTGGTGTTTTTAGTATGAACGGCTAACTCTAGTAGGTCCCAATCCCTATCATTCAGATCCTTTCTCCTGGTCTTGATGGCATGTAATATGCCTTATGGGCCTCACATACTGCAGTGGGGGGCCTTGGGGTTTTCGGGAAGAACATTCCGAAGCCTATGGAAGGTTGCAGAACGACAATTGTCACACCACAGATGTATTGCCTGCCTGCTCTTAATTGGTTGCAGCAAAAACAGCCTTAAGCTCCGATTCAGAGAATTTAAATGGCTAATCATAACATACCCTTGATTGTTGGACAGGCATAACAAAAGGTAGTCATTTGGGATTTTAGCAACAGCCTTAAAGTGACCCCCAGATCTTTCAAATGACACACCAACCTTAGACCATCCCTTGAATGCTGGTTAATGGGGATTGATACCTCTGGGGAATCCCCTTATACACTGGGAAATGACCCTCCAGAAATTGGGCATTATGACCACTCATTCCATAGCAAGAATCCCTACTTGAGAGAACCATGGTAAGAGATCACGTGTAGAGAATATGTAATCTATGATTGAGTCGCGCCCATGCCCCCTATGCCCCCTAAAAGTGGGCGGTGACTTGCTCTCTACCTAAACCATTCCATGAAATTCTGAATATCATGTGCATCCAAATACCCCCTAGTTCCTCTCCTCTTCGATCAAGGCTCCTTGATTGAGAGCCCACGCGGTGGAGCCTGGGCCAAGGACGGGCCCGTCTGCAGACATCAGAGCCTCGGAGAAGGCTTCTGGGAGGAATTGCCTCTGTCCCTCATGGGCAGGATTGCAATCACAAAAATTATCATCCTTCACCGATAGATTTTGTGTCGCCTCTCGCTTGCAGGCAATCCCCCTTGAAACCCAAGAGTTCTGTAATCAGCTGGCCCGCTATTTCCAAGAAAAGATCATCAGAATCTATGCTAACGTTCCATATAATACTGCACAGGTTTCTGATAGCCCCAGTAGACACTTAGAGCTGTAAAAAAGGACAGGTAGCACCTTAGACGGTTTTGACCCAATTACCCAGGAAGAAGTCACTAAAGCACTTATTTCAGCCAAATCAGGCTCGCCAACTGACCCTTGCCCTCCCAAGACGATGGCCCTCTTAGCCACCAGTTGTGCGCCAGCCATTCTCCAACTGTTTAATTCATCTATACAGAATATCCCAAGAATGTGGAAGGAAGCATTTGTGAGGCCTATTTTGAAAAAAACAACGGCAGTCCCACGAGAACTTGGTAATTACCGCCCGATCTCCCTCCTACCTCTATTGGACAAGTTGCTGGAAAGCATGATCAATAAACAACTGAGTCATTATCTTGAGAGTAACGAAATTCTTGATCCATCTCAATCAGGATTTCGACAGGGTTTTAGTACGGATACTCGCTTAGGCGACAAATAGATAGAGGTGGTTCGGCAATCCTGATACTACTAGATCTCTCCGCAGCATTCGATACCATCTCGCATGAAATGCTAGCGGAGAGATTGGGGTTGTGTGGTATCCAAGGAACAGCCTTAAAGTGGCTGCGTAATTTTATGTCCAATAGGACACAAACAATCATGCTTGGTCCATACAGGTCGGATGCAATCAGCTTAGATAGAGGCGTCCCTCAGGGATCCTGCCAAAGTCCTACCTATATATGGCCCCACTAGCGAGGAGAGCGGAGCGGCTGGGCTTTGAGATCATCTCTTATGCTGATGATACTCAGCTCATGTTCTCATTTGGTATGGACTTAGTAGCAGAGAAAGCAAGGTTTGCCAGAGGTATACTTGAGATCTCTAGCTGACGCAGAACTGTCTCCAGCTGAACCCTGGCAAATCCGAGTTAATGTTAATGGGCAAAGCCACAGCAAGCTGGTCTGATGACTTATGGCCCACTCAATTGGGAGCAGCTCCTGTGCCTACTCATTGTGTAAAAAATGTAGGATTAAAATTAGATCAGTCCCTTTCAATGAGAGACCACATCACTTCCACGACCGTCTAGACGAACACTATAACTGGGAAACACAACTCCTTGCAGGCATGCATTGGGGAAACGTCTCTACCAGAACTCCTGATGCTCGGCGCGAGGGTACCCTCTTCTTACCTCTACATAATAGAACACATGGCAGAAGTGTGGGAGACCAGATCAGAAAGGTGGTGCATAGTGCGCCCTATGCCCCGGACATGGGTGGTACAGCCCTTCTGCAAAATAACAGAATCTATGTCGGTACGGAGATTGCCTTACAATGGGGGACCTACATGAAAATGCTCAATTTATAACACGGGAGGCTGCAGAGACCTCCTTTGAATTGGGGAGGGGACATTTTCTGCAATATGTAAAGATTTTGCAAGTGGCCTGTGAGGTGTGGCCATCCTTCTCAGAGGAACCCCCTTCCACAAAAGTACTGCAAGTATGCTTTAATTGGCCCAAGGACAGCGCTTTATTTCTCACTTATACAGGGCAATTAGGGGTGACCTCCCGGGCAGGGTCCTCCCAGTGCAAACAAGATGGGATGATGCAGTGGGAGATCCCCTAACAGAGCAGGAATGGGCAAAAATCCATGAGGGAGTTAGGAAGGTGAGTTCAAATACACGGTTCAAATTGGTTCAGTACAATTGTGTGCATTGGGCCTACCTCTCCCCAAAAATATTATGCAGAATATATCCAGATCGCTCCAGTGAGTGCCCCAGCTATAAAGAGTTTGAGGTGGCATTCCTACACATGGTATGGACATGCCCAGTTTTAACCTCATATTGGGAAGATATATTAACTAAACTAAAGGACGCAATGGGATGGGCGGTTCCCAGGGAGGTCCGTACAGTATTGCTGGGATTGCTACTTACTCCTAAAAACAAGAAATCAAGCAGAAAGTTTGTAGGTCTGGGGTTAGTGTGAGCAAAGCGACAAGTTGCCATAGCATGGTTAAGCCCCACTCCTCCACGGGGATGTATGCGAATGGGCAACTGCGGAAACAGTCCACATAAAACAGGTCCCTCAATACGACAAACTCGAAGATGATCTCCTAGCATGGGCCTTTATGATAACGGACATGCATAGTCCCCAGACACCTAAAAGGTGTAATGCAGAAAGACAAAACTGATCCCTAGATACTACACAAAGAGGGAGACTGACAGAAGGGAATTGTGATCATCAAGGACTGATAGATGCCCTTTGAATATAATAGTAAATGATAAACGCTGACACAGAGGGAGGGGTGGAAGGGTCGGAAGGGAGTTCTGAGGGTTATATTGGCATAAGATGTATAAGAGAGTAGTATGGGAATCAAATTAGATAATGGATGAATGTACTCAGCTAGATGTTGTCTGCTCTCATGGGGGATAGCAAAAGGGGAGGGGGGGTAGGTATCGCCCCATTGTCACCTTTTTTTCTGGATTCAACAAAAGTGTCTTAGGACATGTAAATTCCAATAAAGTTATGTAAAAAAAAATATGAATTAAAAAAAAACCTTCCCAGACTGATGGAAACACACAGACCCCAGTGAACTAAAAGATTATCATCTGAGCTCCCTGATCCCCTACTCTGTCAAATTACTCGGGAAAGTCATCAACCAGCAGCTCACCAAATTCCTGGAACAAAACCACCTATTGAACGCTTCACAATCAGGATTCTGTGTCAACCACAGAACTGAGACTGCGCTGATCGCTGCCACAAACTACATCAGAAAACTCCTCAACTGTGAAGAAATCACAGCGCTGATCCTCTCTGCAGTGTTCCACACTATCTCTCACACCACTCTCATCAACTGACAATACAACAGGCATACAGCAAGACGCTCTCCAGTTGATCGCCACCTTCCTTACAAAGTGCACACAGAGCATCCGACTGTCTCCCTTCACCTCGGCACCCGAAGTCATCATATGCGGCATACCACAAGGATCCTTCCCTAGCCCCACTCTGTTCAACATCTACATTAACCCCTTCATAGACGTCGTCAGATCCTACGGACTCAACATAATCTCATAAGCAGATGACACTCAACTGATCGTCTCGCTTACCGAGGACGCAAAATCCAACTTCTCGACGCCATGACCAACGTAGCCAAATGGATGAGAAACAACTGCTTCCAACTCAATTCTGACAAAACTTAAGTACTGATCTTTGGGAAGAACATTTCTGCATGGGTCCACAGCTGGGGGCCTGCAGAACTCGGACCTTCACCCACACTGACCGACTATATATGCAACCTCGGCATCATCCTCGGCAGCCAACTGACCATGAAACGACAAGTCAACGCAGTTGGCTGCTCCTGCTTCCACACACTTCGCATGCTCCACAGAATTTTCAGGTGGGATCCCAATCAACACCAGAAAGATGGTCACTCAGGCCATCCTCACCAGCCGCCTCGATTATGGCAACACACTTTATGCCGGCATCTCCACCCAGCTCCTCAGAAGACTCCAGACCACAAGGAACACTGCAGCCAGGCTCATTCTAGACCTCACCAAACAAACCCACATCACCCCCCACCTGAGAGACCTCCACTGGCTCCCTATCCAGAAGAGATGCCAGTTCAAGATCTTCATGCACACCTACAAAGCCCTCCATGACCAAGGGCCTGCCTGCATCAATCATCGAATAAACTTCCACCAACCCTCTAGACACCTGTGCTCCTCTTCGCTCGCCCTCGCACACACCACCTGCATCCGGCGCAGCTGTGGACACTCCTTGTCCTACATGGCTGCCAAAACCAGGAACAACCTTCCCTTCCAGCTCCGTACAGGCTCCTCGCTGGCAGACTTCAGAAAGAGACTCAAGACCTGGCTATGCGACTGACTGAGACATAGCGCCTGGATATCGCTAGGGATGACAGTATTTTTCTTTACAAATGTTGTTTGATTGATTGATTAATTGATTGATTAAAAAATCTGAATATACTAGTGCAACCTCCTATGCAAGGACAGGATTACTCAACCCATGCAATCCTCATCATCAGTGTCAGTCACCCACTGACTCCCAGAGAATTACTCAAGACACTGCAAAACAGACTTGATTTTCAGCACCAACCCCATGTATATGAAATGTATGGGCAATCAATACTCACTCATCCACCAGTTTGTAATTGAAAGAGAGTACTTACTTTGTCAAAATATCATGGCTGTTGGATTGCTAGTGTCTATGTATGTATGTGGTATTTCTAGTGCTTTATTTGTAAAATAATAGGTGCCGGTGCCCAAAGCGCTGCTCAGACAACCACGACCAGCGCTATAAAATGTCAGGGTGTCAAATACCAGGGGTACGTAGTCCTGAATCCACCTCAGGTCTCATAATTCGCTGCAAGGCACTCCCTGCACTTTTATCTCACACCTGCAGGTTTCTGCTTTCTCCCTTGGTGATTAATTTTCTGTTTTTCTCTTACTCTGTCTTTCAGTTCTGTATATTTTTCCCTCTCTTGCTCTCTGATGCAGAAAAATAAGTGTTGATTCTTATAAAAAAGTGCTGGTAGCCCCCACTGGCTCAAATTAAAATTAAGCACTGAGTGTTTCTAGAGTGCAAACCTAGCAAAAAGGCAGTGGAGCTCTGTACATAGTCAGAGACAAGCATAAAGCCAGTGAGCGATAGGAGAGGTAGCTGGTTTGTGAACTGTTAATGTACTGTGATGTAGTGTACTATAAAGATGTGCAATATCAACACTTTCATAACTGGGAACGGCATTGGGTGGTCCTGTTGGTTATGTGGATGTGGTTCCAGGTCCTGAGGGGCAGATTTATGATGACTGGCGCATCCCCAGGGATGCGCCAGTCATCCTGCGCCGCTGCTCCACCACCCATGGTGCGCCGCATTTACAATGCGGCGCACCATGGGGCAAAAACGGCACAGATGCGTGACACATCTGTGCCGTAAAGGTGGCGCATTGCTGGAGCTGCGTCACAAGCGCGACGCAGCTCCAGCAAGGCTCGGGGGTGCCCCATCTCCACAATGCTGCGTCAAGACCTACGCCTGCTTCAAGCAGGTGCAGGGTTTTGATGCAGATTTCACTCAGCCACTTTTAGGAACGCCCCCCCCTGCGCAGGAACGCCTCCTTATGGCGCAGGGCTTTACAACGTGACGCATCTCCTAGATGCGTCACGTTGTAAATAGGGCGCATTGTTTGCGCCGCCGTTGCGTCAAATAAAGTGACGCACCAGTGGCGCAAGGCCTTCATAAATCTGCCCCTTAGATAGATAAGACCTGCTGCCTTGTGTTTTATTTTTTCACTCTGAGTGCGATCCCACGCTGGGCCAACCCTCTTACCAATGGTTATCCAATGGGTCTTTTTGTGCTACTAGGTGGTGATGGGAGTTAGCACTTGGTCATACACATTTAATTAACAGTGTAACCCATTTGGCTACACAGTAAGGACCACGAATCACGAAATAAAGTCAATAAGATTTAGTACAAGTCAGCAGTCAGACTAATGTAAATCATTCTCAATTCCAGGCTATAAAGGTACAGAATAACCACTGGGTAGCCAAACCACCTGATGAATTCAGGCGCATCAGTATGGGACAACCAAGAAGTTCAGTCACAGTAATACAAAGAATTAACAGCAGAATATGGTGCTCCAAGAAGTCTTCGATCTTCTCTCCGAAATATGAGAAAGTCTAAAGTCCACAAATCTAGAGTTCAAACTAAAGAGGTTGGTTGAGTCTAAAAGGTTTGCAAAAAGTTGGGAAAATCCAGAAAAGGAGAAAAATGCAGGAACTTGTGGGATGGTGTCAGCATTTCAGAAGCTCGGTTAAGAGTTTTCAAGGGATGGGAAATAAGTGTTAGTCTAAGCCACTCTTCAACAAAGAGTCAAAGAGGTAAGCATGGAGGTCTGTGCCTCTCCTAGTCCAAGGGAAAAGTGGCCAACCTCAGCTTGTGTGAGAATACTTGTTAATTCCACAAGAATCATCTGAGTAACACCCGTTGATCACACCATCAGGAACTCCATTGTCCTTTCCATTCTCACATTGTGAGCTGCAACATTAGCAAACTCGCCCAGGCCAGTCCAAAGAATGACATCATCCTTGGTCACCTGCAGCTTCTCGCAACATTATTGAATAGAACCTGTCAGTTAACGCTCTGGCTCTCCATGTTCTTTGTCAAGGTATTCTTCTCAGGTTCTCATTCGCTAATACAGTATTACATCTATTCCCAAATTAATAAACCATGCAAATGTACCTGCAAGGGAAAAGTCAAGCAAGCAGAAATGGAAAACAGTATTTTATGCCGAAAGAAATACAGGTCTATTCATCGAAACTTAAACGTATTAATTCACTGGTGCACATTTAAAATGCGAGTGCATGTTGCATTTCAGTAAATGTGAAATAACTTTGAATCAGGAATACAAGTTTGACTGAGAACTACATTATGAATACCAATGCGAAAACATTAGTGCATATGTTTACATAAATCGTTCTCATTTCTAAAGTAAATGCATTTTAAGTATGAGGAGGATTTTTATCAAGTCTCTGAGGAGTATGTATCATTTTAAGAAAGTTAAGGCACACAGTATGTATGATTCCTAAGTCTACAGTGAATGCACTTCAGTATTGAATTTAAGTGCAAACACTTTACATTAATAACGTTATGACACACAAGTATGTAGTACTAAGTGCACATGTATGTTGCGTATTTGTGACGTGTAAGAGCCAAAATGACACTGCTCCAAGTGGTGCCTGATTAAGAGTTGGTCCTTCATTTCCTACCCCTGACTAAACCCTGTTTGCGAAAAGGTCAGAATTACGAGTTGAGTGTTATTTAACGCATCCAATAATTATCGTATGTCTTAAATACCTCAACTTCGTTAAATGTTCACAGGTCAAACCTGCCAAAATTTAACAGAGGAAAAACATAAAGTATTTACTGTATCTTGCAGATTTTGGTGGGTTAAGCACGAAATCCACGTAATTCCCCAGAAACTCGTAATAGGTGCTATTTATTGTACCTGATAAACAACATACCATATGGTATCGTTATTTATCATGTGCAATAAATAGAATCTGTCCTTGTAATCAGGCACTTAGTCTGCAGTCTTATGGTGTCCTGCTGCGGGTGTTCTAAGACCCATCAGAGAGCGTGACCTTGTCTACATCATAAGCGGGGTGCTGGTTGTGATGACTTTATTAATGATGCAGCTGGTCTTGAAGATGGTGCGGGCCAACAGGGGGGAGCCAATGAAGTTCCATCAGAGTGGATGTGATGTGATCATATTTCTTCAGGTGTGTAAAATACATTTAAGAGGTGTTAACCTATAAGAGTGGCTTTTTAAAGCTCTTGGTAAAATTGCCCAAGGATCTGACCAGTCACCTGAAGATTTTACATAGAATTCTGTATTAGAAACTTTTATCCCATGTGATATCTTTCTCTCCTTTAACCGGTAACATAAAGCTCCTGTATATTTTTCTGCTGTTATAATTCTGTTTTCATTCTTTTCCCTTTTCCTTCTTCCCTGTCCCTCTTTTGAAGCGATGGTTCCATTGTGTCTGCAATCTTTCCTTTCATCTCTATTGCCCTTATTTTTTTAAATAAGATTTGCTACTCTGTCTCTTTTTCCATTTGCGGTATTATTTTCCAAGTCTTGCTCCATCTATTTTAACTCTATATATCTCCTTTCCTCTATCAATATTTGTGTCCTTCCTGGTGTTTTCTTTCTTCTTGTTTGTCTCCTTTTCTGCACACTTTTTTAGCTTTATCCTTATTTCTGCAGTATGTTAATATATTTTCTGAGCATTTTGTATTTGTCTGTCATTGCTTGTTCAGGTCATTCTTCCAACATCTCTTCTTTGTCACTTTCTTGATCAAAAAAATCTTGCAAATTGCCAAGTATAGAAATGCCGGATTCTCAACCTGATGGAACACGCCCACGGCAAACCATTCCTAGTTTAACCAAGACCCATTCAAAAAAATCACAGGGAAAACTACAGGGCCCTAAAAATAAAACTCAGGCTAAAACAGGGAGCACAAACACACCATGTGTAAAACACAGAGGCAACTCAGAGTATGGCCGCTCAAGATGGGAAAATGCAACCAAAGAAGTCACTAAGTACCATCACACAGTGCGAGAAGGAAAACATGAAAGCTATCCCCTTAGGTGCCAAGGGACAAGTAATGGCAAGAGAAAAGGGTGAGGGGCCCGGAATTTCCCCAAATGTAACTATAAATTCGGAAAATACCATCCTAAAAGAGATTCATGTACATAGGAAAAATGAAATACGAAGGATGGGCAACCCGGTGGGTGAAATACGGGAGGGTGCGAATAACACAAGAACAAACCCAGTAAATAGTAACACTCCAGAGGACACAAGCAGCCCACAGATCTTAAACTTACCACCAGTGGCTAACCCATAGACTGTCATATTAGCCAACATTACTTTCTGCTCACTAGCTATAAAGGAAACCTGGGTTGCCTTAACCGCATGCTTGCGGTGCAGATTCCCGCGGTGCGCTGAGTTTTAAAAAACCCCGCGGTTCATGACGAACTCAGCTCGTCATGAGTGTACGAGAGGCGTAACTCATGACGAGCTGAGCTCGTCATGAGCGTCGAAGGGGTTAAGAAACAAAACCATACTTTGGCTCGGAAATAGAACAGGCCTGACCAGTGCCCTTTTCAGAGAATTTAAGATGGTGGGGAGGATTAGTTGGGTGGGTAATAGTAAGAAACTTTACCAAGGTGACTGTGTTTTCCTCTCATTAGGATCACCTTCACTGGTAAGGGAAGTCTTACTAAGAATACAGGATCCTAATCTTAGTTACACAAATATACATGTTTTCCCACTGGCCTTTTTTTATCAACATAAGCACCCATCTGGACAAAACAACCCCTATCCACTTAGACAGCTTAAAGATCTTTCCCTTTTTAATATAGAGACATCAAACCGTTTTGGGCCCTTATCGACCTTAGACGCGTATGACTGTCTATCTATTACCAGAACCCATTAGGGAATCATGATAATTCTAGTACTGAAACCCAATGCGAATCAGCCCTGAATAGTTCAATTAGAACTGAACTAATGGATGAGGGTGATAGTCAGGGTAAAGGTGAAGACATATCTGGGTCTGATAATATTAGTAGGGTTCCCATCGAAATGTACAATGTTGGGGACTCTAATCAAGCCATGCAAAATGAGTCAGGACTAATAGAGCAGTATGAATCTGTCCCTGTAATAATTAAATCCCAAATAAAAAATGTTAGAGTCCTGTTTTGGAACGTAGCTGGCCTTAAGAACAAAGTGAAAGATACGCCTTGGAACGATTTCATAAACAATTTTGACATCCTCTGTATTCAAGAAACCTGGGCCATTGACGAAGTACACATTAATGGCTTCAGGACATTTCACACACCAGCAACTCATTCTTTGAGTGGAAGACCTTAGGTGGAATATGTGTATATGTCTCAAATATGGTTGGGGCCCAAAAGATCGAAACAATTAACTCTGAAATTTATTATCAGACTGTATTGATCCATATAGATGCGAAATGTATACTGGCTGTAATTAACCTTTATAATAATGCTGAAAAAGGGGCAATTGGGCACTATCACGAAGAAGCTTGGCCAGGATATTAGCAATTTAACATCAAAAGGCGAGATTGAAATAATTCCTATCCCGGGCGGGGACTTTAATGTCCATTTATGCTTGATAGCTGGGCTAGGAAGATGCGCCTTGAGAACTGAGGAAGCTGACCCGGTGATGCATTTCTCACATTCAGATAGAGAGAGATGTTCAATGAGATCTTATTCCAGAATTATTTTGGTTTTGTAAATTGTTTATGTTCACCAAGGGAGGATTTTGGACATACCTTCATAGGCAGAGGAGCCGAATCCACAATAGACTTTATACTTATGCCAAACCATTACGCAAGCTACGTTACTGGTTATAACATCCACCAAAATGTAATCAGTGACCACCTGCCCCTAAGCGTAAATATAACCATTTCAATTATTACAGCAAGGAAATATTGTAATCAAGTTGGGGGAGGGGCACAAAACGTAACATTAGGAAGACAAAATGGCTATACACTACCATGGTCTAGTTTGGCCCCTTCAGAGTTAAGTAAACAAATTGTTAGCAAGACAAATGACTCAATCCTAACTTGCCTAAATGACAGTCCATCGCATGATAATATCCTGACTGCATTTATCAATATAACTAATGCAGTTAAAAATTTGTTGTTGGTAGAAAGCAAAGCTACTAAAGATGATAGAAAGGGATGGTTTGACAAAAACCGTACAAAAGCATATACCAAGTTAAAAGAAGCCTTACATAAGCAAGTACGAGATAAGGAGGAAATTAGGAAATGTAGGAAGCTGTACAATGAAGCCAGGAAAACTAGAAAAAATGACTTGAAAGAGAAAGCTTGGGAGAACCTTAAAAATGCCTCAGAGAGTAAAGATAGCTCCCAATTTTGGCAGGCTGTGATTGCGCCCTTTTTATCTGTTAATAAACCCGACGTGCCTTCCGTTGAAGTAGTAATAGAAGAAAAAACTTGGGTGGACTTCTACTAAAATGTTTACTCCCGACAGAAAGACACAGAGAGGGAAACAGATTGGAGGCAAGAGCTTGGGAGGGACCATCAGGACTTCCAAGATTTCCGGCCTATTGGTTTTAATATCATTCTGGAAGATGTAACAAGGACGGTAAACGCTAGTAAGAGTGGTAAGGCCCTAGGCCCTGATGGGGTTCCAATCACCCTCTTTAAGTCAACTCCGCAGCTTTGGTCCCCAATATTAACACGGGTTCTACAAGCATGTTATGCAAAAGGATTTATAGATACATGGTCCGAGTCAATTATTGTTCCAATTTTCAAGAAGGGGGATCGGGAAAATCCTGCCTGTTACAGCCCAATATCTTTATTAGATTCCCTCATGAAGGTGGCTGGAAGGATTGTTTTAGACAGATTGCAAATATGGGCAGAGGAAAACAACATTTTACGTGATGTACAGTACGGTTTTAGACCTGGCTCTTAATCTTAGTATTTTATTTGGAAAGTACACGCAGGTTAAATCAGAGAAATTTTACTTGGCTTTCGCCGACCTTACAGCCGCTTCCGACTGTTATACACAGCAAATTGTGGGACATTCTTAGCGATCTTAAGGTCGACCCAATTCTAATTCTGTTTTTAAGACAGTTATACTCTGAGGCTACAGCTAAAGTCTGTTATGGGCTAAACAGAGAACGTACCGCACCATTCAAAGTGGAGAGGGGAGTGAGGCAAGGGTGCGTTTTGGCACCATTCCTGTTCACTCTTTACACTAATGCGTTGGAACAGGAGTTGGTGTCAAACGCCAGGGAGCCGCCATATGTAAATAAGCATCCAATAGTCTCCCTCCTCTATGCTGATGATACGGTACTCATGGCACGCACTCTGATTGGTTTACAGAGGGCTCTTACTTTTTATACTAGTTTTATGGACACCCGGCGCCTGAAAATGAACGCAAAGAAAAGTTTTATAATGACCTGCGGGAGAGGGAAACAAAAGTGCAGACGTTTTCAAGCTGGGGGTAGCAGGGTAGAATCTACTAAAACGTTTACATACCTGGGTGTTTTATTCAACCACACTGGGTCCTGGACACAAACGATTAAGACCAGGAGCCTCCTGTTTATGATACATTTCTCTAAAAAACTGGGTGAAAGGCCACCTGAAATTCTCTTGAAGATTTACAAGGTCAAATGCGTGTGCGTAGCAACCTTTGGGGCAGGTATATGGGGAACACACAATTGTACACCAATTCAGCAAGTTGAAAATGCCTTTTTAAGATTCATATTAGCAGTTCCTGCAAGTACCCCAGTTTTTAACTGCCATAGCGAGTTAGGTGTTCCATATATTTCAGCTTTAACTAAGGCACAACCTGCGGTGCTGTGGCATAGAATTTGGACCTCCACAAGCACAGGGCTAAATAAGGAAATCCTAACGATGCAGTGAGATTAGACCATGCAAACAAGATCGTCTGGGTAAGATACGTGAAAAACTTTATGCATGATATAGGGCTCCCAGAGTATTATCTCCGACCGGAAACGATGAATTTAATAGACCGTAAGGAGTTCAAAAAAGTTTGCACGGCTGCCTTGGAAGATAACAGGTAGCTCTCGAAATGAACAAACCCATGGTGGTGCAGCACCAAATAATTATTATAACGTATAACATCCAACGTATCTATTGTGCTGTTTGGGGGGATAAGAATAGATACATGTTCACACGTTTCAGATTTGGGTCCTTTCATTGTTTGATCAGTTACCCAGACATGAACAATTGGTCAAGGGATCTAGGCCTGTGTCCTTGTGACAACATTTTCCCACAAACAACCATCCATGTAATCCTATTCTGTAAATTCTATGCAAACGAAAGACGTAGATGGATTAAACTCTTAATAAAACGGGGACTGGAGACAATGTCGTCCAGCTCTACTATATTTACAGATGTTGGATAGCTACTATTGCATCGCAACTATGGTGGGTTTCCTGAAAAGCGCATTGAGAGCAAGGAAAACTATAAATGCCTAGAAGTTCGAGGGGACACATATGAGAAGTTTTAATACTGTGATGCATTATTTTGGCATACAGGTCATATGCTATAACTGTTTAAAAAATAGGAAGCATGTAGCAAACTGAACTGTTTTCATGAATTTGTACATATTTATGCAGACCATTGTATTTTTAGAACTGAGATGAGATGTTTGTATCGGCTGCTGTTATGATTTTATATGCTTAAAATCGAATAAAGCTCGTTTTGATTTGATTTGAGTCAGAGCTATTGGGATTGTTAATGGCAATGTTTTTTTACCTATGTGTTATGGAGTGTATGTATGTGGTGTGTAGTGGAATTGTGTGGGTTGGATTGAATTAGTTAGTTGTTAATTGTGTGATGTAAATTGTGCTTTGTGGAGTGGATGTGTGTAAAAGAATTATGTGCCATGGTGTGCTGTGGAATTATGTGGATAGTAAATATATGGTATTGAGTATACTGGAATGATGTGGAGTGGGATTATATGTTATGGAGTGCAATTATGTGGAATGTTAATTTGTGTTGTGGAGTGGTATGTAGTGGAGTTTATTATGTGGTGTGCTGTTGAATTTTGGCGCAAGATGTGGAATTGTATGGTGTGGAATGGATGTATGTGGTGTGTTGTGTCGTGTTGTTGAGTTGTATTATGTGGTTTGGTGTCGAATTATGTGGATTGGAAATGTTTGGAGCTGAATTGTGTGGCGTGGAACTGTGAGGATAGCTTTGTGTTTTGGCTGTGTGTTTAGGTGTTTAAAAAAGAAAGAGAGGTATAGCTAATGCATTGTAAATGTAAATGTCTTTTACCTATGTGTTATGGATTGGGGTAGATGTATGTAGTGTTTATTGGAATTATGTGGGTTGATTTGGAATTGTTAGTTGTGGCATTGTGTGCTGTAGAGTTGTGTGGTGTGGAGTGGATTTGTGTAGTGGAATTATGTGTTGTAAGTCTGATATATGTGGCGTGTAGGGGAATTGTGTTGATGAAAGGTGTTGAATTATGTGTTGTGGAATGGATTTGTTTGGAGTTGAATAGTGTGGCATGGAACAGTGAGTGAAATTATGTTGAGTTGAATTATGTTGAGTGGAATTATGTAACATGATGTGAAGTGTATTTATATGGATTGTTGTAATGCGGCATAGAGTGGATTTATGTCGGGTGGATTTATGTGGTATTGAGTAGAGTGTAATTAGGTGGAGTAGAATTATGTGATGTTGAGTGGTATTATGTGGATTGTAATTATGTTGTGTGGAATTCTGAGGTGCCGAATTGTGTGTTGTGGAATTGTGTGGCATTGTGTTGATTTATGTACTGTTGAATGCCTGTTGTCTGTCTACAGCAGTGCTGAAGGAGCAGCTATTATGGGAGGTGAAAAGCTGTTGTTTCTTTTTTCTGTCCTTTTACCACCCTGACAGTGTCTAAACAGTGTTAATTGGCATGCAGCAGTTGTTTTCTGCCTTCCCTGCAAGAGTGTTGGAGTCTGAGATGACTCCAGCTTCAGGCGGATGGATTTATGACCGCAAGTGAGTGTCACATTTATGTTGCACTGCAAACGTGATGAAAGTACCAAGTCCAGTGAAACGTAGTGCTCAAAAGGGCAAAATCACATGTGAAACACTTCTCTACTCTAAACAACTCATTCCTTAGAGTGGGTATCCTGCGAGTGGCTATTTTGACATAATACCATAATGTTAACCGAGCTTGCCAGTGGCCCTGTGATATCAATAAAGTGCAACGCCATCTTTGCCTACCTCTGGTGTGCAGCAGAAGGTGGATGGATGTTGTGCTGTTCTGTTCCATGTTTTCTTTGCACAGTCCAAAGTCAGGCAAGATGGTGTGCCCTGAGAGCTGTGCAGTGTGTTCGTGGGCTGCAAGTCTCTGAAACAATTAAAGCATGCCACAATTAAATTGTTTGAAAGGTATCCAGTGTATATCCAACAGAAATGAGCATGTGTCAGTTATCTGAAAGTGCACGAAAAAGTTGTAGGGGTTGAGAGTGCCGAGGAAGGACAGGACGGGGGTATTATAGGGGTCCATTTAGTCCTCTGTATGCATACATTCAAGAAAGGGGGCGCCTTTCGGCTGAAAGATGTTAATGATATTGTCAGATGCCCTTTAAAAGGTAGCAAGGAGCCTCACTGCACTAGGCCTGGGGCCCACCAGCATGCTTCTCTAACTTATGTTTAGAACAGATAGGGAAAATATCTTTATGAATTCTGAAATGTATACCAGTCAAAAGTCACACATTTGGCAAAAGGGGGTGACAGCCATTAAGTTTCCAATAAATATTAGTAGTGCCTGCTTGCGCATTGCGGGGGAGGAAGGTAGAGAGAATTACATAAAACAAAGCCCTGATAAACAGCTTAAACTGAATAAACTGGTAATTACCGCTCACCTGTACACTATGTTCAGTGAGTGTAAATAGCCCAGTGCAATGGCAATTTCAGCTGCATAAAAACCAGCCCTTGGTTCCAGGAAGCACCGTTCCCTCTGGAGATGGTGGACCAGCTGCAGGAGACATAGAAGACAGGGTGTTATTCGCTGTGCCAAGTAGAGATTAAACAGTGCTTGGAGTTAGGCCCAGATACCCAGCTCAGAGCAGGAGGCCTCGAGACAATACCCGGAAGTGGACTGGAGCCATAGGCAAACAGAAGAAAGCTGGCAGGCTATGACGGGACGGTACATTCCAGAAACTACCTACCTCAATGTTTGGATGTAAAATTTGGACAGGGAAACAGACAGGACAGGAATTTTAACGAGACAGGAATAAAGAAAGCACGCGCACCTCACCACTGTTGTTGATGTAGTCAAGCACAAGGTACAGCTTGTCTAAAGCTGTATACACAGGATATCATACTAGGTAAGGAATACCTACCTTTCCAAAACTGTGTATTCCAAAGCCTTTTATGAAGTCTGTCGGCTTTGTGTGAGGATGTGAGGATGGCCTAAGTTGATCTGTTGCGATGGGCTGAAAATGAAACACACCCGTAAATATACACGTTTTAATACATCCCACAGTTTTTCATATGCAGGTACAGTTTCTATGAATGGTGTACTAAGAAGGCCATACTGAATTTAATGGCCACTTCGTTCATGGACGTTTAGGACTCAGGCATGCAAACGAGCGTGACAGGTGTGGTACAAGATGGCGTGACACTTGGAATTTGACTAAATAACAAGCACTTCCACCCATCCTCACTGAATTATGTTCTGACATGGCATAGAAAGAGATGAGTTGGGAATGACAATTACTGTTGCAGGCCTGCCAAGTATCACGCAACGGACGTGACTCCAACGCATTTCAGTGTGGTGTTCCGCATCACCGCACTGAAATGCATTGTCATGCATTTTAATGGCCCTGTCTCTCTGCTGTACCAGCCGCGCTGAAGTAACTGGGTGCGCCAGACTGCTGGCGCGCGCCGGCCTGTGACACCGGCTAGAGTTAATGATTTTGTTCACTCACTGCTGCTGCTACAATGTCGTTCAACAGTTCGACTCAGAGTGTTGGAAGATGTTCAGGATGGACTGTACCTCTGGGCTGCGAAAGGAAAACAAACACATTAGAATTGAAACTTGTGATCGGAAGAGTTACAAGCATGCAGACGTTAGCATGGTCTCCCGGACACAATGAATAAATTATGTCCACCACCACATCGGGGTTTCCTGGAAAGTCACACAGCCCCCCAAGTATGCATCCAAAAGACAAGGGTGTGGGGGCGGCGAAGGTTAACACTACCAATGAGCACAGGAAGCACCGGCAGCAGGCTGCGCATGTGTTTGCTAGGGGGGGAAGGTGGGGTGGCGAGAGGCCAGTGTTTTCTAAAAAAAAAAGTCGCATTAAAAAAAAAAAGCACCAGCGCGCAGAAAAGGGAGAGGAGGAGGGACAGGGGAGGTGGTCATCCCAGACAAAGGGAGGGGGGGCGGAGCACAGATACCAGGCAGCACTCGGAAATAGGAGCAGAGCCATGGCAGCCTGTTTGTGCAGTTTAAACTGCCATTTCCACATGTCAAAATAAACATTTTGCCAGGTCTAAATCTTCCTTTTTAATACATATACATCACCCCTAGAGTAGGCCCTAAACAGTCCATAGCACACGGTGCAGTGTATTAAAAAAGTTGGTCATGTACTTTTAACTTTTACGTGTCCTGGGAGAAAAACTCTTTAAATTAGTTTTTCACTACTACAAGGCAAGCCTCATCCATAGAAAAACATTGTAATACCTTATTACTATTAATAGGTGATAACTTTGGATTGGGATCAGGTAGGAATGTTGAGTTTGGTCTCTACAGAATTGTAATTTAAAATCTTCCTTAATGGTAAAGTTGGATTTTAAGTCACAATTCTGAAAATGCCACTTTTAGACAGTTGCCATTTTCTGGACTTAAGCATTTGGTGCCTGCAGCCTGTATCCTGGATCACACGACTAGGTGTAACTGGCAGTTGATCTTTGAGTATTTTTTATAAAAAGTTTTTATTGTGCATTAGTACAGGATCATATACAGGCTAGTCTACACTTACCACCCCCCCCCCCCATCGGCACTTTGCGGGTGTGACACAATAATACATTACAATGCTTCATACATTATTGATATAGTTACAATCAGAGTACAACATAATATACAACAAGAGGCAATTAATCAATCGGATGGGACTGTAGGTAGAGCGTTAATGGTTGCCAATAGTCTCTTGGTTTGGGTCTTGATGGAAGCTCTTCTTCATAGGTTTTCAGGGTGTCCTTACAGAACACCATGTCATGTATCCATTGCTTACATGTGGGATGTTTTCTGCCATTCCAGTACATAGACAGTCTGCGCTTAGCCAATAATAACGCAATCACACAGAGTTTTCGGTTATTGGATTTCAAATTGGACACCAGACCTAGTAGACATACATGGATTGTACAATCGATGTTGGTTCCTAACACGGCGCTTAATGTTGTTGTTACAGTTTCCCAATATTTACTAACATGCGGACATTGCCATGCTAAGTGTATAAAATCTGCTTCGTCAGCTCCGCAACGTTTACAACTCGCATCTATGCGGAGACTTCATCTGTGTAATTTAGCCGATGTGTGGTACGTTTAGTGTAAATATTTATAATGAATAAGACGTGAGTTACCATTGAGCGTAAGTAGGTCAGTCAGAGCACAACACTTGGTCCATTCTTCTTCAACAACAGGCGTGTCTAAAACCGTTGACCATCTATTACGTGCCTTGCACGTGTTTTCTGCTATGTCAGTTTGTAATAGGACATATAGTTTGGTCACTAGGTGACCATTGTGCGGATCAGTGATGTCCATTTGTAATGCTTGAAGAACAGGCGCCTCTGCTGAGAATGTGGGATAGTGATTTTTAATTGCACCACGCAACCTACGATAGGTGAACTTGAAAAGGAGCGTTTGGTTACTAATATAGTGAAGGTCGTCAGTTTCTATAAACATTCCGTTGTTATATAAATCACCCATCTTGTCTATGCCAACCTGTTGCAGCAGTGACATGCCCACCTTCTCCTGAGTCACCGATATCGCTGGATGTTGCGGTAAAGGTAACGCTGGCGCGTACAGCAGGAGTTTATGCGCCAATTTTCCCATCCTCTGCCATGCCAGATTTGTTGTGCAAATAGTGTTTATTTTATGTTTCGAGACATGTGCTCAGGGGTGCGGCAATATATATTGGAGCGGTATTGGGTGGGCGTCCCCATCTTCGACTGCCGTATGTGGGAGATATTTGATTGGAAGGTACCAAAATTGAGCAAATTGGGTCTGAGCACAGAGGTAGTAGAGCAAAAAGTCAGGGACCTTAAAACCGCCTGCAGGGTATGGGAGTGTCAGCGCACGGAGCTCAATGCGGGCTTGCTTGCCAGCCCAGAGAAGGCGAGTTACACTGGATGCCAGTCTTTGGAATACTGCTTTTGGTGGGGTTATTGGGATATTGTTGAATAGATATAAGAATTGTGGCAGTACGACCATCTTTACCACAGCTATTCTGTCTGCCAGGGACAGAGGGAGATGTATCCACCGTTCTATTTTATCTTCCAGTTTACTTATGGCAGTACCATAGTTAGTACGTATTACCACCGCTGGGTCCCTGTGATACGAGATGCCCAAGTAGCGGACAGGGTCTGTTTGCCACCCCAGTGGAAAGTCTGCTGGGTGTGGTGCAGTAATGTCCATCAGCGAAATGATGGTGGATTAACTCCAATTTATTTGTAGACCCGATTGCCTGCTGAATTTAATGTATTCCCGTAGTAAGGGAGATAGGTTATCTTGCGGGTTGCGGACATAAAGTAACATTTCAACCACATACAAAGAGATGTTTATAGGGCATTGTAAAAACCTCAGTGCGGTATGTTGGTGATGTTGCCTAATTTTGCATGCTAATGGTTCAAGAGCAATGGCAAACTGGAGGGGCGATAGTGGGCACCCCTGTCTAGTTCCCCGCATAATTTGTATTGTGTCTGAAACTTATTGATTTATTTCAATACGTGCAGTGGGTTTACTAAATAAGATGTGTGGGAGCGCAGGTTTGATATACAAGTAAGGAGGCTGTATGTATTTGCGAACAGGTTGTGGTTTAGTTTCAATTGGTTTATTTTCAGGAGAAACAAATGTTCCTGCGTCACAATAATCTTCTTCAGGTGATTCTTCCTCTTTTAAAGTTGGGGTGGAGGGCAATGTTTCCAGCTCCTCGTCTTCAGAGTCCAAGGGGTTTCCCCGGAGGCTCATAAAAGAGGAAAAAGAAGGGGCCGTCAGAACACAAGTCTCTTGAGTAGCTAAAGAATTATCCCGTCACCACACCTTGAAGTGTTCCAGTACTTTAACCAAAAGTAGGTTTCTTGAGTTAATTGGGTCGTGAAGGTAGGTCTTGTGCGAGGGGGGTGGGGGGGAAGGATAAAACTGAGTGAAAGGAATACCGAAACACAATTATAAACAGATTTGAAACCAGGCAATATCCTGTTATTAGACAGGGTATGGTACAAAGCTTGTAGGCGGTAACCGGACTCAGGGTACTGCAGGTCACGGCTAAGTTATAGGCTGTTTTAAGGAAATGACATCCAGAGCAATATATAGATATATAACCAGCACTTCTGATTGATATCGCACCCGGAGCAGTACAATGCACAACTAGCACTTTTGATTGATATCGCACCCGGAGCAGTACAATGCACAACTAGCACTTTCCGGTCAAAGTCACCCCTCCCACAACCCTCCGTTACCTACCCGCCTCTCTGGTTACTCCCTCCAATTCCCCTGGGACACCCTCACTCACCGGCCCTGCCGCAAACTCTCCAGAGTTTGCGGCCGCTCTTCAGCATCCTCCGGGGGACTCCACCACTCCTCACACCAAGGCTCGTCCGGTTCGCCGTCTGCGGCATCTCTTCTCCTGGGCTCCTTCGCGCTGGCCTCTCCGCAGGGTTTCTTCACGTCCGCCTCTCCTCCCGACGTCTTCTTCCCGTCTCCAGCTCCATATGAGTGACCGCCTTCCTTCTCGCAGTCCGCTTCTTTCATTGGTCCTCCCCGATCACTTCCGGTGTCATGTCCATCCCCTTCCGGGTCCTGGTTGTCGGCTCTCTGTAGAGAGACAGAAAAACGGCATGGATGCTGTTTGTCGGGATCGGGAGTTCTCTGGCCGTCATAAGTCCCGCGATTGTCACGCTGACCACGGAGAGCCTCTGCCCATGGGGACACACCGGTGAGTTCCTCCTCACAAGATG
Source organism: Lissotriton helveticus (assembly GCF_964261635.1). Lineage (NCBI taxonomy): Eukaryota > Metazoa > Chordata > Amphibia > Caudata > Salamandridae > Lissotriton > Lissotriton helveticus. The sequence continues at coordinate 2,135,712,057 of NC_136063.1, read as the reverse complement.
TTAATCCACTGTAAATGGATTGGGGGTAAGCCCATGTTCTATAGTACTGTGAATAAGTAGGTCCATTCTACCGAGTCAAATGCCTTAGCGGCATCTAATAGAACCACCGCTACCTTGAGCTCTGGGTTAAGTTGATGGGAGAGTGCAAAGAGGGTGCGTATATTGTGTGTCGTACAGCAGTTTGGTATAAACCCTGATTGGTCTGGGAGTATAATGTTGGACATGAGTGGTTGCAGGCGTGTGGCTATAATTTTGGCTAGTATTTTTGTGTCCGTATTTATTAAAGAGAGTGGGCAATATGATTCACAGGGTCCTTATCGGGCTTCAGGAGGGCTATAATCATGGCCTTCCGAAGTGTGGGAGGGGAGGATTTGCTTGTCAGTGCATCACCATACATTGCCACAGGTGAGGTGCTAAAAGGTCTATCTATGCCTTATAGAATTCACTGGTGAACCCGTCCGGGCCAGGTGCTTTTCCGTTGGGTAGAGCTTTTATTATTTCCGTGACCTCTTCAACTGTAGTTAGTTGTGCTTGGTATTCTCGTTGATTATCAGATAACAAGGCTATGGCAATGTCCTCAAGGTAAGCTAATTTGCCAGGTTGCTCAGCTGTGTTACGTGTAGCGTATAGCTCCCCATACGCGGCCCTAAAGGCCTGCAATATGCCTTGAATATCATACTGCAGGTTAGCTTGTGAATCTTTAACTTTTGTTACCGCTTGCGGTGTGCGTTCATGACAGATTTTATAGGCTAGTACACGCCCGATCTGCCTCCCTCTCCATAAGTTCTTGCTCTTGATCTCTTCGTCACATAGTTAAGTTCACTATCTGCATAGTTCTGGTATTCAGATAGAGTTTCACGGAGAGTGCGCAATAAAGCAGTGTTGTGGGTGCATTCGTATTCCCTCTCTAAGTTTTGGAGTTAGTCTTCGCATTTACGTATCTGAGTGCGAATGCCTTTTAAAATACCCGCTGTAGTATTGATGCACGCTCCACGTATAGTGGCTTTGAATGCTTCCCACACTAGGCTAGGATCATCTACAGATTATTAATTGAATGGAAATATTCCTCTATGGCGTGTTGAATGGCAACTCTATATGATTTGTCTCATAATGCTTTGGCATTAAAACGCCATATATACGGAGGTGGAGTATAGTTGGGTTAATCAATGGACAGTAGTATTGGGTTATGATCCGACAGTGTCTTTGGTAAATGGCGTATTTCACCTATCCAAGTACTTGCTACTGTGGTTGTGAGCCAATAATCTATCCGCGACCAACTATTGTGTATGTTGGCACTGTGTGTAGCTTGTAGAGCAGCAGGATTTCTCAGTCTCCACACATCTACTAAATTGAATTCCGCCATACCCTCATGTAGCATTCTTACGGCCCGAGTATGCGGTTCTTTAGTGGTACGAGATCTATCCAGGTCATCATTTAACGCAAAGTTAAAGTCCCCACCCCATATTGTTTCCATCTCAGGTAATTCTCATAGCTGCGCTCGAATATGGGCAAAAAATTCAGGGTCATCTATGTTGGGACCATAAACATTCACCAGTCTCAAGTAGTGACCTCTACGTTGACCCGACACAATGATATACCGGCCTACGTCATCAGTCTGTGTGTGAGTTACAGTAAAGTGTAGCCCTTTTTTCACTAGGATCATAACCCCTCTGGAGTAAGAGGAATATGACGATGTGAATGTAGCTTCAGCCCATCTGCATCCTAGGTGGTGGTTGACGCATTTGTTAGATGAGTTTCGTGCAGAAAGGCAATATCTATATAGTGTCTATCAAAGTAGGCGAAAATATGGCATTTTTTGGGGGGTTACTCAACCCTCTAATGTTCCAGGTAAGCAATCTAAGGTGTGGTGGCAGCACCCTACTGCACATTGTAATGGAGAAGAAATATCATAAAATGCTGGATTGGTCCCCGATTGCAAACATGCGACTGAGCACATACTAAATTATAGTGTATTAGCATCCTACGTTTAGCAGCTCCGGTGGCTGGCTTGTGTTGCTGTGTGTGATAGCCTGATAAAGAAACTAACAGTTCCCCAATCCCCCCACCCATTTTAGCATCCCAAAGATGCCAAAGACAGACCCAGAAGAACAAAGTGAACATCATACTAACTGTTACGGGGATCACCCTTGAGGGGGCCGCTAGGTGCACACAGTGGCATCCGCATAGACGGATGTGGTCGGGTGTAACCTATACAACATGGCCTTTACAGTTCCAGATAAAACATACAATCATTACAGCAGTAAAAAGACCTAATTAGGATTTAGCCACTACAAGTCCGTAGGCAGCACATTACAGATTGCAAAACTTGTAATTTCGCGCAGCTATCAAATATCCATGAAAAGAGTAGCACAAAGACATACGATAAATGTTACTATGCTAAATGATATTTGTCCCACACCCTACCAACTGAGGGCGTCCAAAGCATATCAGTTCATATCTATCACAACAATGCAATAGAACATTTTTAGTGTACCGCTTCTGCACACAACTACACTGCGCATGCTGCATAGGGTATAGCGATAGAGAACTCACTTAAGCAAACGTTTTGCTGCAAACATTATGGTGAAACATTGAAAGGCACAGTAGTTACATTACCAAGGAGTCTGGGAGTCCTGCCATATCAGTCCAAGTCTGACGCTGCTGTGGACCTAGTTAGCTATTTGTTTTTATTAGCAATGATTTAAATGAAGTCTTGTGCAGCTTTGGGCGTAGTCAGAATCTTAGTGCGTCCTCCGTGAGACACACGTAATCTTGCTGGATAAAGCATGGCTTAATCCACTCCCATGTCACTCAGCTATATCTTCTTCATGGGCGCGAATAACTTGTGAGCTGATTGGACGGACATTGTGAAATCAGGGTAGAACGACAATGCAATGCCCTTTTAGTTGATTTGTTGTTTTTCTCTAGCCAACCGCAATATCATGTCCCTGTCCCTGTAATTAAGGATCCGGGCGCCTAGAACTGGCTTGGAAGTGAGAGTCCTATGCGCCCGTTCGACAATGAAAATTGGGGAAAATGCCTCTGCGCCAAACATCTCACGCATCATGTCTTCCACAAATGTCTCCATTTTGCCGGTATCTGTGCTTTCCGAAATTCCCGTAATGCGAATGTTGTTGCGTCGCGATCTTGCCTCCAAATCTTCGTTCTTGTTCTTAATAACTTTCAGTATTTTATCCATCTCTAGGCATTTACGAGTAGTGGAGGTTGATTCGTCTTCAACTGTCGAGAGGCGTAGTTCTGCGTTGTCCAAACGTTCGGCGTATTTATCAATTTTGGATGCCATGTTATCCACTCTTAATGTAAGGGTGTCAATCTTATTAGCTATAGTCTGTAGACTCTGTTGGATCGCTTGTAGAGAATCTTCCAGTTTGGACTTTTTAGCATGTTCTGCATCCAAGTTCGGTGTCGGAATGGCTCGACGTTTCTCTGGGTGTGCGGCGGGTATCAAAAGACAGTTTAGGCTGCTGTTTATCAGGTTTGCCCATCGTTAGCAGATAGAGGAGTATTTTCTACAATAAGTGTCAGCCAGTGAGGAGACCTTATAGCATACAGCACTGTGGCAACCGATGGAGCCAACCGCATACACCTTTCAGACTGCGGCGGCGTTTACCATAAGGCTTGGTATGGATTAATAGAGAAGGCAGCGCTCTGCATGTGAACATGCAGTTGAAGGCAGATGATGGAGGACCGGTGTTGCACCATCCAGTGGCACAGGGAGAGGGTTTCTGGATATGTATACCACCCTTGTTGTGACCACAGTTCCAACCCAGAAGTAGGAGCAAGTACATACTCAGCGCAATTTAGTTCAATCTGCATCCCCAGCAAGGTTACAAAATGGCGGCCAGTATCTCATCAGAACAGTCTGCAGCAGTTGGGCAGGCACAGCAGGGCGGAGAAGCTGCACAATTTACACAATCGTTGCTTGGAAAAGGAGCATGTGGAGTCACGCAGGAGAGAGGGGGCAAATCACAGGAATCAGTACACAGCCGCGCGTGATGGTCACGGCGCCACTCTGTACTCACGGTTTCCCCAAGCGTGAACAATCAGTTGCAAGTCGTTCCCGGCTGAATAGTAGTGTCCGTCGCCTCACCACGCCCGCTGTCTGCCTGCCCCAGGTAGCTTAATGTGGGCGATGTGTCACGGGTGCGCGGCCGGCGCTTGCATCTGAACAGCCCTGTGGTAGAATACATTGCACCGCTCACGGCCCGTCTCCGCTCTCTGCCAAGTTTTAGTCAGTTCACACATCTATCGGTGAGAGCTGAGATCAATGTCCGGCAATAGCCCTCTCGGTATGCTAGTGAAATGGTTGCAGCAATCCAGCACCACTACGCAGCGGTGAAGCAGGTACTCACAAGCCAGGGTGAATCACATCGCACTTCAGTCCACCTAATCTGCAAGGCAGGTCGCGCCATTTTGCGCCGCTCTCAGCCCTCGACAGGCCACACATGTAACCTCAGTTTTCAGCAGGTATTACTGGCTCATTTGTCTCCAGGACAGCTTCCACATGTAGCTGCTCCGTTCCGCCGCGATTTTTTGGCAAGTTTCAATCGCCTAGCGCCAGCCAAAACGTTATTTTAATACAGGATAATGGACTCGACCAGCGGAGCAACACTACCGTGCAGCCATTCTGTTGTGCGCCCTCTAGCGCCCGCTGATCTTTGTGTATTGCTCCCAGACAGTGAAACAAAGAAGGAATAGGTGTTGGCAGGATGGGCCATCTCTGACTTGATAGGGGCAGAGCTGTCACATATCACAATTGCACACCACAAAGACTGCCTCAGCACACTTACAAAGGGTTTCACACAAGTCTTGTGTCCCCAAGACAGTTTGGGGCCAGGGAACGGAAGCAGGACATTCCAGATATATCTGTAGGGGAGAGGACTCTACAAGTTTCTGCCTCATCAAAGTGGGCACCTGGCGTAAATAGTGGACATTCATACCCAACTCTTGCATGCACTTCTGGACATGTGAAAGAGTCAGAAGAAGGACTGCTCTGCTACTCTACTGCTCTGCTGCAAGAAAGATTGTTGTTCTGGCCTGCTACTCTGTTGGCATGTTGCCTGAGTGAGAAGGACTGGATCTGCATCTTGAAACCAGGACCTCTAGAGTGACTCCAAGGTCTAGTTGGCTGACCTCCTGATCAGTGCCTCAGAGACAGAAATGGCTCCAACCACCCTTGACTCTTGTACCTAAACTCTGCCTGCTGTGAGTCCTAATGCGTGGCACATTCTCGATTTAGACCTCTCATCACTACTTTGGACTGCTGCTGCTCGGGGCAACACTGCACAACCAGGATTTAAGGTACATTTCTCAGCTGGACTAACTTAGTCCCTGTGTTTGGCCAGTCCTCCATCGCAGTCGCAGGCGGCCTGAACCTGTGACTTTATCCTGAACCAGGTAACTACAGTTGACACTTTGTGCTTTTAAGCAGTATTTTCACCTACAGCAGTTACATTTGCACATCTCTGGTGCTACTGATTGGATTTTTTTTCATTTTGGTGCAAAATAATTTATAAGATTTTACTCCATTTTTCTACGTTGTTGTGGGATTTTTCTTGTGTTTTGTTTTAACTTTATTATAGTTTGTGTGTTGCAAATATACTTTACACATTGCCTCTAATTTAAGCTTCACTGCTTTTGTGCCAAGCTACCAGAGGGTTAAGAACAGGTTAATTTGGGGTTTGCTTGTGTTTCTCCCTGACAAGAATTGTGGTTGCTACTTGAATAGGGATTCACGCCGTCAACCAGCAACACAGTTTTCTACATTGGTGTTCAGCGGTGAGATTAGGATGCATGTTTGTGAAGTGCCATACAGTGATTTTGTGTTACACTAAAAAAGATCCCAGATAAATAATTTGATACCAATTTGAGTTTCTTTTAAATTCTCCTTGATTGTACTTGATTGTCTCTTTTGCTTTTTCAAAGTCACTCTCATTCTACCAGACTATGAGTGACCATACCTATAGAAATGGAATTCGAGCTAATCAACCTGGAGAGCTACACTGTGGTGAGGCTCAAGCAGCTTTGTAAGGAAAGGGTACTTCCAACCAAAAGAGCACCAAAAACTTGGAACTTCAGAAATCTCTGAGGGCCTGGGCGGAGGCTCATCAGTTGCTGACAGGAACAGATGACCAGGATGAGGGAGATGATACAGAGGGGCAGGGACAGGACCTAGGAGTAAGTCCCGAGATGCAGCACTCATGGGAGGGGATAACTTGTCCCCTGAAGTGGAATTCCCTGCCAGAGCCGAGAGCAGTATGTCTTCATAAGGCCTGTCCCCAGCGAAGCTGACAGAAAGGAAAGCTGAGAGCTTCAGCTGGTCATGCAAAACTAAATATGGAGAAAGGTCTAGCCCTGAAGGCAAAGAAACATTGGAGGAGAGGGGAATGGCCCAAAAGTGTAGTCTCAAAGAACTGGAACTCAGAGCCAAGCAGGAAGATTTCAGCAGTAATGATGGTAGCCTACCCGCAGTGTCTGAAGGGGACAAGAGGGTTCACATACCCAAAGATCTGGTGCCTAGCTATGCGGTAAGGGAAGACATTGACAAATGTTTTTCTGTCTAGAAGGTTGACCTCAAGATGCACAGGGTCCCAGAAGAATTGTGTGGGGCACATCGTGGAGGGACATCCTTGCTCATGTTGTAGATGGGAGATCAGATGAAGTATGCCTCCATGAAAGTCCTCATTTGTCACCAAGTTTGGACTAACCTCAGAGAAGTACCACATGCGATTTAGGGTCAGTCAGAAATTGCCAAAACCAGTCTTGGCTGGACTTCCTTAATTACTCCAGTAAGGCACTGAGTGGTTGGATGCGAGGCAGCATAGTGGATGATACGTCAACTTGTTTTGAGAGAGCACATGCTCAGTTTATGTTTGTGGAGCCGCACAAACACCTGGTTGATAGCAAGTTCACTGGCCCCAGAGAGCTTGCAAAGGTAGGGGATCTCTGGTACTGAGTACCAGAGTGCCCAAGAAGGTAGGTACCTGGGAGTGACCCCAAGAAGGGTGGTTGAGGTTCCCCCCAGCAGAGTGAGGGGGGAGTCAAGGAGGACACGGACAAGTTCCAGAATGAGGTGTGGGGAAAGGATTCCCATGCCCCTTCTGAGAATAAGGGAGGAGGTTCTGATGGGCAGTGGGCCAGGGCACCCTATTTCCAACTCTGCTGCTTTGAGTGTTCCCAGCTAGCATACCAGCAAGGGTCTCTGTCTGTCCTAAGAAACCCCTATTGGTGGGAATTCTACAGGAGTGGCAACTGTAGCCTTAGGGGAAAGTAATCCCAAGGGGTAGGTCATAGTCGTTACTTACACGAAGTGAAGGTGAATGGGATCCCTGTCACTGCTTTGAGGGACACCAGGGCTAGCCATATCATGGTAGTGGAAAGGCTGGGTTCTCCACAACAGCAGATCGGCCAGGTGTGTAGGGTAACTCAGAGCCAGGGGCAGGACTGTTTCCACCCCATGGCCCTGGAATCCCTGGAGTGGGGTGGGGATTTGGTCCAGAGGAGGGTCATAGTTAGTCTTCAGATGCCCATAGACTGAATTACGGTGAATGACTTTCCCCCGGTAACAGCAGGGCTGGGAGGGGCATCTGGCCAAGGAACCCTGGCAGTTCAGTTTTCTGGGGGCACTAATCTTAAGTGGAGGGCATGGGAGCCCAGATGGAGGGGCAGGGTGGAGAGTACTCAATGTCCCCTGTTCAGCCTCAGGGTACAGACCCTGGGCTGAAAAGCAAGTCTCAGATTATCACTGATTTACTGGTGGTAATAAGAGTGCAAGTAGGGTGCCCAGCATGAAGGGCTGCTACCTCGTCACTTTAAGGAACCTCAGGGGACCCTCAGACGCCCATAAGGAACTCCTTGCAAGCCGAGGCTGGCAGTGAGGCCTGGCCAAGATCCCCGCTTGGAGCTTCCGCCTGGCAGTGGATAGCCCGGGCCCTGGTTCTTGACACTGACAGCTGTCAGTGGCCTCTGTTGGTTGAGGAGGGAATGGGCCACATCACCTTGTTGGCCTTGATGGCACTGTTTGCCTACTGGGATGCATCTGTGAGCAAGTTATGGTTAGATGCTGCATATATGTGGTCCACAGATGAGGAAAAGGGTTCCCAATGGGCCAGTTCAGTGGCTCAGGATAGTATAGACTAAGGGATCCAACTGAGTTCAGAAGGGCGGAGACCTGACAAGTGCCACTCCATAAGAGGGCATTCGGCCATGTTCTATCACCTAAGCTGAGAAGAAAGTCAAGATACTGATTAGTCTACCCTGGCTTTTGGCTGGAGGGGAGGTTGTGTTGGACTTGGCCCTCTTCGCAGGGCCATCCCCAGGTATTTGGCCAACACCCTCCTGTTTTCTTAACCTCTTTTTGTTAGTTTATGGACTTTGCATACTTTACCACTGCTAACCAGCGCTAAAAAGATGGTAGAATGGGCTTATAGCCAATTGGCACATTAATGTATGTAAGACCCTATTAAAATGGTACTACATGTACCAAGGACCTGTAAATTAAATGTTACTAATGAGTCTGCAGCACTTATTGTGCCACCCACTTCATTAGCCTTTTAAACATGTCTCAGGTCTGCCGATGCAGCCTGTACTTGCAGTGTAAACTGCCATGTCGACGTGGGAAAATAAATCTTTTACCAGGCCTAATCCTTCCTTTTTAATATATACAAGTCACCCCTAGGGTAGGCCCTAAACAGCACATAGGGCAGGAAGCAGTGTATTTAATGAGTTGGACATGTACTTTGGTTACCTTATTACATTTAATAAGTGATAGCTTTGAATTGGGAGCAGGTAGGCATGTTGAGTTTGGTCTCTAAAGAATTGTACTTTGAAACCCTCCTTAATGGGAAAGTTAGATTTTAAGTCACAATTCTGAAAAGGCCACTGTTAGACAGTTTCTTGTCTCAAGCATTTGATGCCCGCAGCCTGTACCCTGGGTCATATGACTAGGTGTAGCTGGCAGTTGATCTTTGTGTATTTCTCCCAGACAGTGAGACAAAGGGGGAATATGTTTTGGGAGGATGGGCCATCTCTGACTTGATAGGGCGGCGGAGCTGTCGCATATCACATTTGCACATAACAAAGACTCTGTCTCAGCTCACTCACCAAGGGTTTCACACTAGTCTTTTGTGTCCCCAGACAAGCTGGGGCCAGGGAAGGGAGGCAGGAAATTCCAGATACCTCAATAGGGGTATGACTATAGGAGCCTCTCCCACTCCAAAGTGGGCATCAGGTATAAGTAGTGGACCCTCAGACCCAACTCTTCAGTACTCTTCTGAACCTATGGACTGCTGTGCTGCTCAGCTGCAAGAAGTACTGTTCCACTGCCCTGCTACTCTGCTGCCCTGCTGCCTGAGTGAGAAGGACTGGACCTGCATCTTGAAACCAGGACCACCAGAATGACACCAAGGGCTAGTTGGGTGGCATCCTAATCAGAAAATTGTCCAATCATTGTGACCCCTGCACCTGGTCTTTGCCTCCTGTGGGTCCTACCGCACAAGTGGTGCCTCTTCAGTCCTGGACTCTTGGAAGTGGGGCTAAAGGTGATCTGATGCCCAGCAGGGGCCTCTACCAGAACCGACGCAGTGCCTCATCGAAACCGACACAGTGCGATGCAGACCCGATGTAAGCTTGCATCGCAGCTTGCACAGCTCATCGGAACTGCTACTGCACACACCTCCTCGATGCAGATCTTGCATTGCTCCTCGGGACAGCTGCTGCGCAACGCAATGCCACAGAACCAGGATTCAAGGTACATTTCGTAGAGGTACTAACTTGGTCCCTGTATCTGGCCCGTCCTCTATAGAGGTCGGCCTGAACTTGTGACGTTTCCCTAGTCCAGCATGACCAGATAACCATAGTTGGCGCTTTGTGCTTTTACGCACGATTTTAACCTAAAACCATTAACAATGTATATCTCTGGTTCTACTGATTGGACTTTTGTTGTTTTGGTGTCAAATCCATCATCCCCTTTTGTATCGTCAAATAACGTATTACATTTTACTCTATTATGCTAAGTTGGTGTGAGATTTTTCTTGTGATGTGTTTACTACTGTTTGTATGCTGCATACATACTTTACACATTGCATCTAAGTTAAGCCTGACTGCTTTTGTGCAAAACTACCACAGAGTTAAGCAAACGTTCATTTGGGGTTTGCTTGTGTTTCACAATGACAAGAATTATCATTACTACTTCAGTAGGGTTAAACCCCCCTCAACCAGTAATTCAATGTCCTAAAATTTGTTTGGGATTTTTCTTGTATTGTGTTTTCACTTTAGTACTGTTTAAGTACTGCCTAAATACTTTACACATTTCCTCTAAGTTAAACTTGACCATGTTTGTGCCAAGCTTCCAGAGAGTCAATCACAAGTTTATTTAGTGACTTTTGTGGTTCACCCAGACAAGTATTGTGATGATTATTTGAGGTGGGTTGTCACTTCTCACGCCTCTTAACTAATACTCTAGTTTCTTACAGTGGGTAGTCCAATATTTGGTCTTTATGCAAGATTAGATTAGCATAATAAATGTTTTGCAAAGTCTTACTAATTTCTCCCAGGTTGCTTTTGCCATTCAGGCCTTCGGTTTGGGAGTCAAGGTCAGTCTGAAAAGTAACAGAAAATCCTTAGAGGTACTTAGGGGCATATTATCAAGAAACAGCGTTTAAATTATTGCCGCTTTTAAAGCGGCGATAATGGGCTTGATGAATCCCATTGTGAATTCCCATAGAAGCCCATGTTCTGGTGTGAACATGGGCTTCTATTGGAATTCTCAAGGGCATATTATCAAGCCTATTATCACCACTTTAGCGGCAGTTTCCTGCCGCTGTAGCGGCGATAATTTTAGCGCCGTTCTTGATAATATGCCCCCAAATTTCTGTGTATGGAATACTGAACACTGATCAAGTTACTCTACCATGTCTTTTTTTTCTTCTTAAATCATGCAGGGCCATTGATCTTTTTAACCTCTTCTGTGATGTTGTTAATTATTATAACTCATACCTGCACCATTTTCCTTCTCTTGATTTCAACATTCTTTCCTGGAGGATACTCCATTAATATACATCTCTAAAGTTCTGGGGGCATATTTACAAGCCCTTATTGCCACAGGAATTTCACTTTTACCGAGGTTCCTGTGGAGATAGGGGCTTCGCCTTATTCACAAGGCCATGTTAAGTCGCCTTGAGAATAAGGCACCCTTTCACGCTATACTTACCGTAAAATGGGTGGGCAACGGGTGTTGTAGTGGGTGTTCCACACCCATTGATTTTGACGCTGCCCTATATTTACAAGAGTGGTGTACATATGGGGCCGTGCCAAAATTAAGACCAGGGAAAACCTGGTCTTAAACAGGGGAAACGAGGAGAAATGCTTTATTTCTCCTTGTTTTTGCTGTTTCTATGTGTGCTACATGGTGCAGCACACATAGAAACATCAAACCGCAATGTATGATTGTTTATGTGCAGGAAACAGTGTCTTACTGCACATACACGATCATTTTAAAAATGACGAGTTGCAACTTCAATGTGGGGTCTCATACTGTGTCTTGAGACCTGCAGATTGGCAGGGTGCCTCTGCCAATTTGGATTCAGTTTTCCCTTTTTTTCAGATCTTATGGGTATACATTGAGTGAGGGTATGACTGTGTGTGTATGTTGTGACAGATTGTTAGCTACCAGGGGTATAATTATTTGGGTGAATTGATTGTTTTGTATATAGCTATGTATTGTGTTTACTTTATTTTTTTCCTATCTGTATGAATTATAAAATTGTCTATGAATTTAATACTGATAAAATGCTTTTTATAAAAAAAAGAAAACTTCTCTATCTTTGAATAACTATGAAAAAAAGATCAAAATAAAAAAAGAAATGATCAATTGGAAATAAAACCTTACACTTTGTGAAGAAAATGAATAAGACTATTGTGTATTTGTCACCAACATTATATTAAAAATTGGATACATATTTGTACTGTAATATTGTGGCCACTGAGGGAAAATTGTTCTCCTTGCTGCAACTTCAATGTGTGCTACACAAGCAGCACACATAGAAGTTGCAAATCACCATTTATGATTATTTATGTGCAGGAATGTAGAAAAACAAACAGAAAGTCCCTGGATGATGGGGGTATACCCTAAGGCGTAAGGTAACCTAGCCACAAGGCTTGGGGGTTATCTACGCTTTCAGAGACAGAGTTGTATCGATAGACTCAACATACCATATCTCTAATAGAGGCCAACAGTCAGTGTAAGAACCCTAGCTACAATTCACACATTAGTTAAGAGACTATAATCTTCACCAGTATAAAAATAACAGTTTATTAAAAACAATACAATTTCAGTTTACAATAGAGGAATAAAGAAATTTTTTACAATTAAGTACACAATTAAAAAAAAACAAGAGTCGACGCGGCGTTTCGGTGTCTTGTGTCGATGATAACACCTTCTTCAGGACGGGGTTTGTTAAAAAATCTCTAAAAAGGTAAGATTACAAAGACATAATCAGCAGGGGCCTATTTTACACTGACCATTAGCTTAACACTCGATGTCACATATAGAGAGCATGCAAATTCATTTTAGACATTGTTGATTCCTGCATTCCAACTTCTATGCAGTGGGAAACAAAAATTCTTATGTACACATTCCTTTCACTTAAGAATAAATAGCTAAGTTGGTGGTTCCTACGTTCCAACTTCTGTGTGGAGAAACATAAAATTTCTTTTGTATACATTTATTCCAATTGCATACAAGGATAAATGGCGATTTTTAAAGAATCTCTAAACTTTAGAACTTCGTTGAACATTGGTTACAGGCATTCACACTTAGCCTAGGATCACAGCAATATTATTAAGTGGGATATGTTTAAGCTTTAGACTCATTTTTAGCTTAAATTGAGAATATCCTTTGTTACAACATGGTCAACTCTATAGTCTCATTGGGCTAATATTGTCGTGTGTTACAATCTTACTATGTACTATCAAGTGACTATTCTTTATCACCATGAATTATACAACCTACCTCAGAGATTGAGGGATTCGGAGCATATGTAATATCATGAGGATGCAGTTTTTTCTATCATTACTCTGCCTCTCATGGACTTATCTTCATTGGAGGAATTTATCAATACTTATTCCACCTGAAGGGAAAATTACACAGTTCAAATATACCCAATCTTTTTTGTTGCTTATTATACTTCTTGCCTAGTAGTATCTTTAAGGGTTCATTACCTGGATATAAAGATTCATATGTGTGGTCTGTGCTGTATCAGGGGTGACCACCGTATATCTGTAGGTTTAACCACATGTAACTGCAAGAGGACAGAAATACATAGTTTTTTTTGGTTAATTTGAAATTTTAGAACAACAAAAAAAGCCTGAGTCTTTCGATTAATGGCCAGAGGATTCATTTCAGCAGGTTATACCTTTTGTGGTATCGTGTGGACAGAATTCCAGCTTATTCATATACAGGTAGAGGTGTTCATATCGTTTTCATTTCCTTCTACTAGTTCGCTTTTATTTCCTTTCCTTGTAGATTTTCGGAATGGAACTATTTGTATTGTCTAAACGAAAAAGAGAGCGAGTCAATGATGAGTTCCTTGTTTTCCTAATCTCTCTACACGTATTTACACCATTAGTGATGTCGTCAAGTTATATTAAAAAATGAGATCATTTTAGGCAGAAGTGCGATTTCCCTCACGGTAGGGGCATTTGCATTATGGGCAAACATACTCGGATTCCCATCTTAACGGAATTCCGATTTTATATAGGATTTTTGGACGATTTCTCCATATGTCCTTCTTTATTACTGTTTTTTTCTTTTTGTTTCAGGTTGGGACAGGCTGTTTATTAAAGCCTCCTACAGTTCTCCGATAGTTTGGGACCATCCTCCCCAGTCACCCGGTGGTATCACTGTGTCTGCATTTGTATAGGTTATAGTTATGCAGAGACGTGTTAAGATATTATTTTCTTTGTAATTTATACTCTACAGCTTCCAAAAGGGAATTTGTTCTAAAGGAAGCGTCTTGCCCTCAGGTCCCACACTTATCGATGCGTGGTGCGTGGGTTCTCTATCATGAAATACGGGCAAGCGGATGCTGGGCAGTTCTTACCTTTCTGCTGGGTATCGGCCTCCCTGTCATCTGGTTCCTGATACAGCTTCCTCATGGAGTATTTTTCATTATTTTGTGTCCCCTTTTATTGGGCGTATGAGCGCGATGTTTTAGATAATCGATTGCAGGTGATAGATCCTGTTACACCATCTTCGAAGCTAGCAACGGCCATTTATAAATGTGCAAAAATTATTGATCTATTCTGTTTTATTCTTGCAAAGCGATTTTAATGCGCGATGTTTAGTGTGGATAGAACATAAACATTTGATAGGCAAAACGCGAGTCGGTAATCCTAAGGGAAATGCGTCGGGAATAGATCAATAATTGAGTCATTATGGCCCCCAATGAAATATACATAAATACGCTTAAAGTAATAGTTTAAGCCCGGTGCTCTAAAGGATATACTGGAGACCAAATTTTTGCACATTTATAAATGGCCGTTGCTTGCTTCGAAGATGGTGTAACAGGATCTATCACCTGCAATCGATTATCTAAAACATCGCGCTCATACGCCCAATAAAAGGGGACACAAAATAATGAAAAATACTCCATGAGGAAGCTGTATCAGGAACCAGATGACAGGGAGGCCGATACCCAGCAGAAAGGTAAGAACTGCCCAGCATCCACTTGCCCGTATTTCATGATAGAGAACCCACGCACCACGCATCGATAAGTGTGGGACCTGAGGGCAAGACGCTTCCTTTAGAACAAATTCCCTTTTGGAAGCTGTAGAGTATAAATTACAAAGAAAATAATATCTTAACACGTCTCTGCATAACTATAACCTATACGAATGCAGACACAGTGATACCACCGGGTGACTGGGGAGGATGGTCCCAAACAATCGGAGAACTGTAGGAGGCTTTAATAAACAGCCTGTCCCAACCTGAAACAAAAAGAAAAAAACAGTAATAAAGAAGGACATATGGAGAAATCGTCCAAAAATCTATATAAAATCGGAATTCCGATAAGATGGGAATCCGAGTATGTTTGCCCATAATGCAAATGCCCCTACCGTGAGGGAAATCGCACTTCTGCCTAAAATGATCTCATTTTTTAATATAACTTGACGACATCACTAATGGTGTAAATACGTGTAGAGAGATTAGGAAAACTAGGAACTCATCATTGACTCGCTCTCTTTTTCGTTTAGACAATACAAATAGTTCCATTCCGAAAATCTACAAGGAAAGGAAATAAAAGCGAACTAGTAGAAGGAAATGAAAACGATATGAACACCTCTACCTGTATATGAATAAGCTGGAATTCTGTCCACACGATACCACAAAAGGTATAACCTGCTGAAATGAATCCTCTGGCCATTAATCGAAAGACTCAGGCTTTTTTTTGTTGTTCTAAAATTTCAAATTAACCAAAAAAAACTATGTATTTCTGTCCTCTTGCAGTTACATGTGGTTAAACCTACAGATATACGGTGGTCACCCCTGATACAGCACAGACCACACATATGAATCTTTATATCCAGGTAATGAACCCTTTAAGATACTACTAGGCAAGAAGTATAATAAGCAACAAAAAAGATTGGGTATATTTGAACTGTGTAATTTTCCCTTCAGGTGGAATAAGTATTGATAAATTCCTCCAATGAAGATAAGTCCATGAGAGGCAGAGTAATGATAGAAAAAACTGCATCCTCATGATATTACATATGCTCCGAATCCCTCAATCTCTGAGGTAGGTTGTATAACTCATGGTGATAAAGAATAGTCACTTGATAGTACATAGTAAGATTGTAACACACGACAATATTAGCCCAATGAAACTATAGAGTTGACCATGTTGTAACAAAGGATATTCTCAATTTAAGCTAAAAATGAGTCTAAAGCTTAAACATATCCCACTTAATAATATTGCTGTGATCCTAGGCTAAGTGTGAATGCCTGTAACCAATGTTCAACGAAGTTCTAAAGTTTAGAGATTCTTTAAAAATCGCCATTTATCCTTGTATGCAATTGGAATAAATGTATACAAAAGAAATTTTATGTTTCTCCACACAGAAGTTGGAACGCAGGAACCACCAACTTAGCTATTTATTCTTAAGTGAAAGGAATGTGTACATAAGAATTTTTGTTTCCCACTGCATAGAAGTTGGAATGCAGGAATCAACAATGTCTAAAATGAATTTGCATGCTCTCTATATGTGACATCGAGTGTTAAGCTAATGGTCAGTGTAAAATAGGCCCCTGCTGATTATGTCTTTGTAATCTTACCTTTTTAGAGATTTTTTAACAAACCCCGTCCTGAAGAAGGTGTTATCATCGACACAAGACACCGAAACGCCGCGTCGACTCTTGTTTTTTTTTAATTGTGTACTTAATTGTAAAAAATTTCTTTATTCCTCTATTGTAAACTGAAATTGTATTGTTTTTAATAAACTGTTGTTTTTATACTGGTGAAGATTATAGTCTCTTAACTAATGTGTGAATTGTAGCTAGGGTTCTTACACTGACTGTTGGCCTCTATTAGAGATATGGTATGTTGAGTCTATCGATACAACTGTGTCTCTGAAAGCGTAGATAACCCCCAAGCCTTGTGGCTAGGTTACCTTACGCCTTAGGGTATACCCCCATCATCCAGGGACTTTCTGTTTGTTTTTCTACACTACTTACCCGGTCCCTTATTGGTTCCAAGGGTACCTCCCTCCTTGTGTTGTGAGTATGTGCAGGAATGGACACATTCCTGCATATAAACAATCATTCCCACAATGCAGGCACCCTTGCACAGTGGTGTAAGGGTGCCTGCGGTGGCGCTAAGCAGCTAAATTTAGTGCCAGTACAGGAGGAAACGCAGAGCTGCACCATATCGTTGTAAATACGGTTTCTAAAGTGACACAGCACGACTTTAACGTTCTTGGCTTAGCGCCGCGCTCCGCCACTTTAGTTGTAAATATGCCCCCTGGTCACCATCCAGTAATGCTTTTAAGACCATCGTTAGAGCCAGTATATCGCATTCTCTTCAGTGAAGAGCCACTGCAACCTTATGAATGTTGTGGACATATCTCACTGATAGCTCACGTTTGCTACCATCTTAGATGCATGATTTTGAATTCACTGCAAGATACTCAGGGACTCATTTATGAGTTTTTGGCATAGGGCAGTGCGTAGGCCTTCCTGCAGCCCTGCCCTACGGCAAAAGAAAAGGGCAGGAATCAGTCAGATACGGTGCATTCCTGTCTTTTTCCCCTGCACTGGTGCACAATGGGCTGCCGTGAGCCAACGCAGGCACCTTTGCACCATGGTGCAAGGGTGCCTGAGTTACAGAGAGGATTATTTATGTGCAGTAAGGGAAACCTTCCCACTCAAAAACAATCACAAGAGGAATGCAGCACACATAGAAAAACGAAAAACGAGGAGAAATAAAGATATTTCTCCTCGTTGTGCCTCCTCTGGGGGGGCGTACGTTTTTGGTGCTGCCTCAGAGTTACGATTTCTCATAAATCTAGGGCAGTGTCAAAAAGCCATGGATGTTGCTGGGAACGCTCCCAGCAACAACCATTGCACATCCCTTTAACACAGACAAGTATGTTAAAGGGAATAATATTTACAAGGCAGCATTAAGACAAAATAGTGGCTTAGTGCTGCCTGGTAAATATGGAGCAGGTTCCTGCGCCACCGGTGCATCACAAAAAGTGATGCACCGGCTGTGCAAGGGGCTCATAAATAAGCCCCCAATTATTTTCTTTGGGGCTTCTGAAAACATCATGTTGTATATCAATAGATAGTTGTGGCTTTCGCTATCATTGCCCTAGTCTATCCGTTCAAAAATATATCCAATTCAGCCTGGAACTATATATGATGTCCACAAGGGCTGGTGGTGCGTGGAAAGGGAGATCTTTCCTCGTGATGCCCTCACACACTCCGAAGGATGTCATGCTTCATTAATGATGAAGCATGACATCCTTCGGGGTGTGTGAGGGCATCACAAAGAAAGACCTCCCTTTCCCCGCACCTACTCTTCAGAATAGGCTCAGTCCAGAAAAGTAGAAAAGCGGGGACACAATGGACCAAGATGGAGGCATCTATGATCTTAGAAATGATATCTAACAAGAGTTGTGTCCTTTGTTCTCCAAAGTTAGGGGCATATTTATCAAGTGTTTGCATCGCGTTTGCACCACGCAATGTGGTGCATGAGCAACACCACCCTAAAATGCGATTTATCAAGCCATGCAAGGCCACTTTGCGTGGCCCTGAGTGGCTTGCTAAAACATGAGTAATGCAATGCAGCGCAAAATGCTGCGTCGCCTTACTCTTCCCTTGGAAGACGTTCCATGGGTGTTTCATGGGTATTCCTATACAACTCCTGTCGATTTTGATGCATTCCCGGATTAACCATTGCAGGTAGACCTGGGACTGCACAAATATTCTACACCTTCCCATGTGAGGCGTAACGCAGAGAAATATCTTTATTTGTCCTCGTTACTTCCTCTCTCAATGTGTGCTGCATTCTGCAGCACACATAGATAGAGGAGTATGCCTCAGGGGATGGAAACAATCCTGCATGCAACACAGACAGCTCTGCACCACGGTGCAAGGATGCCAGCGCTGGGAAAAGGACAGGCATGCGGTGTATTGTAATAAATACAGCCCATTCCTGCCATTTCCCTGTAACACAGTGTTCAGTCTTGGGCCCTGGCACAGTACCAATTCCAAATGTTCTTCTGTATCTCAAGAGATGTAGCTTGAGATAGAGAGAAATCTTCAACTTTGGGTCTGTTATTTTACTTTTCTGTGAGCCTTATTATGTGGAGCAGTGTTTTTCACCCACATTGAGGACTCAAATCTCTCGAATGGGGTTCCTGGTTCCCTTAACCTGATTTAAAAAAAATGGCAGCATTACTTTTTCCAAACTTTTAGCGTTGCCGTGGCTGCCTTCCCTGCTTTTCGTCAGTTTTCAGCACCCATCAGGTACAATTGCCTGGAGCTGCGTCCCGGCTTGAAAACTACCACCTCATACCTTTAACAATAGACTGTCGATAATCCAGCCTAATCACGCTGACCATACCCTTATTTTCTGTCTCTGTCTTTTGCGCCAGCCACCTTGAGTGGAGCTCGGTTCTGAAATAATGTGTAATAATTAAGGGTTGTATGGGATCTCGCTTAACACTGCACTCTGGGAATATATAATGGTTAATCAATTGACACAATCCATTGCGTTCGCTTTGCACCACGTGAACCCCGCACAAGACCTCAGTATATAGTGTCCTTAGTGACCTGATTAAGGAATGCTAAAGTTCAGGATCGAACTGGCGTATAGGGCAATCAGGTAGTGCCTGCTCAGCGGGTACCACAGATCAATCAGTGTGTGGACCACATTTTGTTAGCAGTTTGTGGGCCTTTTTATTACCAGGTGGACCCGTTTTTACTGTAGATTTCTCCGATCTTACAACAAACACTGCCTGCAGCAAAATCAAATGAATGAAGGCTTCCATACCTTGCAAAATGCTCATAAAGCATGTCTTTACAAGCTCAAAATTTGCCCTGATTTGGAAATGTGGGCTTTTTTTTGCTGTCTGGTTTGCTAACAGGAGCCATTTTTCATTTTGGTTCCCATGTGTGGACATATCTGCAAGAGCAGCTGCAATATCTACCCCAATTCTTGTATATTGTAAGTGTCTAGGGAAGGCATAGAGAGTACATGGGTTGGATACTTGTCATTACGAGTTTGATAACGCCATGATGGCTTCACTGTACCCTAAGATGCTTGGTACCAAACATCCTGTCTTAATAAATCCTCACTGATGCCAGTGTTGGATTTATTAATAAATGCACACAGGGGACACCTTAGAGAGTCCCATGAAAACCTCCCAAACAGGGGTGTGGTCTCTGACTAGTTTTAGCCTGTCTGCCACCACCAGACCTGTTTCTGACCTCATGGGGTTAGATCCAGAGCTCACAGAGGCCAGAAACAAAGCTTGCTCTGGGCAGAGGGGCTTCACACCTTCCCTAGGCTGGAATTGCCTTCCAGGGCGGGATGCTTCAAAGGCGATCACACCTTCGAAATGCAACACAGGCATCGCCAGATAGTGGAGGATGAACCCCCCCGTCCCGCTCCACATTTGGTGGGAGGACAGGCGAGAAACTTAATTAGATTAGGAGGTGTGCCAACATTCAGCCAGCACCACTCCTAAGGTGGGGCAGGTTATGTGGACAGTAATTTTCCAAAAACCTCCATCTAGGGATGGCAGGAATTAACCTATCAGGGCTAGGGTAGTGTCTCTTCACACAGGAAGTGATCACTTAGAGAGTGTAGACACCCTAACCGTAAGTAGCCCATTGGCTACTACATGTTACTCCCTTTAATGTATTAGGGTGACACTACTGGACCTTGAAATTTAAATTTGGTGGACACATAGAAGACACGGACAAAGAAGCGCTGCTGATCCAAGAACCAAAGACCCAGTGCAGAATGTTGTTGTGAAACTCTGCCTGTTGCGCCTAGGACTCAACCATCATGGTGTGCTGTCTCATCCTGCAACTGTGAGGCCTCCTAAGAACCCCAAAGTACCACAGCCCTTTACCAAAGAGCAGAGGAACTACTCCCCTGCAATCAATAGAGTCTAGTTTACCGACTCGCTGCTCCGCAGCGTCTCCGATGCAGCATTCAAGCAAACAGAGGTGCATCAGCTTTGGAGGGTCAGATCTGTCTCCCCACCAAGTGTGATGATATCAGGACCTACCGGAACCATGCTGCACCAATAGCCGGGGCACCGGACCCCCTGCAACCTACACAGAGATGAAAAGTCCAATAAAGATTCCAACTGCCCAGGAAGTGAGCACCCATCAAGGGACGCCGGGACTCCTGAGACTTACTTCATGAGTGGCCCACCAGTCCCAGAATCGTCCCTGCAACCTGCCTACCCCAGACCGTGTACACATCTTGACGCACGCCGCCCAACTGACCTATCTGCTCTGCACCAAGCCCGCCCGGCCTGGGTACCAAAAAAAAACTGTGCTCCCATGGTCCTGAGGCCCTTGCGACCTGCTCCCTTGAGTGGGACCCCTCGGATTTACCTTAAGTCTCCTTGTGCAATGTATTTTTTAGTGACCCCTTCTCTGTAGTGCTCCTGCTACCAACGACCTCAGCACCCTGCTACTGGCTGAATCGAAATTTGCCTAGCAGTGTAACGGTAAGTTTCAATTCTATTAAGGACACGGAGGCGAGGATTATGCTTTTGTACCTTCTCCGCTGTTTATTCACAAAAGTCACAGCAGCCAAACACAAATAACAACAGCCCTACCAGAACAAAGGGTATGGGCAACAAATGAAAAAATGTCCGTCAACTACAACTCCCATGAGTCTTATAAGGCAGTCTATAACGTAGTCCTTTCTTAGTATCCACTGCAGCTAGGTAGGACATCCCCTTCATGACCACTTCCTCTTTCTTCGCGCGAGGCACGCTATGTTACTGGTCCTGCTTGGCGCCATCATTTCCTATAAAAAGAACCACAGCGTCAGCAGTGAAAGGGAAAACATCCTGTCAGCGTCCAAAGAACACACAATGCACAATGCATAGTTCTCATAACCACATAACTGGAAACCCTGAGTACTTACTGCAGTACGGGCGGGTAACCTTCGTAGGAAGTCCGGGAGGGATAATCCTCGCCTCCGTGTCCTTAATAGAATTGAAACTTACCATTACACTGCTAGGCAAATTTCGATTCTATGTCAGAACCGGAGGCTTCAGATTATGCTAGTTTAAAGCTTACTCACCACCAAATGAGCAATAGCAATCACCGGTTTGAAGTAAAACCTCTTAAAGGTGGAGTCCGAAGACCAATCCGCAGCTCGCATCAAATCCTCCAATCTAGCACCTAGAGAGAACGCCTTCGAGGCCATGGCCCCACTAGCTGAATGATCACCGAACTGTTTCGTATCAATACCTGCTTCCTGCATTATCCACCGAACCCATCTGGCGAAGGTGGGAGAAGAGACAGCCTTGTGCGGCTTTCGCAGCACGATGAGCGACTGTCGTTCGCCCGGAGGGCGAAGTTCCAAGGTTAGGTCCTCATAAACCTTCAAACACTGGACCACGCACAGTTTGGGAGTGTCCACGAAGTATGGGTAGGAAATTGTCCGTGAAGCACACTTCGTGCGACGCCCCAACGTAAAAACTACCCCATCAGGGGAAAAAAATCTCGCCGCGACATCCAAGGCGCGTACATCTGACACTCGCCTGCATGAAACCAGACATAAAAGCATTGCCAATTTTGCCGGAAGTTCTTTCAAGGACAGGTACTTATTCGGCGGCCACGACAAAAACAGGTTGAGAACCAGGTTCACATCCCAGAGAACCGAATAACGCGGTTCTGGGGGCAGGGAAAGTCGAACTCCACGCAGGAGCCGGCACACAAATGGGTGTTCTCCCAGCGGCACCCCTGCCACCGGCTGGTGCCCCGCCGAGATCGCAGATCGCATTGCGTTGATAGTACGGTAGGCCAGTCCAGCCGAAGCCGATTCCGCCAAGCAGTTTAATGCAGGAACGACGCCTGAGACCACGGGATCCAGGTCCCGTCGAAGACACCAACGTGACCACCTATTCCAAGCAGAGCGATAACGCTTTGTCGTGCTGCCTGCCCAGGCCTTCGAGAGGAAATTCTCAGCTGGTCTCGAAAGGCCCAGGAGCGACCAACGTCGCCTGAAAGCCTCCATGCCATGAGGTGAAGCGAGCTCTGAGTGAGCAGGTGATGGAGTTCCCCGTCCGCGCTGAGAAGAAGCCGCGGAAATCGGGGGAGTAGGATTGGAGAATCCCAAGACAGTTACAGAAGAACCGGAAACCAAACTTGAGACCTCCACCATGGAGTCACCATGACTACGTCCGCCTGCTGGTGGCGAAGATGGGCCGCCGCCCTCAGAATCATTGAGAACGGAGGAAAGCCGTAAGACCTCTCCCTGCTCCAGTCCTGGAGGAAGGCGTCTGTGGCCTCCGCTAAGGGGTCCGGCCTCCAGCTGAAGAAGCGAGGGAGCTGGAAGTCCAGGCGAGACGCAAAAAGGTCCACCGAGAAAGGGCCCCAGGCGTCGCTCAGCCACCTGAACACTTGCGGGTCCAATTTCCACTGGCTGGAGTCCCGCAGATGCCGGGAATGCCAATCCGCTACTTGATTGTCTTGACCCGGCAAATACTCCGCTTGTACTGAAACCTGGCGTGCCAGGCAGTAATTCCAAAAATCCTTCACCAAGTCTGAAAGAGCCTTGGAACGAGGGTCTCCCAAATTATTGACGTAGCGCACAACCGAGATATTGTCCATGCGAAGCAAAACGCAGGACCGAACCGTGTCCTTGGTCCAGCAGCGCACCGTTAGGACCCGGCCAACAGTTCTAGACAGTTGATATGAAGCTCCTGTTCCTCGGACGACCAGGCGCCGCCTGTGGAAAACTCCCCACAGCGGGAGCCCCATCCAGCACGGCTGGCGTCGGACTCTATCACCAAGTCGGGGACAGGGCCGAAAATCGCTCGGCCATTCCAGGCCTCCATATGTGCCAGCCACCAATTCATTTCTTCTCTCACTTTGTCCGACAGGGGAACCATCTGATCGTACGTTAGACTGCGTCGGAGATGGTGCGCCTTGAGGCGCTGCAGGGCACGGTAATGCAGGGGCCCCGGAAATATTGCCTGGATGGAGGAAGAGAGCAAACCCACCACCCGGGCAATCTGACGGAGAGAGGTATGTGATCGAGAGATCGTCTGCCAGAGGATGTGGCGGATTTTCCCTAACTTCTTGGAGGGAAGGCTCAGAGTGCACCGCACCGAATCCACGGTAAAACCGAGGAATACCACCGACTGAGACAGGACCAGAACAGACTTGTCGCTGTTGATGACAAACCCCAGTCCCTGGAGCAAGGATATCGTCCGGCGAAGCTGGAGGTCCAACTGCACGGGACACTGCGCCATCACTAGGATGTCGTCCAAGTAGACTATCATCCGGATACCCTGGCTCCGCAAAAATTCCACCGCCGGCCGGAGGAGCTTGGTGAAACACCAATGGGCCGAGGAAAGACCGAATGGAAGGGCGGTAAACTCGAAAACCTGATCTCTCCACCGGAACTGCAGAAAACGCCGGTGCGGGGGGTGAATGGGAACCACCAAGTAAGCGTCCTTGAGGTCCAAGCGCACCATCCAGTCGTTGGGAAGCAAAACATCTCTTAAAAGATGGATACCCTCCATCTTGAAGTGCCGGTAAACCAACCATCCGTTGAACTCTTTGAGATTGATCACCGGACACTTCCCACCGTCCGCTTTGTCCACCAGGAACAAATTGCTCAAAAATCCTGCCGGGTGTTGAACTGAGCGACAAATGGCGCCCTTGCGAAGCAGGTCTGCAACCTCTTCGTCGACCAACCGTGCGTCCGCACAAGAGAAAACGATAGGAGGAGGCGGCCTGCCTTGTCGGGGCTGATCGTAAAACTCCACGTGGAAACCCCGTATCGTTTGCAACACCCAGGCGTCTGCCGTGATCGCGGCCCAGGCGTCTGGAAACAAAGCCAATCGTCCCCCCACGCGGACCTGGTCCGCCGAGATAACACTCACCGTTGGAGGTGTTTCCAGCGTTCTTGAATCCACCACGGCCACGGAAACGTTGTCCTCGTGTGGGGTAGAAGGTGTTGAAATTCTGGGAGGAGTTGAACTGTCCCCGTCCGGAGCCTTGATTCCTGTTGGTCGCTTGCTGACCACCGCGGCCGGTCGCGCGGCCCCCTCCGCGACCGGCCCCCCTGGAGAAACGTTGGTGGAAGACCCGTTTGATATTCGACTGGGCCCTATCTAGGGACGTGAAAGTATTTACAAACTTCCCCAACTCTTTAATAAATGGTTCTCCAAAGAGACCCCCCTGGGCCACAGCTCCTGCCTCAGAAGAGGCCAGGTCCCCCAACTTAGGATCTAACTTAATTAAGAGGGACCTTCTACGCTCTGTAGACAGCGCGCAATTTGCGTTCCCCAGAAAAACCACTACTCTCTGCGCCCAGTTAGAGAGGACTTCTGGAGAGATGGCCGCCCCGGACTCTTTGGCCTCTTCCGCCATGTCCAGAATTTTTGTAATGGGGCCTATGGCGTCCAAGAGCTTATCCTGGCAAGCTCGCCAGGAGCGGTCGATGCCTTTGCGGGGGTCCTTAACAAACTTCGCTAAGAACGTGGCCATTTTCGGGTCCAACTCTGGGGTCAGGGCAACCTTACCCTCCAGCGTAGGTCTGGGACATTCCCCACGCAAACAGCTCCTCGCCTCCTTTTCCAAGGGCTTGCGGAGGCGGCCAGCGATGAACTTAGCCACCTTCTCCCCAGGGGCCCAGGCCGCGGACCGTGGATGCATTATTTCATCCGGGTCCAACATGCCCGAATCATCCAGTGGAAGTTCGGCGGCGGAGGCCGAAGGCCGCCAAGAACGCCCCGACCCATCCTCATCATCGGTGTCCGCTGGAGTGGTCGGTCCAGGAGACAAAGGAGCTGACCCTGCGGTGCTCGAAGGGCCCGGGGGCGGAGAGGACACAGGGGTAGGATCTATTGCCTTAGCCAGGAATGCGTCACGCAACCGTTCAAAGGCGTCTTTGTCCACACCTCGCGTTCCGCCCGACACCCCATCCCTACAGGGTTTCTTAGGGGCTGGGGGAGTAGTCCCCGTCGGCGCGGAAGGGCCAGCCGAACCCCCTAAGTGTGCCTGAGTCACCCTCTCGCACTCCTGTATAATGCGTGCCGAGAGGCGCTCCTCCATAGTTCCCACTATCTCTGTGACACACCTATAAATCGAGCTATCCACAGCCTGGTAGAACTTGTCATCATGAAGGTAGCCCTGCGACTCCCCTTCCTCATAGTATTTGTCCCCCATCAGTGCCAGGCGCCCAGCGCTAAATCCAAAGCCTTAAAGAATTAAGTTTGACCAGAATCAACTGACTGATAGGGATGCAGGCTAAAGCCGGTGCAGTAATTTTGGGGCAGAAACGAAGCTGCCAGCAGAAGGTGCCCAGTGGAACCGGGAATCAGGGGGGCAGTCACCCCACTAGCGCGCAGGCCCTCTTTTCAAGACCAGGCCCTCGTCACCTCCCCGCGCGCTAGGCTCACTCAGCAGGAAGCAACTTCAGAGTGCATTTGTCTGCCCGCAGGCGTTAACGCGGTCAGGCCGCAATACAGACCCCCACCGGGGCGTAAACTCAATGTTTGTGGGGCAATACAGGCTCGAGTCGAGCGTCAGGGTGAGGCGACAGGGGGAAGGCTCGGCAAAAACGTTCTCCTCAGCGCGCACTATGACAGAAAACGCGCCGAGGATAACGAGACGCACCAGTACCCCCTAGCGGCCGGAGGCGGCCGAAAAACGGGCAAAGTCGCATAGGAACATAAAATGTTCCCGCGACCAGAATGGGCTCTGTAAACAAAAACGGAGCATCAAAATAAACCCCACAATAAAAATATATAAGAAATCTCACGTTTAAAACCCAACAAACCCCAATCTTGAAGTAAAATGAGGAGAGAGGGAAAAAACCACTTAACTGGCTGCGAAGCAGTGAAGAAAGAGGAAGTGGTCATGAAGGGGATGTCCTACCTAGCTACAGTGGATACTAAGAAAGGACTACGTTATAGACTGCCTTATAAGACTCATGGGAGTTGTAGTTGACGGACATTTTTTCATTTGTTACCCATACCCTTTGTTCTGGTAGGGCTGTTGTTATTTGTGTTTGGCTGCTGTGACTTTTGTGAATAAACAGCGGAGAAGGTACAAAAGCATAATCTGAAGCCTCTGGTCCTGACATAGAATCCGGGACACTCCTGACCATCCGCTGGTGGAACATTAGACCTGGCCTCGCTACTTAATTAAATCCAGAAGGTGAACTTTTAAAATTCATATCTTAAAAAGTACTTACCTTAGAACGAGAATCTTGATCTAAATATATATAGAAATCTATGTTATTTTTACAAATTCGTCTCGGATTTATTCTTGAGTGTGTGTATCATTTATTGCCTCTGTGATTTCAACAAATGCTTAGCACTACCCTCAGATAAGCCGAATTGCTCGCCCAGACTACCACAAATAAAGCGTTAGTATTATCTATTTTTGTCTCCGTATACCAATCTGGGATCCACTGGACTCTATGCACAGTCTACTTCGTTTCAGTGCACTATATAGAGAGCCAGTTTATTACATAAGATTATTGCTATGGATGAAAACATTCAGTAAACAAGCCCACGTAGCCTCCATCAGCCGAGCTTTATGGCCTATAGGACCAGAAAAGTGGATGTTAGATTGAATATATCTGTAGAGGACATTTCTAGTTTATTGATTACACGAAGACAATACTACGGTCCTGATCTTTGGCCGCTACAGGAACAAGAAACATCTTACATGGCGCAAGTACAAACCTGGGTGTCTGGTTTACAGAGACTTGTAAACCTACTGCCCATATAGCCTTCTTGAAAAAGAAAAGGAAAGCCATTATATACAGTCTCAATTGTTTTAACATGGGACTTAAAAGTGCCTCGGCAGCACCTATACTCAGGTTCATGGAGGTGACCCTCTTCCCCACGCTGCAATATGGTCATCAGGCATTTCCCAGGGCCTACCTTCAATCAATCAATTAATCAATCACAGCATTTATATAGCGCACTACTCACCCAAAGGGTCTCAAGGCGCTTCCACCCTAGACCAAGCACAGAGCACAGGCTATAAGAAAATATTCCAACTGCCTCGTTACAACTGTAAGACAAGACTTTGCCTGGAATTTGCTCTGCTAAGACAAACTTTAGACTGAGCGTCAGACCTATTGATATGCTACATTTGGGGCCTCAAAACGCCAGCAGACTCGCTTAAAGTCCGTTTGAAAGATATATTTCAGATCCCGGGGAATCTGTGGCATCAGCAAATACAAAAAGAGATTTCCTCTTTCCAAATTGAAGCACCTGCGTTAAAAGCAGACGCTATCTCCTTTATGACCTGGAAAAGTGTAGCCAATAAACAGCTGCGACTAATCTTGACCTAACTGGAAATATCTTCTCTAAATATCTTCTCTAAGGTCCTCCGGTATTTTGCTTCCTTTGAACAACTCATATTTGGTAGGGAAGCCACAACCAGACTTATCAGAGGTCATCAATAGATGGACGTGTAGAGACATTCTGTATTAGCGCCTGCTAGGGTTACCAGTGGCCGACTGTAATCCAGCATGGGCCGGTTATGTAATTTTAAATGTGAATCATGGTTTCACCTCTTGTGCTATTGTCCCACGCTCGATGTCATCAGGAGGTCGATGCTGAAACCAATTTACTTGGTTCAGAGGGTTCGCACTTGCTTGGAGGCCACATTGTTAGGCTTCATCCAAACAGTGGTGGCTCGCAGAGGTAATGGTGTGGGGCGGTGAGGCGGGATGGGGGTGGGGCTGGGTGAGGGGTAGTGGAGTCTGACATACAACGGCAAAGGTGAAAGTAAATAAATAAAACCACTTACCTTGGGCTTGCCGCATCACAGACTCGGCGATATGGCGAGTGCAAGGTAAGTTGTTTTATTTATTTATTTATTTACATTCACCTTTGCCGTCGTATGTCGGACTTCACTAGCCCCCATCCCGCCTCACCGCCCCACAGCATTACCTCTGCGAGCCACCACTGCATCCAAATCGTTGTATGAGCCTTAACGAGGTGTGGGGAAATTTGCCAAGGAACTCAGAGCCCAACTTTGATTCCAAACTGCTGAGCCCCGGCCATGCCATCCCCACAGCATTTATCTTTACTCAAAAGCTGATAATGGACTACTGCATGCAGAAACCCAGAAATGAGACAGTGGAGTGGTGAAGGGCCTCTGGTCCAATTGCTGCAATGGACGCGGGAGAGAGGAAACCATCCATATGACTTAATATTTGTGTGCCGCTACTCGGAGGGCTGACGGGGTCAGCAGGCCGCCATCTTGGTAGGGCAGTGTAGGCTGGGTCAGCGCTCCTGACATCGCGCTCGAGACCCCATTTAAGCCCAGCCCCATGCGCACGCGCAGCGGACGTGCGTAGCGGGCGCGACGAAGGCGCGCCGAAGTTGTGCCTAAGTTAAGCTCGTCTGCGCCCGTCCGCGGCCGGCTGGGGCAAAGGGCACCCCACTATGCCCGTCTCCTTTCTTACTCTGCAACACAACTCTGTTCGTATCAGGATTCTTGGCCACTCCACCCCGCCATTCTCACACGGGTTAAGGAACTCGGGGCCAGATATAGGTAATTCCGATTTACCGACTCTTAAATACCGACTCATACCGAATCGGTATTTAAGAGTCGGTAAATTTGAAGGAGGCAGATGTAGGTAAAAAATTACCGAATCTGTAAGAGTCGGTATTTATTGATTCTGTAAATACCGATTCTGTATTTCCCATTGATTCCTATGGGCCTTGAAGCCCATAGGAATCAATGGGAAATACAGAATCGGTATTTACAGAATCGGTAAATCCCGAATCCTGCAAGGGTGCAGGGGGTGTCACTTTGACACCCTCTAGCACCCCAAGTACAGGCTAGTGTGACATGTGGCACACATACATGCCCTAAGGGCATGTCTGTGTGTCACATTGCACAGGTGTGCATGCACAGATTTGCATGCACACCTGAATTCGGTATTTTACCACCCAATAGGATTGGGTGGTAAAATACCGATGCTTAAGGCCCTGTGGCACTCTTAGGAGTGTCACCTACATATGGATTTACAGAATCGGTATGTTTACCGATTCGGTAAAATACTGAAGTGGTAAATTTACCGAATCTGTAAATATACCGATTCTGTAAATAACTACCCACCTACATCTCAAAAGCCAAATACCGGTCGGTAACGGCCGAATTCGGCCGTTACCGACCGGTATTTGGCTACCTACATCTGGCCCTCGGTTTGGCCCGTGCTACGCCCTCTTCCTTCCTCCCTCCCTGCTACCCTGCCTTCTCTGCTCTCCTCCCCTTTTACCCCCTCCCAACCCCTTTCCTTGCCTAGCTCTACCTCTCCCTCCACCATCTCGGCCTTCCTTTTGAACACTAGGTCAGCGGCAAAACATCAACTGGAGCTATATAACTTCCTGGACTCCTACAAGCCGGATCTTCTGTTTTTAACAGAAACCTGGTTTCGGTCAGACTCATTACCGAACGTGCTGGCAGCTCTTCTCCCCCCTACTTTGTCCTCCGAGCCAATCGGCCGGAGGGGAAGATGGGGAGGGGGGGTGGCCTTGATTGCTCGAGCTGGACTTCACTTTCAGGTCTTCCCTTCCCCTCCCATATTAGCAGTTGACTGCTTAGTAGTGCGCTCTGCTTCCTTTCAGGTTCCTATCACGTGTGTGTTGGTCTATCGCCCACCCCAGCCTACCCCCGGTTTTATTTCTGCCTTTCAGGACCTACTGGCCACATTGGTAGTTAATAACGCATCGGTCCTAGTCTTGGGGGATTTTAATTTTTGGCCCAACAACCCGGCAGAGAGCGCTTTGTCCAGAGACTTCTCTCACCTTTTACTTAGCCTCAATTTTGTCTCACAGGTCCATACCCCTACCCACTCTCATGGCCATACTCTGGACCAAATCTGGACGATCAATGTCTCGATTACGGCCCCCTCTGTCACTCCTTGTGCATGGTCTGACCATTTTTTGATTTCTTTTTTCCTAGACCTCAGCTTAGCAAAAAAACCTTCCTTCCCCAGAAATACCTGGGCTAGGAATTGGAATAAAGTGGATATCCCTTCCCTCTGCGCCTCTTTGTCAACTTCGTGCCCGGACCTAACTGGCCTTGCCCCTCTACCTCAAGTAGCCACGCTCAACAGTTGGCTTTCGATGGCACCCCTCAGACCCTCGTCCTTCTAGATCTGTCCGCCGCCTTTGACACGGTTGACCATTCAATCCTTTTGTCCCGTGTCAAGGCGGCGGGCTTGGGGGGCTCGATACTGGCCTGGCTTGGCTCCTTCCTGAGCGACCGGACCCAGGCCGTCCATCTGGCTGACTTCTCTGCTTTCCCTTGTAAAGTGCAGTGCGGTGTCCCCCAAGGGTGTTCCCTCTCCCCTTTATTGTTTAATTTGTATATCTTTCCCCTTGTTTTTGCACTACAACAGATGGAGGTCACGGTAAATAAATACGCCGATGACCTCCCGCTCATTTTTAATCTTTCCTCCTCACCATCCGGTATCCACAGTTTCCAATCAGTCATGCTGTTTATCCGGGATTGGATGAGTTGTAACCAACTCAAACTCAACCCGGATAAGACTGAGTTAGTCTTGACCAGTGGCAGCGGCAGCCCCTGGTCCCCCACCTTTTGGCCCTCCTCTCTTGGTCCCCCTCCTTCTCCCTCAGCCTCAGTTAAAACACTAGGTATTACATTAAATCAACATCTCACACTTCACTCCCAGATCAGTTCTGTTGTTTCCTCCTGCTTTTTCATTCTCCGCATTATCCGGAAGATCTCTAGATTTTTCTCTCTCCCGGCCCTTAAGCTGATCCTTATGGCAATGATTCTATCTTGACTGGACTACGGGAACATCGTGTATAACGGTGTTCTCGCTTATGCCCTTCAACGCCTCCAGTTAGTGCAGATCCAGGCCGCCCGCCTGATCCATGGCTTACCTAAATTCCATCATGCCACCCCGTTACTTAAAGCACTACACTGGCTACCTATTAAAGAGCGGGCCCTTTTTAAGATGGGCTGTATGACTTTTCAAGCCCGTGCAGGGACGGCCCCCGCCTTCATCTCCTCTGCAATCCAGGCCTACCACCCTACCAGAGAGCTGCGCTCTTCCTCTAAATGCCTTCTCTCGGTTCCTCGCTTTAAGAAATGCAGAATGGGAGGCTTGAAATTTTCCGTCCTGGCCCCTTCATTTTGGAACACTCTCCCGCTTGCCATGAGATCAGCTACCTCCTACATGGAGTTTCGTAGAGCCCTTAAAACTTTTCTCTTCCGGCAAGCCTTTTTGTCCTAGGCACCTGCCTTCCTGCCCGTGGTATTAGCATCCTCCAGCGCCAAGGAACCGCATGGTATACGTGCGCTTTATAAATTCTTTTAAATTCAAATTCAAATTCAAATATTTGGACATTAGCTGGGTAAATCAATAGTCTTCTCGAGGGCTTTAAGTGGGATGAAAAAATTAGGGGGTCTCTCAAAGGGGCGTGACCATTGTAAATAAGGGCATGGCTTACAAACACATAGGGTAAATATCTGTGCTTAAAATAGTGTGCCACCCGACTTGTTGCTGTTTCTGTCATTGCATCCAAAAATATGATACACCAAGTAATACTATACCTACAGGTGAGGACTATTGGCTTTGTCAGTGGTTGTTAGTTGCATAGGATAAATAAGCTGCAATTACGGCTTGTATATCATATTGAAAAAGCTTCCACTAAAAGCCCTGGTGACACTACGACAATGTTGCTACTCCTGAGTTTCAGAAAGAGAAGGGTAATCCAGAGCGAAAATGACTCTTTAAAGGATTCCACTTCCCCTACAACGCTCCCCTGGCATGATGTCATGCCGTCACTTCTCCACCAGTGAGAAGTGAGCAGTGTGAGCACACGCACACGATGTGCCTGCTGTCACTGTAGTCCGGAAACAAACGGACCGTCTATGGCAGGGCACAAAGCAGAGACCGATAGGGACCCTTTTTGAGTAACCCTGGGCATAGGACTACGCTACGCTAGCGTAGTTTGCGTAACTACGCGCGTCACAAATTGCACGTAGCGCAGTGCAAAAATGCGTAGCGTAGTGGGCATTTTTTGCTTCCTCAACGTCAAGTTGGCGAGCGAGCAAAATGACCTCCCGGCAAGACTTTTTCCTCGGTCCCGATCAGCAACTTCAAGTTGCCGATCGCGAGCGTGGAAAATAAACATCCCAGCAAGATTCTCAACGCGGGGAGATCAGGTTTCTCATTGCGAGTGGTCGCATATGCTCGCGACCGCTCGCGATGAGAAACTACCAGTTCGCGTTGAGAAAACTGCAACTCGAGTACAAATCTACTCGAGCGGCAGAAAACGACCGCTTGCACTGTGCAAGATGCCGTTTGCAATGATTACACAGTGCGGAAAAGCATCCGGCACTGTGCAAACAGTGCGAACAGCATTTTCTCTCCCGCACTATGCAGTTCGCGTAGCGTGCGTAGTGCGAAGTGCACTACGCGTAGCTACACGTAGCGTGACTACGCGAACTACGCCCAGGGTTAGTTTCGAGGCCCCCTCTAAAAAACTGCCGGTGCTCAGCACGGGTGAGACCCGGCCCCCTTAAAGCCCTGGTCTTCTCACTTTCCTACATTTATGGTCCCCATAAATTCTCCTTCTCTACCCAAAGTACGTGGGTTTAGGTCGTTTACTTGATATCTCTAGCTTCTAACTACCCTCCTCCACTTTGTGTCCTTTGTGTCCGGGGTCACTCTTTGTCCGGGGGGTGGGGTACTAGATCTTGCACTCTGTTAAGTTCGGTTTGTTAATAATCTGAGAAGTCCAAGTTGGCAGAAGAAAGACTTCTTTATTCTTATTTCCTTCATAGCATCAACCAAGAACAACAGCCTGGAACAGAGGTCAGGCGTAACTGCCAACCCACGAATCCAGAACATAGAATCCCCACAACAACAATCTAAATACCAAAGAGACAGACTAAGGGGATAGGCTGTCAACACTGAACCATAGAATATAACACACCTCCCCCCTTTCCAAAAACAATAAAAACAAAAATAAAAACAAACATTACTGAATATAATCTTTAAGATACATGGGAGCATGGGTATTGCGATTGCTCCTTCTGGGAGCAGATGACACATCACCAGAAAAAAACCTTCATCTTGACAATTTAAATTCTCAGCAGAAACATCACTATCCAAACAGATTGAATTCTCCCGGGACGGCAAAGATGAAGAAGATGCATCTCCACCACCGGCAGATTGACGATTGACACAATTGGATGAAAGAACAGGAGATTGTAAACTGGATCCCCTTGTACTCTCCAGAGAAGGCAAAGATGAAGAAGATGCATCTCCACCACCAGCAGACCGAAGATTAACACAAGTGGATGAAGAAACAGAGGATTAAATATCAGATGCTAAGCAATCTGAAACTTTGTAATTCAAATGGGTTTTACAGTTCTTTGAGATTTTTAGATTAACAAGAACAACATTTCTCTTACTCCACCACTTACCATTAGCAAGTAAAACAGAATATTTAGAAACTTTTACAATTCTGGTAGGAGAGTAGAATTTTGATTTCTGATTTTTACTTTTAAAAGGTCTTTTTACTTTAACAAAATCACTAATATTAAGCTGTATTTCCTTTGTTTTTCACTTATCATCATAATTAATTTTCATTTAAGACTGTTTACATTCCACATTTTCACGAACTTGATCAACAGATGGCAATTTATCCTGAACTTTAGTTTGATCTAAAACCCAAGAAGGACTAAGTTTTGAAGAACCAAAACAACCCTTAAGAAAAACAAAGGGAGTGACCCCAGTCGTGGAGTGTGGAGTATTATGATAACTCCATAGTCTTTCTTGTGCTGCTTTTAAAACAGAAATATCTTGCATGCACGCTAATTGAATAGAATCTTTCAACATTTTGTTCACCCTTTCTACCATGCCGTTTCCTTGAGGACTGTAGAGGGCTACAGTGAGATGTTTAATCCCCAGGTTGGAGAGAAATTTTTGTGTAACATGAGATTTGAATTGTACGCCATTGTCAGATATTATACATTTTGGAATACCTTCTTTGAAAAATAACTAATCTAAAAAGTCAATAACAGCAACAGTGGTAGGTTCAGACATGAATTTACATTCGACCCATTTCGAGAAATAGTCGACAACAACTAAGGCATACCTCATATTTGACTTCAAATTGTACATTGGACCGATGAAATCAATACCTAACTTTTCCCATGGACCATGAGAAAAAGCGACTGGATGGAGAGGGGTATTGCGAAGGTTTAAAGATTTGTCAGCATCCAAACAACTAGTGTAACGTCCTATAAAATTCTCTATATCAACATCCATCCCAGGTCACCATAATATAATCTTAACCTCTTTTTGGTGCCAGTTAAACCAAGATGACCCTGATGAGCCAAGTTTAACAATTTAGTTTTAAGTTTGTTTGGAGGTATCAATAAGCTTCCCCTCATGAGAAAATCATTCTCCACTGTAAGTTCATCTTTAATTTTGTAAAATTGTCGCAAACCTAAATCCAGATTTCTTTCATTTGGCCAACCCTTGATGACATGACTTTTCACCAAATTTTGTACAACATCAAGTTTGGAAAATTCTAACCACTCTGCACTGTTAATGGTACCTTCTAGAACAACTAAACCATCAACTAAACCAACAACACAATCAATGTCATCATCATGGAGAAAGGAAACAGAATTACTTAAAGGACACCTAGACAAGAAATCAGCACGTTGGTTTTTCCCACCTGGAATGTGTCTGATGCAAAAATTGAACTCAAACATCCTAGAAAGCAACCTTACTAACCTAGGACTGACATTGTTGTGATCTTTCTTGGACAAAAGAAAAACTAACGGTTTGTGGTCAGTAACTAACATAAATTTCCTGCCCCAGAGAAAAGTTTCAAAATGTTTAGGTGCCCACAGACAAGCTAAGGCTTCTCTTTCAATGGTACTGTAACGTCGCTCAGAGGAGGAGAGGGATCTAGATGCAAACCCGACAGTTTGTTCCACACCATCAACCAACTGAGAAAGTACAGCGCCGAGTCCAACACCACTCTCGTCGACAGTAACCACAGACTGAATGTCATCTCTAAAAGAATGTAGAGCAGGAGCATTAACAATAAGATTGTTTAAATCAATGAAAACTTTGTTTACAGAATCATCCCACATGAAATGTTCACCTTTCCTCAGTAATTTCCGTAACGGTTCAGTTTGTAATGCAAAACAATCTACAAATCTTGAGTAGTACTCACATAAACCAAGAAAATACCTCAATTGGTCTTTATTAATGGGACAAGGACTATCAACAATGGCTTTAACGAGATCTTGTTTTGGAGAAATGCCACACCCTGAAATGTGATGACCAAGGTATCACATGGTGAATGTTATTCACCATGAATTTGCACTTCTCTTTTTTAACAGTGAAACCATTGGATTCTAAAATGCAAAGAACCTCTGACAATTTTTTTAAATGATCATCAGTATTTTTTGAGTAGATTAGGATATCATCTTGATATGCAAGAAAGTCACTGCACTCACCAAATAATTGAAACATTAACTTCTGAAAAACAGAAGCGGCAGAAGCCAGTCCAAAAGGCATTCTTAGAAATCTATAGGGACCAAACAGAGTTTTCTGCCGCTAAAACGGCGATAATTTTTAACGCCCTGCTTGATAATATACCCCGTGTTTCGGCCCCCTCCTTTTGCTCATGCACTTGCAGCTCACTGGGCCAACAAAAACAAACTTATGTTACCTTCCTTCTTTGTAGTGGCTCTCGCGCTCACAGTAGCAATCTTAACGGGATAGTCAATCATGGTTCTTAATTTTAGCACTTTTAGTACTCGGATGGATAGTTTAATATTTTATGTATACAAATTGTTATGGCTTTTAATAACTAAACAAGAAAAATGACAATGACAGCTCATTGAGTACCATTACATTTTGGTTCTAATAATGATCTGAATCAGTTGGCCAATTTTCAGGTTCAGGTCCTGCCCTTCAGCACTGTGTCCGCCGCCTAGAAGAAGGGCATTGTTACATGTCTGCTCGATCTAGCCTTCATGAAGAATTATCATCCCATCACTCTCCCACCTGTCCTCTCGAAGATGATGAAGAAACACCTCGTGAAGTGGCTACCAATTCATCTTAAGGGCCTACAACTTTTGAAGTGGGCTCAGGTAGGATTCTGCTACAGGTACATCACCCAACCTGTGGTTTTACCTGCTCATGATGAAGTGGTTTGCACTGCTTTATAATGTTCCACTGATTCACCAGTTTCCACATTACCCTTATAGGTAAAGTTCTATTAGAATGCAGCTCTAATTACCTATAATGTAAAGTTCATAAAAACACTAAGGATCAGAGGGGATTCTGCTACAGGTACATCACCCAACCTGTGGTTTTACCTGCTCATGATGAAATGGTTTGCACTGCTTTATAATGTGCCACTGATTCGCCTGTTTTCATATTACCCTTTTAGGTAAAGTTCTATTAGAATGCAGCTCTAATTACCTATAATGTAAAGTTCATAAAAACACTAAGGGGCAGATTTACAATAACTGGCGCATCCCCAGGGTTGCGCCAGTTATTGTGCGCCGCAGCTCCGCCACCCATGGTGCGCCGCATTTACAATGCGGCGCACTATGGGGCAAAAACGGCACAGATCCGTGACGCATCTGTGCCGTAAAGGAGGCGCATTGCTGGAGTTGCATCGCAAGTGCGACGCAGCTCCAGCAAGGCTCTGGGGGGCCCTATCTGTTCAATGCTGTGTCAAGCCTTAGCCTGCTTCAAGCAGGCGCAGGGTTTTGACGCAGCATTGGCCTAAAAGTGCCTGCGTGAAATC
Organism: Lissotriton helveticus; assembly: GCF_964261635.1. Lineage (NCBI taxonomy): Eukaryota > Metazoa > Chordata > Amphibia > Caudata > Salamandridae > Lissotriton > Lissotriton helveticus. Next base: position 2,135,674,473 of record NC_136063.1, on the reverse strand, counting down.
TTGTAGATTTCACGCAGGCACTTTTACGAGGCGCACTTGCCCCGGAATGCCCACCCTGCGCCGGAACGCCCACATGTGACGCCGGGCTTTACAACGTGACGCATTTGCCTAGATGCGTCACGTTGTAAATGGGTCGCAGGGATGTGCCATGTTTACGCCGCCGTTGCGTGACGCAACGGGGGCATATACGTGGCACAAGTCCGACATAAATCTGCCCCCATGGATCAGAGGGGATTGGAGGAAGCCTGGGGATACCGGTCCCTCAAAAGAACAAATATTAGTATACTGAGTACGCCCAGCGATATGTGAAAAAGAGAAAAAGAAGGTAGTGTAATGTCTCACACCGTGTGAGGAGGGAACCCTTATGATGAAGCATGTCACCTAACGGTGAGTGAGGGTTCTTGTCCTGAAGGAAAGTTCTCCTCCTGTCTCTTCCACAGACGTTACACTACCTCTACCTTCTTTTTCTCTTTTTCACGAATAGCCGGGCTTACTCTGTGTGCTAAGAAACTATAATTTAAAGTGCCATTCAATGCCAGTTTCTGCATTGCCACTGTAACCTAAGCAGCACTTCCATGCAACTGCTGCAACCTCCCTTCCCTTCTACTCTGTGGCCCAATTACAGTTTCATTGGCCCATCAAAGGGGCTCTATGAGTGGCTGCTTGCCAAGTCAATGTTTTGTGGCTGAGTGTGGTATGTAGGAAAGTGGGGCTGCTCAGATGGGCTGCTCCTCTTGCCAAAGCGAGATGTGGCACTTCTGCCCATGGCAGATGGCAGTACAGCCGACATGTTATTGTTCCCCCAGCACCATTGAAGGAAAGCTGCCACTGCTCATGCACTGTATGAAAGGGGCACCCTTTCATAGCTGTTCCAGCTTACGAAGAGGTCTGTGAACTGAGGCTGCTTTTTGGCTTGTAATCGCTATGGTCCTTAACTTCTTGCTGGAGTGAGTGAGGATCGCAGGACTGCCCCAAATTGGAATCTTAATTTGAGAGTGTGCACCCCTAGCAATGCAAGAGCTTTGGAAAAAACGGGCCCCCTGAATCTAGGATAAATTGCCTTGACGGGGAATTACAATTAAGGGGAAAGGAACACCTAGGCACGGTGGATTCAACAAATTGCAGGCACATCAACAACAGACAGTTATTGATATACCATTACATATGTGCAACAAGTGACAAACTGATATTGTATATATTTCTTTTATTTTTTTCACTTTTTTTATAATAAAAATATATACACTTTTTTTATAATAAAAATATATAATCTCTTTTTAATTTTTTTTGATCAATTACAAAAATATCTGTCCAAATATTAGCAATTGTTTTAACCAACTTGATTGATGTGCATACATTCATTACAATCTGATTATTAATTACACATAAATTTCATAGTTGTCCTATTTCTACATTCTTTGTATGTTCACAGCAACAATATCATCATATTGTTATGGTCATATTATAAATGATTGAACACATACATCAATATAACAATATAATGGAGAATGATAATCTTTTTCAGCAACTGATCATACACACAATATGTTAAAAAACATCCATTATTCGCAATTCACTAGACAAGTTGGTTAGGTCACAATATAGTTCAATGGGAAACCGTGCTGAACCCCCCGTAGCAAAAGTGGCACAAGCAGCTGAAAGCTCCCCAGAAAAATGTGTGCTATGTATGCATGGAAGGATGCATGGATGGATGCATGGATGGATGAGGTGTTAGTATACCATGAAACCAGCTAAAAGACGGCGAGGGTTAAAGCGAAATATACAGTCAACATGAGTAAAGTTGAAATAATACCAAACTACATTAAAGCTGAGAACACAACAAAGTTCCCAAACCAGTTTAAAAAATCAAAAATGTCATTTAATCAGGAAAATAACAAACAGATAAAGCAGCTTAGGGGAGCTACAGACATACAAGTTTGATGGCACATTTTTCAAACGAAATGCCCATAAGGACACTGGACATATAAAAATGAATTGTCAATCCAGGTGCATTGCCCTGAAATGGCCCAAAGGCCATGTTTGCCCCAGAAACGAAAAACAAGGTGAGGTTACAAGTAAACTCACAGAGGCCATGAGGTCATGGGCAAGGATGGTAATCTACCATGCTGCTACTGTCCAATGGTGTCATTGTTCCTGCTGCTCTTCTGGGGGACAAGGATGAGACAGGCTCCTCTGCACCTGCTTCCTGCTACAACCAGGAGTTCTAATATTTCTAGATGCTGAGAGCGTCACTTTTGGGGCCTCATTTATGAAAAGTGACGCATCACTGCGAGGAAACTGCAATGCGTCACTTTTCATTGCGCCCTCCTTACGACACCAATGATGCGTCATATTTACAGTATGACGCATCATGTCTCAAGGAGTTACAGATACTCAGTATTTCTGACGTATCTGTAGGTGCAAAAATGACGCATTGCTGTAGTGGGTCACAAAAGTGACGCAACTTCAGCTATGGGTCATTTCACATGGGCAAGCCCCATGTAAAATGTGCCTGCGTCATCCTTACGCCTGCCATGAGGCATGCGTAGGATATTGACTCATTTGCGTCTATAAGTGGAGCAGTGAAATCTTATAGATTTCACTGCGTCACTTCCACTGCCCTTTCTTGCGTCAGAACGACCCCCTGCATACATTATACCTGACGCAGGTATAATGTGGTGCAGGGGTTTACAAAGTGTTGCATCTATCTAGATGCGTCACTTTGTAAATATGGTGCTACAAGGAACCTTTTTACGCTGCTGGTGCCGGCGGCGTAAAAGTGACACAAGGGCTCATAAATAAGCCCCTTGGTCTCTCCTTCGGTCCCTAAGTCATTAGGACAGGTATCTAGAAACCAGATCTTTCTCCAGACAGGGGTCTTGCAAGGTTCAGTTAATTACACTTGTAGCTGGCCAGCTGGAGCATTTTCACACAATAGACTCCTCTTCTTTTTGTGTCCTTAAAGCAGTGGAGAGGAAGCCAGCCACGTGACCATTCAGTAGGAGTTCTAGCGCCTAGCTACCAGTGGGGATCAGGAGTCCTTCAGGTGTCTTTTCGAAGCAGCCAGGCAGAGTTCTTCTTTCTTCCTTCAGGTATTTTCCAGATGCAGGAATGTTTGTAGGAGTCGTTGATGGGGAGACATTTTTATGTTTAAATGTTTTTATTGAAAAAACAAAAAGGAAATGCTACACCACCCCAAATGCAGCTCCAATTTACAATAAATTTAGCATTGCAACGTCCAAAGGGGTCCTACACTGTAAAGAGTTTATAAATACCTAAGATCTGCAGTTAAAATAGCAACTTTCCTTACTTCAAGGAGTGTGAGCACTGAGAAACATCTCCAAGCTGTTAACTTTTGCTCCAAATAATGAGTTAGAAAAGTGAACCATAAGTTGAAAACCCATTACCGACCTCAACCTCCATCAGTCCTAGGAAGGAAGATCCTACATCATATTGTCTAGTTGAAAGGACCGCCCACATAAGGAGTCAACGGTAGAAATTGTCAAGTTGCATCCGACTGGTAGAAGAAGTGAAGTTTCCGCTCGTGCCTTACCCTCAATGTAGCAGGGTACCACAATGATGCTGGTGAATCTTCTCTTTTTGATTGGTTGCAGTTCCTGCCGTGGTTGTGGCTTTGCATGACTATTGTTTGAAAATACTCTACACTGTTGTTGCTGAAGAGAAGGCGGAACTTCCCCCCGCATTCCTTGTTACTTCATCCCTTTATCTGTGGTCTGACGATTTGACAAATATTGTTCCTGCTTCCTTGCCTTTTCCCAATAGATTCTTTCTAAGAAGTCTCATAGTCCTCAGCAAAGTAACACAAGTAGCTTATTTTGGAGGAACCTCTGTATTGTGCTTGGCAGGTTATTCACCTCACACTACAGTTGGATTCCAAGGTTACTGAGGGAGAAGCCCCTGGCCGTGTTCTTCTCCATTTCAAGCTTCCACTCTAGCAGCATGAAGGAATCAATGCTGCCCTCTTCAAATTGCTCACGTTTTTTGAAGAATCCTCCAAATCAGCCTTTGTGTCTACCTCCATGCAAGTGACATGCCCTCCAAGATGATCACCCCAGTATCTATCACTGTCACTCTCCCTTTAATTGTATACAGAATACCCACCAATGTCAACCTTTTTCCTCAATGTGCTGGAAAGAACACTGTAAGTCCTGAAGTACCATCATCATTCTGGTGTCGTCCTTGAAAGCATCACCTTCTTAGGATTCTTAAAGTCTTCTCTGTGCTGTTCTCGAGAAAGACACCCTTTTGGCCAGAAGAACGCTGCTTCTTCCTAGCCTTTGAGTTTCAAATCATTTTGGGACATTTCCATGTTTAAAATATTGACAGAGTAAGAAGATACTGCTCTTACAGGGGCTGACAGAAAACAGCGTCACCCAAATGCATTACTTTTTTGGGGTTCCACACCTTAGCCAATCAACAGCCGTCTTCATTGATGGTCCCACTCGCAACTCCTAGGTGGACTTCTCTTGGGCTGTTGTTGATGCCACCCCCACAGCATGATGGGAGAAGCCCTTGGTCGTGGTACATAAAGTGTTTCGTGTGTGTCCCCTCCTCAAGAACCACACAGAAACATCAGACACCGCCTTCTCCGTCCTTGGGAGAACACACTACCTCACCTCTGTGGTGGGGGAGGTGCAGCTTCCTCACACTATGGGCTTTGCAAGAGGCCAGAATCAATAAGTTCTGGTTATCAGGTGGGATGCCGCCCTCTCACCCTGGAGCACTAAAATCCTGGACCTATCCCTGCACCCAGTGCTTCCACACAGCCATGTAAAGGGAGCTGCTCTAGAGCCCAAAAAAATATTACCTCAGGTCCCATAATTATCCAAAGCACTACTAAGTCATAGGAGAATTCTCTAGATCCAGTCCTAGCGGAATTCCTACTAAAACCCAGCCTTCTTTTTTCAGCATTTCCCTTTTGCCTTATTATAAAGTCCCTAATTCACAATGGCACTAGCCAGGATCCCCTCTCAGAAGCTATGTGTCCTCTCCCAGGCCTAGCCCTAAAAAAGTAAACATAGCTAAAAAGATACGAATTCCAAGGTAACTTAAAATAAGTATATATTTATTCTTTAGTATCTTCATACATGGACTGGCAGGGCCACAGCCTCACAACAACTGCTAGGTCTCCCGTTCAAATGTATACATTCCCCTTACTGACGTCACAATCCCCACACTGTAAGATCATCTAACCACCCACTAGAAATTTACAAGATCCCAACGCATCACTTCTCATACAATACATATAACAAATAACTAAATGAAAGTTTAATGTTTAAAAAAAAATTAGACTGGATTTATAGTCCTAAATTTGTACAATGAAGAAAGAATAAGAGCAAACGTAAATAGATGCAAAAGTATAAGCATATTTTACTTAATAGAAATAAAATACAAATTTCTATGCTCTTATACAGTCTTTGAATTTGGTAAAATTTTAGTTCTGGACGATTTCACCCGAACCTCTTGCATGCTCACATTTTTGGATTCTGAACCGGTTTCCCTTCTAATTCCATGCTCTCCTCCAAGCACAAAAGACAGACTGTCTTCTTTCCAACATTTACTTTCTTCTAACGTCACAACATCCCTTCCCACCTTCTTCACTCTCACAGGACTGGAAAACCTATGTACACCACTCTCACTCAATGGTCTCTTGATTCTCACCATGTCCCCTTCCTTCACCATTAACTCTCAAGTCTTAACTTTGACATACTGTATAGTGCCTATCTCCTTCTATCCCCCACTGCCTTTAAGGTTTAATCTGATGGAACAATTTTACCCATTCACACTCTTATTATTTTTTTACCCTTCTTTCAACAATACAAAAGGTGAGATCTTGATATCAGCATTGGGAGTGGTACACACAGCCCACAAAAGATTCCTAATTTCTTGCTTCTAAGGAAGTCCACTGACAGCTGATAACTGTAGATTCTCTTTTAGCACTCCGTTGAACCTCTCTGCAAGCTGTTGCTACTGAGGTAATATAGAGAAGTTGTGATGTGTGGGATTCCAAATTCACTCATGAAGACCTCAATCTTTCATGACACAAACTGTGGCCCATTATCAGGCACAATTTCATCAGGAACTCCATCTCACAGAAATACATTTTCCATAACACTTCTGACTGAAAATGTTGTAATACAATTGGCAAATTTCCCATCCAGCTACCATGAGTAATAATCTATTACCACAATACCATATTTCTCCTGATAACTCTTGATACTCACAGGTCCAATATTATCCACAGCAAATTTGGACCGGGCAAATTTGGACCTGTAAAAGCAAAACTATACCAAGTTCTGCTTTTACAGAACTTGGTATAGTTACTCGAACCTTGTCTCTGTCACAAAATGTACACATAGCCGTACATATCTGTCCACCTCCCTGTCCATGCTTGGCCACAAGTAAGTATCTTTCACACATCTTTTCATTGCTCTCATAACGATGTTGCCTTAATGAGCCAATTCAATAGCTTTTCTTCTCAAAGTCTCAGGTACAACCAAAACCTCAGCTCGGTGAAGTATACCTTTCAAAATAGATAGCTCGGGGCCTACGTGTCTGTAAGCATCCAACTCAGCATCCGACAATTTTCCTTTGGGCCAACCCTTTTTTTCGTACTCCATTACCTCATTCAAAACGTCTTTCTCTAATGCTTCTATCCACTCATGTTCTAAAATGGCATTCCTGGTCACATTATAGAACTCAATCTCTTCATCTTCTACCTTATCTTTATTGGCAACCTAGATAGAAAATGCGCCATGATATTCTTTACACCTGGTATATATTCCAACCAATAGTGATAATCTTGTAGTATGTACTGTCATTTTGCTATCCTAGGACTGGATTTTTTGGCTCCTTCTGTGGTGAACATAACAATTAGTGGCTTGTGATTCAGATGGAGCACAAACTTCGAGCCCCACAGATACTGGCAGAAATGATCAACTCCCCACCAACATGCTAATGCCTCATGTTCCACCACAGAATAGGAGATTCAGCACCTCATTACCGACGGCTAGCAAATGCTACAACCTCCTCCGCAACATTCCTTCCTTGTGCTAGCACTGCACCTAGTCCATATTGACTAGCATCTGTGATCGCAATGCGGGTATCTTTAGTGTCAAATGGCTTGAGAGAAATGGCATTGGAGCCTCAAAAGCTTAGATCAACTAATTCTCTTTCACACACGCATCACTTCATACGAACCTTTCCCCTTTCTTCAACAGTGTTCTTTGGCACACCTTGGAATAAATCTGGAATGGTACTCCAGCAGGCCCTCATCTGGTACGGGTCCCTCTTCTATTACCTTCACCAAATTTTTTTTAGGGGTTATACCACGTGTCAATAACTTAAGTCCTAAATAATCTACATTCTCAACGGGAATTGACTTTTATCAGCCTTCAATGTAATTTCCTTGTCCGTTATTACTGATAAAACACAAGCTAATTTTCTGTCATGACTTCATCTGTCACCAGCATACACCAGCAAATCGTCCTGGAAACATGACTCTCTCTACCTCTTTGAACAAGGATTCCATTATTCTTTGTAAAATAGCAGAAGTCAAAGCTAGCCCAAATTGCATGTTCTTGAAATGAAACGCTGCCTCTGGCTTGACAAAGGAAGTTAAATGGCATGATTTGCGATCCAATACTACCTGATAGTATGCGGATGCCATTTCCAATGTGGTAAAATACTTAGCCCCTATTATCAATGAGAGCCTTTGTCTACCCAGATCCTCTTATTTAAATTTAGTAATCAACACACATACGAATTGACCTATTGGGTTTCCGCACCAGCACAATCAGGGTTAACCATTTCGAATCTTCAGTTGGTTCAATTATGTCCTGTTCTTGTCATTTATTCAGTTCCTTTGGCAATTCATCTCCTATCATCAATGGAACCCTCCTGATATTATGCACTGCAGGCCTCACTGCTTGCTTAAGATGTATCCTATGCTTGAATCCTTTCAACATACCAACCCAACCTTATCAGTGAACACATTTGGAAATGTAATTTCCCACTCAGATACTTGCATTGGCAAAACACACATACATTCTTTCTTTAACAAGACTTGCTCAGCATTATTGGGGTGATAAGCGTGGCCAAAATACCACCTGAGTGACTTACCTCACTCACCTATAGTTACCCAAAATAAGTCAGCCGGACAGTGGAGAAGAATAAACAAAGCAAGTTTATTAGGCCACAAACTCCCATATGAGAGGGCCCTATATCGACCTCACCCCTAAGAGTGTGCCGAGAAGGACTGACTCACATCATCATGGTGATACATTATATTACGAAAAGGCAGAGTAAAACACGCCCATAATGGAAAAGTACTGGTCCACCAGGGGTGTAGACAATGGCCTCATACAAGAGGCATCTGCACCTGCAATAGCAACACTTGTTATCATCTCCCAAGGACATAGAGCCAGGCCGCTACATCCCCAGCGCATGAGAACGGCCTGATAAGGAGTTTCGCTAGCAGGAGTTTCAGCTACAGTAAACCAAGAAATGCATATATGCTGACACGAGGAATTACTCCTATTCCTACGGGAGGGGGAATGAGCAAGTACAGTTTGCACGCAGAGAGAATAATTCAAAATGGTGGCACACATGCTAAGCTAAGAACACTGCAAACAATATCACACGCATAAGTGAATAACTGCACAGTAAGGATATAAACGTAGATGCGTAAATGCAGGTAATCAGTTAGACACATTCCGCTAACTCATAAGCATGATGTACGAAGGGGGCGGGGCTTGGGATTGACGCCAATCAGACCCTCCTTTTAGCGGACTGTGGCTAACACGCTTGTTTCCATTTATTAACCAAAAGGAGGGCCTTTACAGCAAAATCTACGGGCTTGGAAAAACTGGAATGTCATACTTAAACCAAAACATCATCATGAATGAGTATTAACCAATTAGCATCAGTAAGCTCAACAGCATCGGAGGCAGGGTATTGTTTCAATCTTTTCGTAGACTTTTTCATATTGCTGGCACACATGGAGCAACAAGGGGGAATACAATAAACGCAGAGGCAGCATGACAGTAGGAAGCCTATAACACCTATAATGACCATGAATATTTTCCAACCCCAGGAAGAGAAAAGACCCCACAACCATGTTTGTAGGGACCAGGTACCATTATCCTGATGAAGTTCTGCAGCCAACCTATGAAGCTTCTGCACAGCCAAGTTAACTGTCGGGGCGGAGTCAGGAATATACACACAGCAAGACGTCCCGATGACGCGGCAAGCTCCACCCCTATCTGCCAGGATGACATCAAGAACCATTCTATTCTGGATCGTAAATAATCTCATAGCCTGCATCTCTAGTGACATGTTAGCTGCAATATCAGCTTCAGTGTTCACCACCTTTTCCATAACCCGTGAAAGACGTCTGATGGACCTACTATTAAAAATAGGACCCCAGAATGGCAACAGGCCTTTAGAAAAATCATTAAACTGCTGTCCAGCGGTGTCCGTCTGATCAACGTCATCAACCTGAAGGTCCCTCCTTTTTCGCTGTCCTTGCACCATGTCAAACCTCCTATGTGTCTTATGATAATCTGAAGGTGCTACATAAACAGGAGGGAGTAAGTACGCCAAGTAACATGTCCCACCCCAACCCTCAGGCAACCACAGGTACCCGTTATCACCACATACAAAGTAAACATTAGGGGGAGTGACAAGCGAAGGGCTAAGGGTCACCCTAATCGAAGTGGTCACATTACAAATGCTGTCACCCACCTTTATCGGACCTCTACCCTGTATACAGAAATAAGGCGAGGGTCCCACTACCGCTAGGGGCACCAGAGAATGACCACTACTGTTTGTAGCAGGAGGGCGTCGGTATGCTAGAGAAGAGTTTAACTGTAGAAAACTCTCTCGTACCTTATCAGTGTCATTAGGTATCAAAAATTTGTCCAATTTTGCCGAGCAAGTCTCTAAAAATGTTTGGTCAAAACGTCCATCAGTAAATAATCGTCCCAGAGATGAGGGAGGCAAAGGGCGTACTCGCATCGTCAGTGTAGACTTACTGTCGGGGAGTCGTGGGGTGAGAGAGTCAGGCTGCTGAAAAAACTTCACCCTACCTATCAAGGTATACCAGCCCACACAGCTATTCACAGGGGTTAATTGCAGTGCCAATAACCTGTCCTTCTTATATGCTGCAGAAGGAAGCAATCCACATACCCAACAATCTGTCACATTGTATACAGCGTGTGCATGATGTAACGTTTTTATGAAGACATTATCACGGTAACCTTTTCTCATACATTGTTCACCATAATCGACAGTAACCATATTATGTTCGGGTAAGGGAGAAGGGGTAGGAACCATTTTGTGGACTGGGTAAGCTTTATCTAGAAAGAACAGTATTCCAAGCATAATCAGAAAAACGATAATGAGCACCACAATAACCACAATTTTACTTTTTCGTGATAGGGCACGCCATGGTGAATCTGGTTCTGGTCTGCGGGGAGCAGCAAAAGGCTGTTCCTCATCGGGTATTGGACGACCAAAAGGGTACATTTCTCTAGAGAACGGGGCAAGGGATATCCTAAAAGTTCAAAAACTAGGGACACTACTAAAAGTCCAGACACTCCAAAACCGGCCAGAGGGGTTCTTCACCCTTCGATGGGCTGTTCTCCCTATGTCCGTTAAAGCCTCATAGGCAGGCTTTCAGCTTCGCAAACCCTATTCCCTCGACGGAGTCACACAACTGTAGTGACTCAGGAGCACTAAACTTGGGCCCACGTTCGACTCTAATGTTCCATCCAACAATGTCTCAGAAGTGCACCAGGGCTCCTTTCAGCAGTCCATCCCTATTGCTACACTAACCTATCGACTATAGTCCACTCCTATCCCTATCTCAGCCCTTCTTCCAGTGCTCAATGCGTTTGCCTCTCTTTCCTGGGCCGCAAGTTATAGCGAGTGCTCCCTCGCACTTCATGGTCTGAAAACAGAATTGGTGGATCGTTCGGACAAGAGGTGGCTTCGGTCACCGGAGCACCGTGACCGATAGAAGCCTCGCTACTTGTACTCAGGGCTGGCTTCCGTGCTTTGTCGTCGTGCTCCTCCCCAATCAACACAGCATCAGAGAAAGGGAGATACTTAGGCAACGATTCTGTTTCGTGATCTGCAATGCCACCTCTTACCCAGGCATCATAGGGTAAAGGCAGTGGAACTTTCTTCACATGAGAGGCATGCGTCCACGCCTTACGGCCTTCCACTCGAAGTGCGGTGCGGGTGGTGAGCAGCACCAACCTCGGCTCAGACCACCTGGGCTCCAAACAGGACTTCCGCTGGTACTTCTTAACGACGACCCAGTCCCCTGGGTTGATGCCGTGACCGGGCCCCTCAGGCAGCGGCTTCAGTGTGTCTGCTACCTGCTGGTGAACAGAATGGAGATCTTTAGTCAAGGCATACAAGTAGTCTGTCAGCATAGGATATTCTATCTCTGAAAAACATTTGGGTCTAGGAACTCCCCACACATTTGCTGGCCTGCCGAATACAACTTCATGGGGAGAAACACCTGTTTTGGAATTCACTGTAACTCGTGTGGAAAGTAGAGCAAGGGGAAGAGCGTCTGGCCAGCGTAGCCCAGTACTTTCTTGTATCTTGGCCATTTTCAGTTTCAACGTACCATTAAATCTTTCAACTAAACCCGCCGCCTGTGGGTGTAAGGCTGCGTGGAATTTTTGAGAGATTTGTAATCCCTTACATATATTTTTCATCAGTTCTGCATTGAAGGATGTACCGTTATCACTCCAGATCACCCTAGGTAACCCGAACCTGCTGAAGTATTCCTTAATCAACATTTTAGCTGTCGACATGGCTGTACAGTCTTGTGTTGGAAAGGCCTCCACCCACCTACTGAATGCGCACACCACCACAAGTACATACTTAAGATTGTTCACTCTTTCCATTTCAATGTAATCCATCTGTATTACTTCAAAGGGGTATGTTGGGGGTGCAAAGTTACCCACAGGGACAGGTGTTCCCTTCCCAGGATTGTGTCGTAAACAAATCATGCACTGTTGTACCGTGCGTGTGGCCACCGTGGAAATGTTCTTATTACTCCATACGGGGTCTAATAATTTACATATTCCTTTAGCACTTATGTGAGCTGGTCCATGGGCCATCGTCACCACTGGAAGGACATATGCATTTGGGAGCAACCATCGTCTTTTGTCCGTCACATCCGTCCAACACTCATCCGAGTCCAGCTGTCCCTTTCCATTCTTCCATTCCCTCAGCTCCTCCTCAGTCACTTTCTCCTGTATGTTCCGCACACTCTGTACAGTATCTGAAAACATATTAATGTCTGGTACACATCTAGCCGGTCCAGCCACAAACATTCGCGGGAGTCTGTTCCTGGCAGTTTCTTTGGCTGTCTGATCTGCAAACGCGTTTCCCCGTCCCACATCATCAACCACTGATTTGTGTGCGCTACACTTTATGACTGCCAGCCTTCTGGGAAGCGTTAGAGCCGTCAACAGGCGCAATATCAATGGGCCGTGTTGAATGCGTTGTCCGTGTGATGTCAAAAATCCCCTCTCTGCCCACAGTCTTCCATAGCTATGAGCCACGCCAAAGGCGTATTGGCTGTCAGTATAAATGTTCACATCCAATCCTTCGCTCAGTTCACATGCACGCATCAACGCTATTATCTCTGCAGCCTGGGCTGAGTTATACGGGACTCTAGAAGTCTCCACCACTATGTGTAATGTCGTCACTGCATATGCTGCTGTTGTGGTGCCGTCCGCTAGTTTAAAACAAGACCCATCAACATACAACTCTCCGTCAGGGTTATCTAGGGGCTTATCCGTCAAATCTACTCTCCCTTTTGTTTCCTCCTCTGTTCGGAACAGGCAATCATGTACTTCACCAGTTTCCTCATCTGAAGGGAGGGGCAACAGTGTGGCTGGATTCAGGGTAGCACATCTTTTTATCGTCACATGTGGGGCAAATAATGTCATCTCATAACCTGTCAGACGAGCGCTAGTTAAATGCTGCGTCTGTGTTCTGTTTAGTAAAATGTCCACTGCATGTGGTACCATTACCGTAAGAGCTGAACCCAGTACGAGCCCTGCCGATTGTCTTATCGAGACTGCAGCAGCCGCTGTAGCCCTTAGACAGCTCGGAAGCGCTCTTGCCACATTGTCGAGCATTGCAGAGAAGTAAGCACACGGTCTCTGTTTTCCTCCAAAATCTTGTGTTAAGACAGACAACGCGCAACCTTCCGCCTCGTGCACATAGAGTACAAAAGGCTTCTGGTAATTGGGTGTTCCCAAAACGGGTGCAGAACATAAAGCAGTCTTCAACAACTCAAACGCTTCTTGGCATGCAGGTGTCCAAGGTAGGGGCTCACACACTTCTTTCGTGGTCAGATACAGCAGGGGTTTCGTTAGTAAAGCATAATTAGGTATCCACTGACGACAGTACGATGTTATTCCCAAGAATGCGCGCACCTCTCGCTGTGTGTTAGGGACTGTCATGTTAGTTATTGCCCTGATGCGCTCTGGTGTCAGCCTTCTCCCGTCCTTCGATAGGAGGTGACCGAGATAAGTGACCTCCTGTCGACAATATTGGAATTTAGGGAGAGACACCTTGTGTCCCTTCTGAGCCAAATGGTATAACAATTTAACTGTTGACTCTCGGCACCCCTCCTCATTGTCGGAGGCGATGAGAATATCATCCACATATTGCAACAAGACATTTCCCTGTGGGAGCTCCAAATCATCTAACTGTGCTTTTAATGCTTGACTGTAAATACTGGGACTTTCTGTATAACCTTGAGGAATTCTCGTAAATCTAAAACTGCGGCCGGCCAATGAGAATCCGAAGAGGTACCTGCTATCTGGGTGTACGGGTATACTGAAGAACGCATTCTTAAGGTCCAATACTGAAAAGTATTTTGCTGACGGAGGTATCATAGTCAAAATGGTAGTAATGTCAGAAACCACTGGGTACTGGGGCTCAACCACCTTGTTAACATGGCGTAAATCAATCACAAAACGATAGACATCAGGTGTATTCTCACCCTCGGCACCTGAGGACCTTTTAAGTATCGGAAGTATCGGGCTATTACAAATGTTAGAGTCCGTCTCCTCGACCACCCCTGATCCGATCAAATCCTGTATAATCTGCAACAGAGCCCTCTCTCCATCTCTAGAAATTTTATATTGAGGTATGCGAGGCAGCTTCGCTCCCACCTTAACATTTATGGACACCGGTGCAATGTCCATTTTCCCCACATCAGTATCGCTACTGGCCCACAGACTCGTAGGTACATCCCTGAACTCAGCTGGGAGGGGCTCATCCTTTGAAAAACATTGCTGCGCACGCGCGACAGAAGGACCCATCGTGAGGTACACACCATCCGGGGAACAGTAAATCGTAGCATGCAACCTTTTTAGCAAATCCAAACCTAGTAAATTTTCACCACAATTCGAAGTCAAGAGAAAAGGGGAGTCAACAGTAAAGGGGCCAATCGTAAGTGTCAATGGCTTAGAGATGGGGCTAACCACCGGGGTACCAGAAAACCCCACTGAAACATTAGTCTTGCCAGACAGAGCCGCCCCTGGAACCTGAGAACGTGCTACAGAACTTTTCGTAGCACCTGTATCCAATAAAAATTTCTGATGGGATCCCGACAAGCCTGCCGTTACATAAGGCCCACGTTGATCAACATCCACAGAAACAGGTCCCTCACTCTGCCCTACGCTGTCCTAGTTATAGGAAAATCCTGTGAAATCATCCATGGCGTACGCATCATTGTAGAACTGTCTGTCCCTGCCATCATCACCCTCTCTCTGAGAATGTTGTCTATCCTTTCCTCCATCAAAGTAATTTCCTCCCGGTCTCCTGCCCTCCTCGGATTGTCTAGTGTCTCTATTCGCATCTCCCCGACCTCGACCCCTACCGGGTCCAGTCTGGGACCGTAGTAGTGGACAATCTTTCCACCAGTGCCCTTCCTGCTTACAGTTAGCGCACTGGTTGGGTCCCAAACGCTCTCTTCTCTCTCCCCTCCCGAAGCTACTTCCTCGACCACCTGACGCGGGCGGGGCTCCCCGTCCTCTGCCCTTCGCTACTTGCTGCAACAAAACCTTCGTCTTCAAATCTTTCGCCTTCTTTTCCTGCCTGTCTTTATTCTCATTCTCTCTATGTTCATAATACTGGGCCATGCTCAAAATGCCTGAGGGGGTAGATGTTGTCCATGTACTTTCAGACGCTTGCAGTCGGGCCGATATTTCTGGCAGTAGATTCGTAACGAATCTGTTGACAAAGAGACGCAGCCCACCATCTTGAGAGATATCCTGCCCGCTAAAATCCATAAACGTTTCCTCAAAGCGGGTGAAGAAATCTGAAACTGCCTCATCCTTTTTCTGTTTGCAAGCCGTTAACTTATCCCAATCTACCTTTTTAGGAGGAATGAGTGAATGCATATATTTAATTATGCGCCCGGGTAATGCTAGTATCTCAGGTTTCGGTTTTTCGCCTGGCTTACGTTCCTTATCCCAATCTGTAAATTCTGCCCAAGTTCCGCCTAACTCCTCTCTATGTTCCGAACCCTTCACCTGTCTCCACACATCCACGGGGACTAATAATCCGAAAAACAGTTCAATATCTGCTAACGTCATTACTGTTGAGGATGCTGCCTCTGTTAATTCCTTGTAATAAGCCGTTGGGTTTTTTCTAGAGTCGGGTAACTGCGCCTTCAGAGCTAATACCTCGCTCCTTTTCCAGGGCGTATACACCCATTGTTCTTGGAAATGAGCATCTACACGTGGTCTGGTTACTGCCAAGGTGGTCGGGTCTATTATTTCAGATACCTCAGGGTGAAATATAGGGTGTACCTCACGCATTGGATGTATCCCCGGGAAGTGAGTCTCACCTGTTGCTGTTAGCTCATTCCTGTACTCCAACAAATACCTCAGACTACGGAGCACTTCCCCCGCTCCAGTATTAGCCCTGTAAGCATGAGCCTTAATATCGCGAAGAATCGCCGGCGCCTCACCACCATATCCCTGCTCCCATAACGCTATTAGGGTCGTTGACATGTGCCACAAAGCGTGCTGCTGCATTAAAGGCTCATAATCCTTCATAGTAGACCAAATATCCTCTAATGAATAAATGTTATTCATGGCCCATTGACAAGCTTGATTAGCTACCATTGTTTTCTCGTCTAGGGGTACAGTAGCGCGTGTGAGTAACTTTCGTACCTGATGGAGTAGTCCTCCCTCCGCTCCTCTAGCAGGTGTTCGCAACGCGCTCTGAGGGGTGGCGCTAGCAGAAACAGTGGGGATAGCTGGGCTAGCAGAGAACACCGGGGATAGCGCAGCAGACGCAGGGCTCGCCGCCGAGAAAGAGAGCAAGGGTGCCGTGGTAGAAGGGGAAGTAGGCCCCCCTGCAGAGGAAGCAGGTGTACCGGACAAGGGAGGGGCATCGACTTGGGGAACTGAAACCACCACCTGTGGGGCGGAATCTCCGAGCACGGGGTACAGCGGCTGTGGAGCATATGGGGGAGGAGGTCGGGCGCTCAAAATATCTTCCATCTCGTCTACGTCCTCTTCCTTTACCACATAGCACTTATTTTCCAATAACCTAAAACGCCTATCTGCGCGCTCAATTCGCAGCTCATTCTCTTTCTTAGTGTGTTCCCTCGCCTTCTGCGCCATAGTCTGAGCCGATCTTTTCTGAGCAACCTTCTCTTCCCTTATCTGCCGTTCCCGTACCTCCTTCTGCCACATTCGCAAAGAATCAAACATACTCTGGCGGCTGCGCCTAGCAAATAATTTGTCTTGTAAATAGTCTAATTTTTCTGCATCGAAAGAGCCTAGTAGGGGCCACTGCAAATCCACATTATCCATTGTATACTTATGCCATAAAGAGGAAAACAAAATAGGAGGCAAGCCGTGTTTGACGTACATGTCGAAATTTGGAGAGCCTTCCTGAGGGGCAGGTTGACTCTTAGCCAATCTCACATCTGAAACCTCATCACAACACCCGAAACACCGCAATTTACTAAAGCACGGCATTTTGTATTCTTACAACACACAACAATACAATAAAAATTCACAATATCATATACATATATCAATCAACAGAATCCATACCAAAACACGTGTTACCAAAATGGGACAAGGCCCGTCGACCAAGTCCTGGGAAACCTGGACACTACCGCAGACTGAACAGCCTACACCCGCTGTCCCGAGACTGGGAAACCAATCCGTTCCCCGGGCAGCACTACAAATCGGCAGGTGCCACACCACGCGGGACCCGGCACTCTCCCTGAAATCACCACATTAGGCGTTCGGGCGAGCCCAAAAATCCTCGCGCAGCAAGCCGCTCACCAACCCGCAGTACTATCCAGTCGGATTTTCACAAACCCTCGTTCCCCAATCTCCATCAAGTCTGTCAGAGCGCTATCCACGCCCTGAGTTTCCCGGAGCACACTAGCCCCAGAAGCACGCCGGCTTCTCCAATCACCAGAGACACACCGGTCTCACGGAGCACTCCGGCCCCCCTCAAGCACCGGTCGGACCACTTACCTTCCGTGCGCGGTCCCGACCTCTACCGTTCTCCACTTCCGGCTGGCTGGACCAACACGGTCAGCTCCAAGGTTCCGCCTTCCGGACTCCGGCGTAGGATCATGGACCGAGACCTCCTCCCGATCAGCAAGGTGGGGCAGCGCTGCGAGAACCAAGCTCGGCATCAAAGTGGGTACCCGGACCCACCGTGCCGACCAGGGGGTCTCCGGCCTTCTGCTACCCACTTACGGGTGAGAAAGGTCCTAATCGCGGAGTCCCTGTTCGGGCGCCATCTGATAAGCGTGGCCAAAATACCACCTGAGTGACTTACCTCACTCACCTATAGTTACCCAAAATAAGTCAGCCGGACAGTGGAGAAGAATAAACAAAGCAAGTTTATTAGGCCACAAACTCCCATATGAGAGGGCCCTATATCGACCTCACCCCTAAGAGTGTGCCGAGAAGGACTGACTCACATCATCATGGTGATACATTATATTACGAAAAGGCAGAGTAAAACACGCCCATAATGGAAAAGTACTGGTCCACCAGGGGTGTAGACAATGGCCTCATACAAGAGGCATCTGCACCTGCAATAGCAACACTTGTTATCATCTCCCAAGGACATAGAGCCAGGCCGCTACATCCCCAGCGCATGAGAACGGCCTGATAAGGAGTTTCGCTAGCAGGAGTTTCAGCTACAGTAAACCAAGAAATGCATATATGCTGACACGAGGAATTACTCCTATTCCTACGGGAGGGGGAATGAGCAAGTACAGTTTGCACGCAGAGAGAATAATTCAAAATGGTGGCACACATGCTAAGCTAAGAACACTGCAAACAATATCACACGCATAAGTGAATAACTGCACAGTAAGGATATAAACGTAGATGCGTAAATGCAGGTAATCAGTTAGACACATTCCGCTAACTCATAAGCATGATGTACGAAGGGGGCGGGGCTTGGGATTGACGCCTATCAGGGGTCCAGAATTATCACTAAATTTCTCTACTCCAACCAACCCAATAACGAAGATCTATACTTTGGCTACATATACAGTAGCAGGAGACATGTTTCCTTTGAAGGATAACATAGTGTCAAACTAACCCATTACTTCTATAGGTTTACCACCATATGCTACTGGTTTTATACCCAATTTCTTCAAAACAATGCTTTTATCGCCAAAATTTAACCAATTGTTCACACCAATCAATGTGAATGGTGACCCAGAATCTGCCATCATGTTAACTTTCACGTCTCCAACATGTGCTGAGATGCTGAGATAACGCTATACACCAACGAGATCACGACTGAAGGTGGCAGAGAACGTGATAGCCAGTGAGACAGTGACTAAGCACATACTAACATGTGCATGAGGTACAGGTATGCCCGTAAAGGGATTTATCCCGGAACACTAAAATAAATAATAATTGGTGCAGGGTGGAGTGACAGATCCACGCCCTGAAGAAATTGCTGTGAGTTTTCCTTGGGCAATGAAACATGTCGGCTTTTAAATGAGCAGACACACAGCACTGAATAAAAGTCCAATAGCCAGTGTGATCTAGCTCGGTTTTAACCGGGACAGGCAGAGCTATGGTCCAGGCCCCGTAGTCCTCATTGTGGGGTTGATCCTGCGGTACATTGGATTTTCTAATGATGTACAGGCAGTGTTTGACATCCTAGCCCCTTTGTTCACTTTCTTTTCTTTTTCACATTCACAATTTCTGTTTGGGAATGGTGGTTGCTGATGATGAGAACCTGAGGTAGCAGGCGAGTACCTTCCTGCTTACCCCCATGGTGTTACTCCCTTGAGGCACCACCAGCCCTCTCACACATTTTTCTCTTTCATCATCTCTTCTCACTCACTTGAAGAACTTTCTTCTTAGGAGGGGAGGGAGTCATTGGGGGTGACACCAGTTGGACTCAACGCAACAGGTTAAATTTGAAATGTTGTTTTAAAGTGGTGACCCAGTAAGTTAAATTTAAATTTGTCTTAAGTTTAACTTAAGACAAACTCCTAATTTAAGACAAAACCTTAACTTAAGACAAAATGTTAATGTTAATGTTAATGTTATCTGGATTTATAGAGCGCTCGTTTACCCGGAGGTGTCTTGGCACTATGGACAGTGGGGAAGCGCGCTTGCCTCTAATTCTGAAACAACCAGGTTTTCAGGCCCTTCCTGAAGGAGATGAGGGTAGGAGCACTCCTAAGTTCAAGGGGGAGGGAGTTTCAGAGTTTGGCTGTGTGATAGTGAAAGCTATGCCCGCCCCATTGTAAGGTGCGGATTTTTGGCACCTGAAGAAGTTTGGTGCCTGAGGATCGTAGATGTCTGATGGGCTCGTACCAGGTGAGCAGATTCTGTAGAAAGACCGGGCCACTTTGGTTCAAGGCTTTATAGGCGAGAGATAGAACCTTGAACTTGATCCGCTGCTCCACCGGGAGCCAGTGCAGTTTGTGCATTTCTGCAGAAATCGAGTCGTACCTGGGAATGTTGGCTAGTAATCGTGCTGCTGAGTTTTGTACACTATGTAGTTTTTTAGACATTGTTTCTGTACATTACCAGAAGACCATTGCAATAGTCTAGTTTGGATTGTATTAGGGATGTTACTACCGTTTTTTTTGTATCTGCCGGCAGGTAAGGGAGAATTTTCCTTATTTTCTTCATAAGGAAATGACTGTCTGACACCTTGGCGTTCGTATGCTGGCTAAAGGAGAGTATATGGTCCAACCGCACCCCCCGGTTCTTGGCTTTTAACACTGGTTTGGGGGGCTGGCTTAATTCAGCGGGCCACCACAGGTTTCCCCAGCTGGGTATTAGGTTGCCAAAAATCAAAATTTCGTTTTTTTCCGACTTTAATTTGAGGATTTGCGTGTTCATCCATTGGTTAATGGAGCGCATACAATTTAAAAATTGTAGAGGGGGGGGGACCTCATTTCTGTAAGCTGTTACTACTATCTGAGTGTCATCAGCGTAGGATGTAAGGTGGAAACCGAAGCTTTGAATTAACGGGGCCAGCTCTGAAACATACACATTAAAAAGTGAAGGGCTCAACGAAGAGCCCTGTGGCACCCCACAGGGGAGGGAATAGGGCTCCGAGAGAAATGTGTCAACTGAGACTGTAAGCCTCCTGTCTTTCAAAACGGAGGACAGCAAGGATAGTGCTGGACCCCCTACCCATAGCTTCTCAAGCCGTTCTTGCAAAAGAGAGTGGTCCACGGTATCAAAGGCGGCTGACAGATCGAGGAGAATTAGCACCGCTGTGCCACCTCGATCCATCACCGCCCTGATTTCTTCAGTGGCCTTGATAAGTGCAGTCTCGGTACTGTGTTCCCGACGAAAGTCGAACTGGGAGGCATCTAGCGAGCTGTTCTCATTAATGAACTGGGTCAGTTGGGAGTTCATAATTTTATCAATTATTTTCGCCAGTAATGGTAGCCAAGCTATAGGCCGATAGTTGTTAGGGTCGGAACCCAGAGAGGGTTTTTTTTGAAGGGGTAAGATGGAAGTGTCTTTCCAAATAGAAGCGAAGGACCCAGAAGTAAACATAGAATTTAAAATTTCAGTAAGACTTGGACTGATCTGGTCAGTGAATTCTTTAAGAATTTTAGGTGGACAAGGGTCAGTGGGGCACCCAGATCTAGAATCAAAGATGAGTTTAGCTACTGTGTCCGGGGAGACAGGAGAGAAAGAGAGAAGTGTGTTGACATTGGAATCTCTTGTAATGGGTTTCCTTGGGGAGGGAGAGCTAGAGTCCTGAACTTTTTTGACAATGTCCAATACGGTATACACTCAAAATATCGAGTTTTTAATATCGATTTGCCTTAATATTGAATTAAAAATATAGAATTGACACAATATCGAATGGACAGAATATAGACTACAAAAATATCGAATAGAATAGCAGTAATATCGAATTCAAAATATAGAATGGACAAAATATCGAATGGACAGAATATAGACAACAAAAATATAGAATGGACAGAATATAGACAACAAAAATATCGAATTTGAAGTAAGTAAGTTAATATCAATTTTTAAATAATATCTAATTTTTTTAAGTGATTTTTTATGTTAGTATTTGTGTGAAAAGTGTATATTTATTTTATAATTTATTTTAATTAATTAATTTTAATGTATTTAAGTTTTGCGTAATATAATTCTGTAGCGGGTTGAGGGTTTATAGGGGAATAGGATGGGAGGTAATTTAATTATAATTAATTAAACATGTTAATTTATATTTTGGTAATTATTTTGAATTATTTGTTAAATAATTGTTAATTGTTAATTAATTAAAATATAATTGGTAATTAATTTTAATTAATTGATTAATTGATAATTATGTTATTTTTATTAATTTATTTTCTGTAGCATGTTGTGGGTTTATAGGGGAATAGGGTGGGAAGTAATTTAATTATAAATATTTACTTTTTTAATTTATTGATTGGTATTTATTTTGAATTAATTGTTATTTTATTTTTTAATTGGTAATTAATTAAAATATAATTGGTAATTAATTTTAATTAATTGATTAATTGATAATTATGTTAATTTTATTAATTTATTTTCTGTTGCGGATTGTGTGTTTATAGTGGATTAGGGTGGGAAGTAATTTAATTGTAATTAATTAAATATTTTAATTTAATTTTTTTTGTTGTTGTAATTTTTAATTAATTTTTTATTGTTAATTAATTGTTAATTGGTAAATACATTGTATTAATAGGCAATAATTTTTTTAATAATTAATTTTTATTTTTATTTTTAATTATTTAACTATTATATTATATAAAATTGTTAATTACTTTTTAATTAATTTGTAATTGGTATTCATATATATTTTTTAATTCATATATGAAGTATTTACTTTCCCCACTGTTGCACTCTCTGGAGTGGAAATAGTAATTTTTACCCCTACGCTATCCAACGCTTTCCCTACTGTTGCACTCACTGGAGTGGGAATATTAATTTTAACCCCTACACTATCCAACGCTTTCCCTACTGTTGCACTCATTGGAGTGGGAATAGTCAATTTTATGTCTACGCTATCCAATGCTTTCCCTACTGTTGCACTCACTGGAGTGGGAATAGTAATTTTTACCCTCCCGCTATCCAACGCTTTCCCTACTGTTGCACTCACTGGAGTGGGAATAGTAATTTTTACCTCTACATTATCCAACGCTTTCCCTACTGTTGCACTCTCTGGAGTGGAAATAGTAACTTTTACTCTCCCTCTATCCAATGCTTTCCTTACTGTTGCACTCACTGGAGTGGGAATAGTACATTTTATGTCCATGCTATCCAACGCTTTCCCTACTGTTGCACTCTCTGGAGTGGGAATAGTAATTTTTACCCCTACGCTATCCAACTCTTTCCCTACTGTTGCACTCACTGGAGTGGGAATAGTCATTTTTCCCCTACGCTATCCAACACTTTCCCTACTGTTGCACTCACTGGAGTGGGAATAGTAATTTTTACCCTCCTGCTATCCAACGCTTTCCCTACTGTTGCACTAACTGGAGTGGGAATAGTAATTTTTACCTCTACATTATCCAACGCTTTCCCTACTGTTGCACTCTCTGGAGTGGGAATAGTAATTTTTACTCTCCCGCTATCGAATGCTTTCCCTACTGTTGCACTCTCTGGAGTGGGAATAGTAATTTTTACCCCTATGCTAT
Source organism: Lissotriton helveticus (assembly GCF_964261635.1). Lineage (NCBI taxonomy): Eukaryota > Metazoa > Chordata > Amphibia > Caudata > Salamandridae > Lissotriton > Lissotriton helveticus. Next base: position 2,135,651,249 of record NC_136063.1, on the reverse strand, counting down.
CCAACGCTTTCCCTACTGTTGCACTCACTGGAGTGGGAATAGTAATTTTTACCCGTACGCTATCCAACACTTTCCCTACTGTTGCACTCTCTGGAGTGGGAATAGTCATTTTACCCTCCCGCTATCCAATGCTTTCCCTATTGTTGCACTCATTGGAGTGGGAATAGTCAATTTTATGTCTACGCTATCCAACGCTTTCCCTACTGTTGCACTCTATGGAGTGGGAATAGTAATTTTTACCTCTACGCTATCCAACGCTTTCCCTATTGTTGCACTCACTGGAGTGGGAATAGTAATTTTTACCCTCCCGCTATCCAACACTTTCCCTACTGTTGCACTCACTGGAGTGGGAATAGTAATTTAATCCCTGCCGTTATGCAATGTTTTCACTATTGTTATATTTAATGTACTGTAAAATATTCATTAAAAAATATATTTTTAATGTTTTAACTTATTATATATAATTTATTTTCATATTTGTATTATAGGTTTATTTATATATATGTAATTCTATTTTAAAATATGTATTTAATGTTTTCAAATGATAAATAATAATTACTTTTTAATATCATTAAATTAATAATATATATGTATTATAAACATTAAAATGTGTTTATTTTTTTAGAATACATGTTTTATTTATTATTTTGACCTTTTTAAAGTAATTTTGAGTATGTTTTACTTTATTATATTTATTATTTAATTAATGTTATATTACTTTTAAGACATTTAAAAAAATTAGATATTTTGGCATTCTATATTTTTAACATCGACATTTTTTATTCAATATTTTTGCACTTACCTGTTTGTAGATAGGGAGTCGATATTCTGTCATTCTATATTTTTACCTCGATATCCTGGTAAGTCGATATTCTTGTATTCTATATTCTGTCAGTGATCCGTCCAATACTTTTGTTTTAAATGCGGCAGCGATGTTATCGCACAATATTTGATCACTCTTGATCCCTGGGATTTTGGCGGAAGTAAGTTTTTTTTACCACCGCAAAGAGTTCTTTAGATGAATTTTTTGCTGTTTCGATCTGATTTGTGTAAAAATCCGTTTTTTTACTTATCAGATGGCGCTTGTACTGTGCTAAGGCAACTTTGTACCATTCTTTTTCGTTCGGGCAGTACTTGGCCCGCCAGCGTCTTTCTGATTGTCGGCAGAGCTGTTTTTCCTTCCGCAGATCATCAGAGAACCAGGGTGCTGATGGGTTATGTCTGTTACTGAGTTGTTTTTTATTTAGAGGTACGAAGGTATTGAAGGCGTCATTCAACCATTTCGTATATAACCGGGCAGTTGTCTCTGGAGACCCAGTAAGATGCGGGCGTGAAACTTCCAGCTGAGAATGGAGAGATTGTCTGTCCATTAATTCCCAGTTTCTTTTTGTCGTGGCCAGGGTTTTTACCATCTCGGTCGGGTTAACGGGAGTAAAGGGCAGGGTAAATTCGATAAGCGAGTGGTCAGACCAAGTGACGGGTAGAGTTTTAGTAGTGACAAGATTGTTGACGGAAGTAAAAATGCCGTCAAGTGTATGCCCTGCTTCGAGCGTGGGTGTCTGAACTTTTTGTGTGAGGCCAACTGCTTCCAAGGTTTCTAGAAGTGCTATTATCTCTCTATTTAGTTTATCTTCGAGGATGAAATTAAAATCACGTAAAATGGTGAAATCGTCATTTTGTAGGATAGGCTCAAGCATGCCGTCGAGATTCGATGTAAAATTGCTCCTATAGCCTGGTGGTCGATAGAGGAGCATACCCTTGAATGTCTGTTTTGTACCTAGCTCAATTATATATAGTATTGCCTCGTAAAAACAGTGTAGAGGCCGAATAGCATCTGACCGGAAAGTGTTCATTTAAAATAATGGCTTACCCCCCACCTCGTTTCAGAGGCCTATGTATCCTCACGGCCTGGTAACCTGCCGGGGTGGCTATCACAAAATCTGGGTCGGAAGCTATGTCCACCCAGTTTTCGGTCAGGCACAGTAGGTCCAGTTCATGGTCAGAAATAAGGTTTGAGATTTCATATTTATGAAATGAAATGAAATGATTACGCTCTTGTATAGCGCACGACTACCCGTAGGCATCTCGGCGCTTGCTTAGGGAACCCGTCCTGGTATTCCCCTGTGAGATACCCCGGCAGGGTGTCCACAAGGTGAAAGCCAGGCATCCCGCCGCGAGGGGCCGTAGTGGAGATTAAGCAAGCTATTGCCCAGAGTCGCAGAGTGTGACCCCGTGAGTTGAGTAGGCACTGGAACGAGAATTATCGAGTCCGTGGAATTTTTGAGCCCGAGACCCGCCGAGGCGGGGAATCGAACCCTGGTCCACGGCTGATCTCAGCTTCCAGGTCTGCCGCCTCTAACCACTGAGCCACGCTTCTCCACGCTTTATGTTTGGCTAATGATCTGACATTCAAGAGGCTGCCCTTTAAAGCGGGATTCTTGGACTGAAAATTGCTGTGTTCGGGGATTTGGGTTGATTGAAAGGCCCGAATATTCTGTGGTTCGGGAAAGGTAAAGCCACAATAGCAGGCGAAATGATCATGATCTGGTTGGAGTTTACAACAATTATCATCAAACTTGTTAAGGCGGCGGAGGTCTGTGGGGTTATAGCGAAGTTTATCTGCTTTTAGGGGAGCAGAGGTCCTGGCTCTCGGCGCGGTCCTAACTTAAGACAAAATCCTAACTTAAGACTTCTAAATGCCTTCTGTGAATACCAAAAGTAGTAAGTTTAGGATTTTGTCGTAAGTTAGTTCTGTGAATCGGACCCATAGTCTCCAGCACCAGGGGTGCACGTGCGCCTTCCCAAGTCTGCAACAGCAGAATGGACCCAGGTTTAATAATATGTGTGTCAGTGCTTACGCAAAAGTCTGCGATGGCAGGCTGCACACGCAATCACGGGCACCATAGGTGAGGGTGCCCACATGCAGGTACCTGCTCTGGCAGGTGGCTCATGAGTTTAATCACAGTAGCTGCTAATGCACACCCACTGGTCTGTAATGGCACACTGGGCCATGGGCTAACCCAGGCCCTAGGCACCTTAGGTGCAAGTTTTTGCTTACTATCCTGCCCGGGTCAGCCGGACTCAGGTCGACCCCCTTAAGGGTGTGATTGCGCACACATGGCCTGTGACGGCGGGATGGGCACCTTGCCACTAGCACCATGGGTGCAAGCGCTCAGACATAGGCCTGCCACCGCAGGCCTGATCTGGGTGTTAGAACACCTGGGAATGCAGGTATGTTCTCACCAGGGGCACCTATCCACAATGCCATAGGTTCCAGGGCGCATTCTTCAGCCTGCTACAGGTTGCTGGACACGTATTTGAAATCGCATTAGGGCCGATGTGCACACCCTGGCCTGGAATAATAGGCTTGGCATATGGTTAAAAACCGTCAGGTACAAGTGTGCACTCCTTGGTCTACGTTGTCAGACTGGCATGTTTCTGAACACTGTGTAAGCGCCTCTTCCTAGACAGCGTAGGAAGGCACGCACACTTCCACACTGCCTTGTCAGCGAGGACGTGCTTAGAGCCCTAGGCCCACATGAGAGACTTTGCAACTCTCCAGGAGTTTTTCATGGGAAGAGACAAGCTCCAATGCAGGGGAAGCCACACATGGGGGTTCCTCGCTACCAGGGCAGGGAACATCCATATGAACCCACTCGGCCTTCAGCCTACCACCCCCGCGCCGTTCAGACGTGCAATGACAGGCCTGATACAGGGTTCCCAGGCTATCTGGGGGGTGGCACACTCAGTGCTATGTCCTACTATGAGCCAATTCCATACCCGCACCAGGTATGTGGGGTACCTGTTTACGGAGCACACTGAGGTCTGGCACCTAAACCCACCCCATGTGCACACCCTGCCCCATGTGGGCAGAATGGGTGTGTGCACCTTCCATCTGCAGTACAGGGGGGTGGCTGCTTAGATTCCTGTGGTCATGCTGATAGAGTTGTCAAAGTGTAGGAGGAAAAATCAAACAGCTTTGGGGTAATTTCTCCTAAGAAGGGCCTTTACCAACAGTAATCATATTCATTTTTATTCACCACCACCACCATTTATATATTCACTTTTTCTTTTGACCTGCATACTTTGGCAAAATGCCCCTTCGTTTTACAACATGCACAACTTTCTTCAGTATCAGAACAAGTGCATGGATTACAGAGATGAGAAAGGCTGCCAAACCTGAAACACATTAATGGCACTTTCTTTTTTGATCCTTTCTGATTCTTGTTAAATTTACTTTCTCCTTTACCCAATACTTTTGCGACTATATCTTTACTATCATGGGAGATTGCAATTTGCCATACATCATGCTAGCTGCCAATTCCACAGCTCTCCTCAATGTTAAATTGGGTGTTGTAAGTAAGACTTACTGAACCTTTCTATTATTCGTGTGTTCAACTACTTGATCACAAATGAGTTCGCCTTCAGGCTCCTTATATTCACATGTGGCAGCAGGTGTACTTAATGCACCCAAATAACTGTCCACAGGTTCCCCTGGTAACTGATGTCGTCTATGGAATTTGTGCCTTTCTAAAATAACATTTTTATGAGGTTTAAATCAAGCATCCAGCATCTTTAGCACAGAGGCCAATTCATCTTCCACATCTGAGATCGGGTCTCCAGATGGTAGGCAACCTTTGACATTTGGCTGACCGATGACGAAGCGCGTGGGGCTCAGCCGCCGGTCTAGAAGATGACCCCGGGGTGGGTCAGGTCCCGTGGTCTGCCCCCAGAAGACGGGAAGCCGGGGAGTGCCGTTGCGCTCCCCGTGAAAAGGCCCTGCAAGGGGACCAGGAGCCCACCCTGGCCCCGCCGAAGGTGGAGGCGGGGAGCGCCGTCGCGCCCCGTGAAGATGCAAGCTGGGGAGTGCCGTCGCGCCTCCTGTGAAAATGCCCTGAAAGGGCGCCAGGAGCCCACCCTGGCCCCCGCCGAAGATGGAGGCGGGGGAGCGCAGTCGCGCCCCCCGCAAGGAGGTCTGTAGGGGCCCGGGACACCCCCCCCCTGCGCGAGGGGTGGAGATGTTATGCAATGTCACAAAGTAATTCCAACAGCTTATGTATATTTGTAAATACGTGCATAGTATTGAGTAGTGTGTGTGTTTAATACATGTACTCTTACTTTTATAAAACAAAGTACAGACTGGACAATCAATTATTGAGTGTTATTTCTGCGCACCTGCAAATGGTGATTACTAGCCCACACCACCTCCCTTGAATAAGCCTCATACTGCTCTGCAACGCTACCCTCTGAGAGTCAGGCGCTACAATTGGGTGTTTGGTTCCCAGTGAAGGACAATTGTAGTCATGTTATTTGTGCAGGCCTCACAGATGCTGCCTTGTTTTCTATCAACTACAGACACCAAAAATCTACTTTCACCATAGAATTTTTTATTTAAAGTAGAAAATATATTTTAAGCAAATTTCTACTGTTTTACCAAGCTAAAATGAAACTAAAACAATTGTGTATTGACAGTTAGACGCTCAGGGAAAATATAACTAGCCTACACAAACAGCTGTTGACAACTTCTCCCTGTGGGACATAGTATGTCTCACTTTCATATCTTAAGCACCTAGGGCCCGATGTAGGTAATTTATTTTTACCGGTTCGTAATTACCGAATGATACCGAATCGGTATTTATGAACCGGAAAACCAAATGTAGGTAAATATTCGGTAAAAAATACCGAATCGGTACCATTCGGTATCCACACTCGGTAAATACCGAATCGGTAATCACCGATTCGGAAATCTCCGATTCGGTAACACCCATTCACCCCTATGGGCCTCCAGTCCCATTGGAATGAATGGGAGACACCGAATCGGACATTACCGAATCGGACATTACCGAATCGGTATTTACCGAATCGATATTTACCGATTCAGTAAAATCCGATCTCGAAAATTCGAAAACATGACATGTGATCCAGTGAACCAATCAGGGAGACCCACCACACCCCACAACAAAGCCTCAGAGAATCCAACCAATCAGAAGCAAGTACCTGTCACGACCTAAGCGTTGGGGGGAACTACAAGTCCCAGAATGCCTGGTGGTAGTCTGTTTTCACTGTCCTTTCTTTCTGCGTTTCCTCCTCTTTATCTATGCCTGAGCTGCAGCCCTCGGTGCTTGTCACCTGAGCCAGTACGTTCCGGACCCTGGATCTTGCTTTGTGATCATCAGAACTTGCACCTTTGCTGTGTTACTGTTTAGTACAGACGCGCTGTGTCCCGCTCTGGAACCGAGCCACCAGCCGCGCTGTGCTTACTTCTGCCTCCGCGCTGATTCCTCGCCCTGCATTCGGTGCTGGGAGACACGGGAGAGAAGAACGGTGTTTCGCGGGGTAAACCAGCCAAGTCCCGCTTTGGCACACTTTGTTGGGAGCCGCTGAGAGCAACGCGGTGTCCCGCTGTGGAACTCTGAGAAGAGCGCACTAGATTTGCGAACTAGGGTAGTGGATGAAGTTAATCCAGCTCCCCTTTGAGCATCCTTTGTTTTTGGATATTTGCGTTTCATTGACTCTAGCTAGATTGAGACTAGCGTGGGACTGATCCTATGTACATGGTTTTTACTCGCTACTTTCGAGTTGGATACAGTGTGGTTACCTGCGTTGTGGTATTGCCTGAACAGGATTGCTTTGCCATACCACAACTACTATCTTGGAATTGGACAAGGCCAGACCACGAAGAACTCACAACGCCTCAGATAAGTAGCGTTTCCACTGACTATTGGTAGTCTGCTAAGACTTTGTTGTTTTGTTTCCTGTCTTGGGTTCTTGGGCAGTTCCCTACATTTTTTACTTTATTTTTCTCCTTTTGCCCTGCTGAGTGAGACGCATGCTGGAGCTTTACCATGTAAGCATACTACTGAACCAGTGCTATACATTATAGAGGCATTGCACATAGACAGAGAGTGATTCTGTATGTTTGTGTCTCCTAACAGGAACCAGTCCCCCGACGTAGGCGAGGCGTATCTCCTATTGTCGAGCCTTGTGGATGGTTTATGGCTGCCAGCCTTTTTCTGTTTTATTTCTCCATTTTTCCCCTTCCCTGGGCAGTGTCCTCTCAGGTGAAGTTCCGTTAAGACTCACCTGGGGTACACATCCAGAGAGGAGAGAAACTATCTTCACATCGCTCCCGCTGTATCTGGACACACCAGGTTAGTCAATCTGCATATCCTGACAGAGTGACAAGCCCACGTGGATTACAGCCTGAGCGATGGACACCAATACTGTCCTGGCTACTATGTTAGACACTCTCAACGCATTACGAGTAGAGGTAGATGCGGTGAGGGCTGAGAACCACGATATGAGAACAGAGATGACAACTCTACGACAAGAGGTAGCGGGGATGGCACGGTCAGGTCCCACTAGCGGTCGGGGAGCCCATTACATTAGAGAGGCCACGTTACCTCCTCCTCTTCAGACCCAATCTCCTGTTGCTCCAGGAGCACAAGGGCCTTCCACCATTAACGTGATACAACCAATGCAGTTGCCCTTAGCACCTCCCGAAAGGTTTTTAGGGGATCCTAAAAAATTCGGTACGTTTTTGGGACAGTGCAGGTTACATTTCATGTGTAAGCCTGCTGTCTTTCCCGATGATCATTCCAAGACGGCATTCATGTTATCATATTTAGGGGGTAACGCAGCTAGTTGGTCGTTTCCTCTTATCGAAAGAAATGATCCTGTTTTGAATGATTTTGAGGAATTCTGCGAAGAGATGAGGAAATTATTTGACCGTAAGGCACATATGCTTTCCTTAGATAGAGAACTGATAACCCTTAAACAAGGATCACAAGATTTACTGTCTTACATCACACATTTCAATCGTCTTGTTGTCGAAACTGATTGGCCACCAGCAAAGAGAGTGTTCTTGTTTTATCAAGGGTTGAAAGGAGAACTGAAGGACGTCCTTGCTCAAGTGGTGTCCCTGCCTACTACGTGTGAAGAGCTGATAGATCTTACAGTACAACTCGATCACCGACTCCAAGAAAGGAAGGGCGACAAATATAGACACGAGTACCGCTTCCCTCCTGTGAAACCCAGAGCCGTGTCAGAAACTCCTCCTGCGGCAGACACAACCGAACCCATGCAAATAGGAGGAATACGAGGACCTTTGAGTGCAGAAGAACGCTCACGTAGAAGGCAGCAGAAGCTGTGCATGTATTGTGGGAAACCCGGGCACTTCATCAAGGACTGTAGAGCCAAGACAAAAGGGGCCAGAAATTTGTCTGCAGTGGAATATCCTTTACCCAGTTCGGGAAACGAGAATGCTCAAACGAGTTTCAGACCCCTCGTTTGAGCCAGGAGAACGAAAAAGAGGTCTTTCACGCGGTGGCAAACACCATGCAACCTGCTGTGCCCCACATGAATGTTTGTGTCACTCTTAAGTGGTCCGGAGAAAGGTCTGTGATGGTACACGCCATGCTGGACAGTGGAGCCACAGGCAATTTCATAGATCAACAATATGCCAAAAGATTGGGGGTCCCATGCATACTGAAAGAGATGCCTGAAGCGGTGAAGGCTGTGGACGGCTCTGATCTAACATCGGGTCCTGTGTTGTACCATACACGCCAATTAGTGATGCAAATTGGACACAACCATTACGAACTTATTTCCTTCGACTTGATTGATGCCCCCCAATTCAATCTGATTTTGGGTATGCCATGGCTAACTTTACACGACCCTGTTGTACAATGGTCTGCTCGTACCATCACCCTCAGTTCTGTCTACTGTAATGAGCATTGTACCCTGCCTTGTCTTCCCGAAGAAACCAGGACAGAAACCCCTGCAGGTGCTTTAGCAGGGGGAGGTAGAACGTTGAGCGTGAATGCCATTTCGCTCCTTCCTGAAGCCTACAGAAAGTACCAAGACGTATTCAATGAAAAAGAAGCCAACAAGTTGCCACCTCACAGGGACTATGACTGTGTGATCGATCTGGAACCAGGGGCCAACATTCCATGCAGCAGAATATACGCCCTTACAGAAGCTGAAAACGTGTACCTGCAACAGTATTTGAAGAAGTTATTGGCGTCCGGGTTCATTCGCCCTTCTACCTCTCCAGCCTCGTCGCCTCTGTTCTTCATTCCAAAAAAGGAAGGGGGCTTGCGCACCTGTATCGATTATAGAGCCCTCAACAGAATCACCAGAAAAAATCGATATCCTCTTCCTCTTATCCCTGTCCTACTGGACCAATTAAAAAACGCCAAAATCTTCACCAAGCTTGACCTGCGTGGTGCCTACCACCTTGTGAGGGTCCGCCGAGGGGATGAATGGAAGACCGCTTTCCGCACAAAATATGGGCTCTACGAGTACCAAGTCATGCCGTTTGGCTTGTGCAATGCCCCTGCTGCATTTCAGTATTTTATGGATGAGGTGTTAAGGGGTCTATTAGACGTGTCATGCATCGTCTACATTGATGATATCCTCATCTACTCGGCCACACAAGAAGACCATCGTCAGCATGTGACGGAAGTCCTGGAAAGACTGCAGCGACATGACCTCTTTGCCAAATTGGAGAAATGTCTCTTCCATACCAAGGAGGTTGAAATCCTGGGATACATCATTGGTCCGGATGGGCTACGGATGGACAAAAAGAAAACCCAGGCGATAATACAATGGGAATCCCCTTCTAGTGTGAAAGCGTTGCAAAGCTTTATAGGGTTTGCGAACTTTTATCGCCGCTTCATTCAGGGGTTTTCTACCATCATTCAACCCCTGACGCTCTTGCTAAAGAAAGGAGTGGTTTTCAAATGGACGGAACCAGCTGAACAGGCGTTTCAGGCGTTAAAGGCTCGTTTTGTTTCCGCACCTATCCTCCGTCATCCAGATGCCACTCAACCCTTCGTGTTAGAAACGGATGCGTCACATTACGCCATAGGAGGCATTTTATCCCAAAGACACCCGGACACGGGCCAACTCCATCCGGTCGCCTTTTTCTCTAGGAAATTGTCCTCCAGTGAATTGAACTATAGTATCACCGACAAGGAATTGCTGGCTATTAAACGGGCCTGCGAAGAGTGGCGACATCATCTGTTGGGGGCTAGACACACAGTGGAAATCTTCACAGATCACCGTAATCTGTTGTTTCTGAAAAGCGCAAAGGCATTAACACCTCGGCAGTTACGGTGGTCCTTGTTTTTCTCGGATTTTGATTTCATCATTAAATATCGTCCGGGCCCTCAAAACGGAAAGGCTGATGCTTTATCAAGACCAGAATCAGTATCTACGGAGTTGGTCATGGAAGTTGACGACCCTCCTCTCCTTCTGAACAGAGCCTCATTCAGTCCTTCTGTGTCAGCCATAACGAGTCCTTCTGATTTTCTGAGACATGTGGAGGAAAAATGTCAAGTGGTGGACGCTCCTTCCTGGATAGCTAAAGAACCTCGACAAAGAACACAAAAAGGGAAGCTTCTGTTCAGAAACGATCAGTTATACCTTCCTGATCGGGAATCACAGGCTCAGGTTTTACAATGGACACATGATTCTTCCTTGAGCGGCCATCCAGGTATTCTCAAGACTCTCCAACACACTACACGGTACTTCTGGTGGGAGAACATTCGGAAAGACACGGAAGAGTATGTATCACGATGCCCTATATGCATTCAAGCCAAGGCTCAACATCAAAGAAGCAGCGGGCTACTACGTCCTATACTGGTACCTCCAGCTCCCTGGCACACGGTGTCGATGGATTTCATCGTAGAAATGCCTCTCAGTTTCGGCAACAACACTATACTAGTGGTGATAGACCATCTCACTAAAATGGGGCATTTTATTGCATTGACAAAGCTACCCACATCAGCTGAATTGGCTCTGATTTTTATGCAGCATGTCGTGCGATTACATGGCATTCCTTCTGTGCTTATCACAGATAGAGGCTCCCAGTTCACCTCCAAATTTTGGAAGGCTTTGTGTGAGGTGATGAAAATAGATGCGCGTTCATCAACTAGTTACCACCCCCAGACTGACGGTAAAACCGAAAGACTGAACCAATCATTAGAACAATACCTGAGATGCTTCACACTGCAACAGGGGGAGGAATGGCGGACGTTGTTATGGATGGCAGAATTTGCTTATAACAACTCCACTCATTCTTCTTTGGGTTGTTCCCCCTTCTTTTGTCTCATGGGTTACCATCCCAATTCTTTGCCTTTTGATCAGCCATGTCCTTCTTCCCATCCCACAATACAGCAACATCATAGACATCTACAGTCGATTTTACATGATGCTAAAGAACAGTTGGTGGCAGCCAGAAACCGCGATAAAGCACAGGCTGACAAGAAGAGAACCCCAGAGCCGGTCTATGCAGTGGGCGATAAAGTATGGTTGAGTACCAAACACTTGCGGCTGAAAGGGAATACACGTTTGCAACCCAAGTTTGTTGGCCCTTATCCCATCGTGGCCGTGGTTAATCCAGTTGCCATGAAACTCACACTGCCTTCCTCCTGGCATATCCATCCAGTGTTTCATGTATCTCTGTTGAAACCTTATGTGCAGGGTACAAGACCAATGGTCAGACCGCAGCCTGTGGATGTGGAGGGGGAGGCCGAGTATGAGGTGGCAGCCGTGCTTGACTCCAGGAGGGTGAGGGGAGTCCTACAATACTTGATAGATTGGAAAGGATACGGTCCTGAGGAGCGCTCATGGGAACCTCGCTCCAACTTGCATTGTCCTGGGTTGTTGAGGCGTTTCCATTCCAGATTTCCTTCCAAGCCTGGTGGACCGCCGAGTCGTCGGTCATTGAGAGGGGGTTCTGTCACGACCTAAGCGTTGGGGGGAACTACAAGTCCCAGAATGCCTGGTGGTAGTCTGTTTTCACTGTCCTTTCTTTCTGCGTTTCCTCCTCTTTATCTATGCCTGAGCTGCAGCCCTCGGTGCTTGTCACCTGAGCCAGTACGTTCCGGACCCTAAATCTTGCTTTGTGATCATCAGAACTTGCACCTTTGCTGTGTTACTGTTTAGTACAGACGCGCTGTGTCCCGCTCTGGAACCGAGCCACCAGCCGCGCTGTGCTTACTTCTGCCTCCGCGCTGATTCCTCGCCCTGCATTCGGTGCTGGGAGACACGGGAGAGAAGAACGGTGTTTCGCGGGGTAAACCAGCCAAGTCCCGCTTTGGCACACTTTGTTGGGAGCCGCTGAGAGCAACGCGGTGTCCCGCTGTGGAACTCTGAGAAGAGCGCACTAGATTTGCGAACTAGGGTAGTGGATGAAGTTAATCCAGCTCCCCTTTGAGCATCCTTTGTTTTTGGATATTTGCGTTTCATTGACTCTAGCTAGATTGAGACTAGCGTGGGACTGATCCTATGTACATGGTTTTTACTCGCTACTTTCGAGTTGGATACAGTGTGGTTACCTGCGTTGTGGTATTGCCTGAACAGGATTGCTTTGCCATACCACAACTACTATCTTGGAATTGGACAAGGTCAGACCACGAAGAACTCACAACGCCTCAGATAAGTAGCGTTTCCACTGACTATTGGTAGTCTGCTAAGACTTTGTTGTTTTGTTTCCTGTCTTGGGTTCTTGGGCAGTTCCCTACATTTTTTACTTTATTTTTCTCCTTTTGCCCTGCTGAGTGAGACGCATGCTGGAGCTTTACCATGTAAGCATACTACTGAACCAGTGCTATACATTATAGAGGCATTGCACATAGACAGAGAGTGATTCTGTATGTTTGTGTCTCCTAACAGGAACCAGTCCCCCGACGTAGGCGAGGCGTATCTCCTATTGTCGAGCCTTGTGGATGGTTTATGGCTGCCAGCCTTTTTCTGTTTTATTTCTCCATTTTTCCCCTTCCCTGGGCAGTGTCCTCTCAGGTGAAGTTCCGTTAAGACTCACCTGGGGTACACATCCAGAGAGGAGAGAAACTATCTTCACATCGCTCCCGCTGTATCTGGACACACCAGGTTAGTCAATCTGCATATCCTGACAGTACCACACCCCAGTACCTGGAGGTGGCCACACCCATGCAGGTGCAGAGCAACAGAACTGCAGAGAGAGCTGGAGGTGAGACAGAGGAGCAGGCTGCACTGAGCCCAGCATAGCTAACCCATGGAGTCCCAGGAGGCACAAAAGGATGGAGGTGATAGAAAGAGGAAGGTGAAATTCAGCCCAACTGAGCTCCAGGTGCTGGTGGAGGAGGTCGTGCAGCACTACAGTCAGCTGTTTGGGAGACAGTCTCTGCAAGTAGCAGAGTCTGTAAAGAGGAACACACGGCTGGCAATACAGAACAAAGTCAATGCCCTGGGAGTGACTCATCGGGAAATCGATGACATGAAGAAAAGGTGGTATGATCTGAGGATCACCACCAAAAAGAAGCTTGCCACCCAGAGGAAGGAATCAGCAGCCACAGGTGGGGGGAAGAACCGTGCACCAAGCCTCACAGAACTGGAGCAGCTTGTGGAATCCACCATGGAGCCAGAGAGCATACACGGGATTGGGGATGCTGATAGCTCAGACAGAGCTGCAAGGAAGAAAGGTAAGATGCATGGACATGTACCCCACCCATTCCCTGGCCCCTTCCCCAATGTGGGTGTCTCACTCACAATCCAGCACAGATGACAGTAGTCACCAGCAATGCATCATGGTACTTGTAGTCATAGGTACATACATCAAAGCTGCCAACACTGAACACTGCATGCCATGCCACACACCCCATACACAACCAGTTGAGGCAAATTAAAATGTGTAGTAGGAATATGTGTGATGAGAACACACATCTGATCATTGTCCATGTCTCTCCACAGGAGAGTCATCGCGCAGAGCAGTGCAGGGAGGAGAGTCAAGTTCACCAACAACGGCACAGAATGAAAAACCAACAGACACAGCAGGACCTAGCACTGTCCCTGAGGACACAACCACTACGCACGCACACACACCAACGGAGCAAGACACCACTGCCCAGCCACTGTCACCCCTGCTGTTCGAGACACAGACTCCAGCACCACCTGCAGGTGCCACAACACCAAGCTCGGAGTTCCCTGTGCATGTGAGGCCAAGGAGGCAGGACGTACTTCCATTACGAATCATGGAAATCTCTGATGAGAAAGTGGTGAAGGCACCCAGACCGAACACACCACCACTGGCTAGAAACGCAGGCCAACAGGGGTCAATGGGAACTGGCCGTGCAAGTGACCGTGGCCGTAGGGAACGTGAGCAGGATGAGGGGCAGAATGTGCAGGGTGTATTCGCTGGGCTGGAAGCCACAATGGTGAGGGTGCAGGGCATGCAGGCCAAGGAGATCCTGGCAGTGCACAGACAGGTGCGCATCCTGAACAGCAGGATGTCAGACATCAATCGGGGGATAAGTGCCATGGCAAAGGGAATGGAGGCCATGGGCAAAGGAATGGAGGCAATGGGCAAAGGAATTGAGTCCATGGCAGAGGGGGTGAGGGACATGGGTGTGCGCATGGGTTCCCTCTGTGACAGGCTGGAGAGTGACCACCAAGAAAGGCGCAGGTACAGGCGCGAGGTACAGCAGCTAAATCAGTCTATTAACCGCCTGGCTACTTCTACCAGACTGCTATGCCGCCGGTCTGTGACCATGCAGACTGAAATTGTGCACTGCTGCAGTGACTTGTCCAGGGGGATGGGGAGGGTGACCTCTGCCATGGAGGTGATGTTGACACAGCAGACAGCCACTGCTGGTGACACGTGTGTAGTGGACACAGATGAGTCCACAAGCAGGAGTGGAGCCAGCACGCCTGTTCAGGACATTCGTCGGAGCAGCAGACTCCATGCAGATGACACCGCTCCCACTGCGCAGGTTGACCCCCAGCCCCGTGGCTCACACAACATCACGCACAAGCGCAAGCTTTAAGGGAACATTATGAACACAGGACAGCTCATAGTGAATTTAACTTTGGCCACCCAGTGTGCAAAGAGAATTTAATTTGATTTATGTGATCTTGAATAGTGCAGTTGTGCATATTAAAGTGAGTGTTACAAGACATGAACATGCCTGTGTGTCATCACTATTTTAAAAGTATCTGTTGGTGATTTCTGCGCGTCGCAGTCTGCCATCTGTTGCAGGTGCTGCTCCTGCTGCAGTGTGATCGGCTTGTACAGTCCCATCATCTATGTCCTCATGATATGTTAGTTCAATCTCTGTGCCCTCCTTGGTGGCAAGATTGTGCAGCATGGCGCAGGTTGCTATTATCTTGCAACAGATTATTGGTGTGTATTGCCGTGCACCTCCACTCTTATGGAGGCAACGAAATCTACTTTTCAGCAGTCCAAATGTGCGTTCCACCACGCACCGTGTTGTTCTGTGTGCCATGTTATAACGCCTTTCGCTCATGGTGGATGGGTTCAGGTAGGGGGTGAGCACAAATGACCGGAGGGCATATGCAATTTCACCTGAGTGGGAAATGAAATTTTGATTAGTCACATACTTACCCAGCAGGTATCCATCACCAAAATCACCAGCCACAAGGCGTCTGTATATCCCACTGTTGGTGAATATGTAGGAGTCGGGGGTACTCCCTGGATATTTGGCCACAATGTCCGTTATTATGTTGGCAGCGTTGCAGATCACCTGCACATTGATAGAATGTGCGGACTTCCGGTTTCTGTATATGTGTTCAGTTGCTGCAGGTGGGCATACTGGAATGTGAGTCCCATCGATACAGTCTATGATGTGCGGAAACTGGGCGAGTTGATAGAAATCGTTTTTTGTCCTAGCAAGTTCTGCAGGTGTATCAGGGAACTCAATGTAGTGTTCCATCCTCTGCATCATGGCGTGTAGGAATTTCCTGAAAAACCGTGACAGGCAGCTCTGAGACACACCACCTACTGCGGCTATCACGTGCTGGTAGCTACCAGAGGCAAGAAGGTGTAGGCAGCACAGCACCTGCACATGGGGTGGGATGGCATGTGCTCTTGGGGTTGGGTGTTGCAGATATGGGTGGAGGTCCCCAATCAAGTCCTGGATGGTTCTGGGGTGGAGTCTGTACCTTTGCAGGATCTCAGCTTCTGTCAGTTGGAAGAGGGTGATCCTCTGCCTATACACCTGCTCCTCCCTTAGCCAGACCCTCTCTCCTGCTGCCTGTATCTGTAGCCGCCTTGCAATTACGTAAAAAGCCGCCATTGTGGTTGCACTGTTGCATTTTGGGGGCTTCTTATATATCCTGTTCCTGGTTTCCACCTGCTCCCAATCCATGGTAAATACCGATTCTTAAATACCGATTTTCATGGAAATCGGTATTTGTAGAATTTGCTACATCTCAACAGGCCATTTTTACCACTTCTTATTTACCAACTCGGTAAATATGATTTCGGTATTTTCCGATTCGGTTGTTTACCGATTCTTATTTTCCGAATCGGTAAACATGAATTCGGTAAAATCCGATTCGTTTAGTACCGATTCGGTGTTTTACCGACTGGTATTTACCGATTCGGTACGTTTTTCGTCACTTACATCTCGGTTCTCATTTACCGGTCGGTAATGGCCGGAATTACCGAATTCTGGCCGTTACCGACCAGTATTTGGCTACCTACATCGGGCCCCTAGTCATATGGGCTTACAGCGTACACTTGGGGTGACTTAACCAAGGTATAAAACTCTGTTTTCTGCAGGAAACAATACTTTCAACTGCCATGTCTCGCCGCATGGGTTACAACATTGCAACCTGGACATAATGAAGCCCTACAGTTGATCATACATGTAGGTGGTGTAAGTATACACCACTGCCCACCTATGACATGTAAATTCCACACCACTGGTGCAAGCCTGCACCAATTTACCATGGGCTTACTGGAAAGTTAAATAGGACTGTTTGTTGGATGCAACCAGTTTTACAATCCTTATGCCAGTACAAATAAGCCGATAAAAATGCAAACAAAAAATGTAGACCACACAGAAAAAGCCAGTTTGCGTTAATGCCACTTGTCAGTGAGTTGAAAGAACATTGCCTTTTCAGGGGTGCTTTTAGTGCTGGATGTGCATGTAGAGAGTCACATATTCCCAAACAGCCTTGAATGCCACTTACTTGGGATTTTGCCTCTGTTGCACTTTACCAGTCTAGTAATGGAGTAATGTCAATGGAAGGGGAGGTAACCAGAGGATGGAGGAGTCTCACTCACTCTTCTTAAACTTCAACAAAGTAAGTGCTATATGCGCAAATCTTTTTGGGAGGTCCCAAACATTCTGATTCACAGAATCAGGATGTTTGTGTCCGTAAAAATTCATTTTTTAATGTACAAAGTCCAAATTGCCATTGTGTAACTTGGTCCCGAATCACAATTTGGGTTTGTGATTAGGTATTTGGAAGGGGCGTGTTTAGGGCGTCCCTTTCAAATTCCAAATTGCAATGGTATTTATTAATGTTTTGTAACTGAATTACAACAAAATATTTTTAAGAACAAACTGTGGACCCACAGAACTCTGACTACTCTTAATAAATGAAATCTAAAAGTTTCATTTTTTAATTTTGATATGCATCCCATTTTCCTTAGAGGAAAATATGCCGTATTATTTTTAAATTGCTCTATGTAAAAGAGGTCACAGATATGGTGGTCTTCTGACAGTTGCGACTACTTGCATTTCGAAGTGGTGGGGGGAGGAAGACACTTAAAATTATTTAAATTGCAATTACCTGCCACTCTGATGGCTGCCGCCTTGCTACTCTCTTCCGATCCTCGTCTCCGGCTGCTCACTGCACAGGCTCCCAGATGCCAATCCAGGTGCTTCTCTCATGCTGGGAATATTATTCCCAGCATGGGAGAAGCACTTGTATTGGTCGGATCAGCCTGGTTTGCCACTCAGACAGTGCAACACAGCTGGGTTTGGGAACCCTAAGTGTGCATGTCTGTTTCATCAGCCTAAAACGGCCGGCCAAACTGAAATGCGCCCTTAAAAGTGCTCACCACTCCTCCCTCTGCCATGTCTGCCATACAGTATTGCCTGGCCCTACCTCATTGAAGACTCACAGGTAAAAATAAAATGATAATAAAATGCTTTTATTATCATTTTATTTTTCATCTTTAAGCAGGGAGCGGAGAAGCAGCCCATGTCTGCTGACCCAAGCAGGCCCTCATCCCTGTGATTGCTATCAATCATAATGGGTTATAAACTGTGACCTACCTCATTAATATTCATGAGGTAAATCAATTTGCGACCCACTAATAATCGCTAATTACAAGGTCTAAGGTGTCTTACCTTAAGAGTTGCAATTTCCTAATTGCGATTTGGTGAGCATCGTAATTTGGAAAGTGCAATTCCTAACTTTTGTATGTTTGGCCCTGAGTTTTCTATTGATGACTTACCAAGTCTCTAATTCCCTCCTAGATGTGGCAACTCCTTTTGACGGACTGATCAGGAATGTCTGGAAGGCAAAAGACCTGACAGGGAAGTAGACAGATACGACTGAGGGTGAGCAACTTTGAGAACCATTGATTGGTAAGTTATGGTACTTTATTTGCACACTCCTTTACCAGAAGCCTTTAGATGCACCTTTTTTTTATAACAAACTTTATTAAGTACCACAGAGTGATAGCAAGTTGACGTATCAATGACATTGTGGCATTTTCTATTTTCTTTCCGTTCACAAATGTTATCAATGTGCATTCAGAGATCCACTTACATAAGCAGAAGTAAAAATAAGGCAGTGTATATATCAATGACAACATGAATACATACGAAATGAGAAAATACCATTTGGCTTGATATACCATATGCGTCCAAACAACTCCATTAACAAAACACCCCCCCCCCCCCCCTCCACCCTCTATCCCCCTCCTGGCCTGTCGGTTTCTTTGTGCCACACAACTTTGCATGCTTGCGTATACAAGACTCGGAATGACCTACTGCTGACGTGAGACGATGTAGTGACTTGGACATTTAGCAGGGATATAAACCTAGAACAGCATACTACTGGTTACATTGCGGGTTAGAATTTGTTGGTTGTGGGATAGGGTCTAGTGTTTTGAAACCTTCCAGCATGAGATCCCATTCCATGGAGATGGGACGCTTTCGCAGTCCGCGTGCCACTTCACATCTAATTGCCGCGCTTTCGGCACTGCACCAGCGTACGTACCACCTCTTCCTGCCAAGTAGGTGAAGTAGGACCTCTGGGGGATTTCCACTTCATAGTGATAGCTCGTATGGCCAATATGAGGGCAATATCAAGGAAGCGCAGCTGAACTTTCAAAGTGCCTGTGCGCTTAGGGAGACCCAATAGACACTCCATTATATTATCCTCAATCTGCAATTGTGTGATCTCCCCAAGTGCGGTTCGAACCCACCCCCAGTAACCACGAAGTTGAGGGCAAGCCCATAGTATGAGAATAAAGCCCGCCTCCTCAGTCCTGCACCGTGGGCAATAGTGTTGTGTCCTGGAACATGTGATGTAGCGCTTCAGGGTTAAATAGGATCTATGTTGCACCATACATTGTATGAATTTAAATTTGCGTTGCAGGATACTCGCTTGGGGTGCTCTAGAATGCTTTCCCATGCTTTATCAGTTAACGCAACATCATTTGCCTCCGTCCACTTCGTTCTGAGATCAGTGAGGGAGATGGATGCCTGTGACCGAATAGCAACATATAGCCATTTAATTAGATGACTGCCCTCACCCATGTAATATAATGATCGGACCGGTTCGTGTTGTGGAGGCTCATGACGCTGAGGTGCCCATGTCTTCCATACAAATGAGAGACTGCTGCATGAGTTAAGGAAAGTCGATCTGGCACGCCAGTGGTCTGTACAAAGGTGTCATGATCAAGGAGGGCACCATTGCCAAACAGCGATCCAACCTTGTCCAGGCCAGCTTCCGACCAGGCATGTAGCCGAGCCTTCGTGAGTCTGCCACTAGTAGTTGGCAGTCCCAATAGTGGGATGTTACCAGTATATGGGATCATGCTTGCAGTGTAAACCAGGGCCTTCTTCCAGCAGTGGAGTGCTGTCTTAAGTAGCGGTGGTGCAGTCAAGGGGATTTTTACTTTCGGCAACAGTAGAGTAAGTAGAGATCCTCGCCCTAAGTCTTGAGTCGTGTAGCCTATTTCCTGCAAGTACCTGCCTGCCGTCCAATAAGATAACCATTGAAGCTGATGCATAATAATAGGCCCTAAAGTAGGGTACCCCTAGTCCACCCTTATGAGGTTCAAACTGCAGTTCCTTGAGGCTCACCCTGCGGCGACAAGTCCCCCGAATAGGTTCTTGTAGTAATTTATCAAGTGTGTGAAAGGTGGACTGAGAAACGACTACAGGTAGGTTAGCAAAAAATTAAAGGAGATGGGGTAGTACCACCATATAAGAGATGGCGACCCGCCCCATCACTGATAATGGCAGAGATGTTCAAAAGGATATACTTGAGCGTATTGCAGTGATTACTCTAGACAGATTGCCATCAAGTTGGTCTGCTTGCGCTCTATATATCTGGATTCCTAGGTACTTGAATGTATGGTGAGCTACTGGTAGGTTATAATTACCAAATTGGAGTACAGGGATGGGATCCATCATGGAGATAGGAGGTGTTCGATTTCCCTTAATTGATAGCGAGACCAGAGGAATATACCTCTTTGTCCCGCAGTATTTCTTCCCGCATGGAATCACAACGCGGTCATTATCACAACCACGTTGTGATTCCGCACACCATTACTCCGCAAGTCAGAACAACGACTTGCGTGGGGGGGGGGCGCTGGATGTTGGAATAGTATTGTTAGACCTGTCTGGATTTTTTGCGCAGTCCCTCCTCATTATTCTTTATTTTGTCCCCTTTTTGCCCCTCATACCCTTAATATTTTTCTGTCTACTATTTTTTAGGTATTGGTCAAGGGGATAGGTGTTCTTTCTTCCCCCCCCATAATCTTTTACCTCAGGCCCAGAGGCCTGTTCTGACAGGAAAGTTGGCACCACCTAAAATGGTGGCCACCAACTGCCCCAACTGTCGCACTCAGAACTTGGCCATAGCCTAACATAGGGCATTCCAGAACCTTCTGGTCCATGCTGGACCATTGAAGGGCAGCCTATAAAAGGCGGAATGCTGGACAGCCATTTTGTCTGTCAGTGAGGAACAGCTAGAGTGAAGGCTGAGGTCTGGTAAGGGTAGGGTCCTGAAGGGTGGTTTACTCCACAAGGGTTGCCCTCTATCTAGGTACTCCCCCCCCAGGCCTGTTGTCCTAGCCGAGTTAGTTTTATCCTGCTGACCCTGGACAGCAAGGAGCCTCCAGTCAAGTGAAGGGGTTAATCCCAGTGGGCTGAGGAGCTGCAAGTGGCCCTGCGCTGAGAACTGATCTGGGTGCCCCCCCTTTCATTTGCCCCTGTCCAGTACAGAGCGCTAGCAGATCTGTGAGGATTAAGAAGAACTGGGAGCTTTATAAGGGGTAAACCAGCTCTACCTCCCATCTGTGTGGTGAAAGCAGGTTCTTGTCCTGCGTGAAGCGGAGTCCCGTGTCCCTCCCTCTTACCGGAGTCTGGACCTACTGAGCGAGGCCGAGTGGAGTGAGAGGGTTAATTGCAGTCCCATTGCAGCCCTGATCCTTCGTGAGCCGGCCCCTCTGGGGTCTCGTCTGTGCCCCTGAGACAGCGCTGACCGAGTGAGAGGGGAGACTCCGGGAACTGTGGCCAGCGCTACTGCGCATTCTACCATTTGACCCGCTATTCTCTCAGGAGGGGCCTAGGGTCGAGCAGGCCCACTGCGGAGCCACTACCAGCGCCCTGCCGTCAGAGCAGGCCCCGGAGGCGGTCCGCTACTCTCCCGCGCATGCGTGTTGCGCTTCCCCGAAGTAAGAATCCAGTCAGCAGACGGCGTGGGGACCTGCGTAGGAGCAGCGGCCGGGAATCGTGTTTCCCGCTCAAGCGTGGGAAGCGACTTCAACCCGGACCCCTGTTCCCCTAAGGAGAAAGGGAGCGGGGCGGTCCGGTTACCAGGGAAAGCTTAAGCCGAGCGGTTCTGTCCCTTGCCTCCGCATTATCAAAGCGGGAGGTCAAGAGACCACAGAGTTGAGCTGGGGCAGGAGGAGCAAAGGTGTCATCAGCCCTGATTTCCCTTCACTCGAGTGCCACGCTAAGGAGCTAGCTCGAGTGAGGGTCTCGCCGGCCTGATTCCCTGACCCCCCCTTTTTGTCAGCTGTCCCCCTAAAAGCCGGGTGCAAGACAAATCCAGCCATGACATACAAGTAAGGAGGAGTTCTAAAAGGGGGAGAGTGACGCTGACAACTAACTGAAGGATAACTTATTTAATGGTCATTTCTCCACAGTTGTGCAGCTTACAGTGGGGAGGAACTGGAAGAAATCCTCAATGACTGTGTTTTATAAGTATAGTGAACCACTAGTGGGGCTTAACTGAATGCTGAATTAAGTAGATCTAACCCCATGGTATTTAAATAAATATTAGAAGACCTGTGATGTTTCCCTGCAAATGAAAGTGTTGCTTTGATCTGATTAAGGGCTGATACTGCCAAATCTTAAAGTGATACTGTACTCAAAGGTAATATAAAGTAAGCTGAATACAGTAATTGCATAATTGAGTTGTAGAGGAGTAAGAGTTTTCTGCCAAATGTATAAGTGAATTATCTATTTTACAAGTGTTGATTGTTCTTATGTCTTAGAATTGAACAGTATTCCTGATATACATTCCACACAAATTGAAGTGTAATTTAATGGTGAATTCTAAAAGTAAAAATACAAAGAAATTATTTTTATAAACCAGAGCGTATTTTTACAACAAATTGGTGTAGTGTCCTTTTTAAGTGCTATTGCGTGGTTTTACTTTTGGGTGGTCTGCAACCTTCACACTGTGCCTCTGAATTATATGTCTTGCCCTAGGCCAGGCTACCCCAGTTCCAACATTTGGTGCCTAGCGGTGGGACAACTGACTTGGTTGCAGCTACTCACTAGTAATTCAACGCAATACACTAAACCTACACCAGGAGTTTTCTCCTTGCGGCCCTCCTAATTTACATTTTTGTTTTTTCTAAATTTATTTCTGGTGGTGGGTGGAGGTTGACCCTAGGACACTTTCGGTTTCCTCCTGTGTGAAAAGTTTATACTCTAGCAAAAATGGAGATAAATGTGGAAGAGCTGGATAACTATACTGTGACCCAACTAAAGGACTGGTGTCAGCAGCAAGGTGTGTTTTTCAACAAGGGTGCCAAGAAAGGCGAGCTGCAGACCAGCATACGGGCATGGGTGGAGGCTCATTCCGGGGAGGTACCAGTGTCAGAGGGGAGTGACAGGGACACTGTCGTTGAGACTGCCATGCTGTACCAAGCGGAGGGGGGAAATCTACTGACAGGTTCCAAGACACCTCCCAGGGCAGGCAGCAGCGTCTCAGAGAAGGGTTTAACTGAAGCCGAGCTAGAAGATAGGAGGGAGGAGAGGAGAATGAGGCTGGAGTTAGCTAGGATGGATATGCAAAGGGAGGAAAGGAGGTTAGCTCATGAGCGAACCCTCAAGGAGATGGACCTACAGGTCCTAATACGAAGGCCTCCCACTCCAGACAATGGTGGCAGCGAAAAGAAAGTAGACACCAGGGAATCCAGACCCTACTTACCTAAAGATGTCATCGCTAGTTACACCTCAGGTGATGACATTGCCAAATGGTTAGCCGCCTACGAAGTTTCTTTAAGGGCTCATGGGATCCTAGAAACTCACTGGGGAGGTGGGTTGTACAAATACATGCCACCTGCTGGCAGGGACACTTTGTTGGCTCTGGAGCAGAATGAGCAAACCCACTACCCTGCCATGAAGGTGGCACTGGTGAAAAAGTTTGGACTTACCCCTGAAAGATACAGACAAAAATTCAGGGGAAGTCACAAAATGAGTAACCAGAATTGGGTAGACTTTCTAGACTACGCCAAGAAAGCTTTGGAGTGTTGGGTCAAGGGCAGCGAGGTAAAAGATTATGAGGGGCTGTACAATCTATTTTTGAAAGAACACCTCCTCGAGAAATGTTTTCCCGAGTTGCGCCAACACCTGGTGGACAGCAAGCTGACCGATCCCCGGAAGCTTGCAGAGGAGGCGGACACTTGGGCAAGTACCCGGGTGTCCTCCAAGGGGACTGGAGGGGATTCTCAAAAAGCCGGACAGGGCGCCCCCCAGAAGAAAGAGGGAGGAGATAAAAAGAAGGAGTTCTCCAAAGGTCCCCAAAATAATTTCCAAGGTAAAGGAGCAGGTTTCACCCCTAGGGCAAACCCGCCCAGAAACCCTAATCCTGGCCAAAGGCAGCAGCCAAGGGTTCTCCACTGTTTTGAATGCGGTGGTGTTGGACATTATAAGGGAGATGTCAAATGCCCAAAGAGACCACCCCCTCCCACCGGAGGAAAGTCACCGGGAGTAGCTAGTGTAGCGCTCGGGGAGGAGTTGCCCTTAGATAAGGGGGGTGAGTGGGCGGGTGTCACCTTAGTGTCCCTGGGAGAGCGGGAGATGGTGCCAAAGATCCAGGTGCCCCCAAATACTATCAAGTATGGGCAATGGGTTACCATCAATGGCCAAAGAGGGGAGGCTCTGAGAGATACAGGAGCCAGTATGACTATGGTGAGAAGTCAACTGGTGTCTCCAGAGCAGGTTGTTCCTAATGTACTCCACCCCGCTGCGATGGCTGACGGCAGAATGGGCCACTATCCAGTGGCTGAGGTTCCCTTTGAGTGGGAAGGGGTTGCAGGTTCACTTCGAGTTGCCGTAAGCCCTGCCGTGCCAGTTGATTGTCTGTTGGGGAATGACATGGAGCACAACACTTGGAGAGAGGTGGAATACCGGACGCATTCTGCGATGCTGGGTACACCTGACTGGGCCTGTGTAAGCACACGGTCTGCGACTGCCCGGAGAGGGAGTTCGCCTGGGTTGGAGCCTGGAACAATGGCCCAACCCGCTGCCAAAAAGGGTCAGAAACGGAGACAGGGACAGCCTGCTTCGGCTTCCACGCCCCATGAGACAGATCGGCCACCTGCAGTGGTAGGCCAGGAGTCCGTGGAGGGGGGAGTAGACTCTCTGGAGGATTTACCCATCCCTGCTGAATGGCATGTGGAGGGAGGTCCTACCAGAGAGGAGTTCTGTAAGGGGCAAAGAGAGTGCCCTACCCTTGAGGGACTGAGGCGTCAGGCCGAAGCCCAGGCAGCAGGTAATGCTACGGGACACCACCATATTTACTGGGAGGATGGCCTCCTCTACAGTGAACCTAAGGTACCTCTACCTGGCTCATCTAGGGCCTTGGTGGTCCCGCAGCAATACCGAGCCTTTCTGCTGGAATTGGCTCATGCGATACCACTGGCAGGACACTTAGGCCAGGACAAGACCTTTGCACGGCTTGTTCTCCACTTTTACTGGCCTCAGATGAAAGTGGCGTCCAACACATACTGTAGGACATGTGTATCCTGCCAGGCCAGTGGGAAGACAGGGGTGAAGCTAAAGGCTCCCCTGGAACCACTTCCTGTCGTTAGCACCCCCTTTGAAAGGGTGGGCATCGACATTGTAGGGCCATTGGATCCACCAACAACAGCTGATCACAGGTTCATCCTGGTTCTGGTGGATCATGCCACACGGTACCCAGAGGCCATCCCTCTGAGGACTGTTACTGCACCTGTGGTAGCTAGGGCCCTGATGGGAATCTTTACTAGGGTAGGATTCCCGAAGGAGGTTGTGTCTGACAGGGGGACTAACTTCCTGTCTGCTTACATGCGGACGATGTGGAAGGAGTGTGGGGTGACCTACCGGTTCACCACTCCCTATCACCCCCAGTCCAATGGACTGGTTGAGAGGTTCAATAAGACCCTGAAGGGCATGATAAGAAGTCTGCCAGAGAGCTTACGGAGGAAGTGGGACGTCCTCCTACCTTGCTTACTGTTCTCCTACAGGGAGGTGCCACAGAAAGGAGTGGGCTTCAGCCCGTTCGAGTTGTTGTATGGGCACCCAGTGCGTGGGCCTCTCAGTCTGGTGAAGGAAGGATGGGAGAAGTCTCCCAGAAAACCTCCCCAGGATGTGGTGAGCTACATGCTGGCCTTCAGAAGCCAGATGGCCAAGTTGTGGAAGCAGGCTGCTGACAACTTGGAGGCCAGTCAGGCAGTCATGAAGGAATGGTATGATCAGAATGCTCACCCGGTGGAGTTGGAGCCTGGCCAGAAAGTCTGGGTGATGGAGCCTGGAGAGCTAAGTGCCCTTCAGGATCGTTGGACAGGCCCCTTTGAGGTGTTGGAGAAAAAGGGTAAGGCCACTTACTTGCTGGATCTTAAGACCCCGAGGCAGCCCCTCCGGGTGCTGCATGCCAATCGCCTCAAACCCCACCATGAGAGGCCAGAGGTCATCCTGATGATGGTGACTGATGGTGCTGAGGAAGCAGAAAGCGAGCCTCTCCCAGACCTCTTTTCATGTCAAGAGAAGGATGGGTCGGTGGAGGGAGTAATTCTCTCCCCGTCTCTCACTCCTGAGCAACGAGAGGATTGCCGACAGGTATTGGGGCAGTACTCTTCACTGTTTTCCCTTGTCCCGGGAAGAACCCACCTGTGTACCCATGATGTGGACACAGGAGACAGCCCCCCAGTGAAATCCAAGACCTATAGGCTGTCGGACAAGGTGAAGGCTAGCATCCATGGCGAAGTTGCCAAGATGTTAGAGCTAGGAGTGATAGAACCGTCCAGCAGCCCTTGGTCCAGTCCGGTGGTGCTAGTCCCAAAAGCCGCCCCACCGGGTACCACACCAGAACTGAGGTTCTGTGTGGATTACCGAGGACTGAACTCAGTTACCAAAACTGATGCTCATCCAATCCCCAGGGCGGATGAGTTAATTGACCGGCTAGGAGCTGCCCAATACCTAAGTACCTTTGACATCACTTCAGGGTACTGGCAGATCTCCTTGACAGATGGAGCAAAGGAAAGGTCAGCCTTCTCCACGCCTGAGGGACACTTCCAGTTCTGCGTGATGCCCTTTGGGCTCAAGAACGCCCCTGCCACATTTCAGCGACTGGTGAACCAGGTCCTCTCTGGAATGGAGGGTTTCTCGGCTGCTTACTTGGATGACATTGCTGTCTTCAGTAGCAGTTGGGAGGACCACTTGCAACATTTGCAAGCAGTTCTCCAGGCGCTGAAACAAGCTGGATTGACCATCAAAGCCAGCAAATGCCAGATTGGGCAGGGGTCGGTTGTGTACCTGGGACACTTGGTGGGTAGGGGGTCAGTGCAACCCCTGCAGGCAAAGATTGAGGCAATCATGGCCTGGGAACCCCCCAAGACACAGACTGAGGTCCGAGCTTTCCTGGGCCTCACAGGTTACTACCGTCGCTTTGTGAAGGGGTATGGCACTATTGTAGCGCCCCTCACAGAGCTCACCTCAAGGAAACAACCTCGACGGGTAGTTTGGACAAAGGCTTGTCAGCAAGCCTTTGAAAAGTTGAAGCAGGCAATGTGTGAAGCACCGGTCCTGAAGGCTCCCAATTTCTCCAAGGAGTTCATTGTGCAAACAGATGCATCCGAACATGGCATTGGGGCAGTGTTATCGCAACTAAATGAAGAGGGCCTGGATCAGCCTGTAGTCTTCCTATCCAGGAGACTGCTTCCCCGGGAACGGAAGTGGAGTGCAATTGAGAGGGAAGCTTTTGCGGTGGTGTGGGCTCTGAAGAAGCTGCGGCCATACCTCTTTGGCTCGCACTTCCTGGTTCAGACTGACCACCGCCCCCTTCGTTGGCTGATGCAAATGAAGGGGGAAAATCCCAAGCTGTTGAGGTGGTCCATCTCCCTACAGGGAATGGACTTCCGGGTGGAACATCGGCCTGGAGTGGACCACGCAAACGCAGACGGTCTCTCCAGGTATTTCCGCCTTAGTGAAGAGGACTCCCAAGGGGTTGGGTAGTTCTCCCCACTTTCAGCTGGGGGGGACGCGTGTTAGACCTGTCTGGATTTTTTGCGCAGTCCCTCCTCATTATTCTTTATTTTGTCCCCTTTTTGCCCCTCATACCCTTAATATTTTTCTGTCTACTATTTTTTAGGTATTGGTCAAGGGGATAGGTGTTCTTTCTTCCCCCCCATAATCTTTTACCTCAGGCCCAGAGGCCTGTTCTGACAGGAAAGTTGGCACCACCTAAAATGGTGGCCACCAACTGCCCCAACTGTCGCACTCAGAACTTGGCCATAGCCTAACATAGGGCATTCCAGAACCTTCTGGTCCATGCTGGACCATTGAAGGGCAGCCTATAAAAGGCGGAATGCTGGACAGCCATTTTGTCTGTCAGTGAGGAACAGCTAGAGTGAAGGCTGAGGTCTGGTAAGGGTAGGGTCCTGAAGGGTGGTTTACTCCACAAGGGTTGCCCTCTATCTAGGTACTCCCCCCCCAGGCCTGTTGTCCTAGCCGAGTTAGTTTTATCCTGCTGACCCTGGACAGCAAGGAGCCTCCAGTCAAGTGAAGGGGTTAATCCCAGTGGGCTGAGGAGCTGCAAGTGGCCCTGCGCTGAGAACTGATCTGGGTGCCCCCCCTTTCATTTGCCCCTGTCCAGTACAGAGCGCTAGCAGATCTGTGAGGATTAAGAAGAACTGGGAGCTTTATAAGGGGTAAACCAGCTCTACCTCCCATCTGTGTGGTGAAAGCAGGTTCTTGTCCTGCGTGAAGCGGAGTCCCGTGTCCCTCCCTCTTACCGGAGTCTGGACCTACTGAGGGAGGCCGAGTGGAGTGAGAGGGTTATTTGCAGTCCCATTGCAGCCCTGATCCTTCGTGAGCCGGCCCCTCTGGGGTCTCGTCTGTGCCCCTGAGACAGCGCTGACCGAGTGAGAGGGGAGACTCCGGGAACTGTGGACAGCGCTACTGCGCATTCTCCCATTTGACCCGCTATTCTCTCAGGAGGGGCCTAGGGTCGAGCAGGCCCACTGCGGAGCCACTACCAGCGCCCTGCCGTCAGAGCAGGCCCCGGAGGCGGTCCGCTACTCTCCCGCGCATGCGTGTTGCGCTTCCCCGAAGTAAGAATCCAGTCAGCAGATGGCGTGGGGACCTGCGTAGGAGCAGCGGCCGGGAATCGTGTTTCCCGCTCAAGCGTGGGAAGCAACTTCAACCCGGACCCCTGTTCCCCTAAGGAGAAAGGGAGCGGGGCGGTCCGGTTACCAGGGAAAGCTTAAGCCGAGCGGTTCTGTCCCTTGCCTCCGCATTATCAAAGCGGGAGGTCAAGAGACCACAGAGTTGAGCTGGGGCAGGAGGAGCAAAGGTGTCATCAGCCCTGATTTCCCTTCACTCGAGTGCCACGCTAAGGAGCTAGCTCGAGTGAGGGTCTCGCCGGCCTGATTCCCTGACCCCCCCTTTTTGTCAGCTGTCCCCCTAAAAGCCGGGTGCAAGACAAATCCAGCCATGACATACAAGTAAGGAGGAGTTCTAAAAGGGGGAGAGTGACGCTGACAACTAACTGAAGGATAACTTATTTAATGGTCATTTCTCCACAGTTGTGCAGCTTACAGTGGGGAGGAACTGGAAGAAATCCTCAATGACTGTGTTTTATAAGTATAGTGAACCACTAGTGGGGCTTAACTGAATGCTGAATTAAGTAGATCTAACCCCATGGTATTTAAATAAATATTAGAAGACCTGTGATGTTTCCCTGCAAATGAAAGTGTTGCTTTGATCTGATTAAGGGCTGATACTGCCAAATCTTAAAGTGATACTGTACTCAAAGGTAATATAAAGTAAGCTGAATACAGTAATTGCATAATTGAGTTGTAGAGGAGTAAGAGTTTTCTGCCAAATGTATAAGTGAATTATCTATTTTACAAGTGTTGATTGTTCATATGTCTTAGAATTGAACAGTATTCCTGATATACATTCCACACAAATTGAAGTGTAATTTAATGGTGAATTCTAAAAGTAAAAATACAAAGAAATTATTTTTATAAACCAGAGCGTATTTTTACAACAAATTGGTGTGGTGTCCTTTTTAAGTGCTATTGCGTGGTTTTACTTTTGGGTGGTCTGCAACCTTCACACTGTGCCTCTGAATTAAATGTCTTGCCCTAGGCCAGGCTACCCCAGTTCCAACAAGTATAATTTACTATTCCAACTCCAGTCTGTGCGGACACTAGGGAAGGTGTTGGATTTTAAATCCAACACCTCCCCCGCTCCGCAAGTCGTTGTTCCGACTTGCGGAGTAATGGTATGCGGAATCACATGTGTGATTCCATGCGGGAAGAAAAATTCGTCATTAACGTTGTTTACCAGACCAGAGATACATTCAAGGGGAAAGGTGAGAGCCCTGTTGTGTGCCTCTGTGTACAGTGTATTCCCGTGAAATATGACTGCCCGTGCAAGCTCTTGCAGTGGGGCCAGTATACAATAAACGCACCCAGTTAAGATACTCAGGAGGGAGACCAAAGCGACGCAGGTCCGCAAACATGTATCCCCATGTAATGGAGTCAAAATCTTGTCGTAAGTCTAACGCTATACAGCTGGTGTTGTCATAGACAGCTGGGGTAGCCAACATAATATGATGTAGGCGTCTAATATTTTGAGATGTGCTGCGTGCGGGAAGGAACCCACATTGGTCTTTGTGTATTAGGGTATTTAGGTGGGGCAAGAGTGGTTTAGCTAGGACCTTGCTTAAAATCTTGTATTCTGTTGCCAGTTGAGGCAGGGGTTGGTAACTAGATAAATCAGTGCCGTCTCGTCCAGGTTTGGGGAGTGAAATGACTAACGCCTGCATGGTGGAATGTGGTAAATGGCCGGAGTCTAAGTCCGTCTTGTATAGGTCCTCTAATTTAGGAATGAGGGCGTCTGAGTAAAAAGTCAAAAGAATTCTATGGGCAGGCCATCACGGCCCAGATCCTTATTACGCGATAGACCTTTGATGGCAGTATGTATTTCGTGTCTACTGATAGGGCCTGAAAGAGCTTTCTGATCATGCACTGTAAGATGTGGGTATGTTAAGCCGTCTAGGAAGTTGTCCACTAATGTGTCATCAATAGGTGTGGGTTCGTCGTAAAGGTCACTCTAGTAGTTACAGAAGGCATAGTTTACCTCATGTTGAGTGTGTACAGCGTCATTGGTAAATTGATCCGGGTGACAATGGGAGGCATTGGGCTGTCCCTCAATATCCGGGCCAACAATAAACCAGACTTACCAGCCTCGGTGTGCTTCATTTGTGTGAATGCCCTGTAATCGATGACCCGGAGAGTTTCAAGGAGCTCTGCATGCTATATGCGTGTGTCTCGCAGAGGGGCCTGTTTGTCTGGGTCATTCGCCGCTGCTTGCTCTAGTTCGGTCATTAGATCTTCTACTCTATAAAGGTTTTTATGGATCTCCTGCCTGGCACCTACTGTGGACCCAATTGCAGCGCCCCACACAACTACCTTGAGTGCATTCCATTCTATTAAATTAGAAGAAGCTGCGTTCCAGTTCTCTGAAAAGTAGTTTGTGATAGTTGTAGACAGAGTGGCTCGAAAGGGGGCGTCTTCCAAAAGTTGGGGCCAAAGTTTCCAAGTGGGGACCGGGGTTGGCACCCTGCTCCATTTAAGTGTGATCTCTAAAGGGGTGTGGTCAGAGAAGGTCTTGGCTAGGTACGTGGAATGGTGAATCTGGGTAGCTATATTAAGAGAGCATAAGAATCTATCAATTCTAGTGTGAAGTTGGTGCACTGGTGAATAAAAAGAACATTCCATATGTGCAGGGTGCAACATTCGCCAAACATCACTCAAGCCCCAGTTTCTCAGGGACTCAGCTTGTTTGTGGGTGCCAGTGCCATGTAGCGGGGGGTGTGACTTATCTAGTACCACGTCCATGACAGTATTACAATCCCCGCCTAATATCCAGGGATATATGTCCCACCCAGTCAGAGCAGTGCCTAATTTCGTAAAAAACTTATCTTGGTCAAAATTCGGGGTGTAAATGCTATCCAAAACCACAGGCAGTCCATCAAGGGTTCCCTTCAGCAATATGTCTCTACCCTGTTCGTCAATGCGCAGGTCTATTTCTGTAAATGGGACACCGTGATGGATCCATATGGACGCCCCTCGTGCAAAAGCCAAATAGCTAGTAGAGAAAATGTGGCCCCTCCATTTCTTACGCACCTTCAAAGCCATCAAATAAGTAAGATGTGATTCCTGAAGAAACACTATTTGCGCTTTACGCCTAAGGAGGTGGGCATGGATTTGATGTATTTTCTGCACGGCTCAGAGTCCCCGCACATTCCAGGTCAGCAAGGCGTATAAGCCTAAAGTTGTAGAGTAGCAAGGCATAGTACAGTAATGAAAGCAGTGCTCCCCTTAATTATGGGCCAGTTTACTATCACAGGCCAGGAGTACCCCTCCCCTTTCAAACTAGTAATATTC
This sequence comes from Lissotriton helveticus, assembly GCF_964261635.1. Taxonomy (NCBI): domain Eukaryota; kingdom Metazoa; phylum Chordata; class Amphibia; order Caudata; family Salamandridae; genus Lissotriton; species Lissotriton helveticus. Next base: position 2,135,619,034 of record NC_136063.1, on the reverse strand, counting down.
TGCTCAGCTACGGAACTGTGCTGGGCCAAACAAATAACATAAACATACAAGTAGGAGAAAACAGTGCGCACGCTGTGTGGGAGGTCACTGCCACCGTCCATCATGCTGCTTGTGCAGTTACAAAGGTTCTAGAAGCTCAATGGGACTCGGGGTAAAAAGTAAGAATATCTTTGTCTTGCGTTAGTAATCACCTTTATGGCGGGCATACTGAAAAGGGATATGATAATGACAAGTCAATTGAACCTGAAAAGAAAAACAATGTCAGTCTGTGTGGACAACAGGTACCAATGTATTACCGAATGCAGATAGATAAAGAATCATGTACTTAACAAATAGTTTAGCTAGCATTCCATAACATGTTCTGTTTTATTTATTTATTTATTTATAGGCTTATAACGCGCCGGCATCACACCCGAAGGTGTATCTCCGCGCGGTGCTGTGAAGTAAACAGGTCGGGCAGCGCTCCTCCTAGAATAGTGCTGTCTTTAGGCATTTCCTGAAAGCTAAATGACTCGGGCATTCTCTGAGGGAAAGGGGAAGATTGTTCCATAGACGTGGGCCCATGATGGAGAGGGCCCGGCCTCCCTGTCTGGTCTTGTAATGTCTGGGAACCTGAAGTAACAGTTGGTTACTGGACCTGAGATTGCGGGGAGGGCGGTGATACACAAATTTCTCTGCCAGATAGTGAGGTCCCAGGTTGTGGAGACTCTTGTGTACCACACAGCAGATCTTGAATTCCACCCGTTTCCGGATGGGAAGCCAGTGGAGGGCCTTGAGAAGGGGCAGGGACGGCGTTCTGGCGGGGGTGTTAGTTACCAGCCGTGCCGCGGTGTTCTGAACCACCTGCAATTTATTGAGCACTCCTTCGTTGGCTGCTAAGAATAGGCCATTACAATAGTCCAGGCGGCTCAAAACGAGGGCCTGGACCAAGGTCTTCCGTGTATTGTCTGGTAGAAGGGGGAACACTTTCCGAAGGAGGCTGATAATGTGGAAGCAGGACCCTGCCGTGGTGCTGGCATGATGGAAAAGGGTAAGGTCATGGTCTAGACGGACCCCCAGGTTTTTTACTACCTGTTTCGGGAGAGGGGCCTGACCCAGGCTGGGGGGCCACCAGTCGGGGGTCCACAGGATTTTTGCCTCTCCGAATAGCATGACCTCTGACTTTCCCACGTTACACTGGAGAAAGTTCATGGCCATCCAGCTGGCGATCGCAGTCATGCCGTTGGAGAAAGCTTGTCTTATCTCCGGGGTAAAGGTCTTAAAAGTGAACAGCAGCTGCGTGTCGTCAGCGTAAGAGATGGGCATAAACCCGAAAGACCTCGTCATGTTGGCCAGAGAGGAGACATATACGTTAAACAGCGTAGGGCTGAGACAGGAGCCCTGCGGGACTCCTCTGATGATACTGGCAGAAGTGGAGCTAAAAGAGCCCATATTCACCTTCTGGGTACGCTCTGAGAGAAAGCTGGTGAACCACGCCAAGGCAGATCTGTCAATGCCTATCTCCTTTAATCTGGTGAGGAGGATGGCGTGGGATATGGTGTCGAATGCCGCGGATAAGTCCAGCAGCACCAACACCACTGACAGCCCTCTGTCCAGGGACAGGCGTATGGCATCCGTGACGGAAAGAAGAGCCGTCTCGGTGCTATGCCTAGGCCTGAACCCGGACTGAGAGTGATCCAGACTGCCAGTCTGCTCAATGAAGCTGGAAAGGTGGTGATTAACATGCTTCTCCATCAGTTTGCCGACGAACGGCAGAAGGGAGATTGGCCTCAGATTGGTCATGTCTGACCAAGGGATGGAGGTGTTTTTCCTGATAGGCTTGACCATGGCCTCTTTCCACTCCCGGGGGACCAGTCCCTCGGAGAGGGAGCGGTTGATCACCGTCAGAATGGAGGGACTGAGGACACTCCCAATGAGGTGCATGACACGGGCAGGTACAGGGTCCACTGGGCTGCCTGATTTAATGGTCCCAATCAGGGAGTTGACTTAGTCCAAGGTTATCTCGGGGATGAAGGACAGCGCAGCTGGAGCAGCGCAGGCTATTCCAGGCTGAAGGCTAGAAGAGGAGTCTTTTTCATCAACGGATGGACTTGATTGGGAAATGTTTCGATAAATGGCATCGATTTTATCGGAAAAAAACCCAGCAGTATCCTCACACAGTTTTTGGGTCAGCACTTCTGGACTGTCGCAAGCGACGGGCTTGGTGAATGTGCAGAGAACCTGGTACAGCAGTTTAGAGTCATTGCCAGCCTCAGAGAGTTGGAAGACAATATGGGACTTACGGGCAGCTCTGATGTTTTTATGATAGAGTCTCATGGCAGAGCCATAACGGTCTCTATCGACAGTGCTGCGCGAGATTCTCCAGGATTTCTCCAACTTCCTGCAGGCCTTTTTCTCCGCACGCAGTAAGTCCGAGTACCATGGTTCCTGCTTGCGGTCAAAGCGCCGATTGCAGCGTCTTAGGGGGGCAATAAGGTTGACCGCCGTACTCAAGGCATCATTGAATTTGGACAGGGCCGAACTGGGGGAGTCTGAGGGGAGAAAGTCAGGGGGTATGAAAGCCGTTTTAAAAGTGTCAGCGGACATCTTGTGCCACTGCCTGCGCCATAACGGAAGGGGGGCAGGGTGGGGGCGTTCTTCGGAGAGAATGGGGAGGGAAAAATTAATTATAAAGTGGTCGGTCCATTCCACCTGCGTTGGGGGATAACAAGTCAGGGAGTGCGAGTTGGACAGAATTATGTCGAGGGTATGACCAGCCTGATGGGTCGGACCCTGGTTGCACTGTTTAAAGCCTAGGGCCGATAAGTCAGCCAGCAGGTTACGCGCTTCTGCATTGTCAGATAGTTCACTGTGGACATTGAAATCTCCGAGGAGTACAAAATTGGTCCCTATGCTGATATGAGGAGCTAGTGTCTCCAGAAGGAGGGTCGAGGCCTCGGTATAGGGGCCCGGGGGGCGGTACACCAATGCTCCCTTCCAGCAAGCTTGAGATGTAGAACCAATTTTAAAAACCAGAATTTCAATGTCACTAGTACAACATTGGTCGAGAAAGGTAACAGTGAAAGTGTCTTTATAGATTACAGCGACCCCGCCGCCGGTTTTGACAGGGCGGTCTAGCCTAAGAATCTTATACCCCAAAGGGATCCCCAAGGTGATAGCAGGGACCAGGTGGGGTTTAAGCCAGGTCTCCGTACAGAAGCAGTAATCAGGGCGGGTTGAGTGAATTAAGTCCCAGACCTCCGAGTGATGCTTCGGGAGGGATCTTATGTTACAGAGTATGCTGTTGCCCCTAGGGGGCATGGGGCTAAGGTCATCAGGGGTAGGTGTGCCTACAAGGGGAGGACAAGGATATGACTGATAGTGACAATGCTTGCAGGAAAACGGGCCCCCGGGACATGGGCCGGAATCCTGTGCGCAGCCTTTTGGCGGCGGGTGCCACAGATTACGTAAGTCATTAGAAGAGTACCTTATTCTGTCCGCTACACTACAGGTAGAGGCTACGGAAGTAGGGTTCATGGCCCCTGGCCCCGTTCGGTCACGGACGGGCACAGACGCGCTCCTCTCTGGCTCGTCTCAGGCGCGACTAAGGCGCCCCCTGCGCGCAACCGCTGCGCGCTTAGGCGACGAGAGGGCTTAAATGCCCTGCCTGATGTAATCTGCTAGAGCGCTAACATCGCGATAGTCTGGGTGGGGTCACTGGCTCTTCCTGTCCCGCCCTCCGCTCAATCGGCACTGGTTGCCGTGTCGGAACGGGGCGGGGCAGGGGAAGAATCGAGCGCAGGCCCAGGAAGTCAGCACAATAACAACAGTGAGTATCCCAATATTATTTAAAATGTAGTAATCACAGATTAAAAGTAAAACTGTGCAGGAGCACACAAACAGGTACCGGCTAGTGGGGAGCGCAGAGCGCTGTCGCAATCACAGCAGATAACACAAGCGGGTCGGGGAGACTCTGCCACCGTCCTCCCTTCCGCAAGCTGCCGCAGCTCCTCGCCGCCTTAAATGCCCTGCCTGATGTGATCTGCTAGAGCGCTAACAGCGCGATAGTCTGGGTGGGGTCACTGGCTCTTCCTGTCCCGCCCTCCGCTCAATCGGCACTGGTTGCCGTGTCGGAACGGGGCGGGGCAGGGGAAGAATCGAGCGCAGGCCCAGGAAGTCAGCACAATAACAACAGTGAGTATCCCAATATTATTTAAAATGTAGTAATCACAGATTAAAAGTAAAACTGTGCAGGAGCACACAAACAGGTACTGGCTGACGAATGGTATAAATGTAGACCTGTTGGCCTCACATTGGGGCTTATATATCCCCATTACAGTGGTGATCAAGATTATCGAGCGTGCCAAGGCAGTTATCCCACCAGATCATCGTCAGTCTGGGGCGTCACCGGGGGGAACAAGGTTATGCTATGGTCGGAGTCCGACTGAATGGTGTTGTCCTCTGAAGAATCGGTCGCAATCTTAGGGATATCATCTCGAAAGGAGTTAGCTATTGCCAGCTATTGCCAGCTCCTCAGTCTTGCTTTTCCTCATTTGCTCCTGAGTGGGACCGGAGGCGGCGGATCTGTACATTCCCTTGGTGGTTCTTGTAGGTCGGTGTCGCACGGAGCCGGAGCCGGACGACATTACAGAGCTTGATTCTGTGTTCATAACTTCCAGCCATTCCTCCGCATCATTTGGGCTGTAGAAAAAGTATGTTTTCTGATCATGAATAATTTTTCACCGAGCCGGGAACAGTAGCGCATATTTAAGCTGAACAGCGGGCAGTTTTTTCTTCACTGCTTGAAATGAAGAACGTTGGCGTTGCACCATCACTGTATAGTCCGGGTAGAGCAAGATCCGATAGTTCTCAAATTGGATCTGCGTTTGTCCTCTCGCTTTTTGCAACAGCACATCGCGGTCCCTGTAGTTCAGTATCTCAGCGATGTGGGGTCGCGAAGGTATTCCGGCTTTTGGCGCACCTGTAGAAATCTGATGGGCCTTTTCCATGCAGAAGTGTGGCGGCAGGCCCTCCTGGGCAACATGTTCTCGAAACCAGGTTTCCATGAATTCACCAGCTTTCGAACCTTCGCAGCGTTCTGGAAGTCCGATGATGCGTATATTATTCCAACGGTTCATACCCTCGGCATCCTCAATCCTGTCCTGCAGCCCATTTAACTGCTGATGTAGTTGTTGTATATGTTTGGTGTGTTCCGCTATTTGGGATTCCATGCTGTTCAAGGTTTTCTCTTGCGCATGGACTGTGTCAGCAGGTTTCGCGTGGTCTGCACACAGGAGTGTGAAGCCAGTAGTAAGGGTCCCAATCTGCTGCTCTATTACTATGCTGGAATCTCTGACTTCCTGTAGAATCAGGTCGAGTTGATCAGATGGGATTCCGGGGGCCTCGGAAGAAGAGGAGCATGGTGAGGAAAGTCTGGTGGCAATTTTGAGTCCGCCTGATGAACCCCCTGTGACAGGATTATTGGCCAGGGTTTTTCCCTTGAGTCTCCCCATTGCGCTTATGATTTCGTTGGGTGTGCAATGTGCAAGGGGCATCAAACAGATGGGTGCCACACAGAGCAATACAGGCACGACAGTGTGGACCAATGGGGTCACTGCTGTAAAAGGTATGTAGCCTATCCATGCTGGAGGACAAGGACACAGACAATCCTGCTTGCGTAGCCAGAGTTCCGATGGGGGATAAAGTCCACCCAGCTCAGTATATTATTGAGTGTGGCTGGCAGACAAGCCTGTGCAATCTGCTGAACAGGTTGATTTCACAGTTCCCCCCTCAGTTGGGGAACCCAGACCCACACGCTGGTCTAATAAGTCAGTGGTGCGATCATGTCTTCACTCGTTTAGGGCCAGGTAAGGGACATGTTTAGTGGAAGACTGGTCTGCCATACTGTCTGTGTCACATACTTCAGTCGTGCAGGGGGGGGATGCCCCTTAGGCCCAGCACTCGCCACGATTCACCCGCACTCACCGGGGGCTGGGGCATGCATCTGCATATGTCACCCGAAGTCTCCTGTGATCCTCAGTCATAGCCCCCCTTCGATGTGCAGTTATCCCGGTGTCCGGGTGGGATCGGCTGTAGGGTTCAGCTATGGCCGCAGGAGGCCCACGCTGCCAGAGGCAGGCCGGGGCCATGCTCTCCTGAGATCCTCAGTCATAGCCCCCCTTCGATGTGCAGTTATCCCGGTGTCAACAAAACCCCGGTGTCCGGGTGGGATCGGCTGCAGGGTTCAGCTATGGCCGCAGGAGGCCCACGCTGCAGGAGGCAGGCAGGGACCCCGCCGCAGCGGTGCTGTTGGTCTCGGGGACAGGCAAGCCTCAGTGAGCTTTGTGCTCAGTATGCGCGGGACTCCAGCTGTAGCACCGCTCCGGTCGAGGGAATCAGGCGGCCTATGTCCTGGAAGTAGTACAGCAGTGGCGCTGTGGCCGGCTCCAGCACCCCCACCAGGCCAGGCGAAGGGCAGTGTTATTGGGAGGCAAGGGTGATAGGCAGTACACAGTGCAGCACACAGCGGCGCAGGTCAAGGGCACTCTTAAGGCTCAGCAGTTGGCGCAGGGCACCCACAACACCAGTAGACCGCTGCCCTCACCTCCGTAGGCCGCCAGACGCCCCCTGCGACTGTCAAGAGCAACCACGCTCCACAGCTCCGTATCTCCGGTTCCAATGTACCCCAGCAGTCAGTCGGAGACCGCTACCAGGCTCAGCATAGGTCACGGGGGCCAGAGCCGCCGGAGACAGCAGGAGTTGCAGTGCAGCAGCATCAATGGCGTTGGGGCAGGAAGGCCGCAGAGTCCGCAGCTACCGGTAGGCTTGGCTCACCAGCAGAACCACCGCTCCAATCAAGGCAAATTCAGCAGGCTTGAGCCTCAATGGCTGCAGGACTGCGATGAAATCGTCACAAGCAAGTCCGTGTCCAGCGATATTACAGGATTATTCGCCCCGGGGTCCGGAGCCTCACCAAACCATGTCCACCATCTTAGGCGGCTAGCCACGCCCCCTTTAGATGCACCTTGATATGTTTTTTGGACAGAGACAAATTTCCAAGGCCTTGCAGATTATGAGATTGACATAAGAATAGAAAGTGGTTGTCCTTCCTAGTTTTGTCTATGGAGGTACTTTGAGTATTTCTATACATTGACCAAGTTATCTCTCACAGGGGTATATTCACAAGAAAATGGTACAGCGCGTCAAATTTTGCTGCTCTGTGCTGCGTCATTTAAAAAAACGCAGGCAATTGCCGTATTCACAAGAATACTGCGCAGCCCTGTGTTTTCTCTTGCATTAAAAATATCTGCCTAGCGTCAACACAGACACACCTGTGCCATAGTGCAAGGGTGCCTGCTTTGCATTGATGGTTTTCTGCAACACAAGCACCCTTGTGCCATAGTGCAAGGGTGCCTGCATGGCAGGGATGTTTTTCTGCAACACAGGCACCCTTGCACCATGATGCTAGGGTGTCTGTGTTGCAGGGAATTATTGTTTATGTACAGGAAGGAACACTTTCCTGCACATAAACAGTCTTTAAAGGCAATTTGCTCTTTCTATGTGCGATGCAGGACACATACAAAGAGCAAAATTGACGCAAAATAAAAGTATTTCTACTTGTTGTGACAATCTGACACCTGATTTTGCATGGCGTGAGATTTTGGCGCTGCCTCAGATTTATGTATCCTTGTAAATCTGGGGCAGAGTCAAAAAGCAATATGTGTTGCAGTGGAACGCCGACAGCAACACCCATTGCATGCCCCTTTCACGCAGATACCTGCGTGATAGGGTACCATATTTACTAAACAGCGTTAAGCCATGCAAAGTGACTTAGCGTCACTTTGTAAATATGGTGCAGGGTATCGCGCCACCAAAACGTCGATAAAAGTGATGTTCTGGTGGCACAATCCCCTTGTAAATTTTCCCCATAATATTGGATATGCACAGTCTCATCCCAACCACTTATGATTTGTTTCTCCTGCAGTTTTTATTTGACTATTGGTGTCTTATCTGCAGGTGTATTTCTTAACTGTTTGCAGTTTTAGGTGGTACTATGTCACCTGGATGAAATTATCCTAATTACATTTTTAGGGGCGGGGGGGCTTTTGGTGAATCAAGTAGTGAATCTCCAACATGAAATTAAAGCTACAGCACATAAGAACTTTAGGGTTCATTATTATCACAGCATCTCACCATGCGTTGACCAACTGCACCGGCTCTCCATCTCCAAAAGAGTGACCTTGTGATTGCTTTGGTAGGTGATTAGATGACTACAGGGTTGGCTCCGCTGTGTCTCCGGTATTCCAAATAGGAGTTGACACCCATTTTTTTGTCATTTAAAAAAAAAATTGTTTTTATTGTTTTTTATAGTTACATAAAACTTGGTTAAACAAAACAGTTTAGAATAAACCGTATACATAGCAGAGATCATCCGATACATATGTCCAGTACAAATTACAGCGTGGTTGTGAACAGTGTACAATTATTCGTCGAATAGAAGATTATAAATCCATTTGGTGTCAGGGTGAGACACAGTATATAATGTACAAAAAGGGGAAATGTCGGGGGAAGGGCATGGGGGTGAAAAAAGTCTCAACCGGTGCATACACATGCTAGTTTACTAAATAGTATTCCACTCCATTGACTGGGTCTACACAGTTAAAGAAAAAAGGAATGGGTACAAATACAATCTATCAAAGAATTGCTGGCCTGATGTCAGTGGTTAGAGCAAATATAAACAGTTTTGTATGTGTGGATACATTTCAAGTTGGAGATATTTTGGGCCAGATTCACAGAACTAACTTAAGACAAAATCCTAAACTTACTACCATTTTGGTATTCACAGAAGGCACTTACTCATTTCGGTATTCACAGAAGTTAGGAGTCCTAACTTTAGGACTCCTAAATGCCTTCTGTGAATACTGAAAGTCTTAAAGTTAGGATTTTTCTCAGTTTAGGAGTAGTCTACTCCTAAACTGAGAAAAATCCTAACTTTAAGACTTTCGGTATTCACAGAAGGCATTTAGGAGTCCTAAAGTTAGGACTCCTAATTTTACTACTCCTAAACTGAGAAAAATTCTAACTTTAAGACTTTCGGTATTCACAGAAGTCATTTAGGAGTCCTAAAGTTAGGACTCCTAACTTCTGTGAATACCAAAATGAGTAAGTGCCTTCTGTGAATACCAAAATGGTAGTAAATTTAGGATTTTGTCGTAAATTAGTTCGGTGAATCTGGCCCAAAGGGAGGGGGGGCAGGGACGGCTAGGAACTGTGTGTTGTATCTATGCATTAATGGGTCTGGGTGGGCACCGTTTTAAGAGTTGACACCCATACTAACCTCTTCTCCTTCAAGATCTGAACCTGAACGAAGTCCAAATTCCAATGGGGGGTGGGGGGGGGGGGGGGGCGAAGGTTTTCTGTATTGGCTCCCACACTAACAAATACACTCATTATGGAAATTAGATCCATTCCTGTTAACCTCTCGTTTCTCAGACCAGCAAAAACGTTTCTCTTTCTTGCTTAGGTACCAAATGTTAGAGATACAGTGGCACCACAGATGTGATGCCTGGGTGTCAGAAAGGAAGTAGAAGCAAGCCCCCACAGATTACGAGGGTCCCACGACTCCCCTCAAGCACTGACACCCGCACACGTTACAGCCCTGCATTGCATTACCACGTGATAAAACTCTATAATTGAAGGTCACTTGACTTTGTCACAACATCAACACAAAAAAAAGAAAATTAACAGATACAAACGTGTGAATTGGTGCAGACTCAAATACTCAGCCCACAGCGTGCAGAATTGTCAAAATAAATATTTTCTTTGCTTTAAATAATCCCTTTTCCGATCTCACCCCAGGCCCACCTGCGTCTATACGTGCCATCGTACATAAAAAAAATATGCCTTTCTCCGACGTTCTTCAAACAGTCTGTATTTTTTACTCCAAGGCAAAGAAAATCACATTTTGTTTTTAAAGCATTATCTCAATAATTGAAACCTTTCACACAGATTGTTTTTGGTACAAGATACCTTTTTTAGAACAGCTTGAGCCCAGCGCTCAAGCAGATGGAAGCGTGCCTGCCGAGTCTTGGATCTGATTCAGGGGAGGCTGGGAGCCAATCGAGGAGCCAATTTAGACCAACATATGCCCAGCGTGGTCAATTATGCCGTCTAAGTGTGACTCCACCGCGGCGGCTGCCAACCATCTCCACTTAATGTTCACGATAAATAATTATATTTTTTTGCGTGTGAAGCACTCCATCCCCCTGATATTGTTACTCTGTATTTCAACATTTTATGAAGAGTCCATTTAAAAGACACTTCTATTTTTTAAAGCTTTATTTAACTTTTGACAAGTACAACAAGGTAAAAAAAGACACACACAGTGACCTCCGTGCTGGGCTTCATTTGCAGTCCAAAGAACAAGGCAGAAAACACCTGGTCCTGCATTTTATACTAAGCCACCGTGACCACAGCAACTTATAAGAAAATCATCATGCGACTCTTAATCCAACTCTCTTCGTAATCGAGCTCCCCTTGCTTCTCTGACAGACACAGACAGATGTGTATCTAGTTTCATCAGGTCCTTGTACATTGCTGGCCTCCTGTCTTCTGCCAGCAAGGTCGGTTCTCAGCGGGGCCCATATGTCCCTGAGGGCCGCGAGCCCCTCTGGGGAACAATCTGCAATATGTGTCTGAGTTTTCATTAGACAAAGCTAGGTCTGTGAGCCAACTATCAACCCTGGGTGGTGGTCCCCTCTCCCATGACTCCAGGGGGCCCGCTCAGCGCAGGGAGACCCTGTTAGAAATGGGGGTCTATAGTTGGCAGAGGTAGGTGCCTTTGTCCAAATACGGACCCTTGCTTCTAGTAGGGTAAGGGGCAGACACACTCTAGATAACCCCTGCTCACCCCACTGGTAGCTTGGCACGAGCAGACAGGCTTATCCCAAAGGCAATGTGTAAAGTAATTGTACCAACACTCACAGTAACACAGTGAAACACCACAAATGGACACCACACCAGTTTAGAAAGATAAAATATCTTTATCTAAACTTGACAAGACCAAAACGGCAAAAATCCAACATACAGATACTCAGTAAAATGTCTTTTAAAAGGATGTTGCAAAAATAAGCTTGTAGAAATCAAATAGCACAAACTGGGGCTATCACGACGTCAGGACAGCACAAAATCCAAAGTATGGCGTCGCCTACGAGAATCGCCGCATCGGGCGTGGAGTCACACAGACCCCCAAACAACAGTACCTTGGAAAATGAAGTCGGTGACGATGCAAGGCGTCGAAGATGGCCGATGTCGGCTCCGGTGATAATGCAACGTCGGCAATTTTCTCGAGTCACCCTCAGGGGTTATCAGCGCCGTGATAAGATGCAGGCGCTGGCGAAGACGGAACCGATGCGAGCGCTGGCGTCGGTCATGGCCGATCACTGCCGGCGTCGTTCTCTTCACAAGCAGCTCCCCGGGTCTCGGTGCAGTGTCACAGTGGCAGCGTCGACGGCATCAGAAACAGGATTTCTTCCTTCTCTTTAATTTCTTCCAGCTCCCAACTGCAGTAGCAACCTCCAGAGGCCCACACACGGTTACAGGCACCACCTGGGAGGTCAGAACTCCCAGCAAGGAAGTTCAGGGGAGCTCGGGTGAAGTGCTTTTGTTCCTGGGACTTCAAAACAGGAGGCCAGCTCTTCTTCAGCCCTTGGAGACTTTCTTTAAGCAGGGGAAACAGCACACAGCAAAGTCCTTCTTCAAGCAGGGGACACAGCATACAGCAAAGTCATTCTCCTTTCTTTGCAGACACAGCAACTGCAGGCCAACCACAGACACACAGTAAGGGCAGTACTTCTCCTCAGTTTCTTCAGCTCTTCTCCTCAGCAAAGGTTCCTCTTGATTCCAGCAATAGTCTAAAGTTCAGGGGTTAAGGTCTAGTACTTATACCCCAAAATGTCTTTGATCCCTTTGTGCAAGGGGCTCTAAACCCAGTCCAAACCAGTTCTAGGGGCACTCTGCCAGGGCACAACAAAATCCTTTGTCAGTGTGAGCCTTGGTTTCAGACGCACTGCAGGGGGGAGGAGCCAGCATTGTGGAAGGCAGGTACAGCCCTATTTAGGTACAGGTGCTACTCCTCCCACCACTCCAAATGCATATTGGACCCAATCAGCCTAGTGCTGACTCACCCAGACTCCTGGAGCCACCCCAGTCTCTGTCACTCCAAAGCCAGACCGTTACTCCACAAACAGGCAGAGGCACACAGAAAGGTTGAGGACGAAAATAGCCACTTTCTAAAAGTGCTATTTTCAAACACAGAATTTAAAAACCATCCTTACTAAAAGATATGTTATTAAATTCTGAGTTTAGGGATACCAGACTCCAATTTTCTATCTTACTCCTATAGGAAGATATGCTTATAAAATGTTACAGAGCATTCCCCATTCTATCCTATTGGCAAGATTGCCTTTCAATAGTGAAAAATGAAATTGGCAGTATTTCACTATCAGGACGTGTTACACACACCAGTACATCTCCTATCTTTCACCTACACTGCACCCTACCCAGGGGAGTACCTTGGTCCTACTATAGGGGTGTCCTATGTGTAAGGAAAGGGAAGGGTAGGGCCTGGCAAGTGGGTGCACTTGCCAGGTCGACATTGCAGTTAACAAACTGCTCACAGGCACTGCAATGGCAGGCCTCAGACATCTTTTTCTGGCTACTCATGTGGGTTGTAAAATCAATGCTGCAAGCTCACTAGTAGCATTTGATTTACCTGCCATGGCACACTCAGTGCACTTTACTATGGACCTACTGGTAAAATAAATATGGCAATCAGGTAGAACCAATCAAAATATTAATTTACACAGAGCGCATATGCACTTTAGCACTGATCAGCAGTGGTAAAGTGCCTAGAGTCCTATAGCCAACGAACACAGGTCAGGAATAAATAGGAGGAAGCAAAAAGTTTGGGGATAACCCTGCAAAAAGGGCCATTTCCAACAGGCCCCCTCAATGTTTGTTATGCCAGTGATGCAGGGTGTATAAAGTCTGCTGCTGTTTCATTACATCTCTCACATGTTTTGCTGTTCCGCATCCCATATCTAGGTAGTTTAACCGGAGTGTAGTAGCTTTAAAGGAGGAAATTACAGTGCAGTAGTCTATGCCTGCCATGCAAAGAGACCTCCCTAGTGTGGTGGCAGCAATAGTACGCTTGTGTGTCTGTTAATCGGGTCCTTGGATCCACCTCCCAGTGGTTCCTAGACTGGGGATCTACTCTGGGTATGTCTTGCAGTGTAGTGGTGAACATCTCTGTAATAGGTTTGGGGGCAGATTTACGACTTCTGGCGCATCTCTACTAATCAGCAGAGTTGCGCCAGAAGAGTTGCGATGCATCTGCCTACCCGTGCGCCACCACTGATGTGCCGCATTTACAATGGAGCGCACCGTGGCGCTCGGATGGGCAGATGCGTGACGCATCCCCAGTGGAAATGCGTGCATTGCTGGAGCTGCATCTCAAGCACGATGCAGCTCCAGCAAGGCTCAGGAGTACCCTATCTCTAACATGCTGCGTCAATCCTTAAGCCCGCTTCAAGCAGGCGCAGGGTTTTGACGCAGCATGGCCCTAAAAGTGACTGAGTGAAATCTTGTAGATTTCACTCAGCCCCCCCCTGCGCCAGAACGCCTACATGTGTACATGTGACGCAGGGCTTTATAACGTGATGCATCTCCCAGATGCGTCACGTTGTAAATACCCCGCAGCATGGCGCTGGCTTTGCGCTACCGCTGCGTCACAAATCTGTAAATCTGCCCCTTGGTGTTCAAGGGCAGCAAGACCCAGAAGTCTCCACTCTGCTGCTTCCTAAGGGTAAGTCGGGAATGTCTTCTTCATCGCCTCCAACAGCCTGATATATGTGAATATCGCTAGTAGTGTAGAGCTTCCCTTTTTAGATATTCAATTAGGGGGAGAAATTTCTCGCCCTCATATAAGCTCCACAGTGTGAGTTGTTGTTTGACCTGTAAAATGTGAATTACCAAAGGTTCCCCTGTGAGAGGTAAATTGGGGTTGTGTATCAAATGTAAATGTGGGGAGTACATGATATTCACACCAGAGCCCCGTGCCAGTCGTGCCTACGCCCATGTTGTGCAGTCCACTACTAGCTGTATGTCAGACCTTGGCCTTTTGAGGGTCTTCAGGTTGCCATTGTTTAGCCTATGGGGACCGCCAGGCCCAGTTCCAGATCCCAGTGTGGCACCTGTCGATAGTTATGAAGCCAGATTGTAGCAAATTGAGCTTGTGCAATATAGTAATACAGCTCTAAATGTGGAATAACAAAGCCACCCTCCTCGTACTGCCTCTGCAATACCCTCTAGGCAATTCATGTTTGTTTACCAGTCCAAGTGATATTTATTAAAGAGGATTGTGGCAGAGTAACGAATTCTGCAAATCAGTGGGACTGGAGAATTTTGGAATAGATATAACAGTTGTGGAGGTATCACCATCTTTATGGAGGCGACACAGCACACCATAGATATGGGTAATTTAATCCATTTGTCAATGTTAGTTTCAGTTCTGTCTATTAGAGTACCGTAATTCTCATGTAGAATAACTGTCGAATCCCTGTGGATTCGTATTCCAAGATAGTGGATGGAGCCTACTTGCCACTACAGGGGGTATTTAAGTTGTGGTGCAGCCGTACTGTCTGAGAGTGGTATCATACACGGTTTCTTCCAATTTATGGTAAAGTCTGACCTACACCAAAGTCTGTGATCTCAGCTTGAATGGGGTCCAAGTTACTGCTGGGGCCTCTAACAAGATGTAGATGTCATCAGCATAGAGTGACACCAGCACTCTGAGCATCCCGAATTGAATGGCCCGTGCACTTCCCGGAGCACACTGACCAAAGGCTCCAATATCAGAGCAAAATTTATTGGATACAGGGGGCAGCCCTGCCAGGTCCTATGTTGTATTTCCATTGGGCCAGAAAGTCAGCCATTCACACGTATTTGTGCTGATGGCTTGGTATAAAGCAAATTGTTCCATTTTATCATTGCTGTGCCGAAACCCATTTCCCCAAACACTGCTATGAGATATGGCCATTCAATAGAGTTGATGCCTTTTTTGACAGGATGTTATTATCTATATTTATTAAGGGGAGTGGTCTATGTGATCCTCAGTCATGTGCAGGTTTACCAGGTTTAGGAAGAGGGATGAATTCTGCTTCCCACATGGTTGGCAGGAGCATACCGTTCTGAAGAGCTTCATTATGCACGTCTAGCAAATAAGTGGTATGGAGTTCACCATATCCTTTATAAAACTTTTGAGGTCTACAGTTGCTGCCCGGCGCCTTACCAATCCAGTGGAGTAACAATGGTCCCCGCAGCCCCCACTGTGCAGGGGGGCCTGAGCTCGAAGGGAGACCCACCAGCACTGTGCTCAGCAGCGGGCCCCTGGTCTGAGAGCTCCTGGCTGGGCCCTAAGGGTGGCTGCCCCTTCATATATTTTGCAGGAGGTGGGGCCCTCAAGTTTCATTACACCACTGTACCAATCATGAGGTCTGCAATGGTACAGAGCGGATCCTCTGTGGTGATTGGGGAGCATAGCAATTCTTACTCCACCCATTCCACCCAGGCTAGCATGACCTGCTCTAAGTTGTGTGTGAGCCCTTTCTCACTCGATTCGCACATTAAAGCGTACAGGGTTTGGTAATAGGGTGTGAATTCAGCAAGGATGTCAACCACGTGGAATGTTTCATCCCCTTCAGCAGTGGTTATTGTAGTAATATAGTCTGATACCCATTTGGGTTTAATCGAACTAGGCAATGTGTGCCCAGGTCACTCGTCCTCCCTATAGTTCCGGACAGAAGCATATTTCCCCATGTATTTGACCGCACGATCCGCCTCCTCTTGAAATTCCCTCTGCTTCATCTGGATCTGCCTAAGCGTGTTCGGTTCCAGGGTCATTTCACACCAGGACTCCAGCTGTTTCAGGTGGCCCTCTATGCAACTGAGACTATCTCTAATCGATTTAAGGATGCGGTGCCCCTTTGATATGCACTCCCCTTATATCCCAGCCTTAAAGTCCTCCCATATTGTCCCACACCCTTGCACTAAGTTCATGTTGGAATCAAAGTAATTCACTATGGCCTGTCTTATCTCCTCTCTGAACACCATATCTAGAAGCATGACTGGCTGCAAATGCCATATTCGTTGCGTGCAGTCTGCATTTGGCAAGTGCAAGGTAAGTAGCACCAGTTAATGATCAGATAGTGTTCTGGGAATATGTACGCTTTCATGTATCCAGCTCAGTATGTCTTTGGTGCCTAAGCAAGAGTTCAGCCAAGAGGCAGAGCCATGGACTGTTAAAAAGAACGTATATATCCAACTACTGAGCCTGCATTATATCGATCAATGTATGGATGCTGGAGAGGTCTGATGTTTGTACTATCTAAAGTGTCGTTAGCGTTAAATTGAAGTCCTCCCCCATAGGATAGTGCTGGGCTGGAGGCAGGTACAACCTGCTAAGAACATGTGGTAGAAATTCGGGTCATCATGATTGGGCCCATAGATATTAATAATGGTGAGATCTGTATGATGTAGGATACCCTGAATAATCAAATACCACTCCTTTGGATCAGCCTCCAACTGGGTAGGGCAGAAGTGCTGGGTAAGCCTAATTAATATGGCAAACCCTCTAGAATAGATTTAATATGTAGCGAAGAATTGATGGGAGCTCCACTGCTGGGCAACAGGCTGGATTTTATGGGGTAATAGGTGCATCTCCTGAAGCAACAGTATGTCAATTGCGTGTCCTGTGGCATAGGCCAAGACCTGGTGTGTCTTTTTAGAATTATTTGGGTCTTGCACGTTTCACGTCATGCATTTTATCATCCCCCACCCCAACAGACCATGCCCGCAACCATGGCATCATCTTGGGCAGCAAGCTATGTATGAAGAAACAGGTAGACTCAGTCTCATCCTCCTGCTTCCACACTATATGTATGCTCTGCAAGATCTTCAGGTGGCTCCCTGTCAACACCAGAAGGACCGTCCTGCTTGCCCTTGTCACCAGCAGGCTGGAATATGGGAACATACTCTATGAAGAAATCACCGCAAGCCTCCTGAAGAGATTACAGACAATACAAAACTTAGCGGCCAGACTCATCCTCGACCTCCCCAGACGAGCCCACATCACAACCCATCTCAAGAAGCTACACTGCCTTCTGTTCCTGCAGAGATGCCAGTTCAAGATGTTGACCCATGCACACAAAGCCCTGCACATCGAAAGACCAGCATACTTCAACAGAGGCATGTCCTTCCACCAACCAACCAGACACCTACGATCCGCTTCCTTCTTCGTTGCAGACACCCCCTGGATGTGCTGAGACAACATCGGAGGACACTCCATCTCGCACCTGGTGGCCAAAGTGTGAAACAACCTTCTCCCGCACCTCAGGACCGCCTCATTGCTATGACAATTCAAGAAATAACTCAAGACCTGGCTGTTCGAATGAACCGATCACCGAGAAGCAGTTAGCAATTCCAGTGCCTTGAGACCCTTACAAGTGATTTGCAGTGCTTTACAAAACCATTGATTGATTGATAGTCTAACCTGCAGATCACAGACTTCAAGACTAGTATAGAGATTGTATTGATGAAGCTGAATCACAATAATCATGGCATGAATTGGCAGGGAGCATTTTAAATAAGAATTTCTTTGAAAGGTTATACCTTGGATAGTTCTGTTTATATGGCTGTCCTAGCGGTGCACACTGACTCCACTGGTGGATGTTGGAAAGCCGGGTCCAGGGGGTCATTAGGTTGCACTCTTGCTATGGTTACCCTGGAATTATTTATCTGACCCATTGTGATCTTACCTCCTCAGCATCATTCTTTTCCCCTTAATCAACAAGCTGCCTCATCCGTGGGTGCTAAGCAGCACCAGGGACGCATCTGCCACCCAGGGTTCTGCCTTGCACTTCTAGACTCTCAGTGCCCGCCCCAGTAATCTGGATCACACAGTGCCGCCTAAACGCATGGGCACGCTGGGCAGATGCCCAGGGG
Organism: Lissotriton helveticus; assembly: GCF_964261635.1. Taxonomy (NCBI): domain Eukaryota; kingdom Metazoa; phylum Chordata; class Amphibia; order Caudata; family Salamandridae; genus Lissotriton; species Lissotriton helveticus. Next base: position 2,135,600,995 of record NC_136063.1, on the reverse strand, counting down.
CCCCATGCAGACCAGAATGTAACACTATTTTCCGTTACATTTTTTTTCCCTGTGAGTGGCTGGGTAGGCCCCCAGTGCACTGATTTCCCCGGGGGCTTACATTGCTATTAAGATGGCCCTTGGACCACGGGCACTGAACAGTAAAAGACGCAATTCGCAGAAAAACTGAACAACTGAGCACAGAAGTAGAGTTTTTCGTATACATTTTTAGGTCCAGCATTCAAGATCTCTTGTACATATTTTAGTATATACTTATTATATACATATATGTGTATGTACTTTGTGGGCTCTGGAGATCAGCCCTAGGACTTGTCTGCTTCCGCTTAGGGACTTTTTTTCTGTTCAACTGCCTCTATTTAACAGTCTTGATGGAAAACGACCAGCATCGTTCAGTAAAATACCAGAATTGCTTTCTGCTGAGAGACGTTATTTATTTTATTTTTCTGGCATCTGCCTCTATTTAACTTTCTTGATATAAAACGACCAGCAGAGGTCAGTAAAATACCAGAATCACTTTAGCATTCTCTAGATTCCAGTCCATAGAAATTGTCTTCCACAAACACCCGTAGTAATTAATATTTTTTTCAAATTTTGTATTTTTCAGTGATATGACCACCGAAGGCCCTGATTTTTTATTAAAAACAGAGCTTTGGACTACACCATTTCCTGCTGAAAGGCAATATATTTCTCCCCATGTGTTCCCATACCTGGCGTGTCATGCAGCGGCAGTTTGATGCTTACTTTTCCTCCATGTTAAAGAACAGTAGATGTTTCAGCACCCAGGCTAATGTGCTGCATAGCTAAATACATATAAGGTCCCAAAGGTGAGGCCGATTGCAAATTCTTGTTAAATGTGTTGTTGATGCTGCTGAGCTGCTGCCAAGAATTATTCTGTTTTTGAAGGTGTTTTTAAATGGCCGAAATTTTGATCCTGTTATCACTTCGAAGCAAGAAGCATTTATATGATTTGTTACAGATATTATTTTATTGTTTTAAATTTTAAATGAAAGGATCTAAAGCCAGTCCAGTAGAAGAGACTCAAACGTTCTCCGTGCTGGCAGCGAGACATAGAATACGCTGCAGTCTGGAGGGCAAGCAGACAGTGCTCGGTTTTTTGCAGCCTTTGGTGGACAGACCTGGCCATGTGGCCTTCTCCATTGAACAGTCTGGGCTAGGCAAGCTTTTAAGCACTTCAACGAATCTGTTTAATTTTCACATCATTTTGTCAATTAAAACGATTTTTAGTCTCAATCATAGAAGCAAAATAATCAAGGCCAGGCTGGGAGCCCAAAGCAGCCCTGGCAAATTTTGTCAGACCAGCGCCCCGCGTGTGGTGCATAGTGAGTGCTGACCGCCACAATGGGGGTTGGGAGGTCCACTGCAAGAAAAGTTGGGGAAAAATGGCAAAAATTGTGCATTCTACAACATATTTTTCATTATGTATTTAATTATATTATTAGTAAAGCATAGTAAAAGATGCTCTCACAGTGCACCAGGATAGAGTAATCTTTATTAGGCCTCTTCTATGATTCCCTCACTATCACCCTCCAACAGTGCTTCTCATCTCTCCACAGCCCTCGCTCACATGTATTTTAGTTGTTTTATAGCGCCTCTCATACAAGTGTAGGGTATCAGAACATTTTACATCACACACACATAGAGAGACAATGAGTCATGCGTGTGTAAATCAGTCTATAGAAAATGTTACATAACACAAGGTGTAGAATTCACATGTCATCCATACTGGTAGTCATTTTTTAAGAGTGTTTTGTCTGGGGAAGCTAAGACTAAGGATTCATGATGTAACACTGTGGTAAGGGTTAACTTTACTAATACAAATGTATTTCTACTTAAACAAAGCCTTTTTAGCAAAATTGGGATAATGAAAGACTGGGAAAAAACATCACTTTCTAAACTAGATTACTCTTGAAATTTATGAACTGCCCAGTAACAAAAGGATCTCTGTGACAAAAGCAGTAACCGACTGAGCTATGCACATAAAATACTGTTCTGTGGTCTGCATAGGTCATACTCTTTGTGTCTGGTATATTAACCTTCTGTGCTACCTTAGATGAGTCACAGCTGCCTCTCAAGACAACTTTGATCAGCAGGTACATTAATCACCAGAGTTATTTTAGCACTTTTATTGTTGTTTGAAAACTGTTGGATATACAAGGAACTCTGAAGTGCTTTTAAAACTACTGTACTGCTACAAAACCGGACACCAGTAACAAAAGCGCCCCCCAACCTTCCAGTCTCCCGGGTAAAAGCCCGATGCCTGGTACTGTCAGTCCGGCCTTGCAATGAACAATACAAAAGTACAGCAAAAATGACCAGAGACCAGCCTTGTAATGATGCCTGATCAACACAGAGCTGTTTCATTTGTAAAGTTCTATATCTAATTTTAAAGGTTTTGAATAAGCTTTCCCAAACCCCCCTCAAAGGAAGGACAATTCTGAAATTGGATTGGATGGGTAAGCATTAGGCTGACCCGCTCCACTGTCGCGCGGTTTGCTCTAAGTGTACCAAGTCCCTAGACCTGCCCTGCTACTTTAGGCAGGGCTTGAATGGGAGAAGGGCTAACCTGTCACCCCCAGTCACTGAATACGTCATTGATGAGCCATTGTATTTCTATCACACTAGGAGAGGTCAACTAACCCACTCCATGAGGTACCCCTGTCCCCAAAAACGAGGGCTCCTACAATCTCAGTGTAGAGGGACAGAGGGTTACTAGGACCACCATGAATTATAGGGAGAAATCTGCATGATCCCAGAAATAATTGATGCATCTCAGTGTAATGTTGCTAGGTGGATGGTAGTGGCCTTCTGTTTACTGAGAATATTATGGTTTTCCCTGTTGCCAGAGAGGTGACTTATGCTATTCCCTCACCTGTAACCCAAATTCTGTTTCATAATAAGAATTTGAGTATGGCGCATAGTATTCCTGCAGGAGACTCTTTATTCATCAGACCATGTGGATTCTCCAGACCCAGAGAAACAATTGGAATATCTAGTATGTTATATGTATATTCAAAACGTGCTATACACTGAACTACGCCATCTTAGGCCGCTCCTTTTTTGTGACATGTAGGTTATCATTGACCAGACACACTTGATATGAGCACCTCACTGAGGTGGGTGCCACTTATGAGGAAATGGCCTAAATACTCCACATTCTATTAATCAAAGACACACTACTTGTGGTGCCCTGTGTCCCTAATGTGGCGTTTGCAGGACCTGCAGGATACTGCAGCGCGGTCGTTATTACAGTAGTGAAGTCTGACCCAGTGCCCTACACTTCTTTGACTAAACTCTACTTATTACCAGTAAAGAAGAGAGTGCATTTCAACGTCTTTCGTGATATGATCGAAATATCGGATCCCGCTCCCCAGATGCAGGCTGAGATCAGGTCCACTCCTGGAGGCTCGGTAATCCCACTTTAAAGGAGAGGCAGGCTGGGATTTGCAGTGCAAGTTTGCATTGCCATGGGGCAGCCTTCCACTTGCTCTTCAGACTCTTCTCTAAATTATTGTATTGGATAAGACTTAATACCTTTCGTTTTCGATTCTGGTCTTTGTTACAGATTTGATTGCTGGTCTTGACAAGCCCATCATCTTTCTCTTAGGAAGCCAGCTAGTTTTAGTTTTTTTGCCATTGCATGTAATTTGGGTCAATAGCTGACACCTTGGTCTCTGGCTTGCATCTACTTCAGTTGTATGAACTCATAACCAATAACCAAGAATTGAGGGAATTAGGGTCTCTAGCCATCAGATTCATGGTGCCTCAAAACTCAATGTAGCGCCTACCACCAGACTCTATCAAATTAGAAAAAATGAAAAGGACAATGTTTGAGGTCCACACAAAGTCTATTATTAATTGTTGTGACAATAGTATTTTACAGACATTTTCCTTCGAGTAAAGAAGTGAAGCATACAACTTCAAGTCATAGAGAGACAAATGAGTCACTGGGCGTTTATAACATCAATTTAGTTAGTTCTCATGTACATAATAATATGAAATCATATTATGGTAAGGAAAAAAAGAGATCATGTTGAATTTATCAGTATGAAATATTTTAAAGCATTAGATGTGGATATTCTCTGCAAGAAAAATAAAATAATGATTTTGGTAATAGTATTCACAATTGAAATTGCAAAAAGCACAATAAATTTGAGGGGAAAAAAGGAATTGGAGACTCTTATAAAGCTTACTGTTAATGAGTTACCTGTAAATATATTATGGGTATAGACACAACTTAGGAAGAATGTAGTGTGTGTATATCTATATATCTATACTAATATAATAAAGAGAGAGCCCAAACCTTTGAGGCGGGTAATCTCAGGAACCACAGCACCAATCATAACACCCAATACAGTGTTGGAAAGGGAAGTTGCAGCAGAAGGACATAGGCTATACAGACCTCCACCATATGCATTTAAAAGGTAAAAGAACCGTGCCAGCAAAGTAGTCCCTTGTGGGCGTGTCTGCGTTGTGCTGTGGGCCTGTGCTGGGGGCGTGATGATTGCTGGGGTCGTGTGGTACGTTCCGCCCTTCATGCCATGTCTCATATCGTGTGCTGTGGGCGTGTGCTGGGGGCGTGGGCGTGTGCGGGGCGCAGGATTACGGAAAAAAAGCGAGCGTTGTGCCCAATATTTCATTGTTTTTTCTTCCCAGGTTCTGTACATTCCAGCTCCGGGTGTCCACCCTGCTCCCTTTAAATACCCCTGCACCCCATAATCATAACCCACCCTTACTCCTTAAAATACCCCAACACCCTTAAACACTAACCCATCTTAACCCTATAAATATACCCTGTACCCCAAAAACCAAACCTATCCCTAAACCCTATAAATACCCCTGTACCTAAAAACCCAAACCTACCCCTGAACCCTAAAAATAGCCCTGTACCCCAAAACCCAAACCTAGCCCAGAACCCTAAAAATACCCCTGTACCCCAAAACACAAACCTACCCCTGAACCCTAAAATACCCCTGTACTCCAAAACCCAAAACTAGCCCTGAACCCTTAAAATACCCCTGTACCCCAAAACCCAAACCTACCCATGAACCCTAAAAATACCCCTGTACCCCAAAACCCAAACCTAGCACTGAACCCTAAAAATACCCCTGTACCCCAACACCCAAACCTAGCCCTGAACCCTTAAAATACCCCTGTACCCCAAAACCCAAACCTACCCCTGAACCCTAAAAATACCCCTATACCCCAAAACCCAAACCTAGCACTGAACCCTAAAAATACCCCTGTACCCCAAAACCCATACCTATCCCGAAACCCTAAAACTACCCCTGTACCCCATAACCCAAAACTATATCTGAACCCTTAAAATACCCAAACACCCCAAAACATATACCACAGTACCCCAAAACATATACCACTATACCCATACTTACCTTATCCAAACATTAAAAAAAACGGCATTGTACTTTCGTAATGAAAGTATGCGGAGTGATGGTATGCGGAAAGAAAGTTGCGGAATAATGGGTGTTTACCCTCCCCCAGTAAGTACATTGGTGGCACGGCGGCCCACATCTCCAGCAACATGCTCATATTTTTTCACCACCGATTTGAAAAATGCACAGGTCTCTCTCATTGATGGCCAGCACCGACATACACTTTTAGACACACCTCCCGCCGCAAGTTCTAGAATTGCGAACTTTAGAGCTAGGGAGCTACGTTCGAATCTCGGCATCAGCTCAACATCCTGTGATTCCAGGCAAATCGCTTTGCCTCCCCGTGCCTACCACAAATGAATGTGTTCTTCTGTAATGTAAATTGTGCTCATGCCATGTTGTCGAGTTCGCGCTATATAATATTGCAAGGAACAATCACACAAACGCTAACTAGACTAATGTATTTTTTTTTTTTTTTGGTTAAAGACTTTTATTGAGCAATCAAATAAGAATTACAGAGATGGGCCTACAACCACACGGGCTGGCCGCTAATATCAACGCACAACATAAGAAGCAAACGATCACTTCCGTGGCCAGGCACAAATCAAATATCAAGCATTGCTCAAAACATAGGACAGGACATAACCATTCCCGTATTAGGCATAAAAAAACAACGAACTCTAAACAAGGCGAATGCACATTAATCAAGTCAGCCCAGAAGGCGGAGGGGAAAGCCACTAATCAGGAAGACGAAAGCACAATCAATGGGACTCGGCAAGGCCGGGGGGGGGGGGGTACAGCGGGGAGGACAGGAAAATCCTAAAACAGCATGAAAAATTTCGGGAACGCCAGCCTAGGGAGATAGGGTAACATCGGGAAACTAGACTAATGTTGATCACCTGCATCACGGGGCAGTGTTTGCACCTAAAAATTTACCTTTTATAGTTAATTACGATGTAACAAATACTGGTCGCTGATGGTATACAACTGTACTAAATGCTACCGGTTTCCGAACAATACGCCAGTGTGATAAATCACAATTCTGTTCTGAACCGTCTTTCGGTCGCGTAACCCAGATAAAAATGGGATAAAAGTTATGACAACCTGTATTCCGCGTGGAGGTGCTCCCTCCGTTATTGCAACTGTGCGGACTTAACGAGTTACATAGCGTCAACATTATGTGGTAAAACATATACCGCAAAATTAATATGGTTACGCTAGATGTATTCAAAGGTACATGCATGTTATGTTTTGGTTATTTTTATGCGCCTACCAGCATTTAAGAGAGATTGTGTGGGAATGTTACTATACCATCGTTAACTCCGTGATGTTGGGTAGACAATATGCATTAAGATGGCATTCATAACAGGAATCCTGTGACTTTATAAGTTTACGTAACCGTCCACGTCCGTTATCTCGGACGGTGATGTGCAGTCCGGGCGGGCCCCCACATGGGTGACCCCCAATACAGTTTACATACCAATGGGATGTTCATTACGGGTATGGCCTCAGCAGGTTTGGGCTGCTGTTGTGGGGCGGAGGGAGGGCGGGGGGATTGTTCTTGTTATTTATAGATTAAGTTCTTCCTGCATCCACGGAGGCATCTCTTTCCAGGCGGCTATCCCTATCGTGACTTCGCCCACACCTCGCCGCACCCGCTTCGCGGGTGCCGCATCGCACAGGAGCGCGTGGGGCTCCGACTTTTACAAAGCAAGACGACTTGGGCGTGAGGCTCGGCGGGGCTGCGAGCGTGCAGGGGACTCCAACTACCAGGAGCCCCTGCTAGACCGGGAACCAGCATCTGGTCCGCTCTCCCTGCTGGCCCGCCCCCCGCCCACCTGAGTGCTGTAAAGGCACCCTGCACCTGATCTTTCTGGGATTCCAGTTCTTCCTGCATCCACGGAGGCATCTCTTTCCAGGCGGCTATCCCTATCGTGACTTCGCCCACACCTCGTCGCACAGGAGCGCGTGGGGCTCCGACTTTTACAAAGCAAGGCGGCTTGGGTGTGAGGCTCGGCGGGGCTGCGAGCGTGCGGGGGACTCCAACTACCAGGAGCCCCTGCTAGACCGGGAACCAGCATCCGGTCCGCTCTCCCTGCTGGCCCGCCCCCCGTCCACCTGAGTGCTGTAAAGGCACCCTGCACCTGATCTTTCTGGGATTCCAGTTCTTCCTGCATCCACGGAGGCATCTCTTTCCAGGCGGCTATCCCTATCGTGACTTCGCCCACACCTCGCCCCACCCGCTCCGCGGGTGCCGCATCGCATAGGAGCGCGTGGAGCTCCGATTTTTACAAAGCAAGGCGGCTTGGGCGTGAGGCTCGGCGGGGCTGCGAGCGTGCGGGGGACTCCAACTACCAGGAGCCCCTGCTAGACCGGGAACCAGCATCCGGTCCGCTCTCCCTGCTGGCCCGCCCCCCGCCCACCTGAGTGCTGTAGAGGCACCCTGCACCTGATCTTTCTGGGATTCCAGTTCTTCCTGCATCCACGGAGGCATCTCTTTCCAGGCGGCTATCCCTATCGTGACTTCACCCACACCTCGCCGCGCATCGCACAGGAGCGCGTGGGGCTCCGACTTTTACAAAGCAAGGCGGCTTGGGCGTGAGGCTCGGCGGGGCTGCGAGCGTGCGGGGGACTCCAACTACCAGGAGCCCCTGCTAGACCGGGAACCAGCATCCGGTCCGCTCTCCCTGCTGGCCCGCCCCCCGCCTAATACACGCTACCCTATAATACATCTTCAAACTCCCGCAGCGCGGGACGCAGCTCGGGGCGAAGACCGGTCTAAGAGCGGGCCGTTTGAGGCCGTTAGAGGCAGGTAGAGACTGGACTGGGCCACCCTACTTGGTCCCATCGCTCTCCCTTACGGACACCACCTTGCTGATTACATTATTTTGTTTAATCATCATGTCAACCCGCGAGTTCAGAGATAGAGCGGCCAAGTCCAAACTGAAAAACGGCACTCTAGACGATTTTATTACCAGGACCCATACAGCGATTGATACTGACATCGCCAAAATGCAGCACAGGGTGTTTATTGAATTAGACGATGCAAGAAGACTGTCACAGGAGTTAACTGCAGCCAAAAGATCCTCCCTAGGGCCCATTGCCTGGGCTAAAACACCTGATCGCCCACTAGGACCTGACCCTACTTTAATCGTTACACTTGTAGACATTCATCAGTCGCATATAGCTAATACACCTACATCGCAGGGGGGGTCTCCTTTAAAAACTACAAACTTATCACAATCCCAACCGGGTGAAATCCTCGGGCTGGAGAAGGAGGTTGAGGTGGGTCTCTTGGCAACGGCGCAAAATCGCAAATGTACACCACCAAAAGAAGGGAATCCTGTAACCCCACAAAACGGTCCACTTAATAAAAGGAAGCGTAAAATTATTTCGGCATACTCAAGAAAAAAGGCCAAGATAGCGAAGGCCCATTTGGTAACTAAGGCACCATCCCAGGTATTCCTAGATCCTTTCTTAGTGACTACGAACCAATCACCTGAAATGAGACCAGAAGACACCCCTCCACAACTGGTAGTCATACATGAAAATGATAACCTCACAAAAGAAAGTGATACTACTGGGGTCCCACTTTGCACTATAAAAGGGAAGGATGTTGAGTTTTTAACAATTGTGTGGGAAACACTCAAAAAATTGCTCTCCCCCCTAGAAGCGAGACTTTCATCCATTGAAACCCAGCTCCTGGAAACTGAAAAAAGCATCCTGAACTTGGCAACCATTAGTATGCAGAACAAAAAATCAACCCGTTCACATGGAACTCACACTACCACAGTACTACCTGATGCTATAATCCCAGTTGCTGCTATCCCGGTGGCCCCCCCCGAAGGCTATGCCCTCGGCATCTACTAATGCAACCCCATTCCCTCCCGCTGTTGCATCCGCAGCTGTTACCACCAATGCTATCCCAAAGACCAAACCGATTCCAAAACCACGGTACAAGGCCAACACACATGTCCCCACCAATAGGGCACCGATGACCACCGACCAATTGGCGACTGATAACTTACCACCAACTCCAGTCACGGCAGGCCAATTAGCACCACCCATGATAGATCAGCTAAACCCGAGGTATAATGGCTGTAATCTCAACCATCCCATAACCCAGAGAGTTAACACCAACAATACTCGCCGTAGGGGTTATGTTGATCTTCCCCCTGAGGTAAGATCCTATGTAGTGGTGCTGACAGGGGTCACAGAACTGACCTTCAATCAGCAGGAGGACTTTGCTTCATTAAAGAACAAAGTGATCCACTGGCTCAGTGTTAATAGGCCAATACCTAACCACCTAAGGAGTAAAATCCTTATGGTGCGTAGGGTGCCATGGGTAGGTACCACGCACAAGTCCGTCAGTGGCGACTGCGTGATTGTCTCCTTTGAGGACCCTAATACTGCTCATGCCATACATTCCTGGAATTACAACAGCACAAACTCACCAATAGCATCTAGACCCCTCACTTATTTCTACCCACCTCATTCTTATTCGAACTTGGGAGGGAATTGGAGAAGGATCCCGGAGAGAAAGGGTGGCTGGGGAAGGTTACCCAACCACTGGTCGGATACACACGGTGGTTGGAACGGGGTACCGACTTCCAACAGATATGGGTGCCTTGAGGAAGTGGATTGACGCCCACACTTGACTACTACCATAGCCTCAGCACCCGCCTCAACAAGTTGCCCGATCCACTCTATGGGTCTCTCAGCTCCAATTACACTAAATCCACACCCGGACCAACCGGTTTCTCCCCCATCACAAAATCAGTCGGAGGATTATATCCTCACTGAAGGGTTAGGCAGGCATGATGTCACAACATTAAAGCCAACTAAAATAAAAACCCATAAACCAGCTATGAGTGACAAGGATAGCCCTTCTCTTCAGGCCTGCCCAAAATCTAAGGTAGTGCCATCAGACGCATCTCTCCCCATTCACCTAGGCGTATTTACCCTACGTGAATGTTCTTTGACATTAGCCACCACTGATAGATCGGAGGTTCTAGGAGTAATTTCCATACTCTCCTGGAATGTAGCCGGGTTAGATAACAAAGTAGATTCACTTGAATGGGGGGAATTCATCGAGGGGTATGATATTTGCCTATTTCAGGAGACGTGGGCCAGGGAAAAACATCCCCGTCCGGGCTTTGCCACCTTTGAGACTCAGGCAAAATGGGGAGGCAAGGGCCGTCCATCAGGGGGTCTTTTGATCTGGGTTGGCTCCCATTTGGGCTGCAGGGCCACACACTTGGAAACCAACTCATTGGATTTCCAGTGTGTATCTCTGGAATGGCCAGGTGGAGGAAAAGTAACACTGATCAATATATATTCAAGACCGGTGGGGGTAGCAGCCACCTCGGGAACAGTCGAGGACCTAGCCCTGTTTCTTGACTCGCTTACTATCTGTTCCCCGATAATTGTAGGTGGCGATTTTAACCACCAGTATGAACCTCTCCCCGACCACCTGGCGGGTATATCCATTGAAGAGGACGAACTATGGAACATTCCCACTCTGACCGACACACCGGTTAAGGCCTGGACCCCACTCGCCACCCAAATATTGTCCTTTACGCTCAGTCATTCGTTGAGGGCCTGCAATGGCCGGATAAAAGGGGACATCCCGCCAAAACACACCTTCAACAGATTTGGTCACGAGTCACGCATTGACTATATCTTGGTCTCGGTCAGGGACTGGGAAAGAGTGAAAGATTTCGGAGTAACTCCAAGATCTGATAGTGACCATAACCCGCTTTCACTAAGATTTGAGCTACAGGGGTTATATACAACCAAGGTAGGTGAAAATCCCGCATATCAGGTGGACCTCGAACTAGCGAGCAATAGACGTAGAATTAAATGGGCTAAATTACTGGAAAATCCGAGCAACATTGGTAGACTGTACGCGCTAGTTGTCCCCGCCCTAGAAAAGGCTGAGCGCTGTATGCACCAATTAGTTAATGACCTAGAATCCCCTTCCCCAGGCAACTCTGAGGTAACTAACCCTTCCCTTTGCAAGTCTGCACAACACAGTGAGCTCGGGACCATTCACTCCGAGCTATGCACCAACCTGGCAGAGGTGCTGAACCCGGTGGCCAGACCTAAGAAGCCCAAACAGAAAAGAGTCACCTGGTTCAGCGCTCCCTGCAGGATAGCGAAAGCTGCATTACTGGAATCACTCAAAGCACGAGACACTCCAAGCGAAATCAAGGAAAAACGATTAGCTTACAAATCAGTCCTCCGTGCAGCTAAAGTAGACTGGGACGAGGGAAACTGGACTAAAATGACAGCTGCCCTTGCATCTCGAGACGCCCGGACTTTCTGGCAAATCGTCAAGCATGGCTCAGCTGAACCACTCGTAGCAGTAGAGGCCAACATAGCACCCTTTGTTTGGGAGGAACATTTTAAAAATCTCTACAAAACACACAGTAGTGATCCCCCGATGATCCCACCTGAAGATGTACTGCACTTATCCACTGAAAGTGTAGCCATCATGGATGGATTCAGTGTGGAGGAGGTCGCCGTGGTAATCACGGCCTTGGCTGCTGGAAAGGCGCCGGGCCTTGACAGGTTGCCAGGCGACCTCTACAAACACGAACCCAAGATCTGGGCTCCTTATCTCAGGGTGTTATTCAACTCAATCCTGAATGGCATGCCAATCCCTTCGACATGGCCGGGGGCAGAGATAGTCCCTATCTTTAAGAAGGGATCGCCTCTGCTACCGGCTAACTATAGGCCAATAAACCTGATTGACGTGTCACAAAAACTTTTTGCCAAGCTGTTGTTAAACCGCCTGCTCGAGTGGATTAGGGATTGTAATATCTTGAGTCCCTTCCAAGCAGGATTCAGGGAGAAGGTCTCAACCATAGACCAGGTCTTTCGGCTTGTCCTCATTTATTGGAAAACGGTGCAGTTGGAGGGTGGCAGCCTCTATACTGTATTCGTGGACCTGAGGGCAGCGTTCGACTTGGTCCCCCGGTCCAAGCTGTGGGAGGTGCTGGCTAATCTGGGGGTTCCTGAGGGTTTGCTGAAAATGATAATTCGCCTTCACAGCGCCAATTTCGCTCAGGTGAGATGTGGCAGGATGGGTGCACTGTCCGAGAGGTTCTCCGTTGGCAGGGGGGTAAGACAGGGTTGTGTGCTTGCACCAACCCTGTTTTGCCTCTATGTCAACGGGGTTATCTCCCATCTGGAGGGGATCTCCAACTCTGACGCTCCAAAGTTGGCAGCTGTAAGGGTGCCGGCAATTATGTTTGCCGACGACACCCTGCTGCTATCAAAGTCCGCAATGGGTATCCAGCGTATCCTGGATGGCTTTGCGGACTTTTGTGAGGGCCATGGTTTAGAAATTAACACTCTAAAAACTAAATTCATGGTCCTCAATCCCCCACCGAAATTCCATTTCAGCCCCAGAATCGCACAAAGCAGGCTCGAGAGGGTGAAAACCTTTGAATACTTGGGTATTATGCTAAACGACAAATTATCCTGGAACACGCACCTCGAGAAAGCTCACCTCAAACTGACCCAACACTCGGGGGGCATTATGAGCCTCTTGGCGAATAATAAATCTTCGATTAGGCCTATTGGTCCCCCAATTCAGATTTACAAAACACAGGCTAAGGGGGCTGCTATGTATGGGTCCGAACGTAAGGGGGCACGTAGGATCATCAGACCTCCTAAAAGTGGAGAATAAATTCGTCCGAAGGCTTGTAGGACTCCCTTCTAGCACGCCCCTAGTCCCCCTTAGGTTGGATCTGGGCCTGCGTCCGTTAGACGACGAATTGGCTTTTCGCCCGCTGGCTTATTGGCGCAGACTGTGGGCAACCCCAGAATTGGCTAGCTACAGACTGGGACTACAGGAGGTGCTTGCTATGCCAAATGCTGGAAGAATCCAATGGCTCAAGTTCATTAAACTCGACTGGAGGGTTTGGGACTTTCTAAAATGTGGTCTGACCCCTTGGCCACTTGTCAACTTATTCCCAAAAAGGTACTAGCCAAGGCATATCACGACAGTAAATCACTGTCGCTTTTTAACGAACTAAAACCTGGGTCATTGACAGATTCCTTTATGTCCTTCAAGGCCACCTCTAACTTCGAACTAACTTTAGACAAAGTCCACCCTCCCTTGCTCAGGAAACTATACTTGCAGTGGAGACATGGGTCCCTCCCCATTCGATCACTCACAAGCAAATGGAGCAAGGATGCAACTAGTATTTGCCCAGCATGCAGATCCCCTGACGAATCTGAACTCCACATTCTCTTTTTTTGTCCTGCTTATCGAGAGATTCGCAAACAATGGATAGTCCCACTATGCAGAAACCTGGGATTTGTGAAGTGTTTGGCTGCTTTTAGAGTTTTGAAAACCAATTTGACTGATTATATTGTGTTTGCAGTGGCCAAATACTTGGGTGCTATCTGGAGTATCAGAAGGAAATGCCTTAGGGATGGCAATTGATCCCTTTGTTTCTAAGACACTGCAATGCAATTTGGGACTGTGCTATTGTCTGACTTTTATATTTTATACTGTATAACTTTTCACCAAACAACAGTTTTAAAATGTATGTCTTACATGTCTTTTATGGTAAGTTTTTACCGAAATAAAGATTTTTTGAATTGAATTGAATTTATAGATTGGACCACTTGAGATGCATTGCCTGCAACCAGTTATACCACTTCCATTACTACATACACGGAAACCACTTACATCACATTTACAAATTACTGTGGTCCCCCTTAGGCGAGGAAAGGGAGGCAACTACACCTGTACGCGACTCTAACTATGGCTAATCCTGTGTATCAATCCAGAGTCTTGAATGTCCTATCATGGAACATTAGAGGGTACACTAACCCAAAGAAAATTTGTCGTATTTTCGCCTGTCTAGACAGGTGGAACATTGACATTGTTATGTTTCAGGAAACGCATGAATCTCCACACACGCACACCCAGGTGGGGCGCAGATGGGCTGAATCGATGCACTGTTCGAAATACTCATCCTATGCTAGGGGTGTTTCTATATTGGTTAAAAAGGGCATGAACTTTAAAGTGAACACAACAAAACTAGACGCCAATGGGAGATACGTCATAGTGCAAGGGGACATACGAGGTAGGCAAATAACACTGGTAAACACATACGGCCCGAACACGGATACACCGGAATTCTTCCGTGAAATTTGGCACTACCTAAGCACTGATACTGATCAAACATTGATATGGGGCGGCGATTTCAATATTGCTCTGGACGATGCCCTCGACAGGTCAGGAGGCACGATAGAACATCACACATGTGCTAGAACTGAACTACTAGACATTATACTAGATCTATCCCTACAAGATATCTGGAGGGTGCGACATCCTGGGACTACAGAAGCGACGCACACATCTGTGCCCCACGCCAGCTGGTCGAGGATAGATTATTGGTTGGGGACAGCCGACATTTTGTTATGGACACACAATGTAACACACATGCCCAAGACGCTATCTGATCACAACCCTGTCAAACTGTCATTAAACATCCCCAATTACATACCACCGCCATACAGTTGGCGCTTCAATTCTAGCGCACTTACAGACCCGCTATACGTTGATACCATCGGTAAGGCTAATAAAGATTACTTCAGTCTTAATGCAGACACCACGGAAGACACAGGACTTTTATGGGAAGCATTTAAGGCAACAATCCGGGGGGTCTGTATAGGCACAACCGCGGGTATACTAAAAGACATCAGAGCACAGATTGCACGATGTGAATCTGCACTCCGTGCTTTAGAACGACAATACGAATTAGCCCCGACACAAAACATATTAAGCGACATTAGAACTACACTTACTGAGCACCAAAAATTCACCACTGACGAAATTAAATATCTAAGCAAACGACATGTGGCTAGATCATACGGGGAAGGTGGCCGACCAGGAAGAGCTCTAGCTACTAAAATATGCACTGGACACAAACAACACATAATTACAAAGACTGTTGGGGATGATGGACAAACTCACACCGACCAGGCGGGCATACTACAGAGCTTCGTACGCACCTACCAGGACCTATATACATCACGACACATTGCCACGCAACGCGAAACACTACAATACCTTGATGATATTGCTATTGGCTGGTTGTCAGATAACCAGAGACAATATTTAGCCCAGCCACTGACGAAGGAGGAGATAGCTGAAGTTATAGCATCTTTACCAAACGGGAAAGCACCAGGGCCCGATGGATTCACTTGTGAATTCTATAAGACATTCAGCGACTTACTATCTCCATACCTAGTTGATATGTTCGGAGAGGCACTAGAAGCGCAGATTCTTCCGGCCACATTACGAGAGGCTATGATTATAGCATTGTTAAAACCAGGTAAGGACCCAGAAACGTGCACTTCTTATCGACCTCTGTCGCTCTTAAATGTTGACTACAAAATATTAGCTAAAGTCCTTGCCACCCGATTACAACCACTTATGGCCACACTAGTTCTCCCAGACCAATCGGGATTCATCCCCTCTAGGAACACCACACACAACACCAGAACGTTATTTGCCACTGCACATTACCTTAGACCGTCCACCAAAGCAGCAGCGATCATGCTGGACGCTGCTAAAGCATTCGACTCTATTGAATGGTCGTATCTAATAACGATATTGCATAGAATGGGATTTCCTCGGATTTTCATTCAATGGGTACAGCTACTTTACACCAAACCAGTGGCTAGGATTAAAATCAATGGTTATATATCAGAGACCATTGCCATAGAGAGAGGGACGAGACAGGGTTGCCCCCTGTCCCCTCTCCTATTTGCACTGGCGCTGGAGCCCCTAGCCTGCATAGTCAGACAGAAACATCACCACCTTGCACTCCAATTCCCGAACAGGCCTCTGCATATATCCTTGTATGCAGACGACATGTTATTATACGTCAGAGACCCAGCTGTTAACCTGGACCCACTCCTAAGAGTATACATCCGATTCGGTGGGTACTCAGGTCTGCAAATCAATTGGGACAAATCCTCCATCTTTCCATTGACTGACTCCACACAACAACATACGACAGAATACCCGCTGGAGTGGCAGACAGACACTATACGATATCTAGGCATTTGGTTCCACCGAGACCCCGAGGTGGTTATTAGAACCAATTATGGTAGGGCAATTGACACACTTGAAGATAAAATCACAAGATGGATTCAACTCCCACTGTCGCTGGCCGACAGGATGGCGATTGTGAAGATGGTAGTACTCCCTAAATTGCTTTACCTTTTCAATAACATTCCGATACAACCGCCAAGAGAGGTGTTCAAACGCATCACGTCCATGATATTGAAGCTGATATGGGCAGGTAAAAAAGCACGCATAAAGCTAGATACATTAACGCTGCCGATTCATAAGGGAGGTTGGGGTGTACCAGGTTTTTGGTTGTACTACCTATGCACACAGGCCCAATTTGCCACACATTGGTACCACACGACACCATATCTAACTCACGTAGCAGTGGAGGAAGGCGATGCAGCCCCGATCCCATTGGACGCTATCACAACGCATATAAGACCTCCGCTCCATAACAAGGACATTAATACAATAGACACTACCAACGCTGCCTGGAGAACTCTGGGCCACATGATGCATAAACTCCCACTCTATGCTCCAGCACTGCCGCTGCATCATCACCCAAATCTGTCTGTCACAGGTGAAGAAGTGGGCATGAGCCTCTTAACGCAAGTGGGTTTATGTACAATGGGCGACGTCTATAAGGATGGGGTCTTTCTTACAGATCAGGACTTAGCCTTTATTCAAAACCAGACGACACTCTTTCGCTTTACATTCTACAGACTTAAAAGAGCGATGAAACAACACTTTCCGACATTCCCGAACGAACCCCAGACGATGGACACCCTACAACTGTTGATCACCTCCACGAACACATCACATTTGGTCTCACGGCTTTATACTCAAGCGCAGACAGAACTAGACCGTAGGGCTACCAGGGCACTGGGAAAATGGAATACGCTTTTGGACACACCTCTTACAGACAAAGAATGGAAAGCCACATGCACACTCACGCAAATGCTAACGCCAAATGGCAACCTCCGTATCATCCACTTCAAATACCTCCACCAGGTCTATTACACTCCTGCCCAATTATATAGATACGGACTACGTGAGGAAGCACGATGTAAAAGATGCGGACATGACCAAGCAGATTTTATACACCTGGCCTGGTACTGTGAGAAGATACATGCTTACTGGGCAGAAGTGACAGAAAAACTGACAGAAATGGTGGGAGTGCCGATTGCATGTACAGCTGCATGTTGTCTATTGGGACTACTACATAACGTGAAAGCGACGCGACGTACATTTTGCGTCATAGCATTATTATTAGCCAAACGCAGACTTTCTATGTGCTGGGATAGCTCACATACACCCCAAATCAAACATTGGATACAGGACATGGCGTATTGCCAAGATACTCTTCGGACATACGAGGAGTCCCTTCCACCGAGATCTAGACCCAGAGATTACTGGTCATACTTCACTACATACTTAAACACGCAAATAGAGGACTAAGGGGCACATAACACCATTAGCCATGGCTAATAACTAGTATGGGACTTACTGGATAGAGGTTTCACATTTATCGAGTTATTGAGATGTGGAACTGGAGATGGAATGCGGTAGTGGACTGATCAAGTTATGTTAGACATATGTTATTTAAATAAAATTAGAAAAAACTGAGACCAACTGATTTTGTAAACGCGGCCGGCCCAGAGTGGTTGTAGGCGACTTGCTGTGTACTTTAACGTATGTTATGCATGCACTTTGCTCATGTTTATTTGATTCAACGACACGCCGCCGGCCTTTTCTTTTAAGGTTGTGGGCGCTAAGCTGTGTAACTTGTGTGCACTCTGACAATAAAGGTCTTGGAACAAAAAAAAAAAAGAATCTTGAAGCTACTTATCCTATGGCCATAACTATTTGAGCAGATGCTAAAATCAATAGTAGTCGATGCTCCCCTGCCAATAAAGGTCGGGGCAAATGGTGTTGGTCGATGGGCCATTTCATTTGCGTATCCCAAATCATAGTTAAATAATATCTCATTTAACAGATCCCCGATTAAAGTATGATCAAAATGTGTAAGGTTAATGTCCTGCTCTAACATTAAGCCACAAATACCTTTTTGGCCCTTTTTGCAAAGTGGACAGTTAAAATCCCCCCCCCCAAAATCATTACTTCCTTCTCCTTACTATCTATTTCACATTGTAAATCGTTACTTAACATTTTCAAAATATCCTGGATCGCACTACTTGGGATATTATTATAAACATTTATGATAATGACACTAGCTCCCCTCCTAGTATCTATCACCATTTTATGATAAAAACTACATTTGGAGTAGAAACGTACCCTCTCATATGTTAGACAATTTGAGAGGTACGTGATTAAACCACCCTTAGGTCTCCCGTATGCTCCCCCCACTGCCGGCGTACAGTAAGTTTTATAGCCGTTTAGATGTATAGGATCAATGGTCCAAGTTTCTTGCAAGGCCAAGATATCCAGGCTATTTGTGGCAGTTTCCTAGGAGGGATTAATGATTTTCTGTTTTAAGCCTGCCACGTTCCAAAACATCAGGCTGCAGATTTCTTTATTCTCAGCCACTGCTGCCTCATCCATGACGGCATGTCCCATTTCCTTCCCATGTTTTTCAGATGTAGTTTTACCATGGGTTTTTCTGGACACACAGATCTGATTACTCTTACTCTTAAGACCTTCTCCCTTTTTGCATATATTAGTCTCCCCCACCAAAATCTTTGTCAAATTTATGATTTCATTGTCATGTAGGGCCCTCTTATCACTTGAGCTTCTTACAGTCATGTCAGGCATTTCCTGTAGTAAGCTACTACCAGATGGATTCGAGGGAATGGATAAAAAGGGGGAAGACTGGAGGGCCTCTTCACGCTCTGGGCGTCAGTCGACAGCCTCCAATTCGCTAAACCGATTGTAGCAGGGGATAAAGGGTGGAGCAAACTGTGGGCCCAACCATTCTCCGCAGTGCTGACGGCCACCATGATGGGTTCTCCCAGCCCTTCGTTGTATGAATGAATGAGTACAGATTTGTATAGCGCTGGCTACCCGGGGGCATCTCAGCGCTTTAGACCCATCTCAGACAAATCACTCAGCAGAACAGGAAGGTCTTCAGCCGCTTTCTAAACTGTAAATGATTAGGCTCAAGCCGCAGGTAATCGGGCAGCTGATTCCAACTTTTTGCTGCCTGTACTGCAAAACGTCGGCCCCCTGTACGAGAACGCTTGATCCTCGGGACAGAGAGCAGATTGCTGTGGTTGGATCTAAGAGCTCTGGGCCCTTGATGGTGCCTCAGAAGAGGGCACAGAATGGCAGGGCCCTTGTTGATTATTGATTTGTGGGCCATACACAAGGCCTTAAACTGGATCCTTTCCTGAACAGGTAACCAGTGTAGAGCCCGGATGGCCGTCTTCGCCGAGCTGTGTCTAGGGACATCCATAAGCATTCGGGCTGCGCAGTTCTGGACTGACTGGAGTATCTTAATGGTCCCTAATGGTGCCCCCAAGTAGACCGCGTTCGCATAGTCAAGCCGCGAGAGGATCAGGGACTGAACCAGGATTCGTCTTGCCTCGAACGGAAGAAGGGTCAGGACCTTCCGTAGGATCTTCAGAAGGCCGTAACAGGTAGCGGCGACCTTACGGGCTTGAACTTGAAAACTAAAGGTGGGATCAAGCCACACCCCCAGACTTTTAATTTGCTCCTTCGGGGGAGGGGGCGGACCCAAACATATGGGCCACCAAGCGTCAAGATTGATGGGGGCCTTATATCCTAGCATCATAATCTCTGTTTTTGAACCGTTAAGTTTCAAAAAAGAGGCGTCCATCCAATCGAGGACCTTGGTGAGACACGGGGAAAGGTTATTGACCCCGGAATCCACAGCATCTGCCCTAGCCAGGGAAACCACCAACTGCGTATCGTCGGCGTAGGTGATCAATTGGATTCCCTAGGGAAGGACCTCATTAGCCAGGGGCCTCATATAGATATTAAATAGGGTCGGGCTCAATGAGGATCCCTGGGGAACACCGTAATGCAGTGGGAATTGATCGGATGCTGCTTCCTCCTCAAAAACTGCAAAGGATCTGTTAGCAAGGAAGGACCGGAACCAATTAAGGACGGTCCCCACAATGCCAACCTCCCGCAACCGCTGGAGAAGGAGTGTGTGGTTTACAGTATCGAAGGCTGCGCTGAGGTCCATCCTAGAGTCCATCCATCTTCTCCGCCCCCTCCCCAGCTATTTTGGTTGGAATCCCTATACATTTCATGCCCCCTCCCTCCCCTGGCGTAGTTGGAGTCCCTAGTCCAGCTCCATCTGTTGTCTGGTTGCTCTACTGGCATATAGAAGTAGGACAGGGGTCTAGCCACAATCGTTGATCCATGGTTTCTAGATACCCCAAAGCAGATATGATCCACTGTTCGAGGGTCTTCAAAGGTTACAACCACACAATCCCCCTGAGATCTTTTTCTATTGTAACCCACCCAGGGAACCCTCTGAACCATTAAGATGTTACTAGTTATTGCTGGTGGTAAAGGATGATTGGAGTTTAACCAATGGAGCACCTTATTTCTAAGTGCCCAAAAGGGTTCTGTAATTTGAGAAGCCAATTCTGGAACCCCAGTCAAGACCACCACGTAGGGGCATGCTTCTGGTGGTAAGTTGATGCTTCTACGTTTTTCGGTCTTGTCTTGTTGAGCTTTGTCGGGATTATGAGTGGGTACATTGGGGCCAGCTGGTTTATTTGTGATTGCCTCGATTGCCGGAGTGGATTTGGCACAGGCTTTACTTGCTTCAGAGCAAGTGGGGTTCGGCAAGGGGGTTTTAGATACTGTTTTTTTCCCTTCCGCTACACATTTATTAAGTGTCTGGGGTTTATTAGCCGGTAAAGTTGCATGGGCTACTTTTTTTGCCTGGCTAATGTACTGTGCTTTTATGTCCTTCTGCAGTTCATTTAGTTGGGTTTCTATCCCATGAAGCCTCTCTTCTAGGGGAGTGAGTAGGGATTTAATTAATATCGTCAAAGTACATATTAGAGTATCTTCCCTTTCTGCTCTTGTACCTGTGCTATTAGCTTTGGTACTATTAGAAAATATGTCAGCTAATGTGTCATCTAGGGTGGTGTCATCTAAAATGGTCATGGGCATGGTTTTAGAACCAACCTCTTCTTTCCCTGACTCATCCCCAAGAATTTCCCTCGCTGCCTCTGTACTACTATCATCACTAATACCCCCCGCATTTGCTGCTTTTACCTTCTTGGCAGTGGAGTTGTTATTGTTAATACGCTTATTTTTAGGGATTGCCCCCTCCCTTTTCCCTCTCATTTGACTGTTGCTACTCTCAACCTGGGTATCTAATTGTACTGCAGTCATAATATTTCCCGAAGGTGCCAGCGCCTGAGGATCATGAGAGATCTGGGCCCCGATGTAGGTAAAATAGATTTACCGATTTTAAATTACCGAATCATACCGATTCGGTAATTAAAAATCGGTAAATCTAAGGGGTTGAGATGTAGGAACATCCAGATGTTCCTGCTACCGAATCGGTAAAAATCGGTATTTACCGATTCTGTAAATACCGACGGAATGGGCTTTGAAGCCCATAGGAATGAATGGGCGGGGTGTCACTTTGACACCCTCTAGCACCCCCAAAAAAGATTCGGGGGCCATGTGGCAGGCATACCTGCCCTAAGGGCAGGTCTGCCTGTCATATGGCACAGGTGTGCATGCACACATGTGCATGCACACCGGAATCGGTTTTTTACCATGAAGTTGGATTTCATGGTAAAATACCGATTCTGTAAGGCTTGTGGGACTCAGAAGAGTCCCACCTACATCTCATTGTTACCGAATCGGTAAAAAATACCGATTCGGTATTTTACAGATTCGGTAAATTTACCGATCGGTAAATTTTCCGAATCTGTAAAATACCTGGACCTACATACCATTTTGTGAATCTCGGTCGGTAACGGCCAAAAATACCGATTTTCGGCCGTTACCGACCGACCTACATCCGGCCCCAAATCTTGAAAAGCAGGCTGGGTACAGGCGATATTATGGACCTCCACGTGTGTCTGCGAGGAAATAGATTTACTTAAGGTGTTTTCAGGGCTACGTGCCGCGGCAATGTGGCCCATGGACGACCTCTTAGCAAACGCTAGATCTTGAGATACCCTTCTCTCCATGAGCACAATTCCTTGATCTATCAATGAATTTGTGCGTACTATGAAATCGTCAAGTGTTCCCGTCAACTTTGTCCCTCCTGCCGCAGCCTTACTTCTAGTTTCGCGTGTCATTTTTGTGAGCTGCGGATGTCAGGGTTCACAAAAAATAAGAGAGCTATATTCTAATAAGGCTATTTTTAAGGCATGTAGAAAATAGGTGAGGTAGGCAGAGGCTATATTCAATCAAAATGATATGCTCCAAATATGTGCAATTAGCTGGTGCCGACAGTTCAGGGGTGACGATTATACTCTTAGACAATGTCAAGGACTCCCAAGGAAAAGGGTAGAAGTACACTACGAAAAAGAGGGTTGCTTACAGTTCCGTAGTCCTCAGACGAGTTAACAACCAGGGTCTCTGGCCCAGCCCAGTCTCCTCGGGCCTCTGAGGGCCTAAGAGGGCCCGCCCTTTGCCCGGGCTTCGCCCGGCTCGCTCACGCGAGGCGGGGGTCAGGCTGAGTTTATAGCGCCTCCAGGCACTTAGATGACGTTTTCCGGTCCGCGCCGCCGCAGGGGGTGATGGGGTGACGAGTCCTCCGCTCGGCGATGGCAGCGATGACAAATGCGGCAGCGGGAGGACTCGTGAAGCACAGCAGCTGGCCACAAAGATCCGCTCGGCGATGGCAGCGATGACAAATGCGGCAGCGGGAGGACTCGTGAAGCACAGCAGCTGGCCACAAAGACGGGGTGAGCAGGGTAGCCTCAGGGCAATGTCCAACAAGGTTGTAGAGCGTAGTAACTCCTTCTCTTACTCCCTCTGTCCTCTTACTTCTACACTCCCCTTCCCTCATTCTCTCTCTGTTAGCCTCATTCTCTTCGTCCTCTTAGTCTCTCACTCCTCTTCTGTCACACTCACTCCCTATAACTCAGCCACACTCCCACACTCACTTTCTTTCAGCTCTCCTGTTTTACTTCCCTTCCTGTCTCTTCCCTTCTGTTACTCTCCTTACTCCACTTCAGTAACTCCTTCTCTCAATCCCTCTGTCCTCTAACTTACTCACTCCCCTTCCCTCACTCTCTCTCTGTTACCCCCATTCTCTCCGTCCTCTTAGTCTCTCACTCCTCTTCTGTTACGCTTACTCCCTATAACTCAGCCACACTCCCTCACTTATCTTTCTTTGCTCCCTCACTCAGTCCTCTTCTCTCACTCTTTCCTTCACTTCCTCTGTCTCCTCACTCCCTCACTCCCCTTGTCTCACGCTCACTTGCCTTTATCCACTCTCTATCACCACTCTTTCCTCAACCTCAGTGCTCTTCTCTTACCTTTCCTCACCCCCGTTCTCTTACTCCGTTTTCTTCACTTATCCTCATTCCCCTTGTTCACTCCCCTTCCCCTCACTCACCTCCCACACTCACCTTCTTTCAATCCCCCTACTTGACTTCCCTTCCCCTCTCGTCCCTTTCTTTGCTCCCTCACTCATTTTCCTTTCCTCTCTCACTGCACTCCACTTCACTCACTCCTTTTGAATTTGTAAAGAATACAGCTCTTTTTGGAGAATTGGAGGTAGTTCTAAAAAGAACTGGTTTTTTTCTTCTTTTTTTGTTATTTTGTTTTTTACTTTTTCCGAACGTTTCAAATGTTTTTTTTTTTTCAGAACAAAAACAAAAATAGGGAATGCCAAACTACTCAACAGGAGCAACAAAAAGGGGAAAATTAGGGCTGGGGAGGGCAGCGGTGTTCTTCTCTTTTGCGTACAATTAGCAGAATACTCTGCTCTCCGTAACAAAGCAGTTCGTCACACTGCTTACACCTGATGGTAATGTCCGTAAAAACAGGCTGAATATTAGGAATTAACTCAACTGGTCTTCCTCTTCCGGATGTTGTTGGTCCTCCGGTGGAAGTTGAGGCGCCATCTCTAGGGGGATTACGTGCCGGGTCCCTGACACTCTCTCGGGCATAGTTCTGGGGGTGCCTCTTATCTTATCTTAGGGGGAATTTGTATAGCGCGCTGACACCGAGAGGTTTCCTGGCGCTGGCTGAGTGCAGGTGAGATGGAGAGACGAGGGTCTAGCCAGTCTGTGTGAAGAGGTGGGATTTCAAAAGTTTTCTAAAAGCCAAGAGGGAATTGGCAGATTTAAGAGAGAGAGGTAACTGGTTCCAGAGGGCGGGGGCTAGGGAGGCAAATCTCCGACCGCCGTTCTTTTTTAATTTGGTAGCAGGGACAGCTAGCAAGAGGCGATGGGAGGAACGAAGATTACGTGCTGGACAGTAGGTGATGACCTATGATTTGAGAAAAGCAGGGGAGGTCCCGAACACAACTTTGAAGGTCAGGCAGCCGATCTTAAATGCGGTCCTCTGCTCTACCGGTAGCCAGTGAAGTCTGTGAAGCAGAGGTCTCGCAGATTGCCACTTCGGGGTTTTGTAGGCCAGGCTTGCCGCTTGGTTCAGTACAATCTGGAGCCTACTAAGGAGGAATTTAGGTAGGCCGTAGTACAGGGAGTTTGAGAAATCCAAGCGGGAGAGCACCAGGGAAATCAGGACTTGTATCAGGGCCTCTGGTGTCAGGAGATGGGAGACTTTCTTGATCTTTCTGAGCTGGTACATACATGAGGACACAACCGCACCGATCTGAGGCTTAAGAGAAAGGTCCGAGTCAATTATGACCCCGAGGCTCTTTGCTGACTTTGCTGCGGGCGGGGAACCAAGCTCAGTTGGCCAGAATTGTGGGCCCCAGTGGGTAAGACTGTTTCCTGGGAGGATTAACTCAGTATTCCCCGGGTTCAATTTGAGCTGATGGGAGTTCATCCAATGTTGGATGTGTAGCATCACTGCTTGACAGTCAAGGGCTGCATTGGGGGTGTTAAGCGGAAAAATGATTTGCAGATCGTCTGCATAGTTGAATACGGTGATATATCACCTCTTCAAGGAAAAGATAAGCGGCTGAAGATAGAGATTAAAAAGCAGAGGGGACAGGGAAGATCCCTGAGGCACTCCGCAGGTAGATGGGACCTGTGCGGCTGTGAAGGGACCGAGCTGGACCGCCTGCAATCTACCCGACAAGAAGGATTTGAGCCAGGCAGAGGCCAGGCCTCGGATGCCGGCTTGCTCGGCACGGTGGATAAGGATGTTGTGGTCCACCGTGTCGAACGCAGCCGACAGATCCAACAGGACAAGCGCCTGTGATGTCCCTTTATTGGCATTGGCCCTAAGAGTATCCATGACTGCCAGGATCACAGCCTCGGTGGAATGGGCTGGTCTGAACCCAGCCTGGTTGGGTTCGAGGAAGTTAGAGCGCTCGATGAATTCAGATAAGCAGCTCGTAACATTTGCCTCCAGGAGTTTGGATAGGTAGGGCAAGAGAGAAATAGGCCAATAGTTGGCAAGGTCGTCCGGGTCAGCTCCAGGCTTCTTTAGTAGGGGCACAAGGACAGCCTACTTGAAGGAATTAGGTACTGCTCCCGTCTCCAGTGAGGCCTTTAATAAGGGCAAACTGCAGTCCGGCATAGACAGGCAGATGTCGCGAAAGACAGAGGGAGGGCAACAATCATTGGGTGAGCCCGATTTGACTCGAACAGCAAGTTTGGCCAAAGTGCTTGGGTCAAGGGCAGGGAAGGAGAGCAGGGAGAGCGGGTTTTCAGGGGGGGGAGCTGGCATGTCCTCAGGGAGGACTGAAGGAATCGTGTTCTTGATCTTGGCAATTTTTTCGATAAAGAAATTATTTAATGCATTGCAAGATTCCTGCGTCGGGGTCTGAGACGGAAGAGTCCTAGCATCAGACGTAAGCTCCCTCATGATCGAAAAGATCTCCTGGGATTTGTTATGAGCAGTGAGGATCCTATCTGAAATTTGAAGAGCTTTAGCTGCAATGATAGCATCTTTATATTTTTTTCTCGCAGCAATATATAGCTCTCTGTCGGTGGACAGATAATTACGTCTCCACCTACGCTCCGTTTGGCGCAGTTCGAGTTGCTGAGCTTTTAGGGTGGGGTTGAACCACTTGTGGGACTTACTGTGCCGAGAACGGGGAAAGCTGGAGAGAGGGGCAAAGCGATCACTGGCTTTAATTATCCAGCCAGTGAGATCTTCCTCCAGAGTGTGGACAGTCGCTGTTTTAGATAGCGAAGGACGAGTCTCAGCCAAGAATGAGAGGAATGCCTGAGAATCAAGAGCCAGCCATAGGAGGGACCTTACTACAACCTCTGACTGTGATCACTGTGTCGATCAAGTAATGGTCGGACCAAATACAAGGGGTGATCACAGGAAAGGAGAGAATGAGGTTATGAGTCCAAATGTGATCTAAGATATGACCCCCGGTGTGAGTGGGGGAGGTGACGTGTTGGTTCATGTTGAAGCTGGTGAGGACTTCAAATAGCTCGGCCGCATGAGGGCCAGCCTCCTTGTCATTATACCAGTAGTTGAAGTCGCCGAAAATGGCGACTCGAGCAGATGAAGTAAGTAGGTTGGCTAGCTGTTCACTGAGGGCAGCGGGGAACAAAGGCATAGGGTAGGGAGGACGATAGAGGATGATGATGGTGAGAGCACCCTCACCGGTCTCTAGCTTGATGATGAGATTGTCCACGTCAGTGAGAGTGAAAGAAGACGTGGAAGTAAATTTAAGCTCCTTGCGGATGACAGCTGCCACCCCGCCACCGGCACGCCCAGAAGGTCGATTCGTATTGAGCAGATAGTAGTCGGTAGGCAGAGCAGCTAAGATGTCGGGGAGAGAATCATCATTCAGCCAGGTCTCGGTAAGTAAGAGAATATCAGGTCTTTCATCGGTAAGTAGGAGAAAGAGGTCAATCTGGTGCTTGACCAATGAGCGTGTATTTAGGTATAGAACCCGGATGCGTGTTTCGAGTACTCTGGGATCGGATAACTGATCAGTGCAAGGGGGGGGAAGGGGTGCATACCGTGCAATACCAAGGGCCGAGATAGTATCCAATGTCCGTGGAGGTAATGCAACAGATACACACTCCAGATCCCTAAGCACATGAGAAGAGTAAACACAGGGGGAGGTGGCCTCCAGCGCTTCCTTAGCGCTGACGGGCGCAGACGGGCAGGACTCTGGCACGACTCCGGCGCAGGTCCGGCGCGTCCGCTGCCCGCGTCCGCTGCACGGATGCATGACCGTCCCCTTTTATGCGCGACTAGAGCGCAGGGGATTGGACACACACCCAATATGGCCGCCGCTTGTCTAAACCTGGGACCAACTCCACAGCGTCAATACTCGGCTGGGAGTGGCCCAGGGCAATAAGGAAGAGGGGGAATGGGGTCAGCAGAAAGAGCTTATTAAATCAAGCTGATGGGGAGTTGTAGCAGCAAATTTTAAAAACGCCAATTTTTTGATTTTTTAAAGGTTCTAAATACAGTTAAAAGACACAGCAGCACAACCTCCCGGCTTCCGCCTCAGGAGGGACACAAATAGCACTCAATCAAACAGGCAGCAGGCTCTGCCTCCTTTGAACATGCCGAATCATCGTGGAGTTTCCAAAACTAGATTTCCTTGTGGGGTCACCCCGTGAAAGAACAGTTTGGCAAATTTTGCACTCCACCTTTGGAGCATTTACCTTTTTATGTACTTGTGGAATGGTAAAAAATTTCCAAATGAAGTGCTCCTTCACTTTGGGCTGAGGAGACTCCTCTTGAAGAAACTCATCAGAGTCCTCACTGCTGCTTGGTGGTCTTGCAGCCATTTTTTCTGAAGAATTGAAGAGCAGAAGAGAATAGGTCTTGCTCTCTCCAAAGTGAAAGAGGTAGTGAAGGAAATGGGTGGGGTTTTCATTAGTTGTAAAAGAAACTGTTAACAACCAATGAAAAGTGTTATTTTAAGGTCACATGACTTGACGCGCTTACGCTACGCGCACCGGGGCGCTTCTGGGGGCGCTTACGCGGCACGTACGTAGGCGCTTCCGGGGGCGCTTACGCGGCGCGCCTGAATGACGTTTTGCTAGCTTTTCGGAAATGCGTTTAAAGTTAAAATATGGTTATTAAAAATCAAAAATACTACTTTTATAAGTATGCCACTGAATGTCTTACATTATTTTGTACTTTAAATACATACTTTTTTTTTCCGCACCCGGGAATAGCGCTCTCGCTGCGCTCTCGCTGCGCTCTCGGGTGAGCTTACCGGTGCGCGCACCCTGAGCGCTCTGAGACAAAATGATAAAAAAAAAAAAAACACATGAAAAATACATTAAAAAACAAATTTTAGAAAAAAAAAAATTATAGTTATAAAAAACAGCTGCTAAAAAAACTTAATAATTCACTTTAAAAATCGTAGGTTACAAACTCGATATAGCAAGGAATTTGCTTTAATGTCATTTGAGATGTCATCAGTGATGTCATTTGAGATGTCATCAGTGATGTCATCAGTGATGTCACTGACCATGTCATGAATGATGTAATATGTGACATCATCAGCAGTGGATTGTGGACGCGCGAGTTATAGTGAGTCCAACTAACTATAATGTGGGAATTTCAATGGTTTTATATGAGTAAAATGTTCAGCTAACTATAACTGGTGTAAAACCTATGGTTTTTTCAGTGAATTTCAAAGGTTTTTTAAATGCTAATACCTAACTATAACGATTGTGAAACCTATTGTTTTTTTAGTGAATTTCAAAAGTTTTTTAAATGCTAATTCCTAACTATAACAATTGTGAAACCTATGGTTTTTTCAGTGAATATATATCTATATATTTATAATGATTTTTAACTGCTTTATGTGTAAGATATTGAAATAAATATATTAATGTTTGTGAATTAAGAAATGTAATGGATTGTAATTAGTCCTGATGACGTGACCAGATAGTCATAAAACACATGTTGGCTATCTGTAGGATGTGTTTAAGCAAAGTATTTGACCAAAAGGATATTTAGTTCAGGAGATAGATTAACAATTGGAGAAAACACTAGAGAAAATGAAAGTATGAAGGAGTGTATATACAAGATAGGGAAGAAAATGTTTTATTACGTATGATGCAAGTTGCACTATTGTGATGTACCTACAATAAGATAGTAGAAAGTCAAGTATGTAATTGCAGAGCTGATGCTGTAACTGTATTAATAGGTACACATTTAAATATTAAGAATAAGCTAAGGAATGCTATAATTACTATATAGCAAATTCGATCTGTACAAATTTTTTTAAGTTATAAAATGAAAGTATGATTTTGATTTAAATAAAAATTATTATAGGGCACGGAAATGAAAAAGAAACTAGAACCTTTAGTCTCTTATCACTGGGTTATACAACTTTAATTGGTAGTATGATATTTTGTAGAAAAGGTTTCTGTTAGGAGAATGAACCCACTACATTACGCAGAAAAGAAAATTGATGAAGAATTGACGGGTGAGGACTGAATAATATTTTTAGTCCTCTGTAAACCTAAAATGAATAGGGTGATATGTTTTTGTAGGAATACTTGGAGAAAGAAAATTGATATAGAGATATAACATGAAATCATATCA
Source organism: Lissotriton helveticus (assembly GCF_964261635.1). Lineage (NCBI taxonomy): Eukaryota > Metazoa > Chordata > Amphibia > Caudata > Salamandridae > Lissotriton > Lissotriton helveticus. Next base: position 2,135,570,884 of record NC_136063.1, on the reverse strand, counting down.
TGGTAGGGAACAGATGAGATCATGTATAATTTATTAGAACATTGGAATGTTGAGAGCTCCATTGAAGACTTTGTAGTAGCTCCGGGCATATGATGGCTGGTATAAACTCGGAACACCAACATTCCCATGTTTGTCCTTTTGTTTCTCCCTTTTTAATTTAGAACACTATACCCTCAGGGCCCGATTCACAGAACTAACTTAAGAAAAAATCCTAAACTTGCTAATTTTGGTATTCACAGAAGGCATTTAGTAGTAGTAAAGTTAGGATTATGTCTTAAGTCTGTCTTGAGTTTGTCTTAAGTCTGTCTTAAGTCTGTTTTAAGTCTGTCTTAAGTCTGTCCTAAGTTTGTCTTAAGTTTGTCTTAAGTTTGTCTTAAGACGGTCTTAAGTTTGTCTTAAGTCTGTCTTAAGTCAAACCTAAGTCAAACTTTTTTTAAAACATATTTTATTGGCATTTATAGTTTATGGTGATACATAGCAAAGAAAGAATACATTCAGTTGGATTTCATGTTACATTTCATATCCCAGTATAGCATTGTCCATAAATGGAATTGGTCGATAGACATTTTGTTAACTGAGGTCTTAGACTATGTGCATGCCTTATAAAACAGGGTATCAAAACTGGGAAATAGTTCAAGGAATTTCCGGGCACTGATATCAGTTGTTGGATGCGGCATCAGGGTGGCACCTGTCTCATTAATCTACACAGCTGTGTGCTGCTGGAGATGTAGGGGAGATTGCAGTCGGTCTGGCTCCAACATTCGGCCATTTAGTGTGACGTGGTGTGTGGTGCTGCTACCTGTTAGCGGTATGACCGCACTATCGGGGAAGATCAGGTATGTGCATTTGGGGTCTGCACGCATGATGGTGGGTCCGTTGGCGTGAGCGCACCACCGTCCGGGTCCTCACCAGGTGTCGATGGCTTGAATCGGTGTAGTAATAGGGCCCACTCCATGGAGATGGGGTGCTTACGTATCCCCTTCACCTCCTCCTCTCGCAACGCTTCCTCCTCTTCTGCAGCCCACTTGTGTATTGCTCCCACCCATGCCACGAGCGGGAGGCCTGTGGGTGAACACCAGTGCATGGCCACACTCCGCTTAGCTAGTAAGACGGCTAGTGAGATAAATCTAATGTGTACTTTGTATTACTTCTGTTTCCGGAAAATACCTAGTGCACTGGCCTCCCATGTGTTCATGTATGTAAGCCCTGTGAGGTCTCTGAGAGAGTCATGAATGCTTTGCCAGTATGGTCAGATTGTGGGGCAATTCCAGAACATATGTTGAAAGTGTGCTTTCTGTGATTGCGATTTAGGGCTAAGGAACTGTGTGAAACTTAAGTCAAACTTAAGACAAAATCCTAACTTTACTGTGAATACCAAAAGTAGTAGGACAGACTTATGACAGACTTAAGACAGACTAAAGACAAACTTAGGACAGACTTAAGACAGACTTAAGACAGACTTAAGACAAACTTTAAGACAGACTAAGACAGACTTAAGACAAACTTAAGACAAACTTAAGACAAGCTTAGGACATGCTTAAGACAGACTTAAGACAGACTGAAGACAAAATCCTACCTTTACTACTACTAAATGCCTTCTGTGAATACCAAAAGTAGTAACTTTAGGATTTTGTCTTAAGTTAGTTCTGTGAATCGGGCCCTCAGTGGGTAGAATGTTGTAATAGTCGGTTGTTAAAGGCCCTCTTCCTTGCTAAAGGGCCTCGCCTGCTGCTCGCAACTATAACTTGAGTTCAGGGCCTTTACCAACTGATAATGCCCTCGGCAGCGGGCTATAAGGCCATATTATAATGAAATATATCAATGGATTAAATGTGCATATTCTCTGGAGGCTAGGAATATGATCATTTTGGTAATTGTATTCACAATTTAAATTGACAAATCCACAACAAATATATCTATATATCTATATATATATATATATATATATATATATATATATATATATATATATATATATATATATATATATATCCAAATCAACACAGGAAGCCCATTTGAAGCAGATCCACACGAAGTTAAATAGGCACATTTCTTTATTTGGATCCATTTCACAGCTCGATCCCGAGCTGCTCCGAGCACCACCTTCTTACATGAGAGCCTAACGCGTTTCAGGAGTTACCCTTTCATCAGAGGCAAGGTTCGAAGGTTCTGAGAAACAGTCTCTGGTCGTACACCTCTTCAAATACAAATCACCTGCCAAGTGGGCGTGGCCAATCTTGCACTGCATTCTGTGCCTTGTAGTGTACTAACCCTCTTCCCACAGTGGGGCTGCTTCTCTGACCTCACAATAACCACTATTGTTCCCCCAGTGGGGTGAAGGGCAGCGCTGGGAGCCTTCCGAGAGCGCTTTGTAGCTGCAAATTCGTGCCAAGGCAGCGCCACCTGCATGGCGCCAGTCTTTACTTCGTTCCGTGGCAAACTCCTGGAGTGAAGCCTGCCTTGGACCCTGGTCACAGGTGGGGTCCGCCTCTCGACCGAGCAGCAGCCAAAAATATCCAAATCAACACAGGAAGCCCATTTGAAGCAGATCCACACGAATTTAAATAGGCACATTTCTTTATTTGGATCCATTTCACAGCTCGATCCCGAGCTGCTCCGAGCACCACCTTCTTACATGAGAGCCTAACGCGTTTCAGGAGTTACCCTTTCATCAGAGGCAAGGTTCGAAGGTTCTGATAAACAGTCTCTGGTCGTACATCTCTTCAAATACAAATCACCTGCCAAGTGGGCGTGGCCAATCTTGCACTGCATTCTGTGCCTTGTAGTGTACTAACCCTCTTCCCACAGTGGGGCTGCTTCTCTGACCTCACAATAACCACTATTGTTCCCCCAGTGGGGTGAAGGGCAGCGCTGGGAGCCTTCCGAGAGCGCGTTGTAGCTGCAAATTCGTGTCAAGGCAGCGCCACCTGCATGGCGCCAGTCTTTATTTCGTTCCGTGGCAAACTCCTTGAGTGAAGCCTGCCTTGGACCCTGGTCACAGGTGGGGTCCGCCTCTCGACCGAGCAGCAGCCGAAAATATCCAAATCAACACAGGAAGCCCATTTGAAGCAGATCCACACGAAGTTAAATAGGCACATTTCTTTATTTGGATCCATTTCACAGCTCGATCCCGAGCTGCTCCGAGCACCACCTTCTTCAGAGGCCGAGGACCGCATCACACGGGCCAACCACTAATAAAAGAGGAGGGGCATTCAGACCCCCTCCCTGGGCCTAATTCTATTATTAAGGGGTGGGAGGCCATGTGGCTGGCCTCCTTGATGTTGATGTTGATGTTGGGGGTATTTATATAGCGCGTTGTCGCTCCAAGGAGCATCCTGGCGCTGCGATTTCATTGCTGGTAAATTGACAAAGTTTAGCTGATTGTAGGTGTTCTGTATACAAGGGGATCAGACAAATGATTTGTAAACTGATTCGGCTAGGCCATAGATCCATGTCTTAAGAGATTTTTTGAAGGTCTGTTCTGATGTAATTGTGCGAAGATGGGCGGGCAGTTTGTTCCATGCTTTAGCTCCTAGAACTGCCAAAGATTTTCCTCCCTTTGTGGCAAGTCTGAACTTGGGGACAGTCATCCGTTTAGCAGTGGCTGACCTGAGTTCTCTTGTGGGATGATATCTGTGGAACTTGTTGAACAGATATTGTGGACCACGCTTGTGAAAAGCTCTAAAAGTGATCACAAGAATTTTGAACAATATACGCTTCTGAATAGGAAGCCAGTGCAACATGTCCAAGGCGGCCGATGCTGATGATTTTCTGGGCCACCTTAGAACCAGCCGCGCCACCGAATTCTGTACCATCTGTAATTTGTGCAGGGTAGATTTTGCCACCCCTGCATACAGGCTGTTACAGTAATCTAATCTTGATGTAACTAATGCAATTGCTACTGTGCGGCGAGCTGATAGAGACAGGAAATCAAAAAAAATTCGGAGGCCTTTTATGATATTAAAACAAAAGGCGGCCACTTCTCTAGATTGTTGTTTGAAAGAGAGCATCTCATCAAATTTTATTCCCAGATTTCGTGTTGCACTGATGGTGTTTGGTGGGGCTTCCGCATCAGATGGCCAGCAGGTATGTGGAGAGAAGAAGTTTTTTTTCCCAAATGGTAAAATCTCTGTTTTAGCAGAGTTACATTTAAGATGGTTATCATGCATCCAGTTGAAAGTCGCGGTCAGACACGCTTTCAGAACCTGTTCTGCTTTATCTGTGTTGTCATCCAGAACCAGGACCAATTGAGTGTCGTCTGCGTACGCTATAGTACTGACATCATAGGAAGCAATAAGGTTGATCAGGGGTGCCATATAGAGATTAAACAGAGTAGGGCTCAAACTTGAGCCCTGTGGCACCCCTGAACCAATCTTCTTCTCTTCTGAATGGAATTGTCCGAGCATGGTTATGTGTTTTCTGTGCAACAGGAAGTTTTTAAACCATTTTAACACGGTGCCCCCTATTCCAGCCCTGACAAGGCGATGTAATAAAATGGCGTGTCAAATGCTGCGGATAGATCGAGGAGGATTAGAACTGCCCTTTTGCCTAGATCGAGTGCAGCTCTTATGGTTTCCGTTGTTGACAGAAGTGCCGATTCCGTGGAATGGTTTGCTCTAAATCCTGCCTGATTTGGATGGAGGATGTTATTTGTTTCCAAGAATGTTGAGAGCTGCTTATTAATGAGGGTTTCAGCACATTTACATATGGCAGGGAGTTGTGAGTTAGGCCGCAGATTTGATAAGATAGATGGATCATGTAGAGTCTTTTTTGCAGTGGTTTTACTATAGCAGTCTTCCATGAGGTAGGTACATCTCCAGATTGGAGTGATGTATTAAGAATGGCATTGATGACGGGGTTTACATCTTCTTTAATTGCGTGAAGCAGTGAGGGGGACAGGGATCGAGTGGCGAACCGGATTTAATTTTTGAGATGGTTTGTGAAGAGTCTACAAGACCAATCATGGCAAAGGTGTTTCAGCTGGCTGACCCAGACTTATTATCTTGTACAGTGTCTTCATCAGTTTGGGGGATTTGAGGAAAATCTTTGGTGAGATTTATAATTTTTTGTTCGAGTTTTGTGAGTTTTTTTTTTGTCTTAATAGGCCCTGGGGACCCTATCTCATGTGGCCAAATTCTGTTATTAATGGGAGGGTCAATAGGTCCTCCTCACCATGCCTTATTAGGACCCAAGGATCCCATCCCCAGGGGCCAAATGCAATCAAAAAGAGAAGGAGGCAGCACGTAGAAGAGCATTTTTAAATCTTCCACCATCTGGGAGCAGACTTGCCTTCCCAGGCCATGCTGCTGCGGGCAGGGAAGGCATGCTTGCTGCTTTCCGGCGGGAGATTTGAAAATGCTCCTTCCGGGCGGTTGCACAGATATGTTTCACTGCCCATGCTAGTGCAAGCAGAGAAACTACTCTGTCCCAGAAGTGAGCTCCCTGTGACAGTTTAAATGAGCTGGCCTTGGAGGATGGGTTCACCGGGGGCTTTTCAGGCTCAGGGAAGGGGCTGCCGGGCCCCCTCCCTCTAAAGTTAATTTCAGCCTCTTGTGCCCTAAGGTAACGATAACTCGCGCCCCCGCCGTGCACAGTTTTCTCATCAATAATTTAACTGCAAATATTGCAGTGATATTGTCAATGATGTCATAGAAGATGTCATGAGTGATGTAATATGTGGGGGTAGTTAGCAGTGCTGTAGTGTAGTTCCTATTATCCCAATAGGCTCTGCGCATTGGAATAATACCTTCAATAGTATAGGCCTAGACCAGACGTTAACTAGGTCTACTACTGTCGATATTAGACTTAAAGTTTTGGGTTTGCCAGCTAGCTCAAAGTTCACTAGAAACTTTCTCGAATAGGCAAGGAGGAGTTGAACCTCCCTGGATAGACAAGAAGGGATTTAGTTTCTGACAACCATAGAACATGACAACTTTGCTCTCCCCTAATCAAGATTGTATCTCTAGAGTCGTGTGAAAACAAAAGACGACTTATTTTACTCAGTCAGTACGTGCATTCTTAGTCTCACCAGATTGTAGAGAAAAGGAAGAGACGGGCGTGTTCAATAAAAGATGGTATTTATTGATCAGTCTCTTTTCTCATACAAGAGAAATGAATCGATATTATTGCAATACTTATGGTTAAGTAAAGTGCATACATTAAAAGCAGAAGTATAAAATAATACTGTAAAAACATTGATATGGTTTCTAAGCCATATGATGGTTTAAAATGGATAAAATAGATACATACACATATACATTTGACTAATCGTACTCAACTGGTGTTTCTAACTACGCCTACCCCAAATGTACCTGACCTAAGTCTAATACGTGGGCGGGAATAGAAAGTAGCAGTTTAAGTTAAGTTTGTTTTGCCAAGTGACTGACTCAAGAATTCTCTGCGAGGGGTTATTCAGTTCTGTACCTGGAATTTAGGATGGTTGAGGGATGGTATCTCTCGTCTCTGGTCTCGATATTCCAGGCTGCCTGCGAGGGCTACCCGGAAGCGCCGGAGCTGGATTTCTCGGCAGGAGAAAGCAGCGTCTCGTTCTCAGCGCGTCAGGAAGGCGGGGCTGCGCCAGCGGGGTCTGCTCTGCTCTGGGCTTCGGCAAGTCTGGCTGCTCCGATCTCGTCACCACCGCGTGTGTTTGCATAGGGCAATATCGGTAATATTTATACCATTAAGGCGCCGAGATTGACGTAAGGATTGACATAGATACGTCAATAAGGATGTCATACGACCTGGTCGTTAGCACATTCTTTTGCTGAAGTTCTCGGTGAAATCAAAACAATGGCCGCAGGGTTTTTCCCAGGTTGTCATAGGTTTGATTTGTTTTGAGAACTCCGTATGCCTTATCAGGGGCTGGAGGAATATCGCTTGTCTAATTAGATGGCAAGCGTTATGACCTAATCAGATAACACGTTCCTGTGCCGTAGTGTTGCTTAATCAGATAACGGTTTCTGCATCATGGGGGTTTTCTGCCTCATGGGATGGCTGCTAGTTAACTTGTTAACCAGAATAGGGTCAGGAATAGGGGGATCGATACAGAACCTATAGGAATACATCCCACCCACTCCACGCTAACTATGGACATATTTATGAATCTAGGCATAGTAAAACATACTGTAGAGTATTGTGTATACCTTACCACCCCAAAATACATAAAATGCATTTTGAATTTATCAAATGTACGGAAAAAAACTATCACATGTATTATATGCACTCAAGCTGTAGAATAATGCTAAAGTAATCACGCATATCTATACATTATCACTAATTTGTATATGAGAATTTACACATGAAATGGCTCTTAATACAGAAAAAAGGTTCGAGACCATTCCATCACAAAATAAAATAATTATGAACATACCAGCGGGCAGCTAATGTCTATAAAGTATCTAAAATAGAAATCTTAGTTCTCTAAGAATAGTTCTTACTTTAAGCAGAAGATAAGTGTCCCGAAAAATTCGTAAAAATATTTTGGGGCTGCTGAAAAAAAATTGCTGTCCGTGAACTGGAGGGAAAATTGTTCATGGTATTTTATTATTCTAGTTGAAGGCCAAACTCAGGGAACGCCGTGTGCGAGCTTGCTCAAAAGTCTCTATTTCTGCTCTGGTGAGAACATCATATCATTTAGACTGTCGAAAAAGCTGTCAACAGCTTCCTGGGAGAGTTCCACTAACTCGGAAAAAGGTGTAACCATGCATTTGTGCGCATGATTGTCTCCATTGACGTTTTGATTAGTATTGCTGACAAAAGGTCGTACCTGATCAATGCTGCTTTCATCTTGAACTTCACTACCCCTTAATCGTAGTGGTGAAGCTTCCACGAATGCCGTCATCAGGATTGGTAGCCGTTGAGGGCAGCACAAAGCATGAGCCTTTATTGGACTCAACAATGTTTCTGCATCCATTGGCGCATCCGATTGTAGCGTCAGACAGGTGTCCAACACGCATTCTTCTCCGCATAGCAAGCACCTTAATACAGGTAAAACACATCGATGCCACATTGGTCGAAATGAAAGAAACCAAGTCATGTTCAGGTCTCTAAGCCGGGATAATCCCAGGATTTTTGATATCCGGTCCCGGTATCCAATGGCTCGGATTGTTTCTTCCCTTGTCGCAGGTGTTTTGTCTGTGACACGGTTTGCCATAACGAAATATAAGGACTAAGAATAGGATTCCTGCAATTAGTCCCAAAATGAGGGGAAATCCGCCAAAAATCGAATGGACGAAATCTGGAAAAATACCCTGTATGGCTTTGAATGGTGTTAATGCCATCGAAAATACTGTCTTAAATACTTTTGAGACTCCACTGGTATCAGAAATATTTAAGATTTCATTCAGGATTTCTGCGAAATGTATGGGGGAATTAGTTGCTAACAATGAGTGAATCTCTGCAGTCGTCCTTGCGACTAGGAGATCATACGTTTCTTTTGATGACGTGAGCCTTGTCGGCGTCTGAAGAAGCACTGTTTTCATTCTGCTTAAAGTATCTATTCGAATAGAAGTAATTTTCAAGTTGGGCCATGCCCTTGCCTCCCTGTCTGGAAAGGAGCTGGGGAACAATAAGCGTTCACAGCACTTGACCTTCGCAGTCGTAGTTACGAGATAAGGAGTCCCGGGCATAAGACTACAACATCTGCGATCCACAATTAGAATGTAACTCCCATTATAGAGTCTTTGAAAGAATGGTTCTATCTCTGTTGCAGATGCGCCTAGCTGGTGACATGAAAGGTTATTTGAGTTCCCTTCACAGGCTCCATGCAAACTAATTCCATTACACAGAAGTGTACCGCTCAGTGACATTGCACAATTATTGCCACTAAGAAACACTTTCTGTCCTTTATTACTGACACATGCATGTGAATAGGGTAAGTTCCATGTTGTTTTAATGTACCCTTTTCCCAATTTTTCGTACATGCCAGCCTGTATATATTTTTGGCAGTATTGAAACCTGAAGGTTGATATTGGAATATTTATTATCCCATGTATTATCCATTCACTGACAGGTCGTTCTGACATTGTCACTGGTAATCTCTCGAGTTTCTCAATGCTCAGGATTGTATAATCAGCACCCTTTTGTGCCATACTGATTTGTTTATCAGTAAGGTTAAAGATATTGAAAAGTGACGTTGTGTTGATTAAACGCCAAGGCACATAGCCTGAACGCAGATTTTGTAACGTCCAGCCAAGTTGTACAATAGAACGCAATTGAGACTGACCGTGTTGTAACAACAGTAAGTCTTGCGATAATATGTCGATTGCTGAAGACACAATGCTGTCCAAAGAAAAAATTCTGGAGGACAGAGTCATTAACCCATTGTCCACTACAGAAAGTGATTTTTCCAAATTAATACGGTCAATTTCCCGTATACTTTCTGCTGTCTCAATTTGAGTAACCTTCCAGGCCTCGTTGTAAGCTGCATATACAGAGGCTGCTATGAAACGTTTTTGACGCTGTTTGCGCGGTCCCATAATGAAATCACGCAAGTCAGCACCATCAGTAAGTAAAGTTAGGTGTTGCTTAATTTCTGCCAGTGTGGAAGTTTGTAGCCATTGAAGGCATAATTTGCCCACACTGTAGGTGGTTATTATCCCTGGGTGTTGTCTTTGGGAATATCTAGGGTCTGGCCTGGTCAATTTGAACCCCTGTGTTTTGTTCAGGAATCTGCCTTGACAGTTATTAGTATCTGTGGGCCAGATCAACCACTGTTTCCAATCTGGATGCGTTCTGTTTTGGTTTAATACATAATTTACGTCTATCTCTTCATCTGTAGAGCTATTGCTGTTTATAGTTGGCTTTGGAATAGACGGTTTATTTAAGTCTTTGATTTTGGCTAGGCCAAGACAGGTAGTTTGTTGAACAGTGTCATTTACAAATATAATTTGTTCTGGGATCAGGCAGGCTCTAAACAAAGATTCTATACCTTGTACTTGCCATTCTTTCGTACCCCAAACACTTTTTACTTCAACATGTTTGTCCCAATAATCAAAACCAAAAGTATTCATTTGTTCAAAGAATGAGTCTGAATATATCAATTTCGTGTTTGTTATCATGGTCTTTGTCCCTGTCTTATTTGACAATTTGAAATAAAATGTTTCAGCATTACTTGAGTTGAAACCTGAAAAGTATGAATATTTGTCATAAACGGTTCTTGAGCTTCCTTTTGGAGGGGTTGCACAATGTTCCCATTGATTATAATTTAAAACATTTCTAGGTTGTGCAGATCTATGTAGAAAATGGTTACCATAGTGGTTATAACAGTACATACTATCACAATTTGTCGAACCCTGCAAATAATCATGTTTGGTAAATTTAGCAGACATCACTAAGTCAGACATCATATTATTTATACTTTCAAAGTCCCAATCATCAGCAAATGAGCTTGGTTTTACAAAGTCACTCAACGAGATCTTAATTTGGTGTGGATATTTCAGGATTTCAACCGGACCATAAATTTCGTAGTCAGTGTTGTCCCATGCTACCCCACCCGGTATAGGATTGGCTGTGAAGTTGACTGAAGAAAGTTCTCTTTTCTCGACGTGTGAAGATGTGTGTGGTTTGAGGATCAAGTTGATTTTCTGACTTGCTGTGTCCATTTTAGCATATTTTCCCTCAATGAAGCGTCCCAAAGTTAGTACCATGATGAGCCAAAGTATGAGGATAAATGCACCAAAACCCACCCAAAATTCAATCCATGGAGAAATCAGATATGTTTCTTTCAGTTGTTTCAAAAGTTCTTTAACTTTATCTTTAAAGGTTTTTGTTGATGGCTGTGTTTTTGATTCACTGAAGCCTTCAGAGGAATCATCGAAGTTTATGAAGTAGCCGGATGCAGTTCTGTCAATTGTTCCAATTGCCTTAGGATTACTGTTTCTTGCATATTCGTTTGTTACTTCATCGTAGGTTGGTGTGTCTCTGCTAAATGTTTTTATTTGGGTTTTCAGAGGTTTAAGTTCCATTGCATTGTTGCATAGTCCTTGTTGTTGTTCTGTAGGCGTTTCGAATGTGATTAGCCTCTTAGTTTGGACCTCTGTATTTGTAGCAAACCTTGGTGTTCTACTACTTATCGGGAGTCCACTTGGCCTACTATTTGTTATCGGCCACATGATTGTGGTTTTACCAGGTCGATGGATACAACTCGGTTCTCCTTTTTACCAGCAAGCGGCGGTAGTACAACTGATCTTGTCCCGTTGACAGACAAGACAGGAACTGCTTTTCTGTAAGAAGGCCCAAATTCCTTCTTTACCACGATCTTTTCTCTGACTAGATCCCCGACTTTTGGAATCCAGACAGGTCTTGCTGGGACAGGTGGTGGTTCTTCAGTGGTTGTTGGCTGCTGTTTCAACTTTATGTTTCTCAGGTCTTTTCTTGTTTCGTTTAAGTCCTGCAAAATAGCCAAACGATCTTTGATATCAAAGCTTTTTTCCTTCACCACTGAAGTCTGACTGTCGAGATCTAAGACTAACATCCTAGTTCCAAACAATAATTCGTACGGACTGAATCCCTTCAGAGAATTTCTTGGCAGGTTATTTAGACTACGTTGGACACTTATTAGATGTTTGACCCACCCAGCTCCCGAACCTAATACCTTTGCTGTTATAGATTGCTTTATGTCACGTTTTTTTCTTTCAACAATTCCGTTCCCCTCAGGGTGAAATGGACAAGAATACCGCAATGCAATGCCCATGCTGGTCATGGCCTCCTTATAAGCTCGAGAGCTAAAAGCAGGACCCTGGTCAGAATGCAGCATGCCAATTGCGTATGTGCCGATAAAGACTCGCAAATCTTTTATAACAGTTCTGGCGTCAGCCGATCGCTGGGGCCACATCCATATGAATCTCGTGCATGAGTCCACTGCAACCAAGATATATTTATAGTTACCATCCCTTTGTAAGGGACCACAGTGGTCCAGGTAAACACAGGCTAATGGTTTATCCGAGATTAGAAGGGGCGTCTGCGCTGGTCGTCTCACCGTTGATACTTTCATTCTTTGACATATTTCACATTCTAAAACATAGTTCCTTGTTTGTCTTCTCATTTGTGGCCACCAGTATCTCTGTTTTAATAATGATACTGTGGCTGAGACGCCAGCATGTACAGAAGCAAGCCCTTCGTGTGCCGCTATTATCAGTCCTAACCTATGTTCCATGTTTGGAATTACCCTATCCCCCACTCCAGGGATTCGGGCAAAAGGAACATTGTTTGCATCAGTTATGTATGAGTATTTTACTGGAAAGCCTTTCGGGAGTGTTTCTATCGAATCCTTTTCTGTAGCGCTGACAGCCTGTAATATTTCGCTGTCTATTTTTGTTTTTGACCGTGTGATGGCAGCTACGGAAGCCGTTTGCACAGCTGCCTTCGCGGCCTCATCAGCCAATGAATTCCCTGCAACGTGAACGCCATCACGTTGATGACTCAGCGTATGTATCACGTGAGTCTTTGGTAGTACTTTTTGTAATAGAACTACTTGTTCCCAGAGCATTTTATGCTTGATTGGGCCTCCTTTTGCATCCTTAAAACCATTCTGAAGCCAGATCTGCAAGTATTCATTGTAAGACTGAACGCAATAATACGAATCGCACACTATGAGTGTGGGGAATTCTCGATCTGTATTTTCAAGCGCCATCTTGAACGCCAGTAGTTCAGCTCGCTGAGCTGTACAATCTCCTAGAGATTGTGTTTTAGTGATAGCTGGTTTAAATTTCCCTTCGTGCCAGCGACCTTTAACAATCGCGCACGCAGCACTGTAAGCTTGTTTACCCCCTACTGCGGGTTGTGCTGATCCGTCTGTATATATTATACAGCCGTAATGTTCTAGAGGCAGAATTTTGGTCGGCGGAGGACATTCAAATTCATATTGGAGAAATTCTTGTGTTTTTAAGTTAGGATCAAATTCGTATGCCACGTCAGTTGCAGCAAGAAAATTAGCCCACTGTATCCACCTTGGATGTAGTGCTTTAGCATTCGGAATGCTTGCCTTTGTTACCGCCTCTAGGGCTGGTATCGGTGTCACGATTATTATTCGTTTACCTTGTGCCAGGGCTCGTTCTTTTGCTATAGCTGTCTGTGTTGCAGTAAGAATTTTTTCCGTTGGGCTAAATTTCATTTCAGCTTTAGTGTACAAGTGTGATTTGAATGCAATTGGTACCTTTTCTCCCTCATTAGAGGTCAGGTATGTGAATCCGCATCTTCCTGGGATGACTCGAATCACAAGATTGCGTGTGTTATCACGTGTTTCTAATTTTGTTTTAATTAACATGTCTGTTTGTAAGGATCTCAGAATTTCTGTGTGTATTTGAGTCCAATTGGTTCTTTTAAAATCTGGTTTTATTAGATCATAAAGGGGTTTGACCCTTTCTGCGTAATTTGCAATGTATGTTCTTCCGAAATTTAGGAAGCCTAGAATTGACTGTAGGTTTTTTAGTGTTCTAGGTGCTTGGAGTACGGCACATTTCTCTAGGAAATTGTCAGCCAGGCTTTTGCCTTCACTTGATAATTCATATCCTAAGAACAGGACTGTTAGATGGGCAATTCTAGATTTTTTAAAGTTGAATTTGTAACCCTCTACTGCGAACCCAAGTATTATGGTGTTCACTCTCTTCAAGTGAGTATCCAAGTCATCATCTGTTAGGTATATGTCGTCGACATACGATAATGCTTCGTCATCATATGTTTGTAGTAATTCTGTTACTCTCGCTGAGAATACCCCTGGGCTATTCTTGTACCCCTGGGCTAACCGACAGAATTGTTTTTGAGTGCCATTTATTGAGAACGCAGACAAATATCTGCTCTCTGGTGCTATGTTTTGACAAAAGAATCCATTAGAGATGTCTAATGTTGTTTTGTATTTTTTGCGCACTATGTTATTCATTAGTGCAGCACTATGCGAGTTTTGCACTGCAAAAGTTTTGCAACATGAGTTAAGGTGTCGGTAATCCAAAACTAGACGATATGAATTGTCTGGTTTGGAGACCGGAAACAAAGGGTTGTTCATTTGTGAGGTGCAAGTTTCAATCACCCCTTGGTATTCTAATTGATCTAGGATTTCTTTTACCTGTTTTTTAGCTTCTTGCTTAATTGGGTACTGTCTTTGTGCAGTAGGTAGTGATTTTAACTGGATTTTGTGAGGAGGAGAGTCCTCATCCCATCCTACATGATTTTTATATAAAGCAGGAGCTTGAGCTACTGCCCACTTTCTGGCAAGTGTGTATTTTTTATGAATTGGGATATGATTTGAGAAGGCAGGCATAATTATTTCTTCGCCATGAGGGCAGTCCCTGACAAACTCTGGTGGCCAGTCTTTTTCAGCTAGAAGGATGTCATAGCCCTTGGAGAGATTATCCCAAAATAGTCCCCTTATTTTTCTAGTCTTATCCCCCTCTATACGTAATGTTATTTCATATATTTTGTGAGGTTTGCTAACTCTGGTGTCTGCAGTTTCCACTTGAAGATATTCATTCGTGTCCACTGTCTCCAGAAGATTCATAAGGACTTTGCGAGCTATGCTCACTTCTGCTGCGCTGTCTAGCATTGTCTGAGCCCATTCTCCGTTTTTCAGTTGTGTCCTCAGTATTCTCGGCATTGTTAACTACTTTAATACTGGCTACCTTCTTTTTTGGAAATTGTAATTTCTTTTTTAGATGAGCAGGTTCCTTGTCTTTGGACTTGGCGTGCTCTTCTCTTTGTTCTGATCGTCCTCTTCTTTCCGATTTCTGCGAGGAAGTCTGAAAAGATTGAGAGGAACGTGTATCAATGTCTTGATATCTATCAGGCTTCTTTATATTATCCCTATTTCTAAGGTTATATCTTTTCCCAGAGGGGTCATTTTGGGGTGACCTGTGTCTTTGGTTCGGAGATTTTTCTCTCCGCCGAGGAGACCTTCCTCTGGACTGGAATTTCTTTTCTTTAGGATTGGATTGTTTGTTTCCATCCCAGCTCTTTTTTTGTGATGTTGAATTATTATTAAAAAATATTTTTTCGGGACTTTCAATCAGTTGTGGTTTTACTGGTATTCCACCTAAACTATCTCTACCTAGTTCCTCATAGGACTTTTCTATAATTCTGGCAATTTCAGCTGGTTGGTCTGCTATATCTGTCTCTTTTAACCTCTGGCGATTCGCCACGTTTGCTGCTTCTCCCTTTATGTTGGCTAATAATATAGCCGAGACCTGCTTGAAGTCTTTTAGTAATTTCACACCAAGAGTTAAAGCGGGTTCTGGACCGTATTCGTCTTGAATTTGTTTTAGCACATCTGGTATTACCGAAATGGATGGAACACCGTGCGTTTTTGGGTAGATGGAAGCAAAGACTGTACCCCAAGTGTCACAGTCTTCCACGTGTGGTGCGATTCCCATTGGAAGACAGATAGTCAGAATCCTGTGTTTTTCTAACGGGGTGGTGTCTGGAAACACCGCCTCTATTTGGGTGATTTTTTGTGCTAACCAGAATGGTATTTGTTCCCGTTTAGCTGGTACTTTACCTAGGCAGGATTGTATGTTTTGTGGTGTAATTTTATTTGTGTTCCCCTGATGAGGGGTCAGCTGTGGAATTTTAATTGTTGGTTGGATTGTTGAAGTCCGCATCACATATTGGACTAATTGTCTATGTAATTTTATTAATTGTTTTAGCTGTGTTAACAGCTCTGGTGCAGGCATTCTTTCAATGTCTGGATGTGGTGTGTATCCGGCTAGGACCGGCCACGTTGCTCCTGGTCTACCTAAGGGACCGAGCCTGGTGATGTGATTATTATGTTTTAGGGCGCCATTAAATAAGAGCAGATGCTCTTGAAATTTAAGTGGTACTTCCACCTCCTCGAAAGGAGTATACTCCTCAGGAGGTTCCTCTGTTTTGAAATAGTGGAAGACCTTTGTTACAGCATTAGCTGCTGGAAAGTTTATCCATGTGTAGAATACCTCTGTCTGCCGATATTCGTGTGCCTCAATTACGAATATGACTGTGCCACCTCTAGGTGTCAGTCCATTTTCTATAAGTTTTAAAGTTATAGATTTTCTTGTGTTGACCGGGATGATTATTATACCCGGGTCTGCTTCTTGCATAGCAGTATCAGCTGCTGCGAGTTCAGTTGCTATTCTAACTGCCTCTCTTTCTCCTTCACTGTCTGACATTGTACTGTCCAGAAGGTTATTTTGGTTGTTTGCAGATCAGGTTCTTATGGAAACAAAGATTAGATGCACAATATTTTGGAACAGTGTATCCTTCAACGTTGACTAAACCAAGAACCATACATAGGAGTTTCCTCCTGCGAGGTCTGGCGGATATTACCTTTCACCCACTCCAGACGTCTTTGGAGTATTATGGGAAAAAAGGGGTCTGAGTGAAAAAGCACGACTGAGTTACTCTAAATGTCTTACGTTAGTTTTATCGCCTATCCAAACGCGTTGGGCGCCATGTAGTGTAGTTCCTATTATCCCAATAGGCTCTGCGCATTGGAATAATACCTTCAATCGTATAGGCCTAGACCAGACGTTAACTAGGTCTACTACTGTCGATATTAGACTTAAAGTTTTGAGTTTGCCAGCTAGCTCAGAGTTCACTAGAAACTTTCTCGAATAGGCAAGGAGGAGTTGAACCTCCCTGGATAGACAAGAAGGGATTTAGTTTCTGACAACCATAGAACATGACAACTTTGCTCTCCCCTAATCAAGAGTGTATCTCTAGAGTCGTGTGAAAACAAAAGACGACTTATTTTACTCAGTCAGTACGTGCATTCTTAGTCTCACCAGATTGTAGAGAAAAGGAAGAGACGGGCGTGTTCAATAAAAGATGGTATTTATTGATCAGTCTCTTTTCTCATACAAGAGAAATGAATCGATATTATTGCAATACTTATGGTTAAGTAAAGTGCATACATTAAAAGCAGAAGTATAAAATAATACTGTAAAAACATTGATATGGTTTCTAAGCCATATGATGGTTTAAAATGGATAAAATAGATACATACACATATACATTTGACTAATCGTACTCAACTGGTGTTTCTAACTACGCCTACCCCAAATGTACCTGACCTAAGTCTAATACGTGGGCGGGAATAGAAAGTAGCAGTTTAAGTTAAGTTTGTTTTGCCAAGTGACTGACTCAAGAATTCTCTGCGAGGGGTTATTCAGTTCTGTACCTGGAATTTAGGATGGTTGAGGGATGGTATCTCTCGTCTCTGGTCTCGATATTCCAGGCTGCCTGCGAGGGCTACCCGGAAGCGCCGGAGCTGGATTTCTCGGCAGGAGAAAGCAGCGTCTCGTTCTCAGCGCGTCAGGAAGGCGGGGCTGCGCCAGCGGGGTCTGCTCTGCTCTGGGCTTCGGCAAGTCTGGCTGCTCCGATCTCGTCACCACCGCGTGTGTTTGCATAGGGCAATATCGGTAATATTTATACCTTTAAGGTGCCGAGATTGACGTAAGGATGGACATAGATACGTCAATAAGGATGTCATACGACCTGGTCGTTAGCACATTCTTTTGCTGAAGTTCTCGGTGAAATCAAAACAATGGCCGCAGGGTTTTTCCCAGGTTGTCATAGGTTTGATTTGTTTTGAGAACTCCGTATGCCTTATCAGGGGCTGGAGGAATATCGCTTGTCTAATTAGATGGCAAGCGTTATGACCTAATCAGATAACACGTTCCTGTGCCGTAGTGTGGCTTAATCAGATAACGGTTTCTGCATCATGGGGGTTTTCTGCCTCATGGGATGGCTGCTAGTTAACTTGTTAACCAGAATAGGGTCAGGAATAGGGGGATCGATACAGAACCTATAGGAATACATCACAGTGCATGGCTATGGTGCGAATTATAGTTACCTTAGGGTACGAGCTATGGTTACTTGACATCATTTTAACTATAACTGCTGAATTACTATGATTTTATGTGTGTAAAATCTGAAACTAGCTAAAACGTCCCCGTAACCTTTGCTTTTTTTCAGTGAATTTCAGCGGTTTTTTAATGCTATTTCCTATCTATAGCGTCCCAGTGAACTTAATTTTTTCAGTGAATTTCTAAAATGTGTTAATGCTATTCCCTAACTGTAACATACCTATAACCCTAACTGTAACATACCTATAACCTACAGACCATACAATTAGCCTCATAGGATGTATCTTACCCCTAATAGGATTCAGAGTATCTACAGTGGGGAGCCTAGAGGTTGCCCTTGCTGTGCAACACTGGAACCTGATTTTGGAAACATGACACGGGGATGCTGTGGGCTCGCAAGATTCTGGACGGTGGGGTAATTTTGCGACTCAATAAGACCCTGTCTAGGTCACTTGCTAACATGCCTACAGTTTGTTTATTGGGCCTGTGCCGTAGGCCGGGACATAAGATGTTGAGGAACATATTTGTGAAATTGGCCCTAGTCCTGGCCAAATGGTGAGTGGCCATGGCTTGGAAATCACCCCGAGGACCTAACGTGGAAACTTGGGTGACCAATGTCACATGCTGGGCATGGGCTGAGGAAAGAATGCCGCACATGGAAGGAACAAGGGGTGTCTGATGCAGACCTATTGCACCGCATCGCATTGTAGGGAACTGGTTGATGACTGGTAAATACCTGGGGCTGCAGTTGACTCAATGGAGGGGCAGACTCTAGGGTCAAGTCCTGGCCATGAAGATGAGCCAGAGACTGATAGGAACGAGGGTGCACAGACCCTGAAACCATGGGCATGATGTTCCATACAATGAGGGGTGTTCCCAATCTTCTGCCCGAGAGAACATGCCTACATTTTTCCTTCTCCCGATGCATTTTTTTTTCGCTCCCCCATTCAACCCCGCAGGGACTTTGACCCTCTTCACTTTTCTGCAGCTGATATTGCTTCCACACTTTATGATGAGCCTTAGGCATACATGGACTCGGTTCTAGTTTGCAGCTAAAATGCTTATTATTATTTCCTTATAATTATCTTATGGTATCTGGACCAAAGCACAACCAGAAACCGAACTCTTGTGGGAGATCATTTGCTCTTGTCTCTCAGGTTGCGGCCAGCCAATCATGGCATTGCTGTTGGTGTGGAGATCTGCGGTAGATCCGAGTCTCTAGATATACATAAATCGTTTTTATTTAATAACTTCAAAACTACTGAACAGATTTACACTAAATTGCATGCAAAAAACAATCTTTCGAAACCAAGGTCTAGATTTCTGCAAACCTTGGTGTCAACAGTCATGTCACTGACCATGTCATGAATTATGTAAACAGTGGATTGCGGGCGCGCGAGTTATAATTAGTACAACTAACTATAACGGAGGAATTTCAATGGTTTTGTACGAGTGAAATGTCCAACTAACTATAACACCCCTAAAACCTATGGTTTTTTCAGTGAATTTCTAAGGTTTTTTAAATGCCAATTCCTAACTATAACATGTCTGAAACCTATGGTTTTTTCAGTGAATTTCAAAAGTTTTTTAAATGCTAATTCCTAACTATAACATGTCTGAAACCTATGGTTTTTTCAGTGAATTTCAAAGGTTTTGTAAATGACAATTTTTAAATGTATTAATTCTTATATTTATTTTTGTAACTGATTTACTACATTTTTTAAAACTATTTATTTTTAGATATTTTATTTTTTAAATTACACTATAATTACCTTATACATTACATTACAAAATATACTTTCTCAGAATGAATTACTATAGTTTAAGTACTTTACAAATAGGCAATAGACTTTTAAGTACAGTAGTTACAGTTGTTGTAATGGGCAACACAATTTCAACCACAATGCAACATTGAGCTGAATGGGAATTTCTAGTTAAATGCAATTGGTTACTTTATGGATTACTTTTCTAACCACAGGACTGGATCCTAGATTCAGTCCTGGGACATCTCCTGTAAACAGTTGAGTAAAAGCGTTTTGGTTACAGTAGTGATTTTTAAGGAATATTATTGTATTTTAAAAGTTAACACGTAGAAACTTTTTCACATAGAATCACCAATGTTATCCTACAGGAGGAAATTCACTTAGCAAGTAAGTAGTGTTACCGTTACTTTTTCTTACTCAGTGGTAGACCCTGAATCCAGCACTGGTGCATCTCCTGTAAACAGTTGAAAGAATGCGTTTAAGTCATACTGGCGTTTTTTAAGGAATATTTGTAGTTTGTGAAAATAGACACTTAGAAACTTTTCTGGTGAAAACCAGACAATGGATTCCTATGGAAGGAAATACAAGTTACTGGTAAGTACGGTTAGAATTACTTTTCAGGGTCAGTGCTGGGCTAAAAGATGTAGCACTGAGTTCTCTCCTGATAACAGGTGAGTAAATCGGAATTCGTTGTTCTTTTAGGTGAATATTTTTTAAGTTCCAAAACTTCACACTTAGAAGAATTTCCAAATGGAACCAGTCAATGTTAGCCTATGGAAGGAAATTCACTTAGCAGGTAAGTAGTGTTATCTTTACTTTTTCTTACTCAGTGGTGGATCCTGGATCCAGCACTGGTGCATCTCCTGTAAACAGTTGAAAGAATGCGTTTAAGTAATACAGGCGATTTATTTGAGGAATATTTGTAGTTTGTGAAAATAGACAGATACTCTTCTGGTGAAAACCAGACAATGGATTCCTATGGAAGGAAATACAAGTTACTGGTAAGTATGGTTAGAATTACTTTCCAGGGTCAGTGCTGGGCTAAAAGATGCAGCACTGGGTTCTCTCCTGATAACAGGCCACTACTAGCCCCGGGGACCCCATCCCACGAAGCTGGCCCTCTTCGTTGGGGGCCGTGGGGGTGTCCCCAATCCCCCTACGGTCCCAGCCGGCCCCCCACGTCCTGCGGGAGTCGGCATTGCTTTTCCACATGGGGAGCAGCTAACATGCTGCTCCCTCTGTGGAAAAGCAATCTGCTTTCCTATTTGGAAGAGAGAGCAGGTTTCCTGCTCTCTCGTCCAAATAGGAAAGCAGTTTGCAATGATAGGGTGGGAGCCGTGAGGCTCCCGCCCAGTCATTGCAAACTACAGTGTCCCGGGGTGGGCACCCCGGGACACTGCAGGAGCCAGCCCTGGGGGGTGGCGGTCCCCAGGGCCTAGACAAGGCTCCAGGAGGGGGTCGCGCGGCCCCCCTCCCACATTTTGAAGACGCCCGGGGGTGGCGGTTCCCTGGGCTGGGGGGTGCCTGAGAGCCCCCCCACCCATTTTAAACAAGTCCCTAGGGCAGTGTGGGGGGAGATTGGGACCCACCTCACTATTTTTTTGATGATGCCCTCTTGAAATTAGCATATATATTTAGTGCGGGAGACCGCGTTTCTTTTTTTTTATTGGCAGGATGCGCGTATCCTGCGCGCATCCTCCCGTTAAAAAAATTTGGGGTCTTGGGGCTCCTTGTGGGACCCCCTGAGCAGGCCTAGGGGGTCAGGGTGATTCTACCCTGCCCCCTTTTTGCGCTTTGCAATTTTTTGGGGGGTTTCTTGTGCCTCAGTTCTAATCACCGTGAAACTTTCAGGATAGGAGCGGACCGGAGCTAGGAGCGGACCGGAGCTAGGAGCGGACCGGAGCTGGCCAAAAGTTTTGAAAATGTTGTGAAGATTTGTCAACCGGCGCCAAAGTTATTCTAAATAGAATGTTGTGGATTTCCTATGGGTAATAGGTCCTAACTATAACTACCTACTGGCGACCAACTGTCACTGGGTAGTTACAGTTTTATAGATAGGATAGCGTTTCCATAGAAAATGCATTTTGTATGTTGCTAATCACTTTGGCATTGTTCTTTGGCACCATTAGATGATTTTGATGAAACTTCACGAATCTTTCCAAAAAAATGCTCTTTTTTGCCTTATTTGCACATGGAAAGTTTCTGGGTGATCTGTCAAACAGGGGAGGACCCAAAACGCAAAATCCACATGCATTTTCCATAGACTTCTTTAAGAAGCACTACTGAAAAACTGCTGAATGGAATTAGACCAAATTTGCCAGGAAGCTAAATCTTGGTCCGCACAATATCCTATTTGTAATTTGGTTCAGTAGTTTTTAGAAATTATGATTAAAATATATTTTTTAATCTGGACGGTTGGCTCCGTGAGAAGATGTCAAGAGTTGAGAATTAAAAAATAGAGCATTCTGATTCACCGACGATACTTCTTTATCCTTGGGCCATCTTGCTCCAGCAGGAGTCAGAATCCAGTGGGAGTGAACACTCATGTTTGGCTGCCAGCAACATGAGAAAAATGCTTCTGGCAGCCATTGCAGGATTCAGGGTTTAGTCTCCTGTCTTAAAGTTAAAAAAAAAATGATATAAGGGAGCAGAGTAGGAATACCCTGGCCCCCCCAGGGATCATTGGGGGGACCCAGCGGTGACCCCCCGAGCAAATATAAAATAAGCAAATTTTGTCTTGATTCCGAATAGATCGTGGCAATTGGGCCATCTTGCTCCAGCGGGAGTCAGAATCCAGTGGGAGTGAACACTCATGTTTGGCTGCCATCAACATGAGAAAAATGCTTCTGGCAGCCATTGCAGGATTCAGGGTTTAGTCTCCTGTCTTGAAGTTTAAAATACAATGATATAAGGGGCAAAGTAGGGATACCCTGGCCCCCCAGGGATCATTGGGGGGACCCAGCGGGGACCCCCCGAGCAAATATAAAATAAGCAAATTTTGTCTTGATTCCGAATAGATCGTGGCAATGGAAAAAAAGGGTCATCCCCGGAGTCAGGTATATTTAAGGGTAAGGGGGAGCACTGCCTTCACCCCAAGCCATTTTCAGCCCAGGGACCATATCACCTGGAGCCCAATGTATTTATTAAGGGGAGGCCTTAAAAAGTTGTTCTAAAATAAGCAGGGCAAATCAGAAATAACATATAGCTTCCATCCATTAGTTCTCTGTCCATCTGCTCTGGTCCATTTTACAAACCTGATAACAGGTCAATAGTGGATCTTCAAACCAAAGGCATAACGAAGTGTCAGGCTCCTCAGGTGAGTCTGTTTCAAGTGCACAAATCAGGCCTCTCCTGATCCCACACTTGGCTAGCAGTTATGAGAATGTGTTCCTTCCACAGGACCAACAAACAGAGGAGTGGCCCAGGGATTATTTTGTATAGCGACATGGAATGAAAACTGATGTAGAAGCATATACTTTACAGGCATGTGATCAGTCCTTGTATTTTTCCCACTTCCAGCTTGTTCTTTACTCACATACAGTACTATTATGCCAGTTTATTAATGCTCTTGTCACCATGTTTAGAAGATGAGTCTTTTGTATTTTCCTAGTCTGGCATTGAGCTGGATAACGGTGTGCTCTGGATGGGGGGGCTTCGCTAATACTGCCCAGTGCTGCAACAGTTGATAATAACTCTAACATGAACCTAATTGAGCAAGGAACAGTCCTTTTGCATTAGAGGATACCACCACTATAGTACTGATGTCATGTATTCCTATAGGTTCTGAATCGATCCCCCTATTCCTGACCCTATTCTGGTTAAACTAACTATCAAGTTAACTAACAGTCAGCCCATGAGGCAAGAAAAGCCCCCATGATGCAGATACCGTTATCTGACGCAGTCACACTACGGCACAGGAACGTGTTATCTGATTAGGTCATAACGCTTGAGATCTAATTAGACAAGCGACATTCCTCCAGCCCCTGATAAGGCATACGACGTTCTCATAACAAATCAAACCTATGACAACCTGGAAAATCCATGCGGCCATTGTTTTGATTTCACAGAGAACTTTAGTAAAGAATGAGCTAACGAGCAAGTCGTATGACATCTTTATTGACGTATCTATGTCCATCCTTACGTCAATCTCGGCACCTTTAAGGTATAAATATTGCCGATCTTGCCCTATGCAAACACACGCGTGGTGACGAGACGGAGCAGCCATACTTGCCGAAGCCCAGAAGCAGAGCAGACCCCGCTGGCAGCAGCCCCGCCTTCCTGACGCGCTGAGAGACGCGCTGCTTTCTCCTGCCGAGAATCCAGCACCGGCGCTTTCGGGCAGCCCTCGCAGGCAGCCTGGAATATCGAGAGCAGAGAAAGAGATACCATTCCTCATTTCATCCTAACTTCCAGGTACAGAACTGAATAACCCCTCACAGAGAATTCTTTAGTTATTCACTTGGCAAAAACAAACTTAACTTAAACTGTAACTTTCTATTCCCGCCCACGCATTAGACTTAGGTCAGGTACACGGGGTAGGCGTATTTAGAAACACCAGTTGAGTACGTTTAGTCAAATGTATATGTGTATGTAATATATTTTAATCATTTTAAACATCATATGGCTCAGAAACCATATCAATGTTTTTACAGTATTATTTTATACTATTGCTTTTAATGTATGCACTTTACTTAACTATAAGTATTGCAATAATATCGATCCATTTCTCTTGTACGAGAAAAGAGACTGATCAATAAATAACACCTTTTTATTGAACACGCCCGTCTCTTCCTTTTCTCTACAATCTGATGAGACTAAGAATGCACGTACTGACTGAGTAAAATAATTGCCTTGTGCTCACACGACTCTGGAGATACACTCTTGATTAGGGGAGAGCAAAGTTGTCATGTTCTATGGTTGTCAGAAACTAAATCCCTTCTTGTCTAATCAGGGAAGTTAATTCCTCCTTGAACATTCGAGAAAGTTTCTAGCGAACTCTGAGCTACGCTGGCAAACCCAAAACTTAAGTCTAGTATCGACAGTAGTAGACCTAGTTAACGTCTGGCCTAGGCCTTTACTGCTGTAGGTATTATTCCAATGCGCAGAGCCTATTGGGAAGATAGGAGCTACACTACATGGCGCCCAACGTGTTTGGAAAGGGCGATAAAACTAACGTAAGACATTTAGAGTAACTCAGTCGTGCTTTCTCACTCAGACCCCTTTTCCCAAATACTCCAAAGACGTCTGGAGTGGGTGAAAGGTAATATCCTCCAAAACCTCGCAGGAGGGAACTTCTATGTATGGTTCTTGGTATAGTCAACGTTGAAGGATACACTGTTCCAAAATATTGTGCATCTAATCTCTGTTTCCATAAGAAACCTGATCTGCAAACAAAAAGAATAACCTTTCTAACAGTAAAATGTCAGGAAGTGATGACGAAAGAGAGGCAGTTAGATTAGCAACTGAACTCGCAGATGCTGATGCTACCATGCAAGCAGCAGACGCGGATATAATACTCATTCCGGTCATCAAAAGGAGATCTATAACTCTAAAACTTATAGAAAATGGACTGACACCTAGAGGTGGCACAGTCATATTCGTAATTGAGGCACACGAATATCGGCAGACAGAGGTATATTATTCATGGATACATTTTCCAGCAGCTAATGCTGTAACAAAGTACTTCCACTATTACAAAATAGAGGAACCTCCTAATGAGTACACTCCTTTCGAGGAGGTGGAAGTACCACTCAAATTCCAAGAGCATTTGCTCTTATTTGATGGCGCCCTAAAACACAATAATCACATCACCAGGCTCGGTCCTTTAGGTAGACCAGGAGCAACGTGGCCGGTCTTAGCCGGATACACACCACACCCAGACATCGAAGGGATGTCTACAGGAGAGCTGTTAATACAGCTAAAACAATTACTAAAAATTCATAGACAATTAGTCCAGTATGTAATGCGGACTTCAACAATTCAGCCAGCGATTAAACTTCCACAGCTGACCCCTCACCAGGGGACCACAAATAAAATTACACCACAGAACATCCAATCCTGCCTAGGTAAAGTTCCGGCTAAACGGGAATAAATACCATTCTGGTTGGCACAGAAAATTACCCAAATAGAGGCGGTGTTTCCTGACACCACCCCGCTAGAAAAACACAGGATTCTGACTATCTGTCTTCCAATGGGAATCGCACCACACATAGAGGACTGTGACACTTGGGGTACAGTCTTTGCTTCAATCTACACAAAAACGCACGGTGTTCCATCCATTTCGGTGATACCAGATGTGCTAAAACAAATTCAAGACGAATACGGTCCAGAACCAGCTTTAACTCTTGGTATGAAATTACTGAAAGACTTCAAGCAGGTCTCGGCTATATTATTAG
This sequence comes from Lissotriton helveticus, assembly GCF_964261635.1. Taxonomy (NCBI): domain Eukaryota; kingdom Metazoa; phylum Chordata; class Amphibia; order Caudata; family Salamandridae; genus Lissotriton; species Lissotriton helveticus. The sequence continues at coordinate 2,135,544,898 of NC_136063.1, read as the reverse complement.
CCAACATAAAAGGTGAAGCAGCAAACGTGGCGATCCGCCAGAGGTTAAAAGAGACAGATATAGCAGACCAACCAGCTGAAATTGCCAGAATCATAGAAAAATCCTATGAGGAACTAGGTAGAGATAGTTTAGGTGGAATACCAGTAAAACCGCAACTGACTGAAAGTCCAGAAAAAATATTTTTTAATAATAATTCACCAAAAACTGGGATGGAAATAAACAATCCAATCCTAAAGAAAAGAAATTCCAGTCCAGAGGAAGGTCTCCTAGGCGAAGAGAAAAATCTCCAAACCGAAGACAGAGGTCACCGCAGAGTGACCCCTCTGGGAATAGATATAACCTTAGAAATAGGGATAATATTAAAAAACCTGATAGATATCAAGACATTGATACACGTCCCTCTCAATCTTTTCAGACTTCCTCGCAGAAATCGGAAAGAAGAGGACGATCAGAACAAAGAGAAGAGCACGCCAAGTCCAAAGACAAGGAACCTGCTCAGCTAAAAAAGAAATTACAATTTCCAAAAAAGAAGGTAGCCAGTATTAAGGTAGTTAACAATGCCGAGAATACTGAGGACACAACTGAAAAACGGAGAGTGGGCTCAGACAATGCTAGACAGTGCAGCAGAGGTGAGCATAGCTCGCAAAGTCCTTATGAATCATCTGGAGACAGTGGACACGAATGAATATCTTCAAGTGGAAACTGCAGACACCAGAGTTAGCAAACCCCACAAGATATACGAGATAACATTACGTATAGAGGGAGATAAGACTAGGAAAATAAGGGGACTATTTTGGGATAATCTCTCCAAGGGCTATGATATCCTTCTAGCTGAAAAAGACTGGCCACCAGAGTTTGTCAGGGAGTGCCCTCATGGCGAAGAAATAATTATGCCTGCCTTCTCGAATCAAATCCCGATTCATAAAAAATATACACTTGCTAGAAAGTGGGCAGTGGCCTTAGCACCTGCTTTATATAAAAATCATGTAGGATGGGATGAGGATTCTCCTCCTCACAAAATCCAGTTAAAATCACAACCTACTGCACAAAAGCAGTACCCAATTAAGCAAGAAGCTAAAAAACAAGTAAATGAAATACTAGATCAGCTAGAATACCAGGGGGTGATTGAAACTTGCACCTCACAAATGAACAATCCTTTGTTTCCGGTCTCCAAACCAGACAATTCATATCGTCTAGTTTTGGATTACCGACACCTTAACACATGTTGCAAAACTTTTGCAGTGCAAAACTCACACAGTGCTGCACTAATGAATAACATAGTGCGTAAAAAATACAAAACAACCTTGGACATCTCCAATGGATTCTTTTGTCAAAACATAGCACCAGAGAGCAGATATTTAACTGCATTCTCAGTAAATGGCACTCAAAAACAATTCTGTCGGTTAGCCCAGGGGTACAAGAACAGCCCGGGGGTATTCTCAGCGAGAGTAACAGAATTACTACAACTATATGATGATGAAGCATTATCTTATGTCGATGACATTTACTTAACAGATGATGACTTGGAGACTCACTTGAAAAGAGTGAACACCATAATACTTGGGTTCGCTGCAGAGGGTTACAAATTCGACTTTAAAAAGTCCAGAATTGCCCATCTGACAGTCCTATTCTTAGGATATGAGTTATCAAGTGAAGGTAAAAGCCTGGCAGACAATTTCCTAGAGAAATGTGCCGTAATCCAAGCTCCTAAAACACTAAAAAACCTACAGTCATTTCTAGGCTTCCTAAATTTCGGAAGAACATACATTGCAAATTACGCAGAAAGGGTCAAACCCCTTTATGATCTAATTAAACCAGACTTTAAAAGATCCAATTGGACTCAAGCACACACAGAAATTTTGAGATCCTTACAAACAGACATGCTAATTAAAACAAAATTAGAAACACGTGATAACACACGCAATCTTGTGATTCGAGTCATCCCAGGGAGATGCGGATTCACATACCTAACCTCTAATGAGGGAGAAAAGGTACCAATTGCATTCAAATCACACTTGTACACAGAAGCTGAACAGAAATTCAGCAACAAAGAAAAAATTGTTCATGCAGTTCAAACCGCAATAGCTAGAGAAAAAGACATAGCTGACGGTAGACATATCACAGTCAGAACAGCTGAATCAGCCTTTGAAGCTTTAACAACACCGTGTAATTTACCAACAACAACATTGGATCCAGAATGGTTACAATGGGTGAATTCAATCGAAACGGACAAAGTATACTACTACTTTGATCCAGAACTAGAAGAAATGGAAAATCTAGAATATGAAAAAACATATCCTCTGCCATCCGACATTCTGCCTCTACGACATTACGCTTGTGTAATCTATACAGACGGACATGCTCAACCCTCCGTTTGGGGAGAACAAGCATACAACCCCACATGTGAGATTACAAAAGAAGTGTGGCGCGGAGGTAAATTAAAACCTCTATTAACAAAAACACACTCAGTTGAAACCAATTCAGAACAACAAACTGAAATAATAGCATTGAAAATGGCGCTAGATAATGCGGATCGCGAATTCCCGACACTTATAGTGTCAGATTCATATTACTGCGTCAAATCATACAACAAGGATTTGCAGACATGGATTCAAAACGGTTACAAAGATGACACAGATGCACCAATAAAGCAGAAACTGCTCTGGGAACAAATAGCTCTTTTACAAAAAGAACTACGAAAGACTCACGTGACACATTCACTGAGTCATCAGCGTGATGGCGTTCACGTTGTAGGGAATTCATTGGCTGAAACAGCCGCAGCGGCAGCCACTAAATCGGCTCCCGTAGTTCGAAAAAAGCGTACATTAAAATACATTGACGGTGAAACAGTGCTGGCGGTGAAAACGTCATCAAAAGGCGACTGCTCAGCGTTACCGATCAACTATCCACTCAATTATACATACATAATCGATGCAAACTCCGTCCCTTTTGCTCGAATCCCTGGAGTGGGGGATAGAGTGATTCCAAACATGGACAGGAGAAACTTGTTAATCGCAGACGCACATATGGGCGAGGGTCTCAGACACCTCAAACTAAAAGATTCTCTGGAAGAATTACAATCACGGTACTGGTGGCCAGGCATGAGCCTGCATCACACCATGTTTGTAAAACGCTGCCCAAACTGCAATAGAGATCGCAGTGGGGAGAGAAAGAGTTTGATACCTCGTCGTATTACGGCAGATAATATGACCAGTAAAAAGAATGGCTTGCGATTAACATATACAGGCTAGTTTCCACTTATAATGTAGATCCTCAGCACTGGGCTGACGTCCGGACTGTTATACAAAGATTTGCGAGTCTAAATGGCATATACGCTAAGAGCATGTTACGTTTGACCATTGTTTTCACTCAAGCCCACCAGCCTGGGGGGAAACATGGCCAAATGAGCACAGCCCAGCGGGAATCTTCTCACTTCCTTCCTGAGGGTACGGGATGGTGTAAAGAAAAAACCAAGGCAGAAAGCAATCTATAATAGAAAGGATATTAGGTTCGGGAGCTGGGTGGGTCAAACATCTAATAAGTGTCCAACGTAGTCTAAATAACTTGCCAAGAAATTCTCTGAAGGGATTCAGTCCGTACGAATTATTATTTGGAACTAGAATGATTATCTCTGACCTCGACAGTCAGACTTCAGTGGTTAAAGAAAAAAGCTTTGATGTCAAAGACCGTTTGGCTATTTTGCAGGACTTAAACAAAACAAGAAAAGACCTGAGCAACATACAGTTGAAACAACAGCCAACAACCACTGAAGAATCACCACCTGTCCCAGCAAGACCTGTCTGGATTCCAAAAGTCGGGGATCTAGTCAGGGAGAAGATCACGGTAAAGAAGGAATTTGGGCCTTCTTACAGAAAAGCAGTTCCTGTCTTGTCTGTCAACGGGACAAGATCAGTTGTACTACCGCCACTTGCTGGTAAAAAGGAGAACCGAGTTGTATCCATCGACCTGGTAAAACCACAACATGTGGCCGATAACAAACAGTAGGCCAAGTGGACTCCCAATAAGTAGCAGAACACCAAGGTTTGCTACCAGTACAGAGGTCCTAACGAAGAGGCTCATCACATTCGAAACGCCTACAGAAGAACAACAAGGACTATGCAACAATGCAATAGAACTCAGAACTCTGAACACCCAAATAAAAACATTTAGCAGAGACACACCAATCTATAATGAAGTACCAAGTGAAAATGCAAGAAACAAAAATCCTGAACCAATTGGAACAATTGACAGAACTGCATCCGGCTACTTCATAAACTTCGATGATTCCTCTGAAAGCCTCAGTGAATCAAAGACACAGCCATCATCAAAATCCTTTAAAGACAAAGCTAAGGAACTTTTGAAACAACTGAAAGAAACATATCTGATTTCTCCATGGATTGAATTTTGGGTGGGTTTTGGTGCATTTATCCTCATACTTTGGCTCATCATGGTATTTACTTTGGGACGCTTCATAGAGGGAAAATATGCTAAAATGGACACAGCAAGTCAGAACATCAACTTGGTGCTCAAACCACACACATCTTCACACGTCGAGAAAAGAGAACTTTCTTCAGCCAACTTCACAGCCAATCCTATACCTGGTGGGGTAGCCTGGGACAACACTGACTATGAAATTTATGGTCCGGTCGAGATCCTGAAATATGCACACCAAATCAAGATCTCCTTGAGTGACTTTGCAAAACCAAACTCATTTGCTGATGATTGGGACTTCGAAAGCATTAATAATATGATGTCTGATTTAGTAATGTCTGCTAAATTTACCAAACATGATTATTTGCAAGGTTCTACAAATTATGATAGTATGTATTGCTATAACCACTATGGTAATCACTTTTTACATAGATCTGCACAACCTAGAAATGTTTTAAATTATAATCAATGGGAACATTGTGCTACACCTCCAAAAGGGAGCTCAAGAACCGTTTACGACAAATATTCATATTTTTCAGGTTTTAACACAAGTAATGCTGAAACATTTTATTTTAAAATGTCAAACAAGACAGGGATGAAAACCATGATAACCAACACAAAATTGATATATTCAGATTCATTCTTCGAAAAAATGAATACTTTTGGATTTGATTATTGGGACAAAAAATGTTGATTTGAAAAGTGTTTGGGGTACAAAAGAATGGCAAGTACAGGGTTTAGAAGCTTTGTTTAGAGCCTGCATGATCCCAGAACAAATGATATTTTTAAATGACACTGTTCAACAAACCACCTGTCTTGGCTTAGCCAAAATCAAAGATTTAAATAAACCGTCTATTCCAAAGCCAACAATGTTTAGCAATAGCTCTGATAGAGATGAAGAGATAGACGTAAACCATATATTAAACCAAAACAGAACACATCCTGATTGGAAACAATGGTTGATCTGGCCCACAGATACAAATAACTGTCAAGACAGATTCCTGAATAAAACACAGGGGTTCAAAATGACCAGGCCAGACCCTAGATATCCCCAAAGACATCACACAGGGATAATAACAACCTACAGTGTGGGGAAATTATGCCTTCAATGGCTACAAACTTCCACACTGCCTGAAATTAAGCAACACCTAACTTTACTTACTGATGGTGCTGACTTGCGTGATTTCATAATGGGACCGCGCAAACAGCGTCAAAAGCGTTTCATAGCAGCCTCTGTATATGCAGCATACAATGAGGCCTGGAAGGTTACTCAAATTGAGACAGCAGAGAGAATACGGGAAATTGACCGTATTAATTTGGAAAAAATCACTTTCTGTAGTGGACAATGGGTTAATGACTCTGTCCTCCAGAATTTTTTCATTGGACAGCATTGTGTCTTCAGCAATCGATATATTATCGCAAGACTTACTGTTATTACAACATGGTCAGTCACAATTGCGTTCTATTGTACAGCTTGGCTGGACGTTACAAAATCTGCGTTCAGGCTATGTGCCTTGGCGTTTAATCAACACAACGTCACTATTCCAAATCTTTAACCTTACTGATAGACAAATCGGTATGGCACAAAAGGGTGCTGATTATACAATCTTGAGCATTGAAAAACTAGAAAGATTACCAATGACAATGTCAGAACGACCTGTCAGTGAATGGATAATCCACGGAATCATAAATATTCCAATCTCAACCTTCAGGTTTCAATACTGCCAAAAATATATACAGGCTGGCATGTACGAGAAATTGGGAAAGGGGTACCTTAAAACAACTTGGAACCTGCCCTATTCACATGCATGTGTCAGTAATAAAGGACAGAAAGTGTTTCTTAGTGGCAACAATTGTGCTATGTCACTAAGCGGCACGCTTCTGTGTAACGGAATTAGTTTGCATGGAGCCTGTGAAGGGAATTCATACAACCTTTCATGTCACCAGCAAGGCGCACCTGCAACTGAAATAGAACCATTCTTTCAAAGACTCTATAATGGGAGTTACATTCTTATTGTAGACCGCAGATGTTGTAGTCTTATGCCCGGGACTCCTTATCTAGTCACTACGACGGCGAAGGTCAAGTGCTGTGGACGTTCTTTGTTCCCCAGCTCCTTTCCAGACAGGGAGGCAAGGGCATGGCCCAATTTGAAAATTACTTCTATTCGAATAGATACTTTAAGCAGAATGAAAACAGTGCTTCTTCAGACGCCTACAAGGCTCACGTCATCAAAAGAAACGTATGATCTACAAGTCGCAAGGACGACTGCAGAGATACATACATTATTATCAACTAATTCCCCCGTACATTTCGCGGAAATCCTGAGCGAAATCTTAAATATTTCTGATACCACTGGGGTCTCAAAGGTATTTAAGACAGTATTTTCGATGGCATTAACACCATTCAAAGCCATACTGGGTATTTTTCCAGATTTCGTCCATTCGATTTTTGGCGGACTTCCCCTGATCCTGGGACTAATTGCAGGAATCCTATTCTTAGTCCTTATTTTTCGTTATGGCAACCCATGTCACAGATCAAACTCTCGCGACAATGGAAGATACAATCCTAGCCATTGGATACCGGGACCGGATATCAAAAATCCTGGGACTCTCCCGGCTTAGAGACCTGAACATGACTTGGTTTCTATCATTTCGACCAATGTGGCAAATGTGTGTTTTACCTGTATTAAGGTGTCTGCTATGCGGAGAAGAATGCGTGTTAGACACCTGTCTGACGCTACAATCGGATGCGCCAGTGGATGCAGATACATTGTTGGTTCCTACCAAGGTTCACGCTTTGTGCTGCCCTCAAAGGCTGCCAATCCTGATGACGGCATTCGTGGAATCTTCACCACTACGATTGAAGAGTAGTGAAGTTCAAGATGAAAGCACCATCGATCAGGTACGACCTTCTGTCAGCAATGCAAATCAGAATGTCAATGGAGACAATCATGCGCACGAATGCATGGTTACACCTATTTCCGACTTAGTGGAACTTTCCCATGAAGCTGTTGACAGTTTTTTCGAAAGCCTTAATGATATGATGTTCTCTCCAGAACAGAAATAGAGACTTTTGAGCAAGCTCGCACACGGCGTTCCCTGAATTCGGCCTTCAACTTTAAAAATAAAGTCACATGAACAATTTTTCCCACCAGTTCACGGACAACAATTTTTTAGAAGCCCCAAATTATTTTTTACAAAATTTTCGGGACCCTTATCTTCTGCTTAAAGTAAGAAACTATTCCTAGAGAAGTAAGATTTCTATTTTTAGATACTTTATAAACTTTAGTTGCCCGCTGGTATGTTCACAAATATTTTATTATGTGATGAAATGGTCTCGAACTTCCTTTCTGTATAGCCATATTAAGAGCCATTTCATGTGTATTTCTCATATACCAAATAAGCAATAATGTCTACAAATGCGTGTTTACTTTAGCGTTTAATTCATAGCTTAAGTGCACACAATATATATGACTGCAATTTTTCAGTATATTTGAAAATTTCAAAATGCATTTATGTATTTTGGGGTGGTAAGGTATACACTATACTCTATAGTATGTTGTACTATGTTATACTATGCATAGATTAGTAAATATGACCATAGTTAGCGTGGAGTGGGTGTCATGTATTCCTATAGGTTCTGAATCGATCCCCCTATTCCTGACCCTATTCTGGTTAAACTAACTATCAAGTTAACTAACAGTCAGCCCATGAGGCAAGAAAAGCCCCCATGATGCAGATACCGTTATCTGACGCAGTCACACTACGGCACAGGAACGTGTTATCTGATTAGGTCATAACGCTTGAGATCTAATTAGACAAGCGACATTCCTCCAGCCCCTGATAAGGCATACGACGTTCTCATAACAAATCAAACCTATGACAACCTGGAAAATCCGTGCGGCCATTGTTTTGATTTCACAGAGAACTTTAGTAAAGAATGTGCTAACGAGCAAGTCGTATGACATCTTTATTGACATATCTATGTCCATCCTTACGTCAATCTCGGCACCTTTAAGGTATAAATATTGCCGATCTTGCCCTATGCAAACACACGCGTGGTGACGAGACGGAGCAGCCATACTTGCCGAAGCCCAGAAGCAGAGCAGACCCCGCTGGCAGCAGCCCCGCCTTCCTGACGCGCTGAGAGACGCGCTGCTTTCTCCTGCCGAGAATCCAGCACCGGCGCTTTCGGGCAGCCCTCGCAGGCAGCCTGGAATATCGAGAGCAGAGAAAGAGATACCATTCCTCATTTCATCCTAACTTCCAGGTACAGAACTGAATAACCCCTCACAGAGAATTCTTTAGTTATTCACGTGGCAAAAACAAACTTAACTTAAACTGTAACTTTCTATTCCCTCCCACGCATTAGACTTAGGTCAGGTACACGGGGTAGGCGTATTTAGAAACACCAGTTGAGTACGTTTAGTCAAATGTATATGTGTATGTAATATATTTTAATCATTTTAAACATCATATGGCTCAGAAACCATATCAATGTTTTTACAGTATTATTTTATACTATTGCTTTTAATGTATGCACTTTACTTAACTATAAGTATTGCAATAATATCGATCCATTTCTCTTGTACGAGAAAAGAGACTGATCAATAAATAACACCTTTTTATTGAACACGCCCGTCTCTTCCTTTTCTCTACAATCTGATGAGACTAAGAATGCACGTACTGACTGAGTAAAATAATTGCCTTGTGCTCACACGACTCTGGAGATACACTCTTGATTAGGGGAGAGCAAAGTTGTCATATTCTATGGTTGTCAGAAACTAAATCCCTTCTTGTCTAATCAGGGAAGTTAATTCCTCCTTGAACATTCGAGAAAGTTTCTAGCGAACTCTGAGCTACGCTGGCAAACCCAAAACTTAAGTCTAGTATCGACAGTAGTAGACCTAGTTAACGTCTGGCCTAGGCCTTTACTGCTGTAGGTATTATTCCAATGCGCAGAGCCTATTGGGAAGATAGGAGCTACACTACACTGATTTGTGAGATAATACCCTTGAGTCACTCTCTGCCAGCTGTTATTTTTAAAAAAATGTATAAGGCTGGGACCCCAAGACCGAAGGATCTCCGGCAGGAATTGGACGGGGACAACTGCGCCGGGCCTGTCTGCAGCCTACGCTTACAGTCTAAAGGCGCAAAACGGACGGCCGCGGGCTTTGCGTGGCGGCCTGGGCCGCTAATGTTAGCGAACTGAAGACAGGCAGGGAATAGGATGGAAGCGGAGGGCCCTGAGTGTCTGGAGGCAGCTGAGAGATTCTGTGTCCCACCACTGAGCCTGACATCTAGGACACGCAAGAGTGCCTAAATACTTGCAGACCCTTTCAAGCTCCAGGCAGTGAGCTGAGCGACCTCAGACTGTAGGTTCAGGCGAGCCACCAACCAAAGGACACGCACAGGTATGAGAGAGGGGATGTGGTCACTTCCCACTTTTTCTCCCCCACCCCCTGCAGGCCTATGAGTCCTAGTGGTGTCGGGCACGTACCCTGGTAGGACTACCTGCTTGCTCTGTGGGGGATCCGGGCGCTAAGAGCAGACTCACTAAGCAGAGCCAAGTGGGTTCTTCTCCACTAAACTGTGCTTTGTGCCTCAGGTAACCTTTGGAGCTCCCCCCGTGGCCCTGCTGGGATGGGGTCCGGGCACTCTGCAGAGGTTTGAAAGCCCACTGCTCCACAATTGCATGGCCTACATGGTGTGGATCCTCACAGGATAATCTGCCTTTTGTTGCCTGACACAGTGATCTTCCCAACGAGCCCCCTGGGTGTAGCAGCACATATGAGATTTGTGGATCGGTTGGAGGTTTAGAGGCGGCCGATATAGACTGTCTCCACTACTACAGCACCAGGTCCTCAGAGACAACAACTGGCGGAACCCACCAACTCACTTCTGCCCTCCTCCTTGTGTCTCTACCCATTAACTACGGACATTGAGCCTGAGAGTACCCAGACGAGTCAACATGGCCGTAGTCAAAGGTAAAAAATAGCACAACGTCCATGACATGCTCCCTAAGACCTCTAGTGAGGCGCCAAACAAGAAGACAGGAGCAGGGGAGCCAAAAATGGCAGACGGAGGTGACAACCCTGAGATTCCGGTGACTCGAGAGCTCCTCAAATCGCTTGTTTGGGCATACCCTTCCAACTTAGGGTGAACAAAGCAAACACAAGGAGAAGATAGACGGAGTGCTGAAACTTTTCATTCACCCCCAGTCACAGATCTGGGTTGAATACACCATCATTCTTTAGCTCACTTCCCCACCTCAGTTCAGACCCAGCTATATGCAAATCAGTCTTGACCCTGTGCCTCAAGGGAACAGTCCAGCCCGAACTACCAAGCCAGGTCGTCCCTGAACTGGAAACAAGCATCCTGGGACCGGTTTCTGTTTAACAGCCTTCATCAGCCAAGCTAGCTTGAATCCAGTGGCAAAGTGAGCAATGGACCCACGTCTGGGCATACCCTGCCAACTTAGGGCAAACACAGCAAACACAAGGAGATGATGGACGGAGCGCTGAAACTTTTCAGACACTCACCCCCAGTCAAAGATCTGGATTCAATTCAATTTATTGTTCTTGATGGTTAAAACCAGTTCTTATGATGTACCACTGTTAGTCACCTTTGGCATCAGAAGATGCAATTCATACTTGGCCGGCCCGATGGGTTGTAGGCAGCTTGCTGTGTTCACACTGCTTTTCACACATCTGGCATCTCTTCGCGACCAGCCCGGCTTGGGTTGTAGGCCGTATGCTGTGTACAACAAAGATTGTTTTGATGATAATAATTTAAAAATTGGATCCTAAAAATATATAGGCTCTACACAGGTTAAAGAGTTACATACACTGGGTGACAATATAGGCATATCCATTTGAGAAATAGAATGACATGGCGAACATGCTGTATAACAATCACTTTTACATGCAGTGTCCTTAGTAGGTATTGCATGTATTATATACAGAAATTGATATCTAATCAGTCTGTAATACTCATAGATGTATAAACAGTGGTTGAGTACAATGTTTGTCGCTGGCTGGGTACATGCACAGTGGTGACCAGATATCTCTGGGTCTCGAGTGGGCCAGTATAAGTATGCAACAATTGCCTGATATGGTGTTTGTAGGAGAGTAGGGTCTGCTATCCTATGGTCACCCCAAATCTTTGCTTTTTGCTTCACTGGTTTTCGACTACTGAGGCTGTGGGCCTGCTGATCAGACCCCCAGCCTGCTGTTCTCTCACTAAATTAATGATACATGTGCTATAGGCACATACCACAATTGGAAATGGACTCCTTGTCAGCCCCTGTATAATGCACTATAGGTGCCCAGGGCATAGGGGCCACCAAGGCCTACCAGGGGCTGCAGCATATCTTTTGCCACCCCTGGCTGGTTCTTAAATTGACACAACTGGCTGATCACTCAGCTGGGGTAAGGTGGTGTAATCACCCCTTACTTAGATATAGTATACCTATATCTCAGCCTATATCTGGACACATATTAACCTGTGAGCCACTCCTATGGAAGGCCTCATCAATCCTGGAGGCAGAGTGCGTGGTTTAATGTGAGATGGAGCTCTAGCATGAGCTGAGCCTGTCTGCAGCTGTCGGGAACAAACCCCTAAGCTGTTTCAGGATAATGCCATACCATATACTCTTAAGTGCATTATAATCCTCGCGGTTATATAGCAACTTTGGTTTGGCTTTATCAAAACATGTCGTGTAAGGTGTCATACGATTTGGAATACTATCCCCTCGCCAGTTCTGGCAACGGGGATAGCATTCCACCCCTCTAGAGGGGTAAGACATGTTACTTTACTTAAATGCGGTTAATTTCTAAAAGGACCTTGGATCCACAAAATGGATGCCTCTGCCACAGACACGAGTCTGACCCCCTGAAGCTGACCGAAACTCAGCCAAATGGGGCCTGGACAAAGGGTTTCCTGTCGCAGGGAGGTGCTACACCCCCTCAGACAGGAGATAGTGGATTGTAGCGGGGAGGTTTGAAAGAAACCAGACACTGCCTGGGGAGCACAAGGCTGCCCCTTGCATAATCCGGCCAAACCGGTTCTGGGGCACTCCAGCCCTCGTGCCAGGGCGGCCTGGATCAAAGGAAAGGGGTGTATCCACCCCCTTCCTGGGTCCCACCCATTGGAGGGGACCTAGCAGGTAATCCAGCCCCCCAGATTCGAATAAGAGTGGGAGCAGTGCCAATGCACTTCAGATTATCTTGATGAAACATAAGAAACAAAACTCTGGACCCTTCGACATCCTACTCACCGTAGAAGCCCGAAGAATCTCCCTTGTGGTCAAGGAGTGACCACCCTGTGTAAGCAGGCACCATCCAGCCATCGACGTCTGCTTTGTCGCAGTTCCGGCCGGAACTCGAGCGACAGAGATCGACGAGATCAAGCTTGCCTGCCTTCCAACAGCCCGATTCACAGTCCCTGCAGAGCTGAGACCCGTGGAGGCGACCGGAAGCGTGGGGCACGCCATCTTGGAAAGACCACGAGACGCTGACCGTGCAGCCCACGAGTGACCCTCGAAGCTGTACACCGGGGTTTGAGAAGCCCCAACCCTGAGCCACATTTGCACCGAAGTTCAGCCCTCCACACTCGACGAGTGCTGCGTGGGGCCCTTCTGCTTCTTTTGGCTCAACGCGTTGGCCCGGTCACTTGCTGGCCGGCTTGTGGCCCCTGTGTCGACGAAACTTGAAATTCGACCTGCGATTCTGGTTGCTCCAGATTTGCACCAGCTCCCCTGAAAAGGAGCCCCCACTCTGACCCTCCTGGTTTGAGTGAGAAGCAATCTCCCGGTTCCTTGTGGATTGCTTTTGCCAAGTGTTGTTTGCTCCAATCTTGAAGCCGACAGCGCCGACGGCGAGAGCCTGCGTGGGACAGATCGTGACCTGCTCCTGGACGTCGTAGATGCCCCAGAGCCCACATGACAGCGGAGAGAAGCTCCTCGACGACCACCTGATTGCGCCCGACATTGCCTGGTTCCGTCCTGGTTCCACCCTGGTCACTGCTGAGTGACCCAGACTCTGTCCCCTCTGCTTTCAGGTACTTTTCGACTTGAGTCCACCCTTGGACTCCACCGGACACTTCTCTTTCACCCCGCCTGCAGCCCTTTCAGCTTCAAGCACCAAGAGCCTGCGTGACGAAACCCGACTCAACTTCGACCCTGTGCACCCGCTTCCTGTGGGTGAGGTAACTTTGCTCTGCCGGTGTTCCCACACTGGTACACATCTCTAGGGTCTGTGTCTTAAGTTTTGTTCCTCTAGGTTCAGCGGAAGTGTCCTTAAACTTTAACTTTACAACTTTTACGCACCATTGGTTAACATTGGTGCATGCGTGCGCTTTCCGCACTGCACCCGAATCCCGTGGGCCTCTCCCGACTTCAGCATTGCTTGTCCTGACAGCTCCCAGCGATTCCCTAGGCCCTAGGCCTAACCACTGTTCGATTGGTATCTCTTATACCACTTGTTTAGTATATGGTTTGAGTGGCCCCCGCCCTCATCCATAATTGTGCAACTTTGTATGTTTAAACTGTGCTTCTGATTTAACGCTTGTGCCCCTTTATTCATAAAGAATACTGGGGATTGTTTTTAGTAATAAATACATATATTTTTATAATATATACTTGCTTGGTGTCCTTTCATTTGATATTACAGGATTGTATGTGGTAAAACAGCTCGCTTAACACGACCTCTTAAGTTAAGCCTTTAGGCTGCTTAGTCCATGCTACCCCTAGGATAGCTTGTCTAATAAGGTTGACTTACAACCAGACACCATAAGGGATTGTTTGGTCTGATAACCGGTGGTTCCAGAATTGGAAACATCACCTATCAGGCCAACTTCTCACATTGGTGAGCAGCGGTGCGGATTTGAGCTTGCTGTTGTTTTACCATTGCAATCTTTTATCAAATTGAAAGATCACATCAAGTACCTCTAGGTACATATAAAATCAAAAGCTTAGCATATATAAGTTCTACTGAACTTAGTAGTTGTAGATTAAAGGGATTAGCACACCCTGACTACAACTCACTAGCAAGGTACAGTAGGGAAACACTTAGTGTAGGTAGGTGCATCACTTACACCACACTAGAGTCATGTCTGACACAGGAAAAACCTCAGGGTCTGTTCCTGTGACAGTTGACCTTACCAAGGCAACTTCCAGCTATGACAAGTTAACCCACAAAGACTTGGTTGCCTTGTGCATCTCAAGAGGGTTAAAAAGGGGCAGAAGTCCCACCAGTCCTTCCCTGATAGCCATTCTAGAACAGGATGACTCAGAAAAGGCGAATGCAGTTCCCTTAGAGTCAGGAGATGGAGTGAACCCCCCTGTAACTGATACCCCTCCAGAGGAAGAAGAAGAGGAGGAAGAGGAGGAGGAGGAGGACTCAGATGTAGAGGACCCAGAGAATCAGGATCAGAGGGGTAGCCAGGTCCTAGTTGCCAGGCTTAACCAGGCCAACTTAGACCTACTGGGAAATGGAGAGGGCCAGCACCTCCCCAGATCCCACCATGTCATTCTCCCAGGCAACAGAAGAGTGAGATCTCCCTCAGGGGACTCTCATATTTCTAGTGCCTCAAGAGAATCTCAGAGAGGTATGACTGCCTCTCAGAAGATAGAGCATAGGGCCAGAATGAGGGCTGTCAAACTCCAAATAGAGAGGGAGGAGGTAGCCTTGGCTCAAGCTAGACTTGCCTTGGCAAGAGAGCAGAAATTGTGTGGCTTAGATGCCACTGGTGGCAGCAATATTCCTAGAGAAAAAGACAGGAGCTATGATAATAGAAACCTGACAAAAATTGTGGCCCCCTACAAGGAAGGGGATGACATCCACAAATGGATGACTGCTCTTGAGAGAGCCTGCATGGTACAGCAGGTTCCTCAGGATCAGTGGGCTGCAATTTTATGGTACTCCTTTTCAGAGAAAGGGAGGGACAGGCTCCTCACAGTTAGACCTGAGGATGCCAAAAACTACTCTGTCTTGAAGAGTGCTCTTATTGAAGGGTTTGGCCTAACCACTGAGCAATACAGGTTGTTGTTCAGAGACACCCAAAAAGCACAGACTCAAGACTGGACTGATTTCGTAGAGTGTGCCACTAAGGCTCTGGAGGGTTGGTTGCAGGGAAGTAAAGTTTCAGACTATACAGGATTGTACAATCTTATCATGAGAGAACAGATCCTTAATAACTGTACAAACCAGCTGTTGCATCAATACCTTATTGACTCTGATCTGACCTCTACCCAAGAATTGGGAAAGAAGGCAGACAAATGGGTCAGAACAAGGATTAAGCAGAAACCCCAGAACCAAGGTGGTGACCAGAAGAAAACAGACCAGAAGGGTGGAAATCAGAAAGATAAAGAAAAAGACCAGAAGTCTTCAGGCCCCCAAACTAATAGTAAGGAGGGTGGTTCCCAAAATGGAAACAAGAAAAAGAAGAATAATGGCCCAAAGAAGCCTTGGTGTAATACCTGCAAATCAGTTTCACACTGGGGCAGTGAATGCACCAAGACAAATCCAGTCCCCACCACTGCAGCTCCTAAAGCAACTGCACCCCCTAGTACAGTCAGCAGTGGTGGAACACAGCCAAAGGGTGTAGTAGGGTTGATCCTGGGTACTGAAGTAGGATCTGGCCTAGTCAGAACCCCTACTCAGGCAGTTCTCCTATATGATGTGGACTTAACTTTGTCCACTACAGTAAGCCCCAGTAACCTGGGCAAATATAGGCAGACGCCTTTAATTAATGAGAAACTGGCTCAGGCCTACAGGGACACATGTGCCAGTGTCACAATGGTGACACCTGACTTTGTGGACCCTGGACAGATTGTACTAGGTGAAAGTTACCTAGTGACCAATACCAGCAACTCCACTACTTCCCATAGTGTGGCAGTTGTGAACTTCTCCTGGGGAGGGGTAGATGGCCTAAAGAAAGTTGTTGTGAGTGCAGACCTCCCAGTAGACTGTCTGTTAGGCAATGATCTTGAAAGCTCAGTTTGGTCAGAAGTGGAGTACAGGACTCATGCAGAAATGCTAGGGATTTCAGCTCATGTCCTTGCAGTGACAAGGTCTCAGGCTAAGAAGTGCCTTCCTGAACCAGTGGTGGATCTTGGAACAATAGACCAACCACAACCCAAGAGAAGGAGCAAGAGAGGAAAGGCTGAGCCTTCCACCTTGCCCCAGGTTGAGGATCAAGTTTCAGAGGAAACTGATTCTGCAGTCCAAGAGGAGACTGTCTCTGAGGAACTTGAACCTGAACAGGTTGAGTTTCTGGGGACAGGGGGACCCTCAAGGGCAGACCTGAGGCAGGCTCAATTAGATTTCCCTTCCCTTGAACCCCTCAGACAGCAGGCTGCTGCTGAGGCTGCTGGGGATGCCCGAGGTACCCATACTGTGTATTGGGATGATGGACTCCTTTACTCAGAGGCTAGAGACCCCAAGCCTGGTACAGCCAGGAGGTTGGTTATACCTCTGAAGTTTAGAGGCTTCCTCCTTACCTTGGCCCATGATATTCCCCTTGCAGGACACTTAGGCCAGAACAAGACGTGGGACAGGCTTGTTTCACACTTTCACTGGCCTCATATGTCAGAAAATGTCAAGGAGTTTTGTCGCTCCTGTGTCACTTGCCAAGCCAGTGGTAAGTCAGGTGGCACCACAAAGGCCCCCCTCATACCACTACCTGTGGTGGGGGTACCCTTTGAAAGAGTTGGAATAGATATTGTGGGTCCCATGGATCCTCAAACAGCATCTGGAAACAGATTTATACTGGTGGTAGTGGATCATGCCACCAGGTATCCAGAGGCTATTCCCCTGAGGACCACCACGGCACCTGTGGTGGCAAAAGCCCTCATTGCAGTTTTCTCAAGAGTGGGCTTTCCAAAGGAGGTACTATCAGATAGGGGCGCAAATTTTATGTCTAGCTATCTGAAGACAATGTGGAAGGAGTGTGGAGTAAACTACAAGTTTACCACACCCTATCACCCACAGTGCAATGGGCTTGTGGAGAGATTCAACAAGACCCTGAAGGGAATGATAAAAGGATTACCAGAGAAGCTTAGGCGGAAATGGGACATTCTTTTACCCTGCTTGCTCTTTGCTTACAGAGAGGTCCCACAGAAGGGGGTTGGCTACAGCCCTTTTGAACTTTTGTTTGTCCACCCTGTGAGGGGTCCATTGTGTTTGGTAAAGGAAGGATGGGAGTTACCTCTCAAAAAGCCTAAACTAGACATAGTGGACTATGTACTTGGTCTCCGCTCCAGGATGGCTGAATACATGGAGAGAGCATCCAAAAACCTGGAGGCCAGCCAAGAATTACAAAAAGCTTGGCACGACCAAAAGGCTGTACTGGTAGAGTTCCAACCAGGACAGAAGGTGTGGGTACTGGAGCCAGTGGCCCCAGCAGCACTCCAGGACAAGTGGAGTGGACCCTATCATTGAGAAAAAGGGAGAAGTCACCTATCTGGTTGACTTGGGAACCCCTAGGAGCCCTCACAGGGTAATCCATGTGAATCGTTTGAAAGCATTTGTGGACAGGGAGGACATGAGCTTGCTCATGGCCACAGATGGGGAACAGGAGGAAGAGAGTGACCCTCTCCCAGACCTGCTTTCTCAGAACCCTGATGATGGTTCAGTTGATGGAGTAGCCTTGGCAGGCAGCCTCACTGACCAGCAACAGATGGACTGCAGACAAGTTTTGCAGGCCCACAGGCATTTGTTTTCACTCACACCCAGCCAGACTAACTGGTGCACCCATGAGGTGGACACTGGTGACAGTCTGCCTGTGAAGAATAAGATCTACAGGCAACCTGACCATGTCAGGGATTGCATCAAGGCTGAGGTGCAAAAGATGTTGGAGCTTGGAGTGATTGAGCCATCAGAGAGCCCATGGGCCAGCCCAGTAGTCCTTGTGCCAAAACCTCATACCCAAGATGGAAAGAGAGAAATGAGATTTTGCGTGGACTACAGGGGTCTCAATGCTGTCACTAGGACAGATGCTCACCCCATTCCAAGAGCAGATGAGCTCATTGACAGATTGGCTTCTGCCAAGTTTCTGAGCACATTTGATTTGACAGCTGGCTACTGGCAAATCAGACTAGCTGAGGAGTCAAAAGCCAAAACAGCATTCTCTACCCCTAGTGGACATTATCAGTTTGTGGTAATGCCCTTTGGTTTGAAGAATGCACCTGCCACTTTCCAAAGGTTGGTGAACCAAGTCCTTGCTGGGTTGGATGACTTTTGTGCAGCATATCTAGATGATATTGCTGTCTTTAGCTCCACCTGGGAGGATCACCTGATCCACCTGAAGAAGGTTTTGGAGGCTCTGCAAAAGGCAGGCCTAACTATCAAGGCTACTAAGTGCCAGATAGGGCAGAGTAAGGTTGTGTACCTGGGCCACCTAGTAGGTGGGGGTCAGGTTCAGCCACTGGAGAGCAAAATCCAGACCATACAGGACTGGGCTCCTCCAGTTACCCAGACACAAGTCAGAGCCTTCTTGGGCCTGACTGGGTATTACAGAAAGTTTGTGAAAAACTATGGGTCTATAGTGACACCATTAAATGACTTGACATCCAAGAAGATGCCAAAAAAGGTTCAGTGGACAGTTAGCTGTCAAAAGGCATTTGATGACCTGAAGAAGGCCATGTGCTCTGCACCTATCCTGAAGAGTCCTGACTACTCCAAACAGTTCATTGTACAGACAGATGCTTCTGAGTTGGGGGTGGGAGCTGTGCTCTCACAACTTAATCAAGATGGTCAAGACTAGCCCATTGCTTTTATTAGCAGAAGGCTGACCCCCAGAGAGAAACGTTGGTCAGCCATTGAGAGGGAGGCCTTTGCTGTGGTTTGGGCCCTGAAGAAGTTGAGGTCCTACTTGTTTGGAACTCACTTCCTAGTTCAGACAGACCATAAGCCCCTCTTGTGGCTCAATCAGATGAAGGGTGAAAATCCCAAACTGCTCAGGTGGTCCATTTCCCTACAGGGGATGGACTTTACAGTGGAGCACCGCCCAGGGACTGACCATGGTAATGCAGATGGTCTATCCAGGTACTTCCACTTAGAACATGAAGACTTATCTGCGTTTGGGGGGGGTTGTGTAGGAGAGTAGGGTCTGCTATCCTATGGTCACCCCAAATTTTTGCTTTTTGCTTCACTGGTTTTCGACTACTGAGGCTGTGGGCCTCCTGATCAGACCCCCAGCCTGCTGTTCTCTCACTAAATTAATGATACATGTGCTATAGGCACATACCACAATTGGAAATGGACTTCTTGTCAGCCCCTGTATAATGCACTATAGGTGCCCAGGGCATAGGGGCCACCAAGGCCTACCAGGGGCTGCAGCATATCTTTTGCCACCCCTGGCTGGTTCTTAAATTGACACAACTGGCTGATCACTCAGCTGGGGTAAGGTGGTGTAATCACCCCTTACTTAGATATAGTATACCCATATCTCAGCCTATATCTGGACACATATTAACCTGTGAGCCACTCCTATGGAAGGCCTCATCAATCCTGGAGGCAGAGTGCGTGGTTTAATGTGAGATGGAGCTCTAGCATGAGCTGAGCCTGTCTGCAGCTGTCGGGAACAAACCCCTAAACTGTTTCAGGATAATGCCATACCATATACTCTTAAATGCATTATAATCCTCGCGGTTATATAGCAACTTTGGTTTGGCTTTATCAAAACATGTCGTGTAAGGTGTCATACGATTTGGAATACTATCCCCTCGCCAGTTCTGGCGACGGGGATAGCATTCCACCCCTCTAGAGGGGTAAGACATGTTACTTTACTTAAATGCGGTTAATTTCTAAAAGGACCTTGGATCCACAAAATGGATGCCTCTGCCACAGACACGAGTCTGACCCCCTGAAGCTGACCAAAACTCAGCCAAATGGGGCCTGGACAAAGGGTATCCTGTCACAGGGAGGTGCTACACCCCCTCAGGCAGGAGATAGTGGATTGTAGCGGGGAGGTTTGAAAGAAACCAGACACTGCCTGGGGAGCACAAGGCTGCCCCTTGCATAATCCGGCCAAACCGGTTCTGGGGCACTCCAGCCCTCGTGCCAGGGCGGCCTGGATCAAAGGAAAGGGGTGTATCCACCCCCTTCCTGGGTCCCACCCATAGGAGGGGACCTAGCAGGTAATCCAGCCCCCCAGATTCGAATAAGAGTGGGAGCAGTGCCAATGCACTTCAGATTATCCTGATGAAACATAAGAAACGAAACTCTGGACCCTTCGACATCCTACTCGACGTAGAAGCCCGAAGAATCTCCCTTGTGGTCAAGGAGTGACCACCCTGTGCAAACAGGCACCATCCAGCCATCGACATCTGCTTTGTCGCAGTTCCCGCCGGAACTCGAGCGACAGAGATCAACGAGATTAAGCTTGCCTGCCTTCCAACAGCCCGATCCACAGTCCCTGCAGAGCTGAGACCCGTGGAGGCGACCGGAAGCATGGGGCACGCCATCTTGGAAAGACCACGAGACGCTGACCGTGCAGCCCACAAGTGACCCTCGAAGCTGTACACCGGGGTTTGAGAAGCCCCAACCCTGAGCCACACTTGCACCGAAGTTCAGCCCTCCACACTCGACGAGTGCTGCGTGGGGCCCTTCTGCTTCTTTTGGCTCAACGCGTTGGCCCGGTCACTTGCCAGCCGGCTTGTGGCCCCTGTGTCGACGAAACATGAAATTCGACCTGCGATTCTGGTTGCTCCAGATTTGCACCAGCTCCCCTGAAAAGGAGCCCCCACTCTGACCCTCCTGGTTTGAGTGAGAAGCAATCTCCTGGTTCCGCGTGGATTGCTTTTGCCAAGTGTTGTTTGCTCCAATCTTGAAGCCGACAGCGCCGACGGCGAGAGCCTGCGTGGGACAGATCGTGACCTGCCCCTGGACGTCGTAGATGCCCCAGAGCCCACGTGACAGCGGAGAGAAGCTCCTCGACGACCACCTGATTGCGCCCGACATTGCCTGGTTCCGTCCTGGTTCCACCCTGGTCACTGCTGAGTGACCCAGACTCTGTCCCCTCTGCTTTCAGGTACTTTTCGACTTGAGTCCACCCTTGGACTCCACCGGACACTTCTCTTTCACCCCGCCTGCAGCCCTTTCAGCTTCAAGCACCAAGAGCCTGCGTGACGAAACCCGACTCAACTTCGACCCTGTGCACCCGCTTCCTGTGGGTGAGGTAACTTTGCTCCGCCGGTGTTCCCACACTGGTACACATCTCTAGGGTCTGTGTCTTAAGTTTTGTTCCTCTAGGTTCAGCGGAAGTGTCCTTAAACTTTAACTTTACAACTTTTACGCACCATTGGTTAACATTGGTGCATGCGTGCGCTTTCCGCACTGCACCCGAATCCCGTGGGCCTCTCCCGACTTCAGCATTGCTTGTCCTGACTGCTCCCAGCGATTCCCTAGGCCCTAGGCCTAACCACTGTTCGATTGGTATCTCTTATACCACTTGTTTAGTATATGGTTTGAGTGGCCCCCGCCCTCATCCATAATTGTGCAACTTTGTATGTTTAAACTGTGCTTCTGATTTAACGCTTGTGCCCCTTTATTCATAAAGAATACTGGGGATTTTTTTTAGTAATAAATACATATATTTTTATAATATATACTTGTGTGGTGTCCTTTCATTTGATATTACAGAATTGTATGTGGTAAAACAGCTCGCTTAACACGACCTCTTAAGTTAAGCCTTTAGGCTGCTTAGTCCATGCTACCCCTAGGATAGCTTGTCTAATAAGGTTGACTTACAACCAGACACCATAAGGGATTGTTTGGTCTGATAACCGGTGGTTCCAGAATTGGAAACATCACCTATCAGGCCAACTTCTCACAGTGTTGCAGTAAATCAAGGCCCTTAGTTATCATTTTTTAATGCAGTGCAATGCAGCAAGCCACCTTGCTGCACAAAAGGGCAGGAATGCGCCATATTTAACATTATATGAATCATTCTTGTCCTTTCCTAGGATTGGCGCACTTTTGACTCCCTGGCCCCAATGCAGGCCTCCTTGCATCATGGTGCAGGGTTGCTTTTGTGTAGGAAGAGGCACCTTCCTGCACAAAAGCAATTGTCAGAAGCATTTCCTCTTTCTATGTGTGCTGCAGAATGCAGCACATGTAGCAATAGGAAAAATGAAGAGAAATTAAAGCTATTTCTCCTTGTTACGCGTCAGCTAGTGAGGCGTAGCCTTTTGACGCATTCCCAGGTCTACCACTAATGGTAAATCTGGGAATGTGCCAAAATCCATGGGTGGATGCATGGGGACACCCCAGCTCCTGGGCAGAGTAAAGCAAGGCAGTGATATGCTCATCTTTGCTTTACCCTAGATTTATCGAGCCATACAGGGCCAAGCAAAGTGGCCTTGAGTGGCTTGATAAATCTCACTAAGGTTTTTTGTCACCCTTGCATCCCTTTATGTAGCGCAAGGGCGATGTCAAACCTTGATAAATATGGCTCTAAATCTTTAATACAATCAGCAATTGTAGGCACGGGCGTCTTCCCCAACGCATTAAAACTCTCCGTTTAGCTAGTAGGAAGGCCATAGCTGTGTATTTACATGCTGAGGCAAGTGCATCTTTTTTTTTTTAGGTTTTGCCTGTACAGCGCTTGCACAGTGCTTGTGAAATCTGTTGTGTTTTATATAATTTTAAAAGGGTCTTACGTCCCGCCTCCGCTATTTCCTGGCTTTTAATTTGTTCCTGTGCTTGCCACTTACTTTTCCTTCATTTATATTGGCTGGTGCATAATGTCCTGCATTTAACAATCCTTGTACCTCATCTGCTTCTCTTATCAGTTTCCCGTAGGCAAAATACTGTTAACATCCGCTTTGGTGGAACTATTTTTTTATAAAGTTTTGCCTCTTTCTGGTTTCTCATCTTGAGTGGTACTTTACATTAAACTAGCAGCTTTATATAGCCTAATGTATCACCCGGAGAGCCGCTGAGACTCGAACCAGGATCCCCAGCTCTCGCGTCAGCAGTTCTGTCTGCTGCACCATATCTGCTCCTCTCCTGTGATACCTGTTACATAAAGCTTTGCCTCTTTCTGGTTTTTCCTCTTGTGTTGTACTTTAAATTTAATTAGCAGTTTTATATAGACTAATTTGTCACCCGGGGAGTCGCTGAGACTCAAACCGGGATCCCCAGCTCTCGATCCATTAGCTCTGGCCGCTCCACCACATCCTCTCCTCTCCCGTGATACTTGTTGTAGCCTGCACTCGCTATGTGTTGGGCTATTTCCTGGTCTTGGTGAAGTGCTAGTCACAGACGAGCAAATAGGCATGTTAGTTACGTCCGTAGTGGGCTTTTACAGAGACATTCTACGCTGGATGCTTCTCGGCCGTTGGCACCTCCCTCGCCTCTCTGAATAAGCTCAGAGGGGAGCTTATTTTCCAGCAGGACTCCAAGCACTCACTGTACTTTGTTGCAGATGTATGCAACATTAAAACGGTACTGCACCAGTACTAAAAGCGAATACGTACACATCCTCATTGGGATTTCAGAATTTGGGATGTTTGTACACTGTTGTCTCATTCCTGAACTGTTGAGAGAAAAGGCACCCTCATGGATGGAGATAGAAGTCAGACACTGGCGGGGGGCGGTCCGCCCCAGGCGGCACCATTTTTGGGGCGGCGGCCGCGGGCACTGGTGGCACTGGTGGCCCGTTTCGGCTGCCTTTATAATATAATTGGGGACACTGTGTCCCCAAATAAATTATAGAGTTTGCCGAAACGGGCCACCAGTGCCGGGCGCGCGACCCTGTTTTAAGTGCAAGTGCACCGCCACCTGCTGCTCGCAACTGCTGCCTGCAGGAGCGTGCAGCACACGCACTCACACATGTACGCCACCACGTCCATCACCTAGCATAGGCCCATGACGTACACAGCAGGCCGGTGAAGTCGGTGAAAGAAAGCAGTGCCGGTGTTGAGTACAGAAGGAAAGCGGTTCAGTTCCTTTGCGTGCAGTAAGTAGAAGAGTGCATTGTAATTTACGCATGCATAATTTGAGGCTGACTCACAAAGTGGAACACTTACAGACGTGCACACATATAGTTGAGACATAGTTCTAAAGCTGTTTAAAGAGGTGATTTTCAGGGGGTGACACCTGCAGCATGGGTTGCACCGGTTCTGTTGTGCAGCACACTGCTGCCCTCAACTGAATTGTTCACTTTCAAATTAGGGTGACGGGCATTACTTAACAAAGTTATTTACTTGCTTTGAAACTTGCAAGCTAGTGAGATGCGTCTGCAGATGTGGCCATGCTTGAAATGTATGCATTGGCGTTCTGCCCCTTTCACAGAAGAGATAGTCCCACCTGATGCTGGGGAGGCCGTCCTCAAGCGATGTTTTTTCGGATTTTTGGTGAAGTTTATTCCAGAGTTGTGTTCCTCTCTCTATGAGATTTGGGAATGAATCTTACCTAGTTGATCAGACTTGCCCAAACTACGTCCTCAACAAACATATACCTCCGGTTTCTATGCTGTAGAAAGAACACAAATGGCAAACACAACAGTGATGGACAGAATGTGGATCAATGTCACACATTCACCCCAGTCCAAAGATCTGGGCCCAAATCCATCGTTTTTCCACTCCACACCACCCTGGGTTAGACAATGGCGATATGCAAATCAGCGCTGACCCTGTGCCCCATGGGAACAGTCCAGTCCGAACTACAAAAGCCATGTCCTTCCCAGAACGGAATCAAGCATCCGAGGACCGGCCCGGTTTCGAGGTAACACCTCTCATCAGCCCGGCTAGCTTGACTCCAGTGGTGTGGAGTGCCTGGGACTCACGTCTGAGCATCCCCAGTACACTTAGAGCGGTAATGGCAAACACAACAGTGATGGACAGAATGTGGATCAATGTCACACATTCACCCCAGTCCAAAGATCTGGGCCCAAATTCATCGTTTTTCCACTCCACACCACCCTGGGTTAGACAATGGCGATATGCAAATCAGCGCTGACCCTGTGCCCCATGGGAACAGTCCAGTCCGAACTACAAAAGCCATGTCCTTCCCAGAACGGAATCAAGCATCCGAGGACCGGCCCGGTTTCGAGGTAACACCTCTCATCAGCCCGGCTAGCTTGACTCCAGTGGTGTGGAGTGCCTGGGACTCACGTCTGAGCATCCCCAGTACACTTAGAGCGGTAATGGCAAACACAACAGTGATGGACAGAATGTGGATCAATGTCACACATTCACCCCAGTCCAAAGATCTGGGCCCAAATCCATCGTTTTTCCACTCCACACCACCCTGGGTTAGACAATGGCGATATGCAAATCAGCGCTGACCCTGTGCCCCATGGGAACAGTCCAGTCCGAACTACAAAAGCCATGTCCTTCCCAGAACGGAATCAAGCATCCGAGGACCGGCCCGGTTTCGAGGTAACACCTCTCATCAGCCCGGCTAGCTTGACTCCAGTGGTGTGGAGTGCCTGGGACTCACGTCTGAGCATCCCCAGTACACTTAGAGCGGTAATGGCAAACACAACAGTGATGGACAGAATGTGGATCAATGTCACACATTCACCCCAGTCCAAAGATCTGGGCCCAAATCCATCGTTTTTCCACTCCACCCTGGGTTAGACAATGGCGATATGCAAATCAGCGCTGACCCTGTGCCCCATGGGAACAGTCCAGTCCGAACTACAAAAGCCATGTCCTTCCCTGAACGGAAGCAAGCATCTGAGGACCGGCCCGGTTTCGAGGTAACACCTCTCATCAGCCCGGCTAGCTTGACTCCAGTGGTGTGGAGTGCCTGGGACTCACGTCTGAGCATCCCCAGTACACTTAGAGCGGTAATGGCAAACACAACAGTGATGGACAGAATGTGGATCAATGTCACACATTCACCCCAGTCCAAAGATCTGGGCCAAAATCCATCGTTTTTTCACTCCACACCACCCTGGGTTAGACAATGGCGATATGCAAATCAGCGCTGACCCTGTGCCCCATGGGAACAGTCCAGTCCGAACTACAAAAGCCATGTCCTTCCCAGAATGGAATCAAGCATCCGAGGACCGGCCCGGTTTCGAGGTAACACCTCTCATCAGCTCGGCTAGCTTGACTCCAGTGGTGTGGAGTGCCTGGGACTCACGTCTGAGCATCCCCAGTACACTTAGAGCGGTAATGGCAAACACAACAGTGATGGACAGAATGTGGATCAATGTCACACATTCACCCCAGTCCAAAGATCTGGGCCCAAATCCATCGTTTTTCCACTCCACACCACCCTGGGTTAGACAATGGCGATATGCAAATCAGCGCTGACCCTGTGCCCCATGGGAACAGCCATGTCCTTCCCAGAACGGAATCAAGCATCCGAGGACCGGCCCGGTTTCGAGGTGACACCTCTCATCAGCCCGGCTAGCTTGAATCCAGTGATGTGGAGTGCCTGGGACTCACGTCTGAGCATCCCCAGTACACTTAGAGCGGTAATGGCAAACACAACAGTGATGGACAGAATGTGGATCAATGTCACACATTCACCCCAGTCCAAAGATCTGGGCCCAAATCCATCGTTTTTCCACTCCACACCACCCTGGGTTAGACAATGGCGATATGCAAATCAGCGCTGACCCTGTGCCCCATGGGACCAGTCCAGTCCGAACTACAAAAGCCATGTCCTTCCCAGAACGGAATCAAGCATCCGAGGACCGGCTCGGTTTCGAGGTGACACCTCTCATCAGCCCGGCTAGCTTGACTCCAGTGGTGTGGAGTGCCTGGGACTCACGTCTGAGCATCCCCAGTACACTTAGAGCGGTAATGGCAAACACAACAGTGATGGACAGAATGTGGATCAATGTCACACATTCACCCCAGTCCAAAGATCTGGGCCCAAATCCATCGTTTTTCCACTCCACACCACCCTGGGTTAGACAATGGCGATATGCAAATCAGCGCTGACCCTGTGCCCCATGGGAACAGTCCAGTCCGAACTACAAAAGCCATTCTGTCCATCATTGTTGTGATTGCAGTTACCGCTCTAAGTGTACTGGGGATGCTCAGACGTGAGTCCCAGGCACTCCACACCACTGGAATCAAGCTAGCCGGGCTGAAGAGAGGTGTTACCTCGAAACCGGGCCGGTCCTCGGATGCTTGTTTCCGTTCTGGGAAGGACATGGCTTTTGTAGTTCGGACTGGACTGTTCCCATGGGGTACAGGGTCAGCGCTGATTTGCATATCGCCATTGTCTAACCCAGGGTGGTGTGGAGTGGAAAAACGATGGATTTGGGCCCAGATCTTTGGACTGGGGTGAATGTGTGACATTGATCCACATTCTGTCCATCATTGTTGTGTTTGCAGTTACCGCTCTAAGTGTACTGGGGATGCTCAGACGTGAGTCCCAGGCACTCCACACCACTGGAATCAAGCTAGCCGGGCTGAAGAGAGGTGTTACCTCGAACCGGGCCGGTCCTCGGATGCTTGTTTCCGTTCTGGGAAGGACATGGCTTTTGTAGTTCGGACTGGACTGTTCCCATGGGGCACAGGGTCAGCGCTGATTTGCATATCGCCATTGTCTAACCCAGGGTGGTGTGGAGTGGAAAAACGATGGATTTGGGCCCAGATCTTTGGACTGGGGTGAATGTGTGACATTGATCCACATTCTGTCCATCATTGTTGTGTTTGCAGTTACCGCTCTAAGTGTACTGGGGATGCTCAGACGTGAGTCCCAGGCACTCCACACCACTGGAATCAAGCTAGCCGGGCTGAAGAGAGGTGTTACCTCGAAACCGGGCCGGTCCTCGGATGCTTGTTTCCGTTCTGGGAAGGACATGGCTTTTGTAGTTCGGACTGGACTGTTCCCATGGGGCACAGGGTCAGCGCTGATTTGCATATCACCATTGTCTAACCCAGGGTGGTGTGGAGTGGAAAAACGATGGATTTGGGCCCAGATCTTTGGACTGGGGTGAATGTGTGACATTGATCCACATTCTGTCCATCATTGTTGTGTTTGCAGTTACCGCTCTAAGTGTACTGGGGATGCTCAGACGTGAGTCCCAGGCACTCCACACCACTGGAATCAAGCTAGCCGGGCTGAAGAGAGGTGTTACCTCGAAACCGGGCCGGTCCTCGGATGCTTGTTTCCGTTCTGGGAAGGACATGGCTTTTGTAGTTCGGACTGGACTGTTCCCATGGGGCACAGGGTCAGCGCTGATTTGCATATCGCCATTGTCTAACCCAGGGTGGTGTGGAGTGGAAAAACGATGGATTTGGGCCCAGATCTTTGGACTGGGGTGAATGTGTGACATTGATCTACATTCTGTCCATCATTGTTGTGTTTGCAGTTACCGCTCTAAGTGTACTGGGGATGCTCAGACGTGAGTCCCAGGCACTCCACACCACTGGAATCAAGCTAGCCGGGCTGAAGAGAGGTGTTACCTCGAAACCGGGCCGGTCCTCGGATGCTTGTTTCCATTCTGGGAAGGACATGGCTTTTGTAGTTCGGACTGGACTGTTCCCATGGGGCACAGGGTCAGCGCTGATTTGCATATCGCCATTGTCTAACCCAGGGTGGTGTGGAGTGGAAAAACGATGGATTTGGGCCCAGATCTTTGGACTGGGGTGAATGTGTGACATTGATCCACATTCTGTCCATCATTGTTGTGTTTGCAGTTACCGCTCTAAGTGTACTGGGGATGCTCAGACGTGAGTCCCAGGCACTCCACACCACTGGAATCAAGCTAGCCGGGCTGAAGAGAGGTGTTACCTCGAAACCGGGCCGGTTCTCGGATGCTTGTTTCCGTTCTGGGAAGGACATGGCTTTTGTAGTTCGGACTGGACTGTTCCCATGGGGCACAGGGTCAGCGCTGATTTGTATATCGCCATTGTCTAACCCAGGGTGGTGTGGAGTGGAAAAACGATGGATTTGGGCCCAGATCTTTGGACTGGGGTGAATGTGTGACATTGACCCACATTCTGTCCATCATTGTTGTGTTTGCAGTTACCGCTCTAAGTGTACTGGGGATGCTCAGACGTGAGTCCCAGGCACTCCACACCACTGGAATCAAGCTAGCCGGGCTGAAGAGAGGTGTTACCTCGAAACCTGGCCGGTCCTCGGATGCTTGTTTCCGTTCTGGGAAGGACATGGCTTTTGTAGTTCGGACTGGACTGTTCCCATGGGGCACAGGGTCAGCGCTGATTTGCATATCGCCATTGTCTAACCCAGGGTGGTGTGGAGTGGAAAAACGATGGATTTGGGCCCAGATCTTTGGACTGGGGTGAATGTGTGACATTGATCCACATTCTGTCCATCATTGTTGTGTTTGCAGTTACCGCTCTAAGTGTACTGGGGATGCTCAGACGTGAGTCCCAGGCACTCCACACCACTGGAATCAAGCTAGCCGGGCTGAAGAGAGGTGTTACCTCGAAACCGGGCCGGTCCTCGGATGCTTGTTTCCGTTCTGGGAAGGACATGGCTTTTGTAGTTCGGACTGGACTGTTCCCATGGGGCACAGGGTCAGCGCTGATTTGCATATCGCCATTGTCTAACCCAGGGTGGTGTGGAGTGGAAAAACGATGGATTTGGGCCCAGATCTTTGGACTGGGGTGAATGTGTGACATTGATCCACATTCTGTCCATCATTGTTGTGTTTGCAGTTACCGCTCTAAGTGTACTGGGGATGCTCATACGAGAGTCCCAGGCACTCCACACCACTGGAATCAAGCTAGCCGGGCTGAAGAGAGGTGTTACCTCGAAACCGGGCCGGTCCTCGGATGCTTGTTTCCGTTCTGGGAAGGACATGGCTTTTGTAGTTCGGACTGGACTGTTCCCATGGGGCACTGGGTCAGCGCTGATTTGCATATCGCCATTGTCTAACCCAGGGTGGTGTGGAGTGGAAAAACGATGGATTTGGGCCCAGATCTTTGGACTGGGGTGAATGTGTGACATTGATCCACATTCTGTCCATCATTGTTGTGTTTGCAGTAGAAAGAACACAAACACGTGCCATTTGGACAATGTGTATATGTAGAAAGTGAGGTGGGGGTTGTCCCTACATAATACTTTAATGTAATGGAAACGGGTATTATGCTGGCAAAATGAAAATAAAATAAAAATGTTTTCTATCAGTAATGCATACTTTACCTAAGTGTATTGTGTTATATTTCTTGGCATTTGTACAGAGCTTGCTGACATCTAATGAGACATAGTTAGGGTGCTTTCTGGGTGCGCGATAAAGCAGCTACTCTGTTATGCATGGTTGGAAGACTGTTGGCGAGGTGTTACCATGTGGAGCATGTTTTGATGTCTGTGCGAGGTTTCGGTTTGGTGCTCCAATCATGTTGCAGCAGGCATGCAGAAGCACGTCGTGTGTGAGGTGAGATGCCAGAAGGTGTGAGGGAGAGCATTGTAGTTTGTGGATAAACACCTATTCCCTCCCTGTCATCCAGAATTGGTGAAGGCTTAACACAGGTATATCCGCATACCCAAAGACCTGTCTTCACCTGCATCAGTCATATCATATCTTCATCTAATCAGATGGTGCTTACAGAAGGGGTAACCTAGCACTTATTACAGAATATATAAGAAAAAAATGCATCAATGGTGGTCACCTGGACTCCTGAATATCAAATGACATCGCAACATTAAGAGTGTGATTGCACATATCAGAACTAAAAGCTCCAGGTTTCTTCCAGGATGCTATTGTGCAGATGCATGAATTTATAGACGCTTCTAGAACAAGTGGTACGACTCCCATGCATAATGAAGTGTTCCTGTCTGAAGACAAGTTACCCGACCTCTCGCAAGACAGTATGGCTACACTTCCTGCTTATAAGTATCTTCTGATAGGTCTACGGTGTTGTGTGTATATAAATAGTGAATGTGTGCATATATAGTGAGTGTGTGCATGCGCGCGCATCCGTGAAAACACTTGTTAACTATTTCCTCAAACAACTGAATTGTACAAAACACTTTAAACATAGGTATTTGGCAACCTCTAGGACATCCTATAATTAAACTGTGTTTATTGTGCAGCTACCTGTAGTAACGTACACCACTACAGTAGCTCGAGTTTAAAAGCTATGAATCTCAGGGCCCAGGTTGGCAAGGTTGTGGAGCTTACTGACACCTTTGTGCTGAGTTTGGTTCTAAGGGCACACAGTGAGTCATGCCCTGTGAATAATTAATTTGCTGTTTTTGAAAGATAAAACATCACAGGCTTCAACACGTTAAGTTGGTTTTGGGTCCCCAGAGCACATCACGTTTGTGCACGTCCCCACTGGTTTAATGGGGGGACCATGATGTTTGGTCATTTAATGTCAACTGTAGATGATGGATCCCCGAACAGTGTCATGTATGTGAATGTTTGAATTGTGCTGAGGGGATTACCATGTAATCGTTCACGAGGCTCTCTGATGGATGTCACGTGGTTTTTCTGAGTCCCCAGATAGATCATGCAGTCTATGTGTTCTCCTTTGTACTGCCGGTCACCGGTGTATTCAACTGTGTAGCCTTGGACCGTGTCATGTATGTGCATGTAACTTGCATGACCGAGGTAACTATTAGCGGCGATACTACGAGTCTCTCTGACCTCTTTCAAGTGCTCGCCGTCCTTTTTCCCCAGCTCCTAACCCCCCCCACCCCCCCAACCCTCCCCACCCCCCCACCCCCCGGGGCAGCAATCTGAGGGATAGCCCCGGGCGCCACAAGCTCTAGCTACGTCTAAGTGCTATGCAGTGTGCGCACACACAGCGCTACATTTCTTTTGTAGTTTGGAGGCCGTTTTATGTGTATCCAGAAAGAAGGATCACGGGTGGTACAGGACTTTTGTGTTTCCTCTCTACTTGTCTTGTTAGCCTTTAAACGTGATTTCCAGGCTTCATTTCCCCGTGGTCACTGATAGTCACTCATTCGTTTCTAAGTGCAGGAAGCTGCACCATGCAAAGACGGAGCAGTCAGAGCACCTCCTCCTTCACTCTGTATGCCTTACTAATTGCTTAGTTCTTTTTTTCCTCACAGGGATGAGTCTTGTGGCCTCTAGTATCATCCCTGTGCTCCATGTCTGTCCTCGGCACATAGCTGGATATTCATTGCGGGGTATCTCCTGAACTTCTGTATGTCCCTTACCCTTTACCACTGCATCTTAGGTTGGTAGACGAGCACTTCCTGTTTACTCACTGCGTTCTTTATAGTCCTCTCATGCCTAGGTTTTCTATAGTTACCAAAGATCACTCTCGAGAAACGCACCGATCGCCTTGCATGAGTATTAGATACTGACAAGTGGGATAGATTACTACACCCCTTGTAGAGGATGGATCCAATTCTTTACACCTCTATTAATCCTTGAATTTATAATCAGAAGCTAGTGCAGGACTTGCCTAGCACATAACAACCTTGATACCGGCATTTTGGATATATTATTACACCCAAATATAGAGAGGGAATGGAATACCCTTATATCTCCACCATACTTATAATCAAATGACAGAAGCAAGTGCATATTAATCTTGGAGGTCCAGTTAACTCCTACATAGGATAGTCTTGGAAGGCCACCATAGACTGCACCCACAATTAATTCCTTGACGTTGGATGACTTTATATTAAAGCACCTACGGCATACATCAGGTTGCCTTGGTCCCCGTGAATCTCCATCCTGAAGAGACCCCACTAACGCTAGAGGATCGAAACGTTGTCGACAATATACAAAGTATAGTCCAGAACACTAGAACATTCTCTAGAACACATGATTTACTCTGAAATCTTAATGGACATCTGTTTAATTCCAATAACAAATTCCTTGTTTTAAAACTGTCACTTTAGCCTCACTCACCTGTTGGTTATGGTCACTCCACTGGGGTCACATGAGTCACAATCTTCTCCTAATGTATATGTAAATAGTGTCAATACACAGCAAAGTTTATTTTGTATATTTTTAATCAACTTTGGTTGCAAATAAAAAAGCACTTGTTTTGGCTGAAGTGAGTGTTGAATAAGAACTTTCTGTTGGGCTGTTTCTCTCCAGTCATATGTGATTCCTTGAAGTAATAAATGAAAAAAGAAAATTGAAAAGGCAATTACGTGTTGAACATATTGGCTGTATCAATAGCTTCCTTAGCTTTAATCACTGCGCGGTAGTATGACCTTGCTGAAAACAATAATTTGTAACGTAAATGAGTTCCTTGTGAACAATTGTGCTTAAGCTGACTAGCTATACCCAGTTCACAGGGACATATGGGCTGCTCTTGTTTTTTGTTGAATAGGTTTTCTATAGTGGCTCCCAACGGATGCTCCTGCTTTGGTGCCCTGGGGCCTCATGGAAATGCAGCTATCACAATACAACGGCTGTGCCCGAGAGCTTCATTTGTCTTTTTCAGTCAAGACTGCAACAGTGCATGTGCTCTAGTTTGCAAGAGGTATTGTTTACAATAAAGTTCTTAGACCCTGCCTGTTGCTTACCATTTTTTGGCTTAATATTACTCTTTTTTTTAGACTCCTAATTGGCCAGCGCATGCCAGGCATCACTTGCTTTCCTTTCTATGGGGGATGGACCAAGCACGGAGTGATTCAACTTGATTAGTGCCCATCTGCTGCTCAGGCTATGATTGAGGTACTATTTCCTCTTCCTTCCATCCACTCCCCCTTGTGCATGGTGCTTCTTTCCCCTCTCTCTTGACTCTTCTCCGTATTGCTGCCCTCCATCTGGTTCACCACCCTCCTTCCTTGCAATTATCAGTACCGGGATCTGAATAGGAATGGAGTCGCCATTTTTAGAGTAACAGGCGCACTAGTAGTTGGCGCGATGTCCCTTAAGTATTTAAGGAGAACCAGTGCGCAGACGCTCATCAGGTTTTCTGCCTAAACCTACTCTCAGAGCCCGCTCAGCCTGCACACTCACCCACAATTTACTCGGCACAGTCACCCTGACATTTTGCTGTCAGTCAGATACTCCTCACCCACCACTCACACACTGCTGACTGCACTAACATACCACTGACATACCTCTCACCCACCACCCACATTCCTCTCAACCGCCACCCAGACCTCGCACCCTGAACTCAAACTGCTCATCCTGCACTTATACTATTGACATACCCCTTTCCCTATAGTCACACACCTCTTACCTTGTACAGGGTAACGTCTCTCAGCCGGTACACTCACACAGTTCTCGTTCTGCACTGAATACTCATCAATCACTATGTATTTAGAAACTTTTACCCTGCACTTAGACACTTATCAACCTTCATCCATGCACAACCGAACCCTGCACAAAAAGTGCACAATTCTCCCTGCACTTATACACTGCTCCCACGTCTCTTATTATTAATCCCATAAGCGAAAAATAAAGCATTTACCAATGCTTGTTTTTTAACTGTGTTTTTTGGCATTTCAGTAGTACATCAACTAAACATAGGATCACAGTTCCATACGTGCAACTTTACTATCAGGAGTACATATACAAGAGGAAGTTGAGTGACAGTTTCACTACATGCAGGGGCATTTTAGCAAAAAACTCGTTAAAATGATGGCCGTTTTAGCGGCAGGAAACTGCCGCTAAAACGGCGATAATGGGCTTGCTAATATGCGTTATAGAATCCCAATAGAAGCCCAGGTTAGATGTCCTACACATCTAACCTGGACTTCTATTGCAATTCTATAACGCATATTAGCAAGCCCATTACCGCCGTTTTAGCGGCAGTTTCCTGCCGCTAAAACTGTGACAATTTTAGCGAGGTTCTTGCTAATATGCCCTGCAGTTCCTACATCCTTTGGCCTTGTTGGGGCTGGTGTATCTTTAGCGTATCTCAGCAATGATATGAGAGGAACAGGTGTTACATTCACATCTATAATTTTCTGTAGTTCCGAGAACACTCGAGTCCAATAACTGTATATGTCTGGACATGTCCATTCTAGGTCAGAAAGTCTGCAGCATCTTCGCCACAGCGGTGACACCTGGTGTCCGCTCTCAGCCATATCTATGTGATCTAGTTGGACTGCAGTAGTATCAGTACAGGTATTTGATCTGTATTAACATATGTTTTGCATTCACAGAGACATTTTAATAGCTGGACACCAGAATCACAATTTTTCATCTGGATTTTCGCTGATCTATGTCAGTCTGCCTGTCTTGTCGAGATCTTTCAAGCAGTGAGAGTGCAGCACTCCAGGACAGCGTATATTTATTTCATTTATTTATTTATTTGAAGAGTTTTATATAGCGCTGGCTAGACTCGAAGGTATAAGAGCGCTTTACATCGTATAGAAGTGAGAAATCATTTGTTTGGATGAGGTGCTCTGTATAAGTAATGGTAGCCCGGCCAAATTGAGGAAAGAGACCTAGGGCTAGATGTAGGTAATTCGTATTTACCGATTCCTAAATACCGAATTTTACCGATTCGGTATTTATGAATCTGTAAATATGAAGGGGGAGATGTAGGTATTTTCAGAATTTGAAATACCGATTTGTAAATATTCGGTATTTACCGATTCGGTAAATACCGAATCGGTATTTCCTATTGATTCCTATGGGCTGTGAAGCCCATAGGAATCAATGGGAAATACCGATTCGGTAATTACCGAATCGGTAAATACCGATTCCAGCAAGGGTGCAGGGGGTGTCACTTTGACACCCTCTAGCACCCCAAAAATAGGCATGTGCGCCATGTGGCACACAGACATGCCCTGAGGGCATGTCTGTCTGTCACATGGCATAGGTGTGCATGCACAGATGTGCATGCACACCTGGATTCGGTATTTTACCACCCAATTGGATTGGGTGGTAAAATACCGAATCTGTAAGGCCTGTGGGACTCAGAAGAGTCCCACCTACATCTTGCAGTTACCGAATCGGTAAAAATACCGATTTGGTAAATTTACCAATTCGGTAAATTTACCGAATCGGTAAAATAGGGCCCCTACATGCCAATTCTTAAATACCGGTTGGTAACGGCCGAAATCGGCCGTTACCGACCGGTATTTTGGCTCCTACATCTGGCCCCATATCTCTCGGCGCTCTCTGTTCACGGATCCCTAACGAGTAAAGGGACCGGTTATATCAATTTCCCCGAATGTGCCATAAGACACACGGAGTTCATACTATCGGTAGAAGTAAGAGGTTATTTCACTTCACCTCGGTTTTACACTTTAAGGCATAATCATAGAGAAGACCCTGTACCGAAACAATATTGTGCATACTGTGACTCCCACCATATGTAACAGAAAGCTATTTGGAGGTCTTTGACAAGCTGGAACTTTTATTCTTAAAAAGTATTATTAAGGGAGGCTCCCCCCTTTCTGTAAGCAGGTGTCTGCATGAAAATGTGTTACAAGATACAGAGTGTTTATACCAGAGTCTTGAAAAAGATGGATCTATAAGGTTTTCTCCATCGAAACGCGTCGACACTATACCTTCATACACAATCCGTTCAGGGGGCAGTGGTGTCTAAAAAGCTAATTATAGATTGCTTAATTCCTTGCCTTGGAAATGATACGATAGCGGATGTGTAACTAGTTAAGACTGAGTTGTTTTGTCTAACTCTTGTTTCTTTCACTCTTTTTATACTTTCATACATACTGTTTTTTACAATTTATTGTTTTTGTGATTTTATGAATTTTTGTGTTACCAATTGTTCTGACTGACGGGACATTCCCGTGTTTTTAACTTGACAAATTTTGTATTGTGTACAATAAATATATGGTCTGGTGCCGAGTGTTATCTAAGAGGTACTCTGCCCCTCACCAAGCTTCCCAAAATAAAACCAAAACAAAGGGTCATTGAGGCAGTTTTCGATGTCCTGGGGTGTTTTCACAACTTTTAATCAGTGGCGGCTCCGAGGAGCATCGCCCCACTGCTAGAGCAGGAGAAAGGAAAAATAAAATGATAATCATCATCAACTTTATTCGGTCACAGACCATGAAAGTTCAATATACACGTCAACTCATATACTCCAGTTCCCATAATTAGATGGACATAAAGTGCAATTGCAATTTCAATAAATACATTTATCCAGTTGATTTGTTATCATTTAATTTTTCAGTACATGCTCAATTAGGGTGAGGCAGGGCTGGTGGCACAGGGGGAGGAGTGGTTTGCACACTCTAAGTGCTCTTGACTGCTTGGTCGGCTGTCTTGGGCCGGCCAAACAGCCATGCACACCTTGTATGTTCCCCAGCATTACACAACCTGGTGGGGAACACGCCCAGCCACCCAATCCCTGTCTGAGCGCTGAACCATGGCACTCAGACCAATCACAATGGTGCATTGCAGCTTTGTGATTGGCTTGGGGGAGGGAGTCTGGGTGCTTCCTGTTTCCAGAAGCTGAGGAGACATGGTGGCATCAGAAGGGACCGAGATGGTGGCAGGCAAAAGGTAAGTGTTCTTTTTTTTAAACAATTGCCCCCACCCCGCCATTACT
Organism: Lissotriton helveticus; assembly: GCF_964261635.1. Lineage (NCBI taxonomy): Eukaryota > Metazoa > Chordata > Amphibia > Caudata > Salamandridae > Lissotriton > Lissotriton helveticus. The sequence continues at coordinate 2,135,507,109 of NC_136063.1, read as the reverse complement.
GTCCCTGCCAGCTGCCACTGCTTCTAATGTGCATCGGCTGCTCACAGCCTCTGAAAACGAGCTGGTAATCCCATGTTTACAGTCGTTTTCAGCTCATTCTCCCTGCCACCGTGTGACTTTGGCTCCTCGCCGTGTGACCGTATGAAGGGAGCCGAAATCGTGTGACATGCTAGCACCATGTGAGTTGGCACATATGCATTCACGTCTCCTTTTCCCAACCCACTGTGAGGCATTCACACAATTCAGTTTGTGCGTGGGGGGAATAAAACCCCTGGCACCCACATCTCTTCAGCAGTCAATTGCACCCATATTCCTTTTACATACGAAATCTATGCTGTTGAACTTTCCAGAGGGCACCTGAAAAAACTCTAGCCGACAATGGAGAGGGGTCACCATTGTCTCTCTCAATTCAAATAAGAATGGTCAAATAAAGGACGCACCCATTCATAAGTGAATTCACTGAACTGGGCCTGAGCAACATTATAATAATATCTCTCAGTCTGCAGAAGATGACTCCTCACATCACTCAGAGGAAACAAGCACTTCAGGCATCCCCTCTGTGGCAATGCAGCTAATCACGAACATAACTTAACTACTAATCAAGCTAACGTGAGAGAACAAGGCCGCACAACCCTGGTCACTGGTGCTTTTCCAGGCAGCGGCTCACTCCAAACAGGCCTCGGGATGGCGCAGGAGGACAGTGGCTGTGGGTGATGGCGGATCTGCTCGCCTCCATCTGTGAGGCTCCCAGACTGGCGCATCCCTCCTCTTTCTGCTCTAAAAGCTTTCTCGCGCCGTCCCCCATGATCCTTTCAGGTCCCAGCTGCTTCCTCAGTCTGATCTTATGCTGGTTTGCATCGGTTCAGGTTGACATGACCTAAGGGGTATGTATGCCTCTCCTATCAGCGGACCTTGGTTCGATACAATACAAGAGCTTGGCAGGGCAAAGAGCTCTGTATATCTGGCTAAATATATTGCATGCATCTGAGAGAGCGCAAACTGATTTAAATATATGAGTACATCACACTTACCTATAGTAAGCACAAGTCATGATGAGAAATGCCATGAGTGCTAATAGTATCTGAAATTATATTCTAAATGTATAGCTAATATAGAGATTTAAGTAGAAGTGGAACTAATACAGAAATGTGTGACATTATATGATTTTATTAGATGTGATTATTTTTGAATCCATGTCGTGACGCTGCTAAAACATAAGGGGTATCAGCGGGCCGGAGAAGAGTCTGAGAAGCAAGGTCAACTCTAACGTCTGAGGCCCAATACAAAGCATCATGGAAAAAGCCTGAAGTTGCACCACGTGAGGGGCGTTCCACAAGGGGCGTCTCAAAGGTTGTTGACTGTTTTGTATTAGGGACAGCACCCCTGGGTGGAGTTAGAGCAGAGACCTGAGGACCCCTAAGAGAGTGGATGGGTAGGCAGTGAGGGGTCATGACTGGAGAACTATAGGTTTTCACCAAGAGACTTAGAGTGAGTGACTTCCCTTGGGGGTCATTCATTGCTGACACCTTTGTTAGGTTGGGATTTGGTTAAGTAGGGATACCATCTAGAACAGGGTAGGGACGCCTAACCTGTGTGTTTTTTCCTCCAATCTAAATGAAGGAGCGATATGCGTCGATGCTTATAGCTTTACTATTTTTAGAACTTGTGTTAGTGATTTCTGTTGCTCGTCTGAGGGCTTTTCGAGAGCACATGTATGTAATTGGACCTGTGTATCTCGTGAATCTCATTCTGAGATGTTTGTATTTGCAGCTCATTATATCTTTACAATAAACTTTTGAAAACTAGAAGTTGTCCGTGATCTTTGAGAGTAGAGTCCTTTCTTGGGTGAACTAGCTTGGAAATAGGTGCACTTTCTTTCCTTACAGACAGGCAATAAAGGTTCAGTCGACCAGATCGAGGTTTGGATCAATAGACATAAGGTATCGATCAAAATCTCGCCCTTTCAGTTGGTAGCTATAGAGGATGGTTGCCTTCTTGAGGACGGTGACCTAGGCCAGGTTAGCTTACCCCAAGGCCCCTAGAAAACGATGATCGGAAGAACAGCCCGCCGAAGAAGATCCGGATGACGTGAGACAGAAAAAGCAGCAGTATCGGTCGAGAGTGAGTATAAAGGGTTATGCGTGTTAGATTGCGGTGTTTTGTATTGTATCTATGTTGTAATGTCTGGCGGAGTTGAATGTCTGTAGAGTGACTGTGGAACAGGTTGTGAGCGCGCGCAACCGGTGGAAATCTTAAGTTCAAGGAGAGCTTAAGTGGTTCGGGTGTATCGGACACCCAGAGTAATTGTCAACTAGTGTGAAGGGGGTCATGAGGTACCATTGATCACCCGAGAGACCGAGATAGGGGGAACGTAAGAGTGAGTGCGTGAGTAACGGACGCTGGTCGGAAGTTACTGTGTGTGTAAGCAACCTATCAGAGAGACGATAGACATCTCGTCAGTTGTGTTGACAATTACAGATAGACTGTGGACGTACAGTCGAGAGAAGTGACCGCTTGGTCGGAAGTAGTCATTTTTCAGTGTATGAATGGGACGCATGCATAACCGGGAGACGAGTTGAGAAAGGAGGGGTGCTGCTGCGAAGCGGAGAAAAGAGACGTCAGGTGGTGTCGCGCAGTGATTGGCTGACCGGAGAAAGACCGCGCTGTGATAGGCCAGCTAGCGAACACGTCACACAGGGTCGCGACGTGATTGGCCGACAGGAGAAAAACCGCGCTGTGATAGGCCAAGCTAGAAAAGCCGCGACAGGATTGGTGGATTGTCATCAGGAAGTAAACAGAGTAGCGAGGCTGGATTTTGTGCGCATAATTATGAAGTGCTTTAAATGGTTGAAAGCGATGTTTAAGAAAGAGAAGCGGGGATCGTATGAAGGGGAAGAAGCCCCGCCGGAGGGTACGCCAGCTCGTTACATGGCAGTAAATGTTGGGTTGCATACGATCCTGTGGATATCAGAGTGGAGTAAGATTACTGAAGGAAATGAGGAACTGACGTTCCCGAAGTACGGGACGTTCAGATTAGAGGTGTTACATCGATTGAAATCAGTCATGACCTCAAAGAGACCCTTGCCTAGACCAACCCAGTTCGAAGCCCTTGATGCCTGGCTTAGGGCAGCGCATGAAAGGAATATGAACAGACGACAAGAAAGGGTGAAACGCTCGGTAAGGGCAGTGCAGGATGCTAGGTGGGATGCGGATGCTAAAAGATGGAGAGTGCATAATTTGGAAATAAATAAACTGTACCCAGTATTAGAGGCGCCAGTAAATAAAAGTCCCCTGGAAGAAGATGATGAGAGCGAAACAGAGGACAGCTTGATAAACAGATTACTGACAGACAGGCCACCCCCGTATAATAGAGCAGGGGGAGAGGTCGAGAATACTGAAGGAGCAAAGGGGGGCAATGCAGGAGAGCATAGACCGCTTCCCAGTTCAGAGTGGGATCCTGAGCCAAAGAAAGAGTTGCTCCAGCCTAGTCAGGTGCAGCAGGTGGTCGGTAGGTTTGTGGTACAAAGAGCGCCGGAAACGGAAAGTGCCACATCCTACCCATTACCAGATGCACTACAAGTACCTGTTACCATAGGTCCTATAATATCGATATATGACCAAGAGAGAGCAAGAGGGGAAGAACGGGTACGGAAAGACAGAGAAAGAGCAGAGAAGGCTAGGAGGAACGATACCACTAATTCCCCAAGTCAGATGCCGATACCCAGAGAGTGGAGTACACCGATGCACACAGCAGGGGACCCGGGAGGAGATCCTGGGGGCCCTAGATGGCCAATGGATCTGAGGGGATCTGGACGAAAATCCTTTCAAGAGCTAAATGAGTACATGAAGCAGTGGGATGAGGCAGTGAAGGCTCAAAAGTGCATCAATGCTGCAGAAGCAGAAAGGGAAAGTCAGGACAGCAGAGCACGGACTCACTGCGGGGCTGGGGAGAGTAGCCCGGAGTGGGACTGTAGAGGGAGTAGGGGAGTCACCCATTGGGCCCGGAGTGGAGGTAGAACAGACCTGGAAAACGGGGGCCCCGGGAGTGAAGGGGTGGCGCGCCCAATACTCAGTGAAGGGGAGAGGAGAGCACAAGAGTACAGAAACAGCTTTAAATGTCCACACTGTGTGCCCGGCACCGGAGAACTGAATGGGAGTTGTGAGAGGTCGCACCATAGTCCCTGTGATGACAGAAATGAGCGCAGCTCAGGGAATATGGGGAACCAGGAAGGATCGTATCGGATACTGAGTGATACGAGGCAAAGGGAGTGTAGCGACCAGAGGGAAAATAACAGAGAGATGTGCGGTGAGAAGAGAGAAGAAGATGAGAGTGGGCAGAGAGAGAGTAGGGATAACAGGCCCGTGTTCCATCACCTTCCAAGATCGGATGGCCGAGCATGGGACCTGGAGAGATGGGAGCAAGGGAGGCCACCCATTAATTCTCCTGAGCCCAAACGCAGAGCTCGAAGTTGGGATGGTAGGGAGACCAGTGAGCCCCCTTCAAAAGACATATTGCGAGCTGAGATAAAAGCCAAGAGACTTGATGTCTCCAGCTTAAGGTCAGATCTGGATGACATGGTAGATGGTACCCTGCCTTTAGAAAGAATGGAAATGTATGAACAGGATGAAATACTGTATATGGCAAAGGACATCACACGAAAGGCGAGAGCAGTCCATGAGAAGTTAGTCGAACTAGCAGGCAAATATATGGTGGACTTGTCAAGAACCAAAGCATTACAGGGTAACCACAGGCTACATTACTCAGATCGGGACCTAGATGAGAGGAGAACGATTGGGCTGAAAACACACATAAGGGAACTGATTACTGGAATAAGGACATGGAGGGCACTAGATAAATGGGAAGAGAGGTGGTCCAAGAAAGGGACCGGCAGAAGAAGCATGATTGGTATAACACCAGGACAGCAGGGAATAGAAGCTTACCCTTTGCGTGAAGTTGCCAATGGGAGCTATGTACATGTCCCTTGGAGTAGGGGAGATTTAGCTGCTTTTACCACATCTTTCCCCAAGTTACGAGAGAGCCCCGTGGAGTGGTACAAGCAAGTCGAGAGGTTTGTAAAGATCTCAAAAGTCCTATGGATAGATCTGAACACGCTGTTTGACATTGTAGTACCAGGAGATCTGTGGACAGCATGCAAGGTTAGCGCTGAGTGGCCCACAACGGAGCCAGAGAGAGATGCTAGGACTAATGGGCCGTCCGAGATCGTGATGGCAAAATTCGAGAGAGTGATGACTTGGCTGAAAGAAAAAGTGCCAATGCAAGACATAGATTGGGTCAGAATAGACAGAACGAGACAGGAACCCAAAGAGACAGTTCACGAATATTACGAGAGATTGCTGAAAGCGTTTAAACAGTATAGCGGCTTGGATGTAATGGATCCAAAAGATATAGGGCAATTTGTGTCCAAGTTCGTCCTGGGACTGAGACCGGATATTAGTTTAATGATTCAGCAACACTCGATTTGTTGGCAAAGTAAACCCCTAGATGAAATACTGAGATATGCCAGGTACTGCTGTGATGAGGTAGACTCCAAGGCTAAGAAACTAAAAGAAAAGCTGATGGTGGTACAATTGCAGACAGCAGGAAAGGGGGGACCGCAACAACAGCAGCAAGGGACAGGTACAGGAGGTAAGAAGCAGTACAGTCAGAACAAGGGTAATGAGGAGAGTACTACCTTTAGACCCAGAGTAGACATAGCTACCTTGAAGAAAACGACTAGGTGCCACCAGTGCAACGAGCTGGGGCATTGGAAACGCGAGTGCCCTTACAATGTAGAGATAGGAGAGCAAGAGATAGAGGAGGAAGAGGTCCAGAGCGCACCTATGAGAGGGGCGACGCAATACCAAGGAAAGGTGCTCAAAGGGGGGGGGGCTCCTCCCCGAGCCCAGTTCCCGCAACCTCCTCGAGTAGGGAGTATGGGTAAGACCTATAGACAAATGCCCCTGTTAGTGGAAGGTGAAGAATGCTATTATGTGGACCCATTAACCGGACAGAGAGTGGAAAGAGAAGACTGCACCCTCGGGGCAGCCTTAGAGGTAGATCAGAGGGGACCCTATGTGGAAGCAGAAGTAGCAGGGTGCCCTACGACATTTCTGGTGGACACAGGAGCCACTAGATCCACGATCAGATCAGCTGCAGTTCCAGACCTGCCCATGTCTGGAGAAACCATACAGGTGGTAGGGGTCGCAAACAGGAGAATAACCAGCCAATTGACAGAACCGGTACAGGTGAAAATAGGGAAGTACAGCGATGAGCACCAATTTGTGGTTTGCGATTCAAGCCCTGTGTGTCTGCTAGGAAGAGACCTGTTGTGCAAATTGAATTGTACTATATACTGTACACCCCAGGGAGTGGAGGTATTGACTAATGATGATGATGCAGATTTCAAAGTTGCAAACTCAAGAATATGTGTGGAGCTGTACCCTACTTTGACAGTAGACGAGCTTCCCTGGGATTTGAGAGAGACAGTGGCATCAGAGGTATGGGATTTCACTGGGGAAGAGATTGGATTGGTCAAAGGGGTGGACCCAGTGAAAATTGTAGTGAAACCGCATGCTGAGTTCCCAAGAACACCCCAATATAAATTGACTCCAGAAACGATTGCGGGCATAAAACCCGTGATCGAGTCCATGATTAAACAGGGAATTCTGAAAGAAATCGTGGGTAGTCCATGCAACTCCCCGATTATGGGTCTACAGAAACCAAATGGGAAATTTCGGATAGTGCAGGACCTTCGAAAGATTAATAACATAGTCGTTTCATGTTGTCCAGTGGTACCGAATCCATCAGTGATACTGTTTCAGATTCCATTCCAAGCAGAGTGGTTCACTGTGATCGATCTTTGCCAGGCTTTCTTTTCGATCCCTTTGGACGAAGATAGCCATTTTCTTTTCGCATTTAAGCTGGAAAATCGCGTCCTAACATGGTGTCGTATCCCTCAGGGGTATACAGAGAGCCCATCGATCTTTAACCAGCTTTTGAAGAAAAATCTTGAAAGTCTAGTGCTGCCCCAGAAGTCAGTTCTGGTCCAGTACATAGACGACCTCCTTGTGGCGTCAGAAACAGAAGAAGCTTGCAGGGAAGATTCCATTGCTTTGTTAAATCACCTAGCTGCCAATGGGCATAAGGTATCCCCGGGAAAATTGCAGTACTGCCTGACAGAAGTGCAGTACTTGGGACACAGAATTGAGAAAGGCAAACGAAAAGTGTCACCAGACAGGATAGAGGCGATCATGAAAATGAATGCGCCTCAGACCCAGAGAGAGGTCAGGATGTTCCTAGGGATGGTGGGTTATTGCCGACAGTGGATCGTGAACTTTTCACTGAAAGCAAAACCTTTGCAAAAACTGACGCACAAAGAGGTGAGTGATCCGGTACCATGGGACAAAGACTGTTTGATGGCGTTCCTACAGTTGCGAGAGGACCTGTGTCGTGCTCCGGCATTGGGAATGCCTGATTACAATAAACAATTTTTTCTTTACTGTTGTGAGAGAGAAGGTTGCGCGTTGTCTGTGTTGGTCCAAATCCATGGGAATGCCCGTAGACCAGTTGCTTATTTCTCGGCTACTTTAGACCCAGTAGCCGCAGCGTTGCCCGGATGTCTCAAATCCGTTGCTGCAACGGGTGTCAGCATTGAGAGATGTGAAAATATCGTCATGGGGCACCCGTTAGAGGTGTGCGTGCCACATTCTGTTGAACTGTTGATGACCAGGACCAAAACACAGCATCTGACCAACAGCAGGCTCACGCGCTATGAGCAAGTTATTCTTGCTGCAGAGAACGTGACCCTCAAGAGATGCTCTGTTTTGAACCCTGCTACCTTAATGCCACTTCCAAATGATATTGATGATGATGATGAATATACAGACCATGACTGTCTCGATGTGACTGAACTATGCACCAAACCCAGACCCGACATCGTAGATGAGCCACTGACCGACCCAGACGAAGTTTTCTTTGTCGATGGCTCATGTGTAAGAGACGAAGTTGGGCAGTTGAGAGCAGCGTATGCTGTTTGTACAATTGAAGGAGTTGTGGAAGCAGGGTGCCTGGAAGGAGTAAACTCCGCTCAGGTAGCCGAGATTATTGCCCTGACACGTGCTTGCTTAGCAGGCAATCAAATTCGAGTCACCATCTACACCGACAGCCAATACGGGTTTGGGGTAGTTCATGATTACGGGCAGTTATGGTCTCAAAGAGGGTTCATGACTTCTTCAGGCTCTCCCATTCGCAATGGAGAGTTTGTGCGCTTGTTGTTAGAAGCATTGCAATGTCCAGCAAGTATCGCAGTTGTAAAGTGCATCGCACATACCAAAAATGAGGACTTTGTTTCGAAAGGCAATAGATATGCTGATGAAGTTGCGCGGTATTGCGCAGAACAAGGTTACTCTTTCACAGAGGTGGATGTGGGTGGAATAAATGTAAGAACCGAATTAGCCATGATACTGGAAACTGTTGATACTTGGGATGAATTGTCAACCATGCAAGAAAATGCTCCTGATTCAGAAAAGGAAACATGGGAAAAGGCAGGATGTGTAATGGGTGAGACTCATTTTTGGGTCTCAGCAGACGGCAGAGCAGTGTTGCCCAATGAGATGGTGAGTCCAATGGCTAGACTCATACATGGTCCCGTACACTTAGGGAGAGATGCTATGCTGAGAGTGTTTAGACAGACTTGGTACAATCCTAAGTTTAGAATAGCAGCAGAAGCAGTGTGCCAGCGTTGTGTGACCTGCCAGCAGCTGAACGTAGGAAAAAGAACACCAGTTGCACTAAGTCACATAGGAAGGTCTGGAGGTCCATTCAACAGAATGCAGATAGATTTCATTGAAATGCCAAGATGCAACCGCCTCCGCTATGTCCTGGTGGTTGTTTGTGTGTTCTCCAGATGGGTTGAGGCATACCCTACACGTAGGTGCGACACCCTCACAGTGGCTAAGTTACTGCTTAGAGAACTTATCCCTCGTTTCGGGGTGCCGGCCTTTTTGGAATCAGATAGGGGAACACATTTTAACAGCGAGCTTGTGAAGATGATTTGTGTTGCACTAAATATAGATCAAAAGCTACATTGCAGTTACCGACCAGAAGCCTCAGGAATTGTGGAACAAATTAATGGCACGATCAAGTCCAGAATAGCGAAAGTTTGCTCCTCAACGACCCTGAGTTGGCCTGATGCCCTGCCATTAGTCCTCATGAGCCTTCGTAGTACCCCAGACAGAAGAACAGGGTTGTCACCACATGAGGTGTTAATGGGGAGAGCAATGAGGCTGCCATCTATTCCAGCTACTGCACTGTTAAATATCACAGATGATATGATCCTGGACTATTGTAAGGGGCTGTCTGACGCCATGCGTTCTGTGTCCCTTCAGGTGCAGGCTGCAGAGGTTCCAGCGTGCCAGGGCCCTTGCCATGACCTGTATCCTGGGGACTGGGTCCTGGTGAAGAAACATGTGAGAAGAAGCTGCTTGGATATTCGTTGGCGTGGGCCCTACCAGGTCATCCTGATCACAAGTACAGCTGTAAAGGTGGGAGGCCTGCCCAATTGGATACACGCGTCACATACGAAAAGGGTTCCAGCACCTCTGGAAACAGCTCCTCTCTCGGATGGACGTCCAGCTGAAGACCAAGAAGCTATAGAGGGGGCTAGCCAAGCTGTAGAGGTGTCAGTGGAAGCAGGGAACGAGTCTGACCAAGCTGAGGACGGTCAGTACAACAGCGAAACAGAAGACGCTACAGAAGGAGAAGACAGCTGGGAGTACGAGTCTGACCCTGACAGGTCTGAAAGAGAGCGAGAACAGACCAGAAGGAGAAGGAGTAGAAGGGCACGTGGAGAAGCAATTTGGCCGCAAAGAAGAAGTTCTAGCCTGAGGTCAACTCCAGAAGCAACCCTTCCTCCGATATCAGAAGACTCAGACCCAGAAGAAGGTGCTCAGGGCGCTGAAGCACCAGACCGAAGGAGGTCAAGAAGAGTGCGTGTGCCTAACAGAAGATACTCCACACCTGAGTGGACATATCTGGCGACAAATGTCTGTGAAACCGGAGACAGGGAGGATCCGAGCGGTGGTGGTGTCCAGTTCTGAGCCCATTATCACCGTGGAAGTACAACTGTTGGTACCCGGTGTCGAACAAGAAGGGTCACTAACATTCGTGCTCCCCAGACCTCCCCGCCTCAGCAAGTTAAAGCACATGTTTCTTACAGAATTGCAATTCCCCGACTTTGGTACAAAGATAACAGCACATGAAGAGCATACTCTTCGCATGGAAATATTGAACTATGCTATTGAAGCTGCAACCACAAATCTGATAGTTGACTGTTAAAGGACTTTGTAAATAAAGCAAGCAGAAAAAGAAGATTACCTAGCGCCCAGGAAGCAGAGAATTTTAGGGAATCCCTTGAGTTGATGGAGAAGGGCTAGGGTTGTCTTTTTGAACTGTGAAAGGACTTTTGCGAAAAAAGGCTGTCAGCCTCCAACTGTGTGGATTCTAAAGACAAAAAAAGGATTGAAAGAGACTGTAAAGGAACGAGAGGAAAAGAACTTTTTTGCAAAGAGAAAGGGAAAAGCTAGATTGTCTGACGAAATGGAGGCCGGCACCCCGAACCGCAGAGCTAAATGTATAATAGGTACACTAATAGTAGGAGTGATAATATTAATAGCTTTAGTGGTAACAATTTCTTATGTAAAGGGACATGAGGAAGAGGTAAAGGTAACTGATGCGAATTCTGTAGTAACACTTACACCCACTGTTGCAGGTGAGAAAAGGGAAAACACTCAAGAGAAAGCGTTATTGGCTGCAGAAGCCCGCAGGTTACATGTGGACGAGTCCCAAGGAGACTTTAGGTCGAATGCTTATGCTAAACTTTTGTATGAATACGTGGATGCCATGGAGGTTAAGGATTGCTACGTCTGCATGCAGTTGCCTGCGTCTGTAGATGAAGGAATTCGATATCATCACCTCCCTCTGACATATGGCATTACATGTAGCTTATTGCTTAGTATATTTTATGAGAGAGATAGTTTTGAATACTATTTCTCTAATTATGATTCAGTGTTGCCAGAAGTCCCAAATTATAAGCAGATGAATAAATGGGATTACTGGAAGAGTGAAGACAGATTGGCCAAGTTCTTCATTCCTTGGATTACCTTAGATACTTCACATGCCCGTAGAAATAACCTGACATGCAAGGTGTCAGAAGTCGAGAAGAAGTTCATAGGGCAGGTGGATGATCGTTACAGGAGACAAAAGATTTTGAAGAAATCAGGACAAGGGAAATTAGATTGGACCGAGGAAGAGAAGTCACATAAGAGAAAGGGTAGTAGTGGTCCAATAGCTTTAGATAAAACGCAGAGAGGAAAGTTATGTCTTCACCGAGCCAAAACGTATTATGAAAATGTATACGTGGGTGAAGTTTGAGAGAGCGCAAACTGATATAAATATATGAGTACATCACACTTACCTATAGAGAGCATAATTCATGAAGAGAAATGCCATGAGTGCTAATAGTATCTGAAATTATATTCTAAATGTATAGCTAATATAGAGATTTAAGTAGAAGTGGAACTAATACAGAAATGTGTGACATTATATGATTTGATTAGACGTGATTATTTTGAATCTATGTCGTGTAGCTGTTAACATATAAGATGGTCTGTGGTAAAACGCAGAACGTGGTAGGCCTCAGGGCCAGAGCTGGAGCTAAAAGGGAAGGTGTTTCTTTTCACGACACAGATTGTTTAACGTTTTTGGTCATTGTATTAATGGGCCATGATTTAGAGTAATGTTTTCCAAATAATAGAATAAGAGTTTTAACATGCTTTAATTAAATGAAGAAATAGAATGCTATAATCATAATGTGAAATATTGTAGGCCTGAAATGTTTTAGCAGTGATTTACACGTACATGTCTGGGCTGAGAAATGTTGCAAGCCTTTTTAGAAGTCTATGAGAGTTGGGTTCTTGGCGGCAGATATCTGTCTGCAACAGGAAAGGGGGGATCCAATTATAAGTGAATGAATAGAGGTCTGTTCAGTAGACGGCCCAGACATGGAGGAGGGTTCTGGAATGTTTAAGGGGTATCAGCGGGCCGGAGAAGAGACTGAGAAGCAAGGTCAACTCTAACGTCTGAGGCCCAATACAAAGCATCATGGAAAAAGCCTGAAGTTGCACCACGTGAGAGGCGTTTCGCAAGGGGCGTCTCAAATGTTGTTGACTGTTTTGTATTAGGGACAGCACCCCTGGGTGGAGTTAGAGCAGAGACCTGAGGACCCTTTAGAGAGCGGATGGGTAGGCAGTGAGGGGTCATGACTGGAGAACTTTAGGTTTTCACCAAGAGACTTAGAGTGGGTGACTTCCCTTGGGGGTCATTCATTGCTGACACCTTTGTTAGGTTGGGATTTGGTTAAGTAGGGATACCATCTAGAGCAGGGTAGGGACGCCTAACCTGTGTTTGTTTTCCTCCAACCTAAATGAAGGAGAGATATGCGTCTATGCTGATAGCTTTGCTATTTTTAGAACTTGTGTTAGTGATTTCTGTTGCTCGTCTGAGGGCTTTTCGAGAGCACATGTATGTAATTGGACCTGTGTATCTCGTGAATCTCATTCTGAGATGCTTGTATTTGCAGCTCATTATATCTTTACAATAAACTTTTGGAAACTAGAAGTTGTCCGTGATCTTTGGGAGTAGAGTCCTTTCTTGGGTGAACTAATTTGCAGATAGGTGTACTGTTTCCTTCCAAGACAGGCAATAAAGGTTCAGTCGACCAGATCGAGGTTTGGATCAATAGATATAAGGTATCGATCAAAATCTCGCCCTTTCAGTTGGTAGCTATAGAGGATGGTTGCCTTCTTGAGGACGGTGACCTAGGCCAGGTTAGCTTACCCCAAGGCCCCTAGAAATCGATGATCGGAAGAACAGCCCGCAGATGAAGATCCGGATGACGTGAGACAGAAAAAGCAGCAGTATCAGAGAGAGTGAGTATAAAGGGTTATGCGTGTTAGATTGCGGTGTTTTTGTATTGTATCTATGTTGTAATGTCTGGCGGAGTTGAATGTCTGTAGAGTGACTGTGGAACAGGTTGTGAGCGCGCGCAACCGGTGGAAATCTTAAGTTCAAGGAGAGCTTAAGTGGTTCGGGTGTATCGGACACCCAGAGTAATTGTCAACTAGTGTGAAGGGGGTCATGAGGTACCATTGATCACCCGAGAGACCGAGATAGGGGGAACGTAAGAGTGAGTGCGTGAGTAACGGACGCTGGTCGGAAGTTACTGTGTGTGTAAGTAACCTATCAGAAAGACGATAGACATCTCGTCAGTTGTGTTGACAATTACAGATAGACTGTGGACGTACAGTCGAGAGAAGTGACCGCTTGGTCGGAAGTAGTCATTTTTCAGTGTATGAATGGGACGCATGCATAACCGGGAGACGAGTTGAGAAAGGAGGGGTGCTGCTGCGAAGCGGAGAAAAGAGACGTCAGGTGGTGTCGCGCAGTGATTGGCTGACCGGAGAAAGACCGCGCTGTGATAGGCCAGCTAGCGAACACGTCATACAGGGTCGCGACGTGATTGGCCAACAGGAGAAAGACCGCGCTGTGATAGGCCAAGCTAGCAAAGCCGCGACAGGATTGGTGGATTGTCATCAGGAAGTAAACAGAGTAGCGAGGCTGAATTTTGTGCGCATAATTATGAAGTGTTTTAAATGGTTGAAAGCGCTGTTTAAGAAAGAGAGGCGAGGATCGTATGAAGGGGAAGAAGCCCCGCCGGAGGGTACGCCAGCTCGTTATATGGCAGTAAATGTTGGGTTGCATACGATCCTTTGGATATCAGAGTGGAGTAAGATTACTGAAGGAAACGAGGAACTGACGTTCCCGAAGTACGGGACGTTCAGATTAGAGGTGTTACATCGATTGAAATCAGTCATGACCTCAAAGAGACCCTTGCCTAGACCAACCCAGTTTGAAGCCCTTGAGGCATGGCTTAGGGCAGCGCATGAAAGGAATATGAACAGACGACAAGAAAGGGTGAAACGCTCGGTAAGGGCAGTACAGGATGCCAGGTGGGATGCGGATGCTAAAAGATGGAGAGTGCATAATTTGGAAATAAATAAACTGTACCCAGTGTTAGAGGCGCCAGTAAATAAAAGCCCCCTAGAAGAAGATGATGAGAGCGAAACAGAGGACAGCCTGATAAACAGATTACTGACAGACAGGCCACCCCCGTATAATAGAGCAGGGGGAGAGGTCGAGAATACTGAAGGAGAAAAGGGGGGCAATGCAGGAGAGCATAGACCGCTTCCCAGTTCAGAGTGGGATCCTGAGCCAAAGAAAGAGCTGTCCCAGCCTAGTCAGGTGCAACAGGTGGTCGGTAGGTTTGTGGTACAAAGAGCGCCGGAAACGGAAAGCGCCACATCCTACCCATTACCAGATGCACTACAGGTACCTGTTACCATAGGTCCTATAATATCGATATATGACCAAGAGAGAGCAAGAGGGGAAAAACGGAAACGGAAAGACAGAGAAAGAGCAGAGCAGGCAAGGAGGAACGATACCACTAATTCCCCAAGTCAGATGCCGATACCCAGAGAGTGGAGCACCCCGATGCACACAGCAGGGGACCCAGGAGGAGATCCTGGGGGCCCTAGATGGCCAATGGATCTGAGGGGATCTGGACGAAAATCCTTTCAAGAGCTAAATGAGTACATGAAGCAGTGGGATGAGGCAGTGAAGGCTCAAAAGTGCATCAATGCTGCAGAAGCAGAAAGGGAAAGTCAGGACAGCAGAGCACGAACTCACTGCGGGGCTGGGGAGAGTAGCCCGGAGTGGGACTGTAGAGGGAGTAGGGGAGTCACCCATTGGGCCCGGAATGGAGGTAGAACAGACCTGGAAAACGGGGGCCCCGGGAGTGAAGGGGTGGCGTGCCCAATACTCAGTGAAGGGGAGAGGAGAGCGCAAGAGTACAGGAACAGCTTTAAGTGTCCACACTGTGTGCCTGGCACCAGAGAACAGAATGGGAGTTGTGAGAGGTCGCACCATAGTCCCTGTGATGACAGAAATGAGCGCAGCCCAGGGAATATGGGGAACCAGGAAGGATCGTATCGGATACTGAGCGATACGAGGCAAAGGGAGTGTAGCGACCAGAGGGAAAATAACAGAGAGATGTGCGGTGAGAGGAGAGAAGAAGACGAGAGTGGGCAGAGAGAGAGTAGGGATAAAAGGCCCGTGTTCCATCACCTTCCAAGATTGGATGGCCGAGCATGGGACCTGGAGAGATGGGAGCAAGGGAGGCCACCCATTAATTCTCCTGAGCCCAAACGCAGAGCTCGAAGTTGGGATGGTAGGGAGACCAGTGAGCCCCCTTCAAAAGACATATTGCGAGCTGAGATAAAAGCCAAGAGACTTGATGTCGCCAGCTTAAGGTCAGATCTGGATGACATGGTAGATGGTACCCTGCCTTTAGAAAGAATGGAAATGTATGAACAGGATGAAATACTGTATATGGCAAAGGACATCACACGAAAGGCGAGAGCAGTCCATGAGAAGTTAGTCGAACTAGCAGGCAAATATATGGTGGACTTGTCAAGAACCAAAGCATTACAGGGTAACCACAGGCTACATTACTCAGATCGGGACCTAGATGAGAGGAGAACGATTGGGCTGAAAACACACATAAGGGAACTGATTACGGGAATAAGGACATGGAGGGCACTAGATAAATGGGAAGAGAGGTGGTCCAAGAAAGGGACCGGCAGGAGAAGCATGGTTGGTATGACACCAGGACAGCAGGGGATAGAAGCATACCCTTTGCGGGAAGTTGCAAATGGGAGCTATGTACATGTCCCTTGGAGTAGGGGAGATTTAGCTGCTTTTACCACATCTTTCCCCAAGTTACGAGAGAGCCCCGTGGAGTGGTACAAGCAAGTCGAGAGGTTTGTAAAGATCTCAAAAGTCCTATGGATAGATCTGAACACGCTGTTTGACATTGTAGTACCAGGAGATCTGTGGACAGCATGCAAGGTTAGCGCTGAGTGGCCCACAACGGAGCCAGAGAGAGATGCTAGGACTAATGGGCCGTCCGAGATCGTGATGGCAAAATTCGAGAGAGTGATGACTTGGCTGAAAGAGAAGGTGCCAATGCAAGACATAGATTGGGTCAGAATAGACAGAACGAGACAGGAACCCAAAGAGACAGTCCATGAATATTACGAGAGATTGCTGAAGGCGTTTAAACAGTATAGCGGCTTGGATGTAATGGATCCAAAGGACATAGGGCAATTTGTGTCCAAGTTCGTCCTGGGACTGAGACCGGATATTAGTTTAATGATTCAGCAACACTCGATTTGTTGGCAAAGTAGACCTCTAGATGAAATACTGAGATATGCCAGGTACTGCTGTGATGAGGTAGACTCCAAGGCTAAGAAACTAAAAGAGAAGCTGATGGTGGTACAATTGCAGGCAGCAGGAAAGGGGGGACCGCAACAACAGCAGCAAGGGACAGGTACAGGAGGTAAGAAGCAGTACAGTCAGAACAAGGGTAATGAGGAGAGTACTACCTTCAGACCCAGAGTAGACATAGCTACCTTGAAGAAAACGACTAGGTGCCACCAGTGCAACGAGTTGGGGCATTGGAAACGCGAGTGCCCTTACAATGTAGAGGTCGGAGAGCAAGAGATAGAGGAGGAAGAGGTCCAGAGCGCACCTATGAGAGGGGCGACGCCATACCAAGGAAAGGTGCTCAAAGGGGGGGGGGCTCCTCCCCGAGCCCAGTTCCCGCAACCTCCTCGAGTAGGGAGTATGGGTAAGACCTATAGACAAATGCCCCTGTTTGTGGAAGGTGAAGAGTGCTATTATGTGGACCCATTAACCGGACAGAGAGTGGAAAGAGAAGACTGCACCCTTGGGGCAGCCTTAGAGGTAGATCAGAGGGGACCCTATGTTGAAGCAGAAGTAGCAGGGTGCCCTACGACATTTCTGGTGGACACAGGAGCCACTAGATCCACGATCAGATCAGCTGCAGTTCCAGACCTGCCCATGTATGGAGAGACCATACAGGTGGTAGGGGTCGCAAACAGGAGAATAACCAGCCAATTGACAGAACCGGTACAGGTGAAAATAGGGAAGTACAGCGATGAGCACCAATTTGTGGTTTGCGATTCAAGCCCTGTGTGTCTGCTAGGAAGAGACCTGTTGTGCAAATTGAATTGTACTATATATTGTACACCCCAGGGAGTGGAGGTATTGACTAATGATGATGATGCAGATTTCAAAGTTGCAAACTCAAGAATATGTGTGGAGCTGTACCCTACTTTGACAGTAGACGAGCTTCCCTGGGATTTGAGAGAGACAGTGGCATCAGAGGTATGGGATTTCACTGGGGAAGAGATTGGATTGGTCAAAGGGGTGGACCCAGTGAAAATTGTAGTGAAACCGCATGCTGAGTTCCCAAGAACACCCCAGTATAAATTGACTCCAGAAACGATTGCAGGCATAAAACCCGTGATCGAGTCCATGATTAAACAGGGAATACTGAAAGAAATCGTGGGTAGTCCATGTAACTCCCCGATTATGGGTCTGCAGAAACCAAATGGGAAATTCCGGATAGTGCAGGACCTTCGAAAGATTAATAACATAGTCGTTTCATGTTGTCCAGTGGTACCGAATCCATCAGTGATACTGTTTCAGATTCCATTCCAAGCTGAGTGGTTCACTGTGATAGATCTTTGTCAGGCTTTCTTTTCGATCCCTTTGGACGAAGATAGCCATTTTCTTTTCGCATTTAAGCTGGAAAATCGTGTCCTAACATGGTGTCGTATCCCTCAGGGGTATACAGAGAGTCCATCGATCTTTAACCAGCTTTTGAAGAAAAATCTTGAAAGTCTAGTGCTGCCCCAGAAGTCAGTTCTGGTCCAGTACATAGACGACCTCCTTGTGGCGTCAGAAACAGAAGAAGCTTGCAGGGAAGATTCCATTGCTTTGTTAAATCACCTAGCTGCTAATGGGCACAAGGTGTCCCCGGGAAAATTGCAGTACTGCCTGACAGAAGTACAGTACTTGGGACACAGAATTGAGAAAGGCAAACGAAAGGTGTCACCAGACAGGATAGAGGCGATCATGAAAATGAACGCGCCTCAGACACAGAGAGAGGTCAGGATGTTCCTAGGGATGGTGGGTTATTGCCGACAGTGGATCGTGAACTTTTCACTGAAAGCAAAGCCCTTGCAAAAACTGACGCACAAAGAGGTGAGTGATCCGGTACCATGGGACAAAGACTGTTTGATGGCATTCTTACAGCTGAGAGAGGACCTGTGTCGTGCTCCGGCACTGGGAATGCCTGATTACAATAAACAATTCTTTCTTTACTGTTGTGAGAGAGAAGGTTGTGCGTTGTCTGTGTTGGTCCAAATCCATGGGAATGCCCGTAGACCAGTTGCTTATTTCTCAGCTACTTTAGACCCAGTAGCCGCAGCGTTGCCCGGATGTCTCAAATCCGTTGCTGCAACGGGTGTCAGCATTGAGAGATGTGAAAATATCGTCATGGGGCACCCGCTAGAGGTGTGCGTGCCACATTCTGTTGAACTGTTGATGACCAGGACCAAAACACAGCATCTGACCAATAGCAGGCTCACGCGCTATGAGCAAGTTATTCTTGCTGCAGAGAACGTGACCCTCAAGAGATGCTCTGTTTTGAACCCTGCTACCTTAATGCCACTTCCAAATGATATTGATGATGATGATGAATATACAGACCATGACTGTCTCGATGTGACTGAACTATGCACCAAACCCAGACCCGACATCGTAGATGAGCCACTGACCGACCCAGACGAAGTTTTCTTTGTCGATGGCTCATGTGTAAGAGACGAAGTTGGGCAGTTGAGAGCAGCTTATGCTGTTTGTACAATTGAAGGAGTTGTGGAAGCAGGGTGCCTGGAAGGAGTAAACTCCGCTCAGGTAGCCGAGATTATTGCCCTAACACGTGCTTGCTTAGCAGGCAATCAAATTCGAGTCACCATCTACACCGACAGCCAATACGGGTTTGGGGTAGTTCATGATTACGGGCAGTTATGGTCTCAAAGAGGGTTCATGACTTCTTCAGGCTCTCCCATTCGCAATGGAGAGTTTGTGCGCTTGTTGTTAGAAGCATTGCAATGTCCAGCAAGTATCGCAGTTGTAAAGTGCATCGCACATACCAAAAATGAGGACTTTGTTTCGAAAGGCAATAGATATGCTGATGAAGTTGCGCGGTATTGCGCAGAACAAGGTTACTCTTTCACAGAGGTGGATGTGGGTGGAATAAATGTGAGAACTGAATTAGCCATGATACTGGAAACTGTTGATACTTGGGATGAATTGTCAACCATGCAAGAAAATGCTCCTGATTCAGAAAAGGAAACATGGGTAAAGGCAGGATGTGTAATGGGTGAGACTCATTTTTGGGTCTCAGCAGACGGCAGAGCAGTGTTGCCCAATGAGATGGTGAGTCCAATGGCTAGACTCATACATGGTCCCGTACACTTAGGGAGAGATGCTATGCTGAGAGTGTTTAGACAGACTTGGTACAATCCTAAGTTTAGAATAGCAGCAGAAGCAGTGTGCCAGCGTTGTGTGACCTGCCAGCAGCTGAACGTAGGAAAAAGAACACCAGTTGCACTAAGTCACATAGGAAGGTCTGGAGGTCCATTCAACAGAATGCAGATAGATTTCATTGAAATGCCAAGATGCAACCGCCTCCGCTATGTCCTGGTGGTTGTTTGTGTGTTTTCCAGATGGGTTGAGGCATACCCTACACGTAGGTGCGACACCCTCACAGTGGCTAAGTTACTGCTTAGAGAACTTATCCCTCGGTTCGGGGTGCCGGCCTTTTTGGAATCAGATAGGGGAACACATTTTAACAGCGAGCTTGTGAAGATGATTTGTGTTGCACTGAATATAGACCAAAAACTCCATTGCAGTTACCGACCAGAAGCCTCAGGAATTGTGGAACAAATTAATGGCACGATCAAGTCCAGAATAGCGAAAGTTTGCTCCTCAACGACCCTGAGTTGGCCTGATGCCCTGCCATTGGTACTCATGAGCCTTCGTAGTACCCCAGACAGAAGAACAGGGTTGTCACCACATGAGGTGTTAATGGGGAGAGCAATGAGACTGCCATCTATTCCAGCTACTGCACTGTTAAATATCACAGATGATATGATCCTGGACTATTGTAAGGGGCTGTCTGACGCCATGCGTTCTGTGTCCCTTCAGGTGCAGGCTGCAGAGGTTCCAGCGTGCCAGGGCCCTTGCCATGACCTGTATCCGGGGGACTGGGTCCTGGTGAAGAAACATGTGAGAAGAAGCTGCTTGGATATTCGTTGGCGTGGGCCCTACCAGGTCATCCTGATCACAAGTACAGCTGTAAAGGTGGGAGGCCTGCCCAACTGGATACACGCGTCGCATACGAAAAGGGTTCCAGCACCTCTGGAAACAGCTCCTCTCTCGGATGGACGTCCAGCTGAGGACCAAGAAGCCATAGAGGGGGCTAGCCAAGCTGTAGAGGTGCCAGTGGAAGCAGGGAACGAGTCTGACCAAGCTGAGGACGGTCAGTACAACAGCGAAACAGAAGACGCTACAGAAGGAGAAGACAGCTGGGAGTACGAGTCTGACCCTGACAGGTCTGAAAGAGAGCGAGAACAGACCAGAAGGAGAAGGAGTAGAAGGGCACGTGGAGAAGCAAATTGGCCGCAAAGAAGAAGTTCTAGCCTGAGGTCAACTCCAGAAGCAACCCTTCCTCCGATATCAGAAGACTCAGACCCAGAAGAAGGTGCTCAGGGCGCTGAAGCACCAGACCGAAGAAGGTCAAGAAGAGTGCGTGTGCCTAACAGAAGATACTCCACACCTGAGTGGACATATCTGGCGACAAATGTCTGTGAAACCGGAGACAGGGAGGATCCGAGCGGTGGTGGTGTCCAGTTCTGAGCCCATTATCACCGTGGAAATACAACTGTTGGTACCCGGTGTCGAACAAGAAGGGTCACTAACATTCGTGCTCCCCCGACCTCCCCGCCTCAGCAAGTTAAAACACATGTTTCTTACAGAATTGAAATTCCCCGACTTTGGTACCACGATAACAGCACATGAAGAGCATACTCTTCGCATGGAAATATTGAACTATGCTATTGAAGCTGCAACCACAAATCTAATAGTCGATTGTTAAAGGACTTTGTAAATAAAGCAAGCAGAAGAAAAGAAGATTACCTAGCGCCCAGGAAGCAGAGAATTTTAGGGAACCCCTTGAGTGGATGGAGAAGGGCTAGGGTTGTCTTTTTGAACTGTGAAAGGACTTTTTGCGAAAAAAGGCTGTCAGCCTCCAGCTGTGTGGATTCTAAAGACAAGAAAAAGATTGAAAGAGACTGTAAAGGAACGAGAGGAAAAGAATCTTTTTGCAAAGAGAAAGGGAAAAGCTAGATTGTCTGACGAAATGGAGGCCGGCACCCCGAACCGCAGAGCTAAATGTATAATAGGTACACTAATAGTAGGAGTGATAATATTAATAGCTTTAGTGGTAACAATTTCTTATGTAAAGGGACATGAGGAAGAGGTAAAGGTAACTGATGCGAATTCTGTAGTAACACTTACACCCACTGTTGCAGGTGAGAAAAGGGAAAACACTCAAGAGAAAGCGTTATTGGCTGCAGAAGCCCGCAGGTTACATGTAGACGAGTCCCAAGGAGACTTTAGGTCGAATGCTTATGCTAAACTTTTGTATGAATACGTGGATGCCATGGAGGTTAAGGATTGCTACGTCTGCATGCAGTTGCCTGCGTCTGTAGATGAAGGAATTCGATATCATCACCTCCCTCTGACATATGGCATTACATGTAGCTTATTGCTTAGTATATTTTATGAGAGAGATAGTTTTGAATACTATTTCTCCAATTATGATTCTGTGTTGCCAGAAGTCCCGAATTATAAGCAGATGAATAAATGGGATTACTGGAAGAGTGAAGACAGATTGGCCAAGTTCTTCATTCCTTGGATTACCTTAGATACTTCACATGCCCGTAGAAATAATCTGACATGCAAGGTGTCAGAAGTCGAGAAAAAGTTCATAGGGCAGGTGGATGATCGTTACAGGAGACAAAAGATTTTGAAAAAATCAGGACAAGGGAAATTAGATTGGACCGAGGAAGAGAAGTCACACAAGAGAAAGGGTAGTAGTGGTCCAATAGCTTTAGATAAAGCGCAGAAAGGAAAGTTATGTCTTCACCGAGCCAAAACGTATTATGAAAATGTATACGTGGGTGAAGTTGACTGTGAACATGCTTTTAATTTAGAGTACTACACTAAGGATTTCCTGAAGGGAATGCAAGTAATTCCAAATGTGTATTTTGTATGTGGAAGAAATGCTTACGTGAGACTACCTGACAACTGGTATGGATCATGTTACTTGGCAATTGTCTTCCCCAAAATATATCATGCACAAGACTTATTGATCATTGAGGGCCAGACATCATCGAGGGGAAGGAGAGATTTAGGCGATGCAGAAATGGTTGGAGATGTCTTTGGAGCTATGTTCCCTCTTTTGGGAATAATCCTTAATGATGTTAAAATTAGACGACTGGCAACAGTTGTCGACAGGTTGTCTGCCAGCACTGCTCAGTCCTTAATGCTGGTAGAAGGAGAGATGCAATCGATAAGGGCTATGGTTCTTCAAAATCGGCTTGCATTAGATGTCTTATTAGCAAAAGAGGGCGGAGTCTGTAAGGCTTTGAAGGTTCAGGAATGTTGCACTTACATTCCAGACCTTTCAAAACCCCTTGAGAAAGTTATTAAGAACATAACTAATATACACAAAGAGATCGAAGACTTGAGTAGAGAAAATGTCTGGGAAAAGGTGGGCCACGGAATGAGTGCAGTTGGAGGGTGGTTTTCCACCTTAGGCAAAAGCTTTATTTGGTATATCCTAAAGCCTATCATCATAGTATTGATCTGTGGGATAATATTGTGGGGATTGGTGAGGGTATTCAAATGGTACAGAGCAAGAAGGTCAGAAAGGGCCCAAAGAGAACAGTTGCAGAGATTGGCTGCCATACAAGATAATCAGTACAGGAGCCTGAGAGCTCTGGAAGCGCAGAGAATGCCAGCAATAACTGCAGTTTAAATGTTAGTGATGACCCCGAGAGGTCATCAAAGGGGGGAACTGAGAGAGCGCAAACTGATATAAATATATGAGTACATCACACTTACCTATAGAGAGCATAATTCATGAAGAGAAATGCCATGAGTGCTAATAGTATCTGAAATTATATTCTAAATGTATAGCTAATATAGAGATTTAAGTAGAAGTGGAACTAATACAGAAATGTGTGACATTATATGATTTGATTAGACGTGATTATTTTGAATCTATGTCGTGTAGCTGTTAACATATAAGATGGTCTGTGGTAAAACGCAGAACGTGGTAGGCCTCAGGGCCAGAGCTGGAGCTAAAAGGGAAGGTGTTTCTTTTCACGACACAGATTGTTTAACGTTTTTGGTCATTGTATTAATGGGCCATGATTTAGAGTAATGTTTTCCAAATAATAGAATAAGAGTTTTAACATGCTTTAATTAAATGAAGAAATAGAATGCTATAATCATAATGTGAAATATTGTAGGCCTGAAATGTTTTAGCAGTGATTTACACGTACATGTCTGGGCTGAGAAATGTTGCAAGCCTTTTTAGAAGTCTATGAGAGTTGGGTTCTTGGCGGCAGATATCTGTCTGCAACAGGAAAGGGGGGATCCAATTATAAGTGAATGAATAGAGGTCTGTTCAGTAGACGGCCCAGACATGGAGGAGGGTTCTGGAATGTTTAAGGGGTATCAGCGGGCCGGAGAAGAGACTGAGAAGCAAGGTCAACTCTAACGTCTGAGGCCCAATACAAAGCATCATGGAAAAAGCCTGAAGTTGCACCACGTGAGAGGCGTTTCGCAAGGGGCGTCTCAAATGTTGTTGACTGTTTTGTATTAGGGACAGCACCCCTGGGTGGAGTTAGAGCAGAGACCTGAGGACCCTTTAGAGAGCGGATGGGTAGGCAGTGAGGGGTCATGACTGGAGAACTTTAGGTTTTCACCAAGAGACTTAGAGTGGGTGACTTCCCTTGGGGGTCATTCATTGCTGACACCTTTGTTAGGTTGGGATTTGGTTAAGTAGGGATACCATCTAGAGCAGGGTAGGGACGCCTAACCTGTGTTTGTTTTCCTCCAACCTAAATGAAGGAGAGATATGCGTCTATGCTGATAGCTTTGCTATTTTTAGAACTTGTGTTAGTGATTTCTGTTGCTCGTCTGAGGGCTTTTCGAGAGCACATGTATGTAATTGGACCTGTGTATCTCGTGAATCTCATTCTGAGATGCTTGTATTTGCAGCTCATTATATCTTTACAATAAACTTTTGGAAACTAGAAGTTGTCCGTGATCTTTGGGAGTAGAGTCCTTTCTTGGGTGAACTAATTTGCAGATAGGTGTACTGTTTCCTTCCAAGACAGGCAATAAAGGTTCAGTCGACCAGATCGAGGTTTGGATCAATAGATATAAGGTATCGATCAAAATCTCGCCCTTTCAAGTTGACTGTGAACATGCTTTTAATTTAGAGTACTACACTAAGGATTTCCTGAAGGGAATGCAAGTGATTCCAAATGTGTATTTTGTATGTGGAAGAAATGCTTACGTGAGACTACCTGACAACTGGTATGGATCATGTTACTTGGCAATTGTCTTCCCCAAAATATATCATGCACAAGACTTAGTGATCATTGAGGGTCAGACATCATCGAGGGGAAGGAGAGATGTAGGTGATGCCGAAATGGTTGGAGATGTCTTTGGAGCTATGTTCCCTCTTTTGGGAATAATCCTTAATGATGTTAAAATTAGACGACTGGCAACAGTTGTCGACAGGTTGTCTGCCAGCACTGCTCAGTCCTTAATGCTGGTAGAAGGAGAGATGCAATCGATAAGGGCTATGGTTCTTCAAAATCGGCTTGCATTAGATGTCTTATTAGCAAAAGAGGGCGGAGTCTGTAAGGCTTTGAAGGTTCAGGAATGTTGCACTTACATTCCAGACCTTTCAAAACCCCTTGAGAAGGTTATTAAGAACATAACTAATATACACAAAGAGATCGAAGACTTGAGTAGAGAAAATGTCTGGGAAAAGGTGGGCCACGGAATGAGTACAGTTGGAGGGTGGTTTTCCACCTTAGGCAAAAGCTTTATATGGTATATCCTAAAGCCTATCATCATAATATTGATCTGTGGGATAGTATTGTGGGGATTGGTGAGGGTATTCAAATGGTACAGAGCAAGAAGGTCAGAAAGGGCCCAAAGAGAACAGTTGCAGAGATTGGCTGCCATACAAGATAATCAGTACAGGAGTCTGAGAGCTCTGGAAGCGCAGAGAATGCCAGCAATAACTGCAGTTTAAATGTTAGTGATGACCCCGAGAGGTCATCAAAGGGGGGAACTGAGAGAGCGCAAACTGATTTAAATATATGAGTACATCACACTTACCTATAGTAAGCACAAGTCATGATGAGAAATGCCATGAGTGCTAATAGTATCTGAAATTATATTCTAAATGTATAGCTAATATAGAGATTTAAGTAGAAGTGGAACTAATACAGAAATGTGTGACATTATATGATTTTATTAGATGTGATTATTTTTGAATCCATGTCGTGACGCTGCTAAAACATAAGGGGTATCAGCGGGCCGGAGAAGAGTCTGAGAAGCAAGGTCAACTCTAACGTCTGAGGCCCAATACAAAGCATCATGGAAAAAGCCTGAAGTTGCACCACGTGAGGGGCGTTCCACAAGGGGCGTCTCAAAGGTTGTTGACTGTTTTGTATTAGGGACAGCACCCCTGGGTGGAGTTAGAGCAGAGACCTGAGGACCCCTAAGAGAGTGGATGGGTAGGCAGTGAGGGGTCATGACTGGAGAACTATAGGTTTTCACCAAGAGACTTAGAGTGAGTGACTTCCCTTGGGGGTCATTCATTGCTGACACCTTTGTTAGGTTGGGATTTGGTTAAGTAGGGATACCATCTAGAACAGGGTAGGGACGCCTAACCTGTGTGTTTTTTCCTCCAATCTAAATGAAGGAGCGATATGCGTCGATGCTTATAGCTTTACTATTTTTAGAACTTGTGTTAGTGATTTCTGTTGCTCGTCTGAGGGCTTTTCGAGAGCACATGTATGTAATTGGACCTGTGTATCTCGTGAATCTCATTCTGAGATGTTTGTATTTGCAGCTCATTATATCTTTACAATAAACTTTTGAAAACTAGAAGTTGTCCGTGATCTTTGAGAGTAGAGTCCTTTCTTGGGTGAACTAGCTTGGAAATAGGTGCACTTTCTTTCCTTACAGACAGGCAATAAAGGTTCAGTCGACCAGATCGAGGTTTGGATCAATAGACATAAGGTATCGATCAAAATCTCGCCCTTTCACATCAAAGTTAGTATAAAACGAAGCCATTCAACATTTCCACTCATCAACACTGGCCAAGCTGATTAACTTCAGCACACTAATTCCTCTAGCCTGCACACCGAGTTTTCAGTTTTCGAGCATAATATGCCAGCTATAGTATAGGGTCAAGCAAGGAACCATTATTCTCTTTTGCCTTTGTATACTATGTTTTTTCTTTCTAAACATTTTCTATTGTCATGGTTTTAAGTAATCTATATAATACATTTTGTGTTACACTAATTCCTCTATACTACACAACGCTCTAGCAGCAAAACCTATCACATCACTTTTCGAGAAGATAACCGCGCTGATCGTCATTTCGAGTACACAACCACTCCAACCTTCATTTGAGCAGGGATGTGACATCACTCACAGAAGATAGTTATGTAAGGTCTCATATGCAGAGGACACCACGAGAGGAGGCAGTCACAGAGAGGAGGCAACTTATGTAGGCCCACACATTGGAGTGATACCACCCCACCAAGTGGACATAACGAGTCCAGGGCACAGACTGGCACATTGGTTGTGATGACAGTACCAATAACTCAATTCAGACGAGGGTCCCCATTTAGCAAGTTTCACATCAGGGTGTTGCACAATATGTTGTCCAGTCGGATGGGATGCCGAGCTCCCTTGCCCCCTGGAGCCTTTGCACCCCCTTCCAGAGGTGTCTCCCTCGAGCTGCAGAGGGCACCGGGTGCTCCAGCACTGAGATTCAGAATACTGCCTGGCATGCTGGATGTCAAACGCAGGCTCAAACTCCTGCTTCTATTGTGAGTTGGAAGGAATGGCATGCATTACGGTGATCTTAGAGAAAGGCACCTTGTACGCGGTTTTTGTTGACCTAAGGGCGGCTTTCGACCTTGTTCCGCGGAAAACCCTGTGGCAAGTCCTTGCAGGGCTGGGGATGGCGCCTGAACTATTGAGCCTAATCGTCCGCTTACATGAGGATACTTTTGCCCGGGTTCGGTGGGGTCGTCAGGGAGAGGTAACGGAAACCTTCCCGGTTGAGCGGGGAGTGAGACAAGGTTGTGTCATGGCACCGACCTTGTTCTCGCTCTTCGTGAACGGGGTGGCTGAGTTCCTCTCCCTGATCACGACTGATGCCCCGGCTATGTGTGGTGAGCGGGTCCCGATCCTCATGTTCGCGGACGATACATTGATCATGTCAAAAACGGCAAGTGGGCTCCAGCGCGCTTTAAATCGCTTTGAAATTTTTTGTCTGAAGAGAGGTCTTGAAATAAACACGGCAAAAACAAAGTTTATGGTCCTTAATGGCCGTTTACCATCTGGACCTGCTAAACCTTTCAGAGGAGCGATGTATATGAATGGCGCCCCATTAGAGCGGGTTGACGCCTTCACTTATCTGGGGGTCACACTCCGGAGAGATCTGGGGTGGGTCAGCCAAATAGATATTGCAGTATTAAAACATCATCAACAGGCTGGTATTCTTCAGAAAAAATGTAGCTTATCAACAACAAAGCCCATTAGCCCACTATTGGAAATCTATAGGATGAAGGTGTTAAGCTCGACATTGTATGGTGCCGAGCTATGGGGTTTTCAGAATTTGACAAATTTGACGCTAGCAGAAAATGAATTTTTGCGTAAAGTAACTAGCGTCCCTATAAGTACTCCTTTAACATCTCTAATGTGGGACTATGGACAAAAAGCGGTCCAGGACCTTGCCTCTCTACGGCACTTGCTGTTTTGGCGCCGACTGTGGACGCAACATTATGCACAGGGTTTATGGGAGATTATGACAAAAGACGGCTCCCAAAAAATCCACTGGCTGAAGTCCATTCGGTCCCTACTAATTAGGTTGGGACTGAGAGAGCTATGGGATGATCCGATAAACGCTACATTCCCTTCCAAGAAACTTCTGAAAATAAGCTATTGGGAGATGATAAATGCAGAAGTATGTATAAGGGTTTTTTCTTCACATCTAACAGGCCGTTTCCTAGAATTTAAGGCCCAACCGAAACTGGAATTATATTGGGATGCCAAAGAGAAAAATCAGGATCGTAAACTCTACTTTCAATTTATAGTAGGCTCCCTTCCAGTTAGGTCTTTTACAGCCAATTGGGCAGGGGAAAACGGTAGGGATAAATGCCCTAAGTGTGGTGAAGAACGAGAAACAATAAGTCATTTCCTCTTCTTCTGCCCCTTATATTCTGCACCCAGAGCCATGTGGGTTAAGTCTATCTGCAGAGCGATTGGCACACGAAGGTATGCAGAGGCTTTAAGAATTTTAAGTACTGACCCATGCCCTGTAATTGCTATTGCTATGGCCAAATTTCTGAAATGGGCCTGGGTAATCCGTATGCGCCTTGTTGCGGAAGGGCTCTGATTATTGATTACTGATGAATTACTATTGCTGACTGTGTGTAAATATGTGGGCCTACTCAGTTTGTGTAAGTTATGTGCAATACCCCCTGTACTGTTAAAAATGATGGATTTTGTTTTATGATCTTTGTTTTTATGCACTCAAAATAATTGATATTCGGCAATTGTCTATAGGAGTTTAATTCAATCTTAGATATTTATTGAATTGTTTTTACTGGTATTTTATATTGAAAAACTGTGGCTTTATGTATGTTTGTATGTATGCTTTTATGACTTAATTGTCGAATAAAGTATGATGATGATGATGGCATGCATTTCACTAGGGGCGGAACTAAGACGTATAGAAATGTGACTGGCACCAGCAATGGACCGTGTGCGTGCTTGCATGGCACCGCACAATTTTGTGCTGTACCCGTGAGCTTTTAAAATGGTAAATAAATCGATGGACTGTTTTGTGTTACTTTGCACGACACGAGTGTAAATAAACCACCATGGGACATATTTACAAGGGCATTGCATCACTTTTATGCGACGCTCCGGTGGCGCCATGCCCTACTTCATATTTACAAGGAAGTTTTCTGCGGCAAAGGGGCGTGCAATGGGTATTGCTGTGGACGTTCCCAGCAACACCCATGGCTTTTTGACACTGCTCCAGATTTACAAGGTTCTGTAAATCTGAGGCGTTGCCAAAAACATACGCCTCCCGAGGGGAGGGAGGCGAAAGAGTGGCGCAACAAGGAGAAATACGTTTATTACTCCTTGTTTTTTGCTCTTTCTTTGTGTGCTGCATTCTGCAAGACACATAGAAGGAGCAACACGCCATGGATGATTGTTTTTGTCTCTTCCTGCACAACAGCCAGCATCCCTGCAATGCAGGCAGCCTTGCACCTCCACTGGCACTAGGCTGCTTTTTTTGCTCCGGCACAGGTGTGAGTACAGGAATGCACCGTATTGTTGTAAATATGGCACATTCCTGCACTTAGAAAATTGACGCAGCATGGCGCAACCATATTGCTTGCGGCACTGCGCGGTGCCATTTTCGTGTAAATATGCCCCCATGTATACTAACTGTGGGCTGAACCACAATGCGAGTGACACGTCAACGCACCCACGGCTGAAGGGGTTTGAATGTATTATTTTGTGTAAAATATTCATTTTCTCTATTTCAAACTTCAATGCAATGAATAGAGCATGATACATCTTAACCAGAGGTCTGTTGATTCTGCCACTCAGAGCCATATACAGCTATACATTATTTGTGGTTGTCTATAAATCTGTACTAACTCCATTTTCCTTATAGATTTGATTTTAACGGGAGCGTATCTACGCCCTTTCATGGCACTTTTTCATTTTCCTGAGACCCTGCCAGTATTACTCAGCAAAAACACTCCAGTTCTCACTGAACAGCCCAAGTGCCTGTCAGCGCCGAGGCAGCCCTTTCAATGGCACCGTGCGAGCTGTCAGCATTGCACTGTTAATGGGGCGGCACTAACACCTATTAAAGGCCTTCTTACTTTCCATGGCACACTGCCAGCAGCTCCCAGCAGCGTGACATGTATGATCAGTGGTACACACCAGCACGGCTCCACAAGAAACCTGTCCTATTACTCTGGCACCCCCAGTGTGTCTCGTTAAGACTGTTGCAATTTTAAAGAGGCCTCTGGGAGAATGACGTCACGATATGTCTCAAAACCCAAGCATACATCATCAAACAAAGCAACATCCTAGAAATGGCTATTATTGAAGATTGTTAGTCATAGATGCTAGAGGTAAGTGTTTGGGGATACTCCAGCACCCCCAAAATAACCATGCTGGATTTCATATGGTGATTGAGCAATAAATAAGACTTTAAGTTTTGTTTTCATCTTATCACTTTTCCTGTGCGTGCAAAGACAGAGGTGAAAGGTCAGGCAAGGTCTTCCGAACACGTTGTTGCTCGTTCTTTTTCACATGGAAATCAAGGCTTATTTCTCTTTCTCCAGCTGCAGAGTAAGAGGATTTCATAAAATGAAGGATGATGTATCAAACTTAGAGGTGAGAAAGAAAAGACTGTAGGATGTAATTTTCTTTCTCACACAACAACATGTAAATACTTATAAATCAGCCGTGTAAATATTTCAAATTATATTAACAGTTAGTAAACCACAAATTAGATTTTTTTGTTGTTCTGAAGTTGGATGGAAATAAAGATTTTAATACGATCTGAACAAATTAAGACACTTTTTATTTGATGAAGCGCAAATGACAAATATTGATTTGAAACCTGATTTCCACAGATTATTGTTTGTGCTATATAGTTAATCAGCAAAACTGCAGGCTTGTACAGAATTAGCACCTGCTACAATGTGCTGTCTGTAAAGGACAGTGCGGTGTCACACCATCCTCAAACTAAAACATCTGTAGCAGCTGCTCCAAAATGTACCAGCCCCTGGATACCAAACCCTCACCACAGTCATGTAGAATGGGCGTGGCTCGTTTGTGACACTTGTTCTTTGTGAATGGCTTGGAGTTTTCACAATCCTTGTGACTCCAGTGGTGTAATATTGTTGGCAGCCCCCCCGCTCTGAGACACTGGTCCTGCACCACTGTTGTGAGTGATGCAGAACTTGGGCAAATATAACTTTTTTTACATTTTCACCAGATGGTCCCTTTCATGGGCCAGTGCCAGCAAGGCTCAGCATGTTTTCAGGGATTTTTAAAGGTACAGTAACAGCATTTCTTTTCAGGGCTGCAATGTCTTTTAATGAGCTGTGACACTTGTCAGGAGGCTTGCTAAACTCTTTTTTTTTTTAAACAGATTTTTATTAACTTTTCGTCAATCATCCTACAAACATTCAGCATAATAGGACCACCAGCACAATGGGTCCGTTTTTCAGGATGCAAATCAACAGTATTCCGTATCCCACGTCCCTATCCGAATCCCCCTCCCACCTCCCCCTCTACCCCCCCCTTGTCAGTGTGCCTTCCACTATCCCTCTCATGGAGTGGCATAAACCCCTCGTGCTTCAGCACCCAACTCCTTCCGAGGACATACACAGCTACATCCATTCAGGAGTCCGGCAACCCCAGGTAAGTGTGCAAGGCATTCCGTGTTTCCCTATCGGGTTCTTCGTTCCCTCCGGCCCAAAACACGGAAACCAGCATGTGCGGTGTGGTTCTGGGTTCTAGTTGGCCCCATCTCCTGTGTGTTCCCCTGTGTTCCCCACCTCAGTCTCCAGTGCCTGACTCGCTGGCGCATCCGCCCCACCCCCCATCCGCCTCTACTGTTAACTGAAGGTCCACTACCAGCGCGCCCCACGCCCTGGCCGCATCCAGCACTTTGTCATTAGAAGTGCGTCTGGCTAATTGTAGTCTAAAAGTCCCTTCGCTACTCGCCCATTGTTGGAAGCTCCCTCGCCATCTCAGAAAGCTGGGTCCCCCCTGGACTTCCAGTGCATGGTGAGCTCTCTTTTGGCCATAATCAGCCCCAGGTCGAAGAATTTGCTTGCGAATTTTGTGGCAGGTGTGTGTGGAAACCAAAGTAAAAGGCAAGTCCCCATGCTTACTTCAATCTGACGCCCTGTTACCCCATTCAGACATGTCATAACATCGGTCCAGTATGCACCCAGCCCTGCGGAGGCTTGCTAAACTCTTAATGGCACATTGCCAGAACTCGCATATATATGTACCGGGACAGTCCCACACTGCTTCACACATTATTTTAATGGAAGAATACCAACAACACTAGTTTAACACTTGGTACTACACCAGCGCCTTGCAGCACGTTTAATCCATGTTATGATAGAAAAAGCAGAGCTTCTGCGTGCCCGCATGAGTTGGCAGAGTTTCACTGAATGTGGATTGACTGAAATTTGTTCTCACGTTGCTGAGCAATGTGGGAAGCTTGCAGGGACAGAACCGGCCCACCAGAGCAGGTCTGCTATCAGTGTAATGAAAATGCACCAGCATTTCGCAGCAGGGGTTGCAACCAGTGCTTAATTTGCAAAACAAAATAAGTGCCAGGACCCTTGTCAGGTGGCCACCGCAGATCACACCACTTGTTGCCCCCTGCCAGCGCTGCGCACTACTGCACTTCTACAAGTGTGACGATTAAGACTATTCCCGGCCCCCAAAGATATAAGAATGGCGTGGGCGGAGGGTATTAGTAGTTTTAATGTATATTCAATTAATGAACAGCTATTGTTCTGCTCCTCTCTAAATTACTCAAACAGTGCCCCTATGTGGCAGACTGGCAAAAGTGCCGGTGTTAACAACCAAATAGCGGTGGTGAGCACCAGAAACCACTGGCTCAAATTAAACACTGGGTAGCATACTTTGAATGAAGATAGTAGAGCACTTGTCAACAAACTTGCTGTATTTTACATTCGCCAGCACAGACACTTCTCAACAGGATTAACCCATGGTGGGGCAGCAAGCACTTCCTCGGTGAGTGGCATCACTGTAATCAGACAAGACTGGCAAAAGGAGAGATAAGAATTCTGGCTGAAGAGCACTGACTTCTCCACAAAGCTGAGCTGCTTATGGTGAAGACGCCAGCAGGTCTCAGAAGGCACCACACCTATAATGGAATAAAACCAGTGCTGCTCAACAGAGGGCGCTCTTTCATCTGTGTAGTGCTGCCATACTTCAAATGAACAAACAATAGCTCTTCAAAGGAATCCTGTTATAATGTAATGGGACAGTACTGGCACATCTCAACAGAGCTGCCATCATTCTGTTAAACAACAAAAGGATGGATGCAATACTTGAATTAATCTGAGCGTTCATCACCACCATTCAGTCCATCATTTGTCGTCCTAAAGAAAGGCCTGCCTGCAACGGCGGTCGGCACAGGTAAGAGTTTTGGGGCGGGGCCAGAGGGGGGCAGTCGACAGACGACAGAAGGTAAAATAAAATAAATAAATAAAACCTACTCCGTCGTCTGTCAACTTCACCCCAACCGCCCGGCTCCACCGCCTAATCACGCTTATCCTGCAATGGTCGCGACTGCGTGCCTTATACAAATTAGCACTAAACCTGCTCCTCAAGGGAGAAGGCTATACCAAACTACCAGGTGGGACCCCTTCCAGAAGTGAACACAGGTAACCCCAGACTGGTTTCTGCCTATCTGGGTCTCTTCAGTAAGATGCAGCATAAGGACTTTGGCTTGGTGAACAAGGGACTCATGTCAGGGCAAACCTGTTGCACTTAGCAGCTTATTTACAAGCACATTTTATTGATGTACTGGCAGCGCAATGGGCTTCCCCGTATTTACAATTCCAGGGGAGAGGAGTTGGCCTAACGGCTAGGGCGCTCGACCTTGGACCTGGAGGAACTGGGTTCGAGTCTCGGTAACGACGCCAAACATCCTGTGATTCTGGGCAAATCACTTAATCTTCCCGTGCCTAACAAAAAATGAATGTGTGTAACGTAACTGGTGCTATGTAAAGCGCTCTGATACCCGATTCGGTTCGGGTCTAGTTCGCGCTATATAAAACTCTGAAAAAAAAAAAAGTAAAGTCAATCTGCGTGACTTTTAATGTCCTTGTAAATATGTTTCCCTTTCACGAGTGAAAGGGGCATTCCATGAGTGTTGCTGTGGATGTTCCCACGTGACATCCATAGTACTTGACACATTCTCAGATTTACTTAGTTTTGTACATCTGGGAATGCGTCAGGATCCGACCCATTCCTGGAGAGGCATAAGGAGCACAAAGAGGAGAAATACTTTTATTTCTTCTCGTTTTTCCCTTTTTCTATGCGTGCTGCAGCACCCGGAGAAAGAGGAAAATGCCTCTAATGATTGTTTTTTTCCTTCCTGCACAAAAACAATCATCCCCTCAGCGCCGGCTCTCTTGCAAAATTACGCAAGGACGTCTGCACTGGCGCACGGCTGCTGTTTATGCACTGGTGCAGGGGAGAAGGACAGGAATGCGCAGTACCTTGTACATATGGTGGATTCCAGGCCCTTTTATTTTGACACACAGCCGCGCAGCAGGAAGGCTTGCTGCGCTTTTGTGCATCAAAATATTGTCAATGAGGCCCTTGGAGCCTAAACTGCAACAAACAACAAGGTGATGGCTGGAATGCGATTGACTGTGATGCGTCTAAGTATTTGCTAGTGGCTGAAATGTATTCCAGCTTGCCACCCATCACTTATTTATTTCCTTCAGTGCAACACCCTAAATGCAATGGGTTTGCTCAGAATTGGGTGCCGTGCTCACTGTGCCATAGCATTGTTTAGGAAAGGATGCTCTTATAAGCACCATTTTGTGGGTGAGGATGCCTTGTATGGTGGATCTGTCTCTGTCTTGAGCACCTCTTCTGAGTCAAGAAGTGCTCTTGAGTTAGAGCTGCCCCTGTACTGGCACATTCGCTGCTGTCCTTTCTTTTTTTTTTTTTTCAGTTTAAGAAGTTTTTATTTTGTTTAAATAAAATTCAATACAAAGGTAATACAATAGTACATTAGAACCAAGATACACAAATGAGGTAAAGAAAAAACTATGAAATAAACGGTTCATTGGAAGAGAGGAAAAGAAAAAGAAAGGTAGAGCAATAAGAGAGAAGGATAGTAAGGAAAAAAAGAAGAGAGAGAGAAAAGAGAAACGAAGAAAGAAGAAGAAAGAAGAAGAGAGGGTAGATACAATATATATATAGGCTCAGCTATCAAAGAGAGGGGGATGATGAAAGATAATTGGAGAAGGGGAGCCAAAGAAGATCGGATTTAACTTTAGAAGAGACAGAAGAGGAGGAAGCAATAGCAATCCTATGTTCATCACATACGAAGTTCCACCATGTAATAACAGATATTTTAGAATTATCCTTCCAACAAGATAGAATTACTTTAAATGCAACCGCAATAAAAAGATCCAATAATCTAACACTAGAAGGAGCAATATCTATATCAACAGAAGCAGAACCTAAAAACACAGTCAAGAATGATAAGGGAACAGAACATTGAAATATACGCATACAACTATCCCAAACTGAGTTCCAAAAAGCTAAAACAGGGGGACATTCATAAAGTTGATGCTTAAGGGTACCAGGGAGCGAAGAACATGACCAGCATAGAGTAGAAGAAGAAGGTGAGAACTTGGCAATACTAAGAGGAGTGAGAATGGATCCATGGTAAATAAAATATAAGGATTGGGTAATACGGGCTGCAACAGAGGTCTTAAACAATTTGCTCCATATACCATCCCATTCATCCACAGATAAAGTTACAGACAAATCAGATTCCCAAGTAAGCTCAGTAGCTGATTTAGGCCGCTCCACAACATTCGAAGACAAAAACTGCTGTCCTTTCTAACCACTGCTCGACTGAACAGCACTGCTCAATGGAAATAATCTGCTGCAAAACTGAGCACCGATTCAGCATAATGAGAACCAGCATATTTTAGATAGATTTTTCTTGTCAGCATCATTTTAAGTGTCACGTGGTTGTACTCAGAAGGAGGAGAAATGTCACCCCCACCGGATGATTATTACATGTTATTGCTTTATATCATGTTCATGCATTCTTAAAACAGCTAAAGGGGACTCACCAATTGCACTTCTTTAGCGCCACTGCCCTTCCTATGGGATCTATTATCATGACACTCCGCATTCCAGTGAATGGAGAAGGGCACTGGTTCTAAAAGGGCACCAGACCAGTGTGTCCATTTTTAATCAAGGTTCCGGCACCTGAGAATCTTGTAAAAAATATTTGCCACTAATTTTACCAAACAGTGGCTATCACAGGGTTTGCGATTGCAAAATGACTTTGTCCCATACATTTTCAGTCCTACTACCAATTCTACTAATGTTACTCCACCCCATTCCCACATAAGACTCCCTTCCCCAAAGAAGGTCCTAAAATACCAGGCATAGACTGGCAGCAGTATTGGTGGTGGAAGAATTAGACTAGAAGTAATGAAGATTATTGGTAAGTAATTGGGACATTACCCGTGTGTACTCTTGTTCCTCCTCCCAGAACTTTCTATGTGAGGATGTATCAAGCTTTAATTCAGCTGTTAGCGCCCAAAACATTCTCCAACACATTTGCTAATGATCACTAATGATAATAATATAAATTCTAACACAAGGATTAGAAACAACAGAAGAAAATACTTTTTGGGAAAAGCTACCGGTACGCAGAAATATTCAAATGATAAATGTTAGAAATGGAGGTCTCTAGTTGGCAGAGGTAGGTACCTTTGTCCAAATAGGGACCCTTGCGTCTAGTCAGGGGGAGGGGGATACACACTTTAGATAACCCCTGCTCACCTCCTGGGTGGTTTGGCACGAGCAGACAGACTTATCCCAAAGGCAAAGTGTAAAGTATTTGTACTCAAAACACACAGTGTACAGTGA
This sequence comes from Lissotriton helveticus, assembly GCF_964261635.1. Lineage (NCBI taxonomy): Eukaryota > Metazoa > Chordata > Amphibia > Caudata > Salamandridae > Lissotriton > Lissotriton helveticus. The sequence continues at coordinate 2,135,469,944 of NC_136063.1, read as the reverse complement.
TAACACCACAAATGGACACCACAGCGGTTTTGAAAAATAAAGCATCTTTATCTGAACTCAAGAAGACAAAAACAACAAAAATCCAACATACATGTAATAAGAATATGACTTTTCAAAAGTTTCAGACAACATAGTCTATAGAAAACTATGGATGCGTGATTTCTCACAAAGTACCTGTAGATGCGTCCAAATTCACAAGGCCAAACAGCTGCAGAGATTGGAATCGTCGAAAACAAAGATATACGTCAGGTCCGGAGCCTTGGGGATGCAACTGCTCTGCTGCACGCAGGAGAAGTGATGCGTTGAATCCGGTCTGTAAGGGGAAGTGACGCGTTGAATCCAAGACCATTCTGGTCTTCCGGTAATACGTTAGGGAAACTTGCAGCACAGGTGCGATGCGTGGAAATCCTGGTTGTGTTGGAGATCAATGCTGCAGCGTCGAGCAGCGCAGCATCTGTTTCTTTAGCCGCGATCCCTGGATGAGTTGGTTCTTACAGCCCCGACAGGCGCTGCGTCGGTTCTGCAGCAGCGAGGCGATATGTGGAGATTCTCCTCGCAAAGCAGTGCTGCGTCGGAAAAACAGCTGCAAGAAGAGCGATGCGTAGATTTCTTTAGTTCTTATTTTCTTCCAGCTCTCAGCAGCAGGAACATCCTCCAGAGGCTCACAACTGGAATAGGCACCTCCTGACAGGTCAGAATTCTTAGCAACTGAGTTCAGGAGAGCTAGTGTGTAGTCTTTGTGCTCCTGAGACTTCAGAACAGGAGGCCAGCACACACAGGCCCTTGGAGATCTTCTTCAAGCATGTTCGCAGCAAAGTTCCAGTCTTCGTCCTTTCCTTGGCAGAAACAGCAACTGCAGGCTAACACCACACAGCTCACAGCAAAGGGGAAGTACTCATCCTCGCAGCTCTTCAGCTCTTCTCCTTAGCAAAGGTCCCTCTCCAGAAGTAATATGGCATTCCAGGTTTTTGGGTCTACTACTTGTACCCCATTTTGCCTTTTTCTCTTTGTGTGAGGGTTTCGGAGCCCAGTCCAAACCAGTTCTGTCCTCACTTGTGCAGTATGACCACAGGGGGTGGAGACATCATTGTGCAAGGGTGACAGGCACCATTCAGGTGCAAGGAAATCTCCCACTAATCTAAATGCAGCCAAGCTCCATTCAGCTCAGCTATGACTCATCCAGGAAGGGCCAAGCACACCTCAACCCCCCACTGGCTGTCTATAGTGAATACACACTCCCAGCCCCTTTCATCCCAAACCAAAACCAGACAGTCAATTCACAAACAGGCAGAGGCACATAGAATGGTTAAACAAGAAAAAGCCTACTTTCTAAAAGTGGCATTTTTCAAACACACCATTTAAAAATCATCTTTACTAAAATATGTGTTATTAATTTCTTAGTTCAGAGAGCTGATTTTTTATTTCTCTATCTTGTCCCAATGGGAAGCTATACCTGTAAGATGTTACAATGTATCTCCCATTCTATCCTATGGGGCAGATAGCTTTTCAATAGTGAAAAATGAAATTGGCAGTATTTCACTATCAATACTTATCACACTCACCAGTACATGTCCTACCTTTCACATACACTTCATCCTGCCCATGGGGTTCATGGGGCCTACCATATGGGTGTCTTATATTGAGAAAAGAGAATGTTAGGACCTGGCAATTGGGTGCACTAGCCAGGTCGACATGGCATTTTAAAACTGCGCACAGACACTGCAGTGGCAGGTCTGAGATACATTTTTCAGGGCTGTGCGCCAGGGAGAGGTACAGAGACCTTAGATGATTGTGGCAGCTTTCTCAGCAATCTCAGATGAATTTCGTTTTTATCTCTACTGATGAAGGATAATATCCAGAAACACATTTGTCTAGAGATTAACAGCACTAACTTGCACCAACTTTGGTGAAACACTTCAGCAAAATTTCAGGTAAGCATTTAAACTGAACTGCATTTACCAGGATGCTAATGGGCGAACTGTGCTGGGAGGTGAAGCAGGGTGCTCCCACCCCCTTCTGTTTTAAAAGGCTCCCTTGTGCCACTGAGCTGACGGGCTCTTGGAGATGCACCTGTGTGCCAGGTAGAGGTACGGAAACCTGAGAGGATTGTGGCAGCTTTCTCAACAACCCCAGATGAATTTCGTTTTTATCTTTACTGATGAAGGATAATATCCAGAAATACATGTGTCTAGAGATTAACAGCACTAACCTGCACCAACTTTGGTGAAACACTTCAACAAAATTTCAAGTAAGCATTTAAACTGAACTGCGTTTACAAGGATGCTAAGGGTCGAACTGTTCTGGGAGGTGAAGCAGTGTGCTCCCATTCCCCTTCTGTTTACCTTTTTCAAGGCTACCTACTCATGTGGGTGGCACAGTCAGTGCTGCAGGCCCACTAGTGGCATTTGATTTACAAGCCCTGGCACCCTCAGTGCTCTTTACTAGGGGCTTACCAGTAAATCAAATATCCCAATCAGGGAGAACCAATTATGTTCACAGTTTACAAAGAGAGCATAGGCACTTTGGCACTGATTGGCAGTGGTAAAGTGCCCATAGTCCTATAGCCAACAACAACAGGTCAGGAAAAATAGAGGAAGAAGCAAAAAGTTTGGGATAACCCTGCAACAATAATGTTGGATAAATATGTGCAGAGTATCCCATGTAGGTACCTACATATCTCTGTTATGAGAAGCCCTTTTGCTTCAGCCCACGATGTTGCCATCACCCTATTAGATCTTCCCGTAATACCTGAGGGAATTACTTGACCAGATGCTTTATAAGCCGAGGAATAGTCAAGTTAACCCATCTAAAGCTACGGAAGCAGAAAGTTTAAGACCCTTTCCATTAGAATCGACGGTGGCCAAGAGAGACTGAGAAGAATTATACAATGGCATATATTCTAGATAGAAGAGTAAAGCTCTTCTGACATCTAGTTTATGTAATTCCTCTTCCTACACAGATGAAATAGACTGGAAGAAACTATGCAACACAATTTCTTGCTCCAGATGGAATTTAGGCAGGAAAAGGGCCCCTTATCTGTAATAGAGCCACTGGGGCCTCAGTGGCTCTATTACAGATAGGATACATGATTTCTGTTTGCGCCACGGTGCACCTTTAACCCCTTGGGCGCGACCGGAATTTCGCAGCAGTGTGGCAAAATTCCACACGTGCGCAGATCAGTCGTCTCCCGGCCGTCCAACGCATGCAAGAGGTTAAATAGGGGCTTCGTGTATAAACAGGAAAAGTGTGCCCTATTATGAACAATGCACTGACCTCAGGGCAGCCACAAACTCGTGCTGCCCTGGGAGCAGCGCATTTAAGTGAAATACAGTGTGGCTGCTGCAAAGCTGCTCCATGTACCTGCCTGCAATTTTAAGAGGGATTAGCAATCCACTTGCAGGCAGGTGCAGTGGGTGACTGCACCCGCCTGCAAGGGAATGTCTGGGGGGCCCATGGGACCCCCTTGCTCCCCTTCAGAGGGCTGCCATCAGGGGGCACACTGACAGTGTGCAATCTTTTTGATTCTTTGCCTTTGAGCCCGTGTCCATAATATAGCACAGGCGCAGAAGTAAAGATATTCCATGTTTCTGCAATTTCATGCAAATGAGGGAATGCCTTCTTGAGATAGCGCTGGCGTTATATGTGTGCCTGGTTTGTGCACCTGGGGACACTTTGGTATACAGAAAGGGCCACAGACACTTGTGTGGCCCCTTCTGTCATACAGATAGCGCTGACCCAAATATAGGACCAGCGCTACCATTAGAGGACGTTCCCTCATTTTGCATTGGCGTGTGGCCCCATGCAAATGAGGAAATCTCATTGCCTCTATGCCCGTCCCGTGTTATGGATGTTGGCACAAAGGCAAAGAAGCTGTTAGTGTGCCCTCTGCTGGCAGCCCTCTGGAGGGCGAGAAAGGGGGTCCCATGGACCTCCCGACATCTCCTTGCAGGCGGGTGCAGTGACTCACTGACTGACTGCCCTAGGATAAAAATGACACCCATGAGTGCTTGCGCATATGTATGTCTGAAAGGATAACTCTGAACTCTGATGCTTACAGACAAAGGGCTAGATTGGGTGAAATTAAATACTGGGATCCATGTCCTGCAGAAAGCAGCGGACCTTGTAATCCTAATTTCCGAGAATCTCTTTGGCCTCCTGAGCTCCTGGTGTCAACCTCTCTAGGGAAACCTACCAAGAATTTGGGGGTATGGTTTGATGAGAGCTTGTCTTTATCACACCATATTAAGAAGCTGGACGGTAACTGTTTTGGCCTCCTCAAGACTCTGAGGAAGTTTTTCTCTCTTCTACCCTACGCAGCGAGAGAAACTGTGACCTGCGCACTCATTTTGTCCCAGTTGGACTATGCCAATGCACTCTACATTGGCATTCCAGACTACCTACTGAAAAGGCTGCAGGTTGTCCAAAACGCGGCGGCCAGACTACTTCTGGGTATCTCTACCAGGAGCAGTGTGCGACATCATCTACATTCGCTGCATTGGCTTCCCATTGCGGAATGGGTTAAGTACAACAAATTGGTTGTGGCTCACAGAGCGCTGCATGAGCTTGTACCACTATATCTACAAAAATGTTTTTCTTTTTATGTTCCATCTAGACAGCTGTGCTCCGCGTCCCTCCGCTTTGCGCAGGTTTCTCGATTCTAATACCAGAGGCTTGGTGGTAACTCACTGAGAAGGAAGGTGGCTACTGCCTGGAATGCCCTGCCCCTTGTCCTACATAATATTCAGGACCTGGTAATATTTAGGAAACAGTTGAAAACACATCTATTCGTTTAAAAAGACACTTTTCACCTTTTGCTGGTATCGCGCCGGGACACTCGTGAGTATCCGTGCGTGCTGTGAATTAAAACAAAATAACATAACAGAACATAAAACAGCTGAAACATGTCAGTCTGTGGGATGAAGGATTAACAAATATCACCAATATCCCTACTCTCAGTACTTTTTAATTTCCCCATAGAGTCAGCAATAAAATTCACTTTGGCCCTTCTAGAGGAAATTTTAAACACTCACGTTGGATCCCAATATTACCACAAAGAGGTAGTCACACCTCCATTTAAAGTACTCCCTAATATTTGGGAGCTCCACAATCCCTCTAAAAATGTTGGACGGATGTGGAGCATGCCCAATGATGATGCATGTCACCTAGGTTGGTGGGTGAGGGGTTACCTCCATGTTTCTTAAGAAACCGATGGCCTCATTTATGAGAAATGACGCATCGCTGCGTGAAAGCAGCGATGCGCCACTTCTCAGTGTGCACTCCTTGCGACATGATTGATGCGTCATATTTATAATATGACGCATCATGTTGCAAGGAGTTACAGATACGTCAGTATTTCTGATGTATCTGTAGGCTCAAAAGTGACGCATTGCTGGAGTGTGTCACAAAAGTGACGCAACTCCAGCAATGTGTACTTTCACATGGGCAAGTTCCATGTTGTTAGTACCTGCGTCAGTCTTACGCCTGCCATGAAGCAGGCGTAAGATTTTGATGCATTAGCGGCTAAGAAATGGCGCAGGGAAATCTTATAGATTTTACTGCGTCACTTCCATGACCCTTTCTTGCATCAAAACGCCCCCCTTGCATACATTAGACCTGGCGTAGGTATAATGTGGCGCAGGGGTTTACAAAGTGACGCATCTACCTAGATGCATCACTTTGTAAATATGGCGCAACAAGGCGCTTTTTTACGCCACTGGTGCGTCACAAAAAGTGACGCACCGGCGGCGTAAAAGTGACGCACAGCCTCATAAATGAGGCCCCCACACCTTTGGATCAAAATTGTCCATACAACACTTTGTTAGTGTTGCATATAACACTTTGGGCCTGATTCACAGAACTAACTTAAGACAAAAGCTAAAGTAAATACGGTCTGTGAATACCAAAAGTAGTACGTTTAGGATTCTGTCTTAAGTTAGTTCTGAGAATCGGGCCCTTTGTGCGCTCATCTAGGTGCTCCCTCGGTCGGATTGTCTATTTTGATTTGATAGTGTCTTAATGGATGGATACAATCCTTGGACACCCCACTCCTCTTGTTTTGCACGCTGCTTATATCAATCAAAATAAAACGTAACACAATCACCACTTGCTGAGGGGCAGGGAGAACAAGACACTCAGCAGCTCAGCCATTTATTTACTGCAACCATCACTTTCCACTAGCCACTCCATACACCGTCACATCCTTACGTTTGTACACGACGGCCATCTAAAGAGTTGGAAATCCACTGCGGATGATGCTGCATTGTACTGACCTGCTGCTGGGACGCGCAGCATGATGCGGTCTAGTTGTTTTTTCATTGGCAACTGATACTGCAGCTGTTGTCACTTATAATGCTGTAGGACGAGCTGTGGGAGGTGGACTGTAGGAGAGCTGGTTTCTTCTGGGCTAGGGGGCAATAACAATACATCTCCAAAGCAGTATTGGCACCTGGCTGGGGAGATGACCCAGGGCAATTACAGGTTACTGGGCTCCAGTTGGAGTCTTTTTCCTCGGATGTCCTTGGGCCACCTAACTATTGGACCCAAAATGAGCTTGACGTACACCCTCTAACATTTGACCCTGAGGGTTGTGAAACGGAGCACTTCAAGGCTTAGGTAACTGGTGTGAATTAAAAACTCTGAACTCTGCAAAACATGCACTAACCGTTCATAAATCAATGTCTAGCAAGTGCTTTCACTTCTAAAAAGAAAAAGTTATTTAATTTACAGAAAACTAAACAGTAACCATGATATTACATATCTACACAATGAAGATCAGTCTTTTTTACCTCCCCATACTGGAGATCTGTTAGAAGATATCTTAGTAATGAACTATGTCATGCCCCTTCCTATGGTATTTGCCAAGGAGAGTATAAGGTAAAACTCCTTCCCAGGCCCAGGCTCCTGTTAACAACGCGTGCTAGTCTCTTCCGCCACGAAACATGACTTGATCATCCAACTACATAAACAGCCCAGAGGCTCAGACGGGAAACGGCCTTTACAACGAAGCCGTTTCCACGAAATCTTTAACCACGCATGCAGTACAACGCATGCGTGGTTACCACTAAAGCCTTTACCACGCATACCTTTACTACGAGGTTTGTAGTAAAGGCATATGTGGTAAAGGTAAAAAGTAAAAAAAGGGGAGCTTGGGGGGGTCTCCCCCCCAAATAAAAAAACTCACCAGAAGTCACGTCGGGATCTGCAAATAATCAGCGTCGTATAAGAGAAATCGGAAAAAAAACTTCCGTTTCCTCTTAACGACGTATGACGTCACTACGCAAGTAGCCGAGGTAAAGGTTATGCGTGGAAAACGAATTCCATTGTAACGCATGCGTGGTAAAGGCATGCGTTGCAACGGAATTCGTTGTAACGTCATACATTCGCTCAGACACGCTAAGATGCGGTCAAGCCTGGGCCTTACAGGTCATACTGACGGAGGGCTGCCGAGCAAAGTAAGAACCCTTTCCTTCCTTTTAAACAGGGACCTGCATTTTTCATTTAATATTTCCCGCATTTCGAACCACCCGATTTTGAGTGATGCTACTGCGCTCTTTTAGATATTATACCTTTCCCAATTTAAACCCACAGGGTTCTACAGGCGGACCATGGGGAATATTACTGCTACTAAATAAGTACGTTTTTGCACAAGTTGGTGCAATGTTATATGTTACATGTTATGTGTGTCAATAAGTGTGTCCAGTGAAGCGAGTGTATTCACGATGTTTTTATATGTTTTTAACAAGTTCCTTTGAACAGGGACAGCAAGTGTGATTCACACACAATTCAAGCACTAACCACTGCTTCTTTTTTTGGAGCACCAGAGCACTTATTATTGTTAAACTTCAGAGGCACCAACTACATTGATCAGCCGCTGCGTAAGACCATGACCTGCCCACTGGGGCAGGCAGTATGTATTCATTTGCAATCTATTTCTCTCCCTCAATACAGATACTGCGGGTACAGTGTTAACCGTATGAATAACAAAAATGTGCATTCAATAGGTGTGCTTTCTATATTCCTTTTTCACCTTAATTTAGGTTTTTGCACAGGAGTAGTACACGTGGGGCTGGCCCCTAATTTGTCCTGAAGAAGAGGAATAGGGGACACCTCAAAACATGTCGACGGAATATTAGGGATTATAACCACATAGCAGTTGTTATTCCTTTTATCTACCCCTTTTTATCCTACCAACTAGGAGCTGGAATAAAGTTTTAGCTTACTAGTTAGGTACTTTTAACTAGCACAAAACACCACTCCCCACACACTGCACTACACATAGATTCACAAAACCAGTGCTCCTACGTATCCCTCGCAAGTCGCAGCACGCCCCAAGCAGTAGATGCTTGGGATGGCCTCAATGATGAAGCATGTCACCTACGGGCAACCATGGGTGAGTGAGGGGACCCAAGAAAATACGTTTTTCTTTTCTTTGAGGCACACCCAAATTGGGTAAACCTACAATTTCTCCCTGGCTAGGTTTCTATGATCCATCATCTATGGATTTTTGTGGTGTACTTTGAACATACAGGAAGGTGAACCTAGCCTGATCCTCCTTCTCCCTCCTTTTTGATAAGTTGAATATACCAAATCAGAACACATTTTTTGTTGTGTTGTTATAATATTTCAATAAGGTGTTGTATACGTTGTTTTCATTTGATGACATGGGATGAATAAGGGTTACACCCCTTCTTGTTTTGAATAAAGGGATCGTATTTCGACCCTTTGATACAGATGTTGAAAGTTCAACATCACATACAATTCTTTTGTTAAAGAATTGTGCTACCCGACAGAACACATTGTAGCTTATAACTCTATACCCAGGTTCTGAGGGACACAGGGCAACCCCATTATATTTAATGGTCAGATGGAGATATAAGAAAGAATGCTAAAGTATAGACCAAAATAATTTGCAGACTGCCAAAATACACAACAATGAGCCTTCTCAAACCAAATACACATTAAAAAGGTCTGTAACTCTGGTGAGTAAGAAAATCCACACTCAGTGTATGAACAGCAAGGAAGGGCAGTGACTGAGGGAGAAATTACTATAGAGTTAAGGAAGGATTTTGAAAATACTAAAAGGCTTATTTACAAGCCCCTTGTGCCGGCAGTACGTCACTTTTTCCTATATTAAAAAGTGACGCACCAGCGGCGCAAAGGGCTTGTAAATAAGCCCCTATGTATCTATAGGGGGGTCTGTACATCAGCAAGTATGACGAGGAGACAATAGGAGAAGGTAGACATAGGACAAGTGAGGATTCTCACTTTTCTTCTGAGAAGTCGAGGATGCTGGCGATACTCATGAAGTTCTGTTACTTTCTCAGACTTGTCTCTCAGACTTTTATCTAGCAATGCTGGAAAGCACCAGTTTCTTTCAGTTTTGTAAGGCACCTCTTTCTGTGAACAAGCAGAAGATATGGAAGCAACACCTTTTATCATTGCTTGTGCCTGAATGAACGGTATCCTGCAAGAGGGCCAATGTCTATACTGGTGAACCACCGGTCATGGGAATCAGCAAGTGGGAAGCAGCTACTGGAAAGAAAACTCATCATCAAAAAAAGACTATGTAAAGTCAAACTTTTCAAAAATAGGAAAACATCCTTCAGGATTTCCCAAAATGCTAACAAAGTCCTCCCCTCCCCCTTCACCAAACGTGTCTGGCAAGTTTAGATAAGATAACCACACAGAATAGTATTTAGGAGTTTGAAGTTCCTATTTGCAACCAAAAAGACAAAACTAATATCCGACAGGTGCACATTGACAGATGTGAAGGGTCTATTCCTGTCCTAAACCTTTTGTGAAAGGGCTTCAATAATGAGGAATATTGCAATGTTTATCCTTTGAGATGACCATAAGCAAGGAGACTATAGCATTTCACATGATTCATAAAAAAAGGGAGCAACCTTGAATAATCATTTATTAGAACATTGGAATGTTGGTTGCTCCATTGAAAACAATGGAGTGTTCCGGGTTTATAATGGCTGGTATAAGCCCGGAGCTCCAACATTCCAATGTTTCTTTGTTCACAGCTCTGGCTTTGAACAAAGGCTTCAGGGAGCTTGAGGGGATTTCAATACCCTCACGCTCCCTAAAGGCTTTGTTTTAATTGATACAACATTCTGCCCTCTAGTGGCAGAATGTTCCAAAAGCCTTATAGCCCTTAGTAGCAGGGCTGTACCTGTTTTTAACATCCCTCTGCTTTGTTAAAGGCACTCGCCTTCGGCTCAGGCCTTTAACGCTGCAGCATGCCTTTAACAGCTGGTATAGCCCGCTACGGCAGGCTATAAGGCTAAATTAGAACATAGGAACGTTGGAAGCTCCATTGAAATCAATGGAGTAGCTCCGGGCTTATAGTGGCTGGTAAAAGCCCGGAACTCCAACATTCCAATGCTTCTTTGTGGCTGTGAACAAAGGCTTCAGGGAGCCTGAGGGGATTGTAATCCCCTCGCGCTCCCTAAAACCTTTGTTTAATTTGTTAGAAAATTCTGCCCTCTAGTGGCAGAATGTTCTAATAGCCTTATATCCCTTCGTAGCAGGACTATACCGGCTATTAAAGTCCTGCTGCCTTGTTAAAGTCCCTCGTCTTCGGCTCAGGCCTTTAACGATGCATTGGGCCTTTAATAGCTGATATAGCCTGCTATGGCATTGAAAACAATGGAGTGCTCTGGGCTTATAATGGCTGGTATAAGCCTGGAGCTCCAACATTCTAATGTTTCTTTGTTCACAGCTCTGGCTGTGAACAAAGGCTTCAAGGAGACTGAGGGGATTCCAATCCCCTCATGCTCCCATTAGGCTTTGTTCTTTTTTGTTAGAACATTCTGCCCTCTAGTGGCAGAATGTTCTAATAGCCTTATAGCCCTTTGTAGCTGGGCTATACCGGTTATTAAAGTCTGTCTCCCTTGTTAAAGGTCCTCGACTTCGGCACCGGCCTTTAACGCTGGAGAGGGCCTTTAATAGTCGGTATAGCCCTCTACGGCAGGCTATAAGGCTATAATAATCATAGTCATGGTCTGAACTAATCTGAGTCTTTGTTGGGACATAGGGCTCAATCTCCAGCCCTCTCCTAACCATAGAGTCCTCACACTGCTCCAAACCGACCTTCAGAGGGACCCAATTAGAGCCCTTGTCATCATTTCTTGTCTGTTTTACTGTAGCATTACTGGCCACAGCCAAAGCTCTCATTACCAGGCTACAAAGGTGAAAAAGGTACAAAACCGGCTACAATGTGCCCAACCCTTCAGAGACAGGCCCATAGGAAGCCTGCTCTAAATGGTCTTTGTTGGCTAACAGTCAAAAATAGGTTCAAATTCAAGGTTGTCTGCACCATCAATAAAGAATTCTGGGAAAGGCCCAGAATATCTGGAGAAATGAGCTGCAAGCCGCGTCCCAGACAGAAACCTCTACTCATGAGCTGCTAATTTCATTCATCAATGTTGGGTCAAGTGGATGAAACATGGAGGAAGATCCATGCGAGTGTAAATGTCAACACTGTGGAAGGACCTCAACTTCAACCTCTCCCTGAGAATTGAATTCCATCACTAGTCTATCCTGAAAACTGAACCATGCAGACTCATTCATTGGAATGTTTAACTATGAGAGTCTGGATTGCAGAACATCAGCTGTGTGTACCCAAATTACCTGATTAGAAGGTTACCTCGAACCTTCTCCCGCCAGAAAATCACATTTCCTGCTGAATGAATGTCATTTGACATCACATCTATAAAATTTCCAAACAAATAAATTCTCATGCATGTGCAAAGAAAGTGTTTGTGCTTGGCTTCACCATAGCCGGCCTAGTCTACCTGTGCTTTTGAAACATTCACAGTGGGGTGGTACCAACGTGGGTATTTAACCATGTATAACCTATATATATCTGCGGTTTGCCCATGAACATAAAAACAGAGACACTATAAATATATGCCATGAAAGGCCAGGCAATTATTAGGGAAGCTGTGATTACAACTATCTTAATTGCATTGCATGCAGTATTGCATGGCTTCCACATTCCAACACCCAGGGCACAACACTCATTGCAACACATAAAAACATAGGCTGTCTTAAAGAAACTACTTGTAAAATTCGTTTGTGAATTGCAAAAACGTGTAGACTTACACTAAGGTGTAAGTTTACCTTTGTTAAGGCAGGTCCTCAAGGTAGAATGAGATATAAGAGTGGCAGACGGATTGATTTGTATATTTCTGAGAAAGTCATTGGTGCTCGGCCGCTCTTTTGCCCACATGCATCAAACAGAATTGCATTCGCAAACGGTGCGAATCGCAAAATTCGACTGTTTGCGAATGCAATTCATTGTTTTGGGATGCATTAACCTTTTTGGCTTTTTTGCAATTTAAGAAATCGCAATTTATTTGCGATTTCTTAAATTGCGATTGCATTTAAGAAATCGCAATTTTGCGATTTCTTAAATGCAATGCATGATTTTTTTAAATTTGCAAAATCGCAAATTGGAAGTGGTAAACTACCATGAAGTTAACCTTTATGGTAATTTTCCAAAACTTTCAAAAAGGCACAAAAGTGCATTTTTGAAAGTTACATTATAAACACACACATGCCCATGTGTGTGCGAAAAACGCACTTTAAGGTACATTTCAGGGGTGCAGGGGATGTCCTTTGGACCCCCCCCTGCGCCCTTGAAATTGCATTCTTATTTTGCGATTCCTTAATTGCGAATCGCAAAATGAGAATGCCTTCCCATTGATTCCTATGGGGCTCTAGGCCCATAGGAATCAATGTAAAGAGATTCCTTATTTGTGATACGCAAAATTGAGAATCGCAAATAAGGAAAAATAAGAAATCGCAACAATATATGCAAATTTTTAATGCATAGGTATTTGCGATTTCTAAATTGCTATTCCTTAATTTTCGCAATTTAGGAATCGCAAATACCAACAATAATGCATATGGGGGTAAGTTCCTTCTTAGTGGAATGTGCATTTTTGACCTTTAGTGGATATTGAATTGTACCCGAAATGTACTTTGAATGCATCATTATTCCTAGTGTAGTCAACAAACCTTTTCCTTTATTCGTGCAACAGGTTTTTCTTAATTATCTCATCTATAACTTGCTTTGGGATGGATATATTTCTGTAGTTAATAAAGCTGTTGCACTCTCGCCTCGGGATATGAAAGAGCTGTGAAGATGCTTTCTGCACAAAAAGAAATGACCGTCACAGTGTATACGCATGTTCCGCTCTAGCCCTTTCACTTTGTGAGCGTCCTCAGTGAGCTCTGAACAGTTCCGGTTCCGGTTCCGGGAGAGCCAATGGAAAATGTAATGTTGTAAGACTGCGGGACCGCAGTCTAGTTGTTACGCACGTAGCTGTGCGCTAGCGTGGGCGTGACGCGTCACCCCGCGCTAGGTATAAAATAAATGGGGCGTGGTCTCGGGGTTAGTCCGGACCACGCGGAAAGACCAACGAGTGTCCCGGGTCCCATTATTATGCGCAGCGGTGCCAGCGCTGCGCAATGCAATATCAGAGGCCCGACAATGGCGACGAGGGCCTAACGAGCCCATGCTGTGCAATTAGCGGCGATCTGACATGCTCCGCGGCCGCGGAATCACGCACCCCGACCTTCGCAAGCCCCACACGTGGCTGCCGGTGACGAGGCGGTCGGCCCCGAAGTAGAGTGACGGCGCGCACCTGGACACCTCGCAGGCAGCCCTCACAGCGGCGACGGCGCTGCAGGGAGCGACACAGCGAGCACGTGGCTCTGGTGCAGACGGCAGTGCACGCCCACCACATTCCAGGTACCTGCGCAGTGCCATCCTATATAGGCACAGGCCGACCCTGCAATTCCCTCGCAATTCAGAAGGGCGCGCCCCAAGGGCCCACGAACTAGCTACACCTAGCAGGACCTCATTCCAACGTACCTTAGTGGCCCGTGTGGCGAACCAGGTGGAGGGGAGCCCCAGACTTGCGACACCCACCCCTGCGCACCCACAGTGCGGCGGCTAGCCACTACACACCACCATGGCGACCATCCCGCCCATTGAACCGTTTGTGGTCGATGGGGCCCCAGCGTCCTTAGCCCCACGATGGAAGGACTGGACGGAGAGGCTACAATTCTACTTTGAGGGGGCAGGCACAGCGCGAGAAAGGCGCAGGGCACTCCTTCTACATCTCGGAGGAAAGGACATTCATCGGATCTATAAGACCCTGGTGGAAGCCACCCCTCGTACCTATGTCACGCTTCTCAACGCGCTCAACGCACATTTTGAGCCGATGGCCAGCAAGGACTACGAGCGTTTCATTTTCAGGCAGGCGCGTCAGGAGGCGGAGGAATCCCTGGACGCATTTCATGGTCGTTTGAAGGAATTGGCGAGCACGTGCGGCTTCCGCCACGAGCAGGGAGAAATTCGCGGCCAGATCATTCAAGGCTGCTACTCTTCCAACCTCAGGGTAAAGATTCTCCAGGAGGATGGAAAACCACTGGCGGACATTTTAAAGCTAGGCCGGTCGAAGGAACTGTTACAGGCGAGAGCGTCGCATATGGAAGCCGCGCTCCAAAGACCCATCAAGACAGAGCAAGCTCATGTGGCCAAGCAAGTCAATGTCGTAAGGCCAAATCAACGCCCTTTTGGGAGAGGAAGACCACCTGAACATCGAAAGGAATGTGGATACTGCGGCGGCGCACCACATCGAGCACAAGACTGCCCAGCACATGGCAGGAAGTGCGGGTCGTGCGGGCGCATGAACCATTTCGCATCAGTGTGCAGATCCTCCAAACCAAAGTCTGAGGCAGCCCATGCAGTAAGGGAGGACCCAGAGCGAGGATATGGATGACGATGCCAACAGCTATCCAGTTCACTATGTGTTTGCCATAGACCAGCCGCAGAGGAGGAAAAGGCGGCTCCCGAAGTGCCGCATAATGGTACAACACCAAGAGGTGAGAGCAACCATCGACACGGGGGCTTCAATTGAACTCATGGCGGCAAATGTCTACAACCAGTTGAGGGAAAAACCAGCGCTGAAGGCGGCTAAGATCAGAGCCTTTGCCTACGGACAAAAGACACCAATACCGCTAATTGGGTGCTTCCACACGGAGATACAGCATCAAGACCGAAAGACACCGTCCACAATCTACGTCACGAAAGAAGGCAGCGGCATGCTACTCAGTGGCCAGACAGCTGAAAACCTCCACCTAATCTCCTTCGCGATGGCGGTGTTGGAGGAAGAACTGGACATGATTCTCGAAGAATTTGAAGACACGTTCCAGGGCATTGGATGTCTCCGAGGAAAAGAAGTATCCCTGCACATTGACCGGTCCGTTCAGCCTGTCGCCCTCCGGCATCGACGAATAGCATTTCATCTAAGGAAAAAGGTAGAACAAGAACTGGAGGCCCTTGAAAAACAAGGCATAATCGAGAAAGTCAGCGGGCCCACCCCATGGGTGTCACCGATCGTGGTAGCGCGAAAACCCAAACAGCCAGGCCAGGTCCGCATCTGTGTTGACATGCGCCTGCCCAACGCAGCGGTGAGGAGAGAACGACATCTAACACCTACAATAGACGATATTCTGGGAGAACTAAACGGAGCAAAGTGGTTTTCAAAAATGGACCTAAGGTCAGGGTATCACCAGCTACCCCTGCACCCGGACTCCCGATACATTACCACTTTCTCCACCCACGTGGGACTCCGGCGCTATCGACGACTGAATTTCGGAATATCAAGCGCCGCGGAAGTCTTCCAAAACACGATCCGGGAAGTCCTGAGCGGGCTAACAGGAGTCCTGAATGTCAGTGACGACCTACTGGTATACGCTAACACGGTAGAAGAACATCACCAGATGCTCAGAGACGTGTTGCAAAGGATCAAGGAGTCAGGCCTTACACTGCATCGAGAAAAGTGTCAATTCCTGCAGAACAAAATCAGCTTCTTCGGATACACGTTTTCCGACAAGGGAGTGGCCCCTGACCCGGAGAAAGTGAGAGACGTGCAAGCGGCCCCCGCGCCGAACAACACTTCGGAGGTGCGGAGCTTCCTCGGGATGGTAAATTTCTGCGGGAGGTTCATCCCGGACTTATCCAATCTCACCAGACCACTACGGGAGCTCACCAAATCCACCACCCCCTGGCAGTGGGGAGAAGAGCAGGAGCTAGCATTTCAAAACACCAAGGCGGCTCTCTCAGCCAAAACGACTCTGTCCTACTTCGACCCTACTAAGGCAACCAACATAGCCGTGGATGCAAGCCCATACGGATTAGGAGCGGTGCTGACACAGAGCCGAGGTGGAGAAGACTGGGAACCCATCGCCTACGCCAGCAGGTCGCTGACCGAAACCGAACAACGGTATTCTCAGATCGAGAGGGAGGCGATCGCAATCCACTGGGCCTGCAGACACTTCCATGTATACGTCTATGGGCACCCATTCACAGTCTCTACCGACCACAAGCCTCTGCTCCCACTCTTCAGGGGGTCTGTGTCCAAACTTCCGCCCAGGATAGAGAAATGGATCCTTCAACTTCAAGAATATGATTACACATTGGAATTCAAGCCCGGTGCAGCAAATCCGGCAGACTACCTCTCCAGGCATCCCAGGGAGGCTACTAACCAGGAGAAAGAAGATGCAGAGGAAACAGAGGAATACGTGAGAATAATCCTGGAGTGCTCACGACCACTACCCATGAGCATCAACATGATCATGGAGGCGACTCGTGGTGACGAGGTACTCCAGCTAGTTGCAAATGCCTTACGACAAAATGACTGGAAGACACTTCAAACGTCACTAAGCAAGAGGACGCCCGAGGCCAAGCGAGCCCTCGAAACCATCCTCAAGATTAAGGACGAGCTGTCAGTGGATACCCAAGGATGCCTACTAAGAGGACCACGACTCGTGATGCCGACAAGTCTGACCCAACAAGCCATCGAACCGGCTCACCGCGGCCATCAAGGAATGGTAAAGACAAAAAGTAGACTCCGGGCAAAAGTGTGGTTTCCGGAAATGGATACGCGAGTTGAGCGGATGGTCAAGGGGTGCCGCGCGGCCGGGCCACCCGAATCACCACCCCCGATGATCACCGAAGACAACCCGGGAAAGCCCTGGGAACGAGTGAGCGCAGACTTTGGACACCTTCCGGATGGCCGCTACATGCTCGTGGTCATCGATGACTTTACCAAATATCCAGAGGTAGAAATAATAACTTCACTAGCAGCGAAAGACGTGGTCGCAAAGTTCGAAAAAATCATCGCTACCCATGGGATATTCGAGCAAGTTAAGACCGACAATGGGCCGCCCTTCCAAGGGCAAGAGTTTGCGGACTACCTCCAAGAATGGGGAATCAAACACCAGAAAGTAACCCCGAGGTGGCCTCAAGCCAATGGAGAGGTAGAGCGGTTTATGGGGACCCTCAACAAAGTCATCCGAATTGCCCACGCTGAGGAGGCACCGCTGGAGAAAGCCATCTACACGTTCCTAAGGGAGTACCGGCTCACGCCCCATCGCACGGCCACAGCAGCCCCAGGTCCATCGGCTATGGGAAGGATAGTAAGGGACACGATCCCTCATCATCGCACCTGGACCCCAAATGTGACAAACTCCCAGCAAACTCTGCTCAATCGGAAGCGTTCAAATGACTACGCCAGCTTCAGGCGTCGAGCCAAGGAATCGTCCATAGGGGTACGGGATCACGTCTATGCCAGAGACCGGTACCCAGGAAGCAAGTTCCGGCTCCCATTCGAACCCAGACCATGGACAGTCACCCGGCGGTCTGGCACCATGGTCACGGCCCAACGCGATGGAGAAACTGTCACCCGCAACGTATCCTTTTTCAAGCGAGCATCCACTCCACCTGAAGATTCTTCCAGCCAGGAATCCAGTGGGTCGTCGTCCAGCCCAGCAGGACGCAACAGTGATCCACCCAAAAGCGTACATGGAGCCCCAGGAGACCAGTCTG